>NC_135544.1:39518909-40145576 GCF_045843805.1 Urocitellus parryii
CAGAATTCCTAAAAACCCTTTTAGCTTTAGAAATTCTGAGGATTTGTGATACAGTGGTTTTCTAGCCACACCTGAAAAAACTCAAATTTCACTACTAACAAGCATTTGTTTAATGTTTGTGATAGATTCTTTAAACACTATTACCTTTAACCCATATAAGGATTTTCTAAGTCCTACTTTTCCCATTAACAGATGAGGAAACCAAGGCTTGGAGCCAAATGTCACAAAGTTAACAGTTACATTGCCAGGTTAGGCCTTCCTTGTTTCAAAGCCCATTCGCTTCCATTACATCATCTAACACCTCAACAGAAATCATATTTTAAAATTAGTATCAACTTATTTTTATTAAAATGTAATAATTTATATTAGTGAGTGACATATTCATGATGATTTTAAAAGGTAACTCTGCAGAATCCCTAATAAATTATGAAAGTCCCATAAGTATGATGTATTTTGAGTCTCAGTCTTTATTAATTAACTGTACTTCTGTATACTAGTTTCCTCCTTTCACTAAACAATAGACATAGGTAAATAGAAATTTAATTTCTATTTGAAGAGGTTGGATTATAAGGGTATGATGGCACATAGTATTTCATCCACATTGTTCAGATCAAGAGGAGAAATGGGAATATCACATCATCAGCTCCTCAGGGAGGTGTTAGGAGAAAATATCAATATGCTTTATCTGGACATTTTTAAAAAGGATCAGATAATAAAAGAAAGAAAAGATCCAAAATGGGCTTCATAATAACATGAAAATGGCTACATTCTTATATCTGTTTTTATCTACTGCATTTAAATTCATCAAATAATCAATTTACCATGGTTGTTTGTTATAAATGCCATTTTCATTCCTAATTATGTAATAAATATGCTGAACACACTTTTATTTATTCTTTCTAATATGATGCATATTATATTAATTGATTTGAGTTTCATAGCTGTTATTTTAAAAACAAAAGTCAATCCATCATTTATTCATATTGATTTTCATATCATTTGTAATTATTCAAGTATATTGATTTTTATATCACCTGTAATTTTTTAGCCTAAAGTGTACAAAGGAGAGAAGTAAACACAGAGGCAATGAAATAGAAGGAGAAAAAGGAAGTAAGAGAAAGTGCACATAAACTAAAAAGAGATTATGTTATAAATTATCGTGAAAGTAAGAGAAAATGACAGATAGAAGGCAGACACCATAGCTGGAAAACAAGGAAATACCCAATCAAAACTTATAACCACTGAAAAACACATTGAAAAAAGCCTAGCATGAAAAAAACCCACAATATTAATAATGTTAATGAATCTTTGTTGTAAGAAGCATAGGGCCAATATTCTTAGCATTGTGTAAATATTCCCCTGCCTAGCCAAAAATTCTTCCCGAAAATCATCCCATGGTTCAATCATGGTTGTAACCTAAACATGGCATTCGTTGTTTTAAAATGTAGAGTCATCATTCATTCTGTTTTTTGTTGCCTTTACTTTCCCTTATCTCCAACTAATGATGGCACAAATCCCTTCTGTGATTTCTAAACGGCTAATCCTTGTGTTATAATACATATTTTGTGTCAATTTTGACTTTGTTTATTACTCTACAGCTACTTGCCTGTATGTCTTCCCTTCTAGCAGCTGGGTCTTTCTGTATTGCATGATGCATATTTGTGTATGTCTCATCTTTCTTCAGGTATGTTTCTTAGTCTGAGCCCTCATAACACACACAATTAGAAATATACAAAAGTCATGAGAATATCCTTGATGGTTAGAAAATATACCTCTGCTAAGTTCTCTCAAATCAATTGTAAAGTAGTCATGCTTTGACCAATGGTGCTTCTTTCTTTTGCTATTTTGATATTTATTAAATTGGCAGGAATACCCCACCGGTGAAGTTATTTCTCAAACTTTCGTAGCTGATAAATAGGATATACATCATTCTGCATTTTCCTATCAACAGATTTTGGAAAGTAAAGGGAGAACAAAGCACAGGATGCCTGCAGAAGCCAGAATCATGCAACATATGTAAAAAAAAAAAAATTCACAACTTCTAAAATTACAATCCCCCCCCCCAAAAAAAGAACTATTTTACTAAGACTGGCTCATTTCAGTATATGATACAATTATTGACAAATTGGTCAATCAGGAAGCAAGAAAATAGGGAGCAAACACTTCCTTTCTTTTCCTCACCTCACATTTTTTTTCATCACATTGTAACTTCTGATTATTCTAATTCCAAACATGTCTCAAATCTGTCCACTTTTCTCCATCTTTACTGCTCAGAGTTCAAATAGCCATCTGTCCATGGATAACTAAGTAGTTTCTAAACTGATCTCTCAATTGTCATCCCTAGAAACTCTCTCTTTATTTTCTGCAAATCAATTAGAATGAAGCTTCTAATGTAGGAAAGAAGGAAAAAAAGAAGATTATGTGGCTTTCCTGCTTAAAGTCTTTCAATGGCTTGGACTTGCTCACAGTGGCCTGGCTATATGGTCTATAATTTTCATGGTCTAGATTTTCATGTTTGTCCTGCCTGAAACACACTTTGCTATCTTTTCTTTACCATTCCTGATAAAAATAGTCTCTCAAATGGCTACATTTGAGTATTTACTTCTCTAAGTTGAAGGAGGGAAATATTTAAATTCTTTACTTCTTCAAATAATCATCTAGTTCATTGGTTATAATATCTCCATTTCCAATTAGCCCACAAACATGGTGAATCTCTTTTTATTTTGCCCTTCCAGGATGATACAAATTCTATTAATTCACTTTGGAGAGATTCATAGCTGCTACTTTAATAATTCAAAGGTCTTTTACTGTGTTTGGGCAGGTTGGCCTGCAGAAGTTTGCTCAGAGTTGACTAGCCATTGGGTACAGAAATGCAGTATTTGCCTAAATCCTCTTACAGGGCTTACAGGGCTGCATTCCCCCAGAGTAAGGGACACCTCACCCAAATTTCCACTCAGGCACTTCATGGACTAATGGCATTGCCCTGTCCCCTCAACCCCTTGCCCTCCCAGTGTAGATCTCATTCCTATGACTAGATAGACACCACTGTTTAGAACTCACTTGAGCATTCCACTCTTCAGTGAATTCTTCTTTGGAGGACTCTGAAGAGAATAACCATTTTATAGGCTGCCACTGACACTGTGCCTGGGCTGTCACTGGTTTTGAAACCAATTCAGTTTGGGAAATCTCCTTGGGCTTACTAAAATTTTAATATCTTCTACCTCAACAATCATGTTATATAAAATATAACTGAAAGCTAATGGGACAAAAATCTTCCCCATCTTGACTCATTAGAAAAGAAGCCACTGTCATCTGGGCAAATAATAAACCAAAGCTTTTCCCCTGCTGGATAAGGATCCGACTTGCAATTTTCTCCCAGAAACCAGATAAAAATTGAACTATCCAATATGTTAAAACTCAACATTGCTTATTAAAAAAAAAACAGTTTATGAAGACCCCAGGTGTTTCAATTACATTTTGACTCAGGAGGAACTATAAATGGGAAGTTAGAGTGCTGAGCTTCTCTGAGTGTGGTGACTCTAGTCTCTGGGCATATCCTTTGTGGGGCTGATGGAAACAGTCCCACTGGTTTGGACTGCCATACCCAAGAAACACAGTTTATTTTCTCATATCTTTGGAAGCTAGAAGGATAAGGTGGAGATGCCAGTAAGGTTATTTTATCTGCAGACTCCCTCCTTGGCTTGCAGATAGCCATTTCCCTTCCTGTGACTTTCCATGATCCTCTCTCTTGCCTGTGTCCTAGTCTCCTCTTCTAAGAATACCAATCATATTGGATCAAGGCTCATTCATATGACCTTGATTTACTTTAATTACTGCTTTAATGGGCCTATCTCTAAATACAGCCACATTCTGAAGTACTGGGAGTTACTTCAACATAAAAGTTTTGGAGAATACATCAGCTCACAGCACCAGGCCTGAGATATTAACTCCAGTGTGATGTGAGCCTTCTAACCCAGAGTTTCTGATGCCAGCTAGTGTGGATGTACCTGAGTGGAGCTGCATGGATGGTACAAGGACTTTTGCTAAGCAGGAACTCTACATAATTCCCTGCCTGGTATTTCTGCTTCCTGATGAGTTGACTGGTACCTAATAGTAGACATAGTTTTTGAAATATTTGCTATTGTCATTTTGTATTCATCAAGAGATAAAGAGAAATAGAATAATCTATACTCAAACGTTGGACTTCCTGAGAACCCTTAGTCACACAAAATTACAATCGTGCATGGCTTAATGATAAGGATACATTCTGAGACCTATGTCATTGGGTGATTTTGTCATTACATGAACATGATTGAGAGTACTTAGACAAATTAAGAAGGCTATAATGTCACTAACTGTTATGGTTTGGATATAGGATGCCCCCTCCCCCAAGCTCCTGTTAATTTAGCAATATTCAGAGATAAAATGATTGCATTAGAAAAGCTGGAACCTAATCAGTCTTTCCTAGTTTGAGTGGACTGACTGGGCAGTACATGTAGCCAGATGGGGTGAGGCTGGAGGAAATAGGTCTGGGGGCATTTCCTTTGAAGGGTTATTCTTCCTGTGACCCCTTTCTCTTCCTCCTTTCATTCTGCTTCCTAACCTCACCATGAACTGAGCAGCTTTTCTCAATTGGACTATATGTGTTGAGACATGATATATTGTCTTACCTTGAACACAGAGCAATGGAATTGACTGTGGATTGAGAATTCCAAAAATTATGGGCCCCAAAGAAACTTTTCATCTTCTAAGTTGTTGGGTATTTTGGTTACAGCAATGAAAAAAAAAATTAACTAAAGCACCAGATGATAGAATCCTTTGGAACCACCATGGTATATGTGGTCTGTCACTGAATGAAACATTGCTCTATAGCATTACTATATTTATATTTTTAAAATTATTTTGTTTTAATTAGTTATACATAACTATATATTTTGATATTATTTAATTTTATAAAAATCACTAAAAAGGAGGTTATAATTAATAAAATGTGAATTATAAAAGTAATATCCTTTATATAGGTTTTTAAAGCAAAACAAAAAAAGAATATTTTAAACATTCAACCCTAGTCTACACTTTGGAAATTTAAGACCATGTCTTTTCAATGAGGTTATACCTTTGAAAAACATAAAGTCCTGAAAGTGACTTTAATCTTTATTGCAATGACATGTTCTGGCTATTGGATTTTGTTGTTGTTATTGTTGCTTCATTTAATTATCACAAAACACCAAAATAATTATTCCCATGTCTTAGTAAATGAGCAGGCCTTTTAATTTTTTGAGACAGGGTCTTGCTATGTTGGCCAGATTGGGTCTTGGATTTGGGATCCTCCTGCCTCAGCCTCCTGAGGTGGTTGGATTACTATACCTGAAATTCTGTATGCTAAATCATCCTCAAAGAATATATCAAAAGATACTTCACATCATAGTATTTTAGGGTTTGATATGTTACAATGTTCTTGGGTATCCTTTAAATGCTTAGAAATACACCAGAAAAGTTACACAAAATAGAAAAGAACAGTAAATATAACGAAGCCTACTGCTATTATAGCCAATGTGCCTTCAATGTCTTGCTCTATAAATTACAATGTAAAAGGTAAGTCATCTTATCTTGACCTTCACCACCACCGTCCCCACAATCATCATCATTGCTGTCACTGACACCACCTGAACAGCATCTTTCCTTCCAAGCTTCTCTACATCAGTCAATGTGTGGGAAACAGCTAAATAAAGAAACTTGAGCAAGACCATCACAGTATTTAAAAATTGTAGGCCCTTTATTTATTTTCAAGTAGTACCTGAATATGTTCATGGATTTTATCAAATTAAAAATCAACACAGAGGTTTAAAATAATTAGGTTTGTGACTTTCCATATGGTTGCTAATAGATTTTTCATCTAATGTTTAAAAAAATATATGTCAGAATGCAGGATGAAGTATTTTCTGGAAACACACCACTGAAGCAAAGAATCATTGGATTTGGACTCAAAAATGCTTCATGTGTATTGTATGTTTATTTTGATAGCAATTGGGAAAATTCGCTACAAATAAATATAACTTTTGCTCCATTTAAAGGCAACCTGTGTTGATAAATACATTGTTATTTACACATTTGGTAGTACTTTTATCACCAAACTAAATTCTTCATACATTACATGTATTTTACAATGATTCATCAAAATGGCTTCTTGGCCCCAAGCAACAACTCTCATTGAATTTTATGTTAAAAAGACTTGTTTGGGTTGGAGTGTACCCTGTATGACATATTTTTGCCCAATTCATGCCATCTTATAAACTATTTATACCTTTGGGTACCCATCAGTCTCATGGGCTTGGTTTAGACTCACTCAGGATCACAAAAAGGGATTCTGTCCCTTAAAATTCATTGCCTTTTTTTTTAATGTGTGTGTGTGTAGGGGGGGTACTGGGGATTGAACTCAGGGTTACTCAGCTATTCAGCTACATCCCAGCTCCGTTTCTTTATGAGATAAGGTCTCACTAAGCTTCTCTGGCTGATCTTGGTCTTTCAATCCTTTTGCCTCAGCCTCAAGTGGCTGGAATTACAAGCATGTGCCACTGTGCCTGGTAAAATAATATTTCTCAGTGAAATTACACATAGAATCACCTAAGAAAATCTATAGAATATCATTGCACTATTCCTCCAAAATTCTGATTTAATGTATTTGTAGTGGGGTTCAGGCACTGGAAGTTTTTAAAAGCTTCCCAGATAATTATAAAACCTGAACACAATTAAGAATTTATGTGATCCTTAGAAAGTTCACTTTAGAGAAAAGAAAACATCATCCTTACCTTCTTGACCATCACCTCTGCCTTGACTACCATTGTCATCATATATTAAACATTGAACCCTGCTTGGATAATGAGGTGTGGTGCCAGGAGTAGGCATCACCCCTTGGAGTTGATTTACACTCAACCTATTCCTTTGTAATCTTTGTAATCCTTTGTAATCCTAACCTTTGTCCTCTTTGGGATACAATGTTCCATGGAATCTCCCCTTGTATGTCCTCTATATAAGAATAAAGAATTCCAGTGGCTGTCTCTTTCCACAGACCCCTAAGGACACAGAGCCATCCCCCGATTTTGAAAAGGTACTTCTTTGTGTTTGTGTGCTTTCTTTGCTGTTTTCTCAAGTTATTGGAATAGTCAGATTTTGTGAACCCAGCATAGGTAGCCAGCTCAGATAGGTGGCGACAATAATTGATGTCACCTGCAAATTGGCAGATTTAGTCCCAAGTTTCTCCATTTTAGTCAAGGTACAGAGGAAAGAGCTTAATATTTTAAATACTTTTGTAAACAATTTCTGAGATGAAATGTTTCTTGAGGATGCAGACAATATTGGTAGAGTCATGTCTAGAACCTGGGAGATCTGATTCCTATTGTAATTTTATGTTCCCAGTGGCTTGTATACTTGGGAAGTAAACCCAGAAATCCACAGTAATATAGTCAAACATGCAAGAAACCATGCAAGAAATTGTGGAACTGTGCCTTATTTGTATTAGCATATTAAAAACAAAAACTTTAATGCAGATAATAGTCAAATCCTAAAAATATAAAATGCTTGTTATTTACTATTGTGGAGAAACCTATAGAGAAGGAATTGGTTTGTAAAGCTTTACACATTAAGGGAAATCAATGTCAATAGTTAATTTATAGGACAATAGAGACACCAGGAGGACAATCTGATTACATCAAAATGATGTGTATTGATATCACCAAGTATTTATTGTGATGATCACTTCAGGTCTTATTAAACAGCTAATCCTTTTTATTCATGCTCATGTTTTTAGTGATCAAGTTTCAATTATTACACTTCTTGAGAGGAAAATATTACTTAATAATGCCATGTATAATTAAAAAATAAACTTTTCACCTTTTGCTACAATCCTCTACTCTCATAATTGAGCCAATGAGACACATAATATATGTACTTATATGAAAATTGCATTTTGGATCCCTTATGATGACATGAGACTGGTAATTTATTTTTATTTTCTAAATTCTAGTCGTTGGATTATTATTTTAGTAAAATTTATTTTTTAAAACTGGGATTTTCCTTGAGTGACATATATTTAATACACACACACACACACACACACACACACACACGTTTTTTCTTCTGTGAAGCATTACCTTGTACTTGGGTCTATCAATTTGCCTACAGATCTATGCAATACATACATTGTTATTATGAAACAGGATGTGCTCATAGTAACAAGAACATTAATAGAATATATCTGGGTTGATGCCATTTTTTCTTAACTCAGTGATTTGTTTTCTGAAGGCATTTTGAAAAATTAGAATCCTTAGAAGATGATGTTTAAATCTTTGTTCATGTCTTTATGCCCATTGATATTTAAATATGTCTTTTAGACATGAATGTTCCAATTAATATGCTTGATATATCCAGGCAACAGAGTTCCAATTTTAATTTATGATGCATTTCTCATAACTAGTAAAACAAGTTACAATTCTACACCTAAATTATATTTTAAATAAAATATACTTGCATTTTTCTGTTATTGTCATACTAGGGATTAAACCCAGGGATTTTTATCACTAAGTTACATGCCCAGTCCTTTCTATTTTTTTTTTTTAACAGGGTGTCCTAAATTGAAAAGGCTGACATCGAATTTGGGATCCTCCTGCCTCAGCCTCCTGAGTTTCTGGGACTTCAGACCTGTGCCACTTACACCAGAAGTAAATACATTTGCATTTTTAACTTGTCATGTGGGTTATTCTCTCATTCCTCAAATTACAGAGTAATTGGTTTATTGAATGTCTTTTTCTTATGGACACTGGGAAGTCTTTTGAGATTAGCTCTGATGTGGTGAGGAAAGAACAGGATCTAGAACTAAAGCAACCAGATTCCTGCCTCTGTTGGACATCCTATTACTGTGTGGCCATAGACAATTAACTGTCTATCTCACATTAAGGAAAATCCCTTTCATAAACTTTCAAGCTTTTCAGTTTCTGCTATAATAATATTGTTAAGTGCTATTCTGTGGACATACAACTACCATTGGCATAATATAATAATTAGTTTCTGGGGCAATTAATTGGGAGACAGTACATACAATATGCTTTAGCCAGCAAAATCCAATACAGATTAATATAAAATAAAGATGGCACAATCGATAAAAAATTAAGCAAAAATTATAGGCAATTTAGAAACACAAGCCACTGTGCCTTATATAGTGAGGACTGTTTGGAACAGTATTATGAAAAACTTTGAAGGCAGTCCAGGTTTACCTTAACCTTCTTGAAATTCTGCTTGGCAATCAGGGCTTCAGACTCTGCATTGGAGGCCAAGGTGTGCATGGGAACATGAAAAAACTCTACATGGGACAAAGCATAGACCACATACCTTGTTGAACCATGGATATGATTAAGCATAAATATCCCATCTTGTGAGATGCCTTTTGGAAGAGCAGAACTAATAATAGTAGCTAACATTTGCATAACACTTTACAGTTTATGGAACACTTATATGGTAATTATGAAAAGAATAAAAACCCAATCATTTGGAAATCTATAAATATTCCTAGCAATTTCCCAAAATACATGAAAAGAGTTTACTTTTGGGGGTATGTGATTTAAAATAGAAATATTTAGCTCATCTATTTTGTAGGGTACAAGTACCAAAATTAAACAAAAAATTAAAATTACTATATTAATAAATATATATCATATTTGTATTACATTCTAGCATTTGATAGTGAACTTGATAAGGAAACAAATAAAGCATATGGAAAATGTTATTAGTTTTCAATTTGGGGATTCTTAAAGATTTTAGCTTTCAACATTATTAATATCTTAAGACAACATAATTAATATCCATAAGACACATCACAGTAATGAAAATGTGAGCTCATCTGTTCTCTTAAATATTACTAATTACATATTTCTTTTTTAAAAAAAAATATTTTTGGTGGCACTGAATATTGAAACCAGAAGCACTTTAACATAAAGCTAAACTCCAGTCCTTTTTACTTTTTTATTTTGAGATGGGGTCTTGCTAAGTTGCTGAGCTTGGCCTCAAACTTGCCATCCTCCTGCCCTAGGCTCTGAAGTTTCTGTGATTACAGGCATGCACCACCCTGTGCAGCTCTAATTACATATTTCTAACAGAGATTTAGTCCTAGAAACATTTCAATTAAATTGTATAAAGAAGTAATTTTAGAAATGGGGAAAACTAAATGGGTGGATTACCCAATTAGCTTCATTTTTACCATTCATTGTATTTCACAGCTCTAGGAGGCCTGCTTTTCATTTGAAATAGAAATTAGGAAGCAATGAATATCAATGACAACATCTTTGTAGATCTAAAGAGTCATTTAGTCCCATTGGGAGAGTTTTTTCCTTAACCATGTATCCAAATCTTGCTTTATGCTCCAGATGATAAATTCTCTGTTGATTCTTCATCATGACCCAATCCTCCTAGGAACTCCCATTTCCAAAATTCCCTTGCAATGCACTAAGTAAAGCTGTATTCTCTAAGGGATTTCAATGAATGAAAATTTCTCTAATAATTAATATGAATAGATCAGGCATACATATGATTTGAGTACCTGAAAAAAGTCACTCTTGTATTTTCAAATTTATATCCGATGTATTGTATGGGCATGTGTGCCTCTGTATTATGTGTGTGTGCTTTGCCATTATTGAAAGATCTCTGGAGTTTCTGAAAATGAGAAATTTCCACTAAAGCTCATATTTCTTAATTTAAGCTAAGGATGACTTTAAACAGATGCTTGTTAACCTGGAATAGTCTGCTTCACAGGTTTTGAAAATTAATGTAAAAAAAAAACCCTTTGGGCCTATGATGTGTACATAATGAATACATTTTGATATTTTTCCTAAGTATATAAGCAACTAATATGTTAGGTGAAATAATGAAAAATTTCAAGGAAACAAAACTCTTTAGAGTATTTTGAAGAAAACCATTTCTAAGAATAGTAACTGTATTTTATTTATTTGTTAAATACCATTTGCTCATTTTAGTAAAACCTCATCTAACATCAATTACTTTTATTTACCTAGTGTAGGCATAGTAGAATGAAGGAAAACTTGATTTAGAGATATGTATGTTTAAATAGTGTATCCAAAAGATAATGGGAAGAACTTAAAGACAAAATTATAAACTATAGTTACTATGTATCTCTAAAATGAAGCATTTAAAGTATAACAATCTAGTAAATTTTAATCAACTTAATTACATAAAAACCAGAAAAGGTACTTCCTAAAAAGATGTATGAAACATTTGCCAAAAATTCTATACTGTTGTAAGTTCATTTGCATAGATTTAACTAAATAATGTGAAGTTTTTGTGAAAGCAGCAAAGTTAGTCAAGTCAGACCTTGTGTAAATAGTTCATTAACTTCACTGACTTCAGTGGGTTCCCTAAATCCATCCAGCACTATCTGTCAGCGTTAACGACCATAACCAGTAAATACATTCCCTAGTTTCCTTCAAAACTTATATACCTTCCTTCACACTTCTAAAGTCTTTGATCTGACCTCCTGACCCTTGTTCTCATTCAAAGATTGCTTCACTGCATCAGCAATGAGGTCTCTCATTACACCACCAAGAAACATCTTCCACCAGCCACTGCTTCTAATCACCTTCTCTTTCTTTCCTCTGTTAAATGCTTATGATCAAAGCCTAGTTATCCATGTAGTTTCCAGATCTTCAATGCTCAGGGTGCAAGGGCACCCCTCCATTTTCTTGAGTACACATATATCTCCCAATACTAGATGGTTCCCATCAATATTCAAATAAGTATTTAGCTTTGAAGGGAGAGGGAAGGAGAAAGGGAGAGGGAGAATGCACTAGGATTGCAGACATAATTTTCATATTAATTTTTTTAATCCTTTTCAGAGCCACATTTATCATAATAGCAGGTGCCACAATTTCTACTCTAGTATTTCAGCTCATTCCAATGCAGCAATAACATTGTTTTTGCTAAAGTTATCAAGGAACTGAAGTTGGTAAATATAATGGCCATTTATTTTTTGACTTCATAGCTGTATTTTGTACAGCAGATGGGTTGAAACCTCTGTATGATTTTGGTTTCTGTGATATTCTCCTTTTTAAATTTCAACCTCTGCAATATTACTACCGTTTTAGCCATCTTTATCTTGCTATGAGTAAAAGATCTGACTAGCACAACTGTAGAGGAGAAAAGGTTTATTTAAGGGCTCACGGTTTCAGAGGTCTAGTCCATAGGTCAGCTTCATTCCTCCAGACTCGGGGTGAGGCGGAACATTATGGAAGAATAGTGTGGCAAAGGGAAGCAGAAGATCACATGGTGATCAGAGAGCAGAGAGAAAGAGACTGCACTCGCCAGATTCAAATATATACCCCATAGCCACGCCCCCAATGAACCATTTCCTCTAGCCACACCCACCTGCCTCCAGTCAGCATCCAGTTAATCCCATCAGGAATTGATTTACTGATTATATTAAGGCTGTAGCCCAATCATTTCTTGCCTTGTCTCACATGTGAGCTTTTGGAGACACTTCACATCCAAAACCACAATGACTACATTTTAGGCTCTTTCTTGATTCTAACTCATTGCTCTTTCTCTAGTTGGGTTCACACATCCCCATGACTTGAAGATTTATAAAGAAAATAACAACATCCCTCTTATATCCCTAATAAAATCTCAGTCCCAAAGTTCAAGTCTATATAAACAGTGCCCACTTGATGTCTCCAAGCACATTACATTAATATCTCCATGGAAAGAGCACTTGATTTCTATATTTACCCCTCTTCCAGAATTTCCATTCTCCTCAAATGATATGTTTATTCATCCAGCTCCTAATAACACACCAGTGCATCCACCTTTACAACTCTAACCCAAAGGCTAGTGAGTTTCATTTGAAAAATCTATCCATCACCCATGCCAACCTCTTACTTATACTACTGCAAAATCCTCCCATTATTTCCCTGTATACATTCCTTCTCTCATTCAATCTATTTTCCATGCAAAATCCAGGTTGATTTCATTTCCATGCATATGTACTCATATTACTTCCTCCCTAACACTGTTCTGTGTCTTCCCACTGAATATAAGAGAAAACTTGAAATTCTTAATATGTACTACAATATTCAGCACAATCTGGATCTTGTTTAACAAAACCCCAGCCTTTTTCACTGTGCTGTAGGCACCAAAGTGTCCTTTTAGTGGCTGAAATATGGAAAAGTTTTTTTTCCTACCTAAAGGTAATACAGGCTGTTCCCTCTTTCTAGAACATTTTTCTCCCAGACTTCACTGTATAACTTCTATTCATGCTTCAAATGTCAGTTTATTTATCACATCATCAGAGAAGCCTACCTGGATCTCTCATTATAAAGGAAACTTCTCCAGTAGTATCCTGTATGTATATTCCAAGCATTAAACACACATTTTAATTGCATGTTTTGTGCTTATGTGATTATTTCTTTAGTAAAACTGCCTTTTTTATACATCTTAGAGCATGGATAATATCTTTTGTTGTTCACCATTAACGCCCGAGTGCCTGGTACTATAGGTCTCAGGATCATTTCATACCATTGAACAGGTTATTTAGTGCAGAATGGGATCTCTTTAAGGGAGGTGAATGATAGTTTGACTCTAACCTACGTAATTCTCCCTGGGAAGAATTGATTCTAGCCTATGTAATTCTACCTCCTATATCTTAACAAAGCATGCACAGAGGTACCAAATAGACTGAAACTGCCCTGATAGGTACTCAATAAGTGGTGGCTCAAATAAAGAACAAACTTTTCAGCAACTTCCAAAAATAGCTGTATTAAAACACAAGCTAGGTTATAAGAACTTCTCCTTCTCCCTCTTCTTCTTCAACTACTCCAATTGTTGACTGAAGATTAACAAATTATCACAATTGCATTTGTATGGTCATTTATATTCCTGAAAGTTTTCTTTCTTAATTTTAAGAGTGTTAACAACAATACATTAGAGAAAATTCTGCGCTTTAAAACCTTTGCAGAGAAATAACTTCCAATGGGGAAAAAAAAAGTTCATAAAATAGTTAATTGCCTATTTGACATATTATGCCATCTAGTCAAGTTATCTACTTGGCACAAATTGGACTGCATAAATTCTATTATATAAATGAACCCTGTTTAACTTTCCACTTGGTCTGGGCATCTGTCTCATAAAATTCTGTTCATGATTATGAAAATAAGAGAAAGTGTCTAAGTGGATCAGTGACTGTAAATTAAAAATACAGCTTATAACATATTCCTCACCACCAGATTGACACTACTGTCATATTTAAATAAAAGGACAACAATTTATCATCATTTAATATAGCACAAACCAGTAGTTTGAGGTCATAAAGTCAGGGAAAACTTTGTTAGAGTTTCTTTTTTCAGTGTGGATAAAATCTGAATATACAATGGGGAATAGATACTGAAAAAAGGCACTTTGGCATAAAGGGAAGGGTATGACTAGCTTAACTTATATTTTAAAACCACATTTTAATTTTCTCAGAATTTTCTTCAAATAAAAAATATTGTTTTCTCACAGAAATATTCTAATTTGGGAAGTCTACGGGAAGAATGGGGGCTAGATTTTATTTTCAGGATCATAAATCGACGGGAAGTGCTGCCACATAGAGATATCAAAATATTTGATCGTTATATGTCTTAGCGACAGATTTTAAATTGTCTAGGAAAGTGAACCTAGAGAGGTCCATCTGCTGGTGCTGATTACTTTCTCAGCATAACCATGCACCTGAGGTGAATCAAATCTGGCCAACAGCACACTGAGGTCAATTTTCAATGAACTCCAGATTTTTCTGGATGAACCTGAGTTTGCCACAAATGGCCAAAATCATTCCTCCATCTGTTTCTGGTGAAAGTTTGTTGTTCACTGTGGTTGGGACGCAACATGAATCATTTACTAGCAAAACATCATGCTGCAAGGCCACAATATGCTCAATTAATTTAATGTACCTAAGGAGGAGAGCTAGCAAACACAGCTTTCTGTTTGGTAGCATGTTGATGCAGCAATCTAATCATATAAAACATTTAAAATCTTAGGGAATGTTTTTTTGCAGAAACTGAAATAATTATAGTAATGAACTAGATTTAGAAAACTTTCAGAAAACTACTTTTTGTGATAAGTACAAGTTCATCATACAAAAATATCGAAACTGTTTTATCAATATCCTTCATAGTAATAAAATGTATTGTGAACATAAACTATTTTTGTGCTGATGGCACTTAGCAACTAAGAGAATAGCTATACTTTCTCCAGCTGATTACAGAAAAACAATTATCTTAAGGTAAATTGCATTCATAAATAGATCTTCTAATCTTATAGCCACAAATAGAATATAATAACTTTAAAATGCTACTCTTAAACACATGATAACATATATTAACAAATAGGTAACCATTAATGGAAGTTTTCCTACCATCTTTACTAAGTATGGTTTTTACTTAAAAGATTACTTAGGAAAAAATTCTTCATAAATACTGTAATAATCAGCTAAAGCTTTTCTCTTTTTTCTCTCTTTCTCCATCTCACCTTAAGACTGCCTTTTGATTTTTATTGTGTTCAATCATGATATTAAAAGGTTATGGCACATCAACCTGAAAGTATTCTCCTAGAAGACAAAAATAATTGCCTTCCTCTTATTTACACATCTTTTTTTGTTTGATAAAGAAAAGTAAAGTTACGTATATATATATATATATATATATATATATATATACGTATATTTATACGTATATATATATATACACACACACACACACACACATATATATATATGGAGATATATACATATATAGGGAGATATATACATATGTGTATATATATATATGTATATATGTATATACATATATATGTATATATGTACATATATAAAATCTATGCCTAGAAGGAGATGACTTGCTTTACGGTTTCCTATTAAAAAAAAACACCTCCAGATCTGAATAAAACAGAAAATGTTTTAATTCATAACATTTTCAAATTATAATTTTACTCCCAGATATTTTAAAGATAAAACAATCATTTTAAGTCTCCAAATACATATTAACTTTTCAAAACTATATGCTCACTTGTCTATTTGGGACTTGCTATTTCATCTTCAAGGTTTCTTAGAAAAGAACAAAGGGAAATAGAAAGGAAAACAGAATGAAAGTTGACAGGCATGGTCAGGATCCTATTTACATTTTATTCAACAAATAAAATGAATAATAACATATCTTAATAATCAAACATCTGAGTTAACAGGTCAGGTTAATTTTTGGTTTGGTAGAATACCATAATAAATAAAGGTGATTATTGGATACTATTTGAACATGAAAATATATTTTAAAATGTATTCCATAAATAGTAACTGAATATTGGCCAATATTAAAAATGTTAATGTTCTGTATTTTTATATTAATCACATCAAAATCTGGTAGATAATGGATTGTAGACATAAACCATCATGTATTGTCTTAGGCTGTTCAGTCAGCTGTAATAAAACACATAAACAATAAGGCATGTAAGTGACAGAAATTTATTTTTCAATATCCAGGAGGCTGGGAAGTCCAAGACTAAGGTTCAGGCAGAGTTGGCATCTTGTTCATAGATTATGCCTTCTCACAGTGTCCTTGCATAGCAGAAAGAGCAAAGGAGCTCTTTTGTGCCTGTTTTACAAAGACACTGACTGCTTGTGACATAATTATCTCCCCTTTGTCCCTACCTCCTAATATCATAATCTTGGGGTGTTAAGATTTCAACACATGTATGTTAGATAAAAACAAACATTCCCAACATTAAAAATCATATCGAATGTTTACTTATTTACAAATTTAAATGACTTTTTTTTTTGAGTGGGGATGGAGTACCAGGGATTGAACTCAGGGGCATTTGACCACTGAGCCACATACCCAGCCCTATTTTGTATTTAACTTAGAGACAGGGTCTTGCTGAGTAGCTTAGGGCCTTGCTAAGTTCCTGAAGCTGGCTTTGAACTCCTGATCCTTTGCCTCAGCCTCCTGAACTGCTGGGATTACAGGCATGCAACACCTGAAATGACTTTTTTAAAAGTATTCTTCCCCTAAGTATTTCAATTTGTATTAGACCATTCAGGATGTATGTCATTTCTGATCATTTTTACCTGGTGAATAGTACCTGTGCTCCCTGTTTTTTTTTTTTTTTTTGGTTTTCTTTTTATATGAAGGAGCCTACCTATCAATTTTAGTATGGATATACAAGAGGAAGCATATTCATTCCATGAATGAGAAACAAAGCATCTCACCAATGAGTGAGTTTATTATTCAAAAGATAGTGTTAAAATGTAGTCATGGTTGACTCCCTTAATAGGGTTTCATTTTAGCTATGGAGAAATGAATAAATCTTAATCTCAGTGATTTTTCATTGATTTTTCATATAAAATGATCGTTGTTATTTTTAACATCCAAGAAGCAGTGAATAGTTTTCTAATGGCAATAAAGTATGGTGAAATGAAAACAAAACAATCAGGAAATCCAGAAAACAACCACAAAAGAAAGAAAGAAAAGAAAGAATGAAAGAAAAGAAAAAGAAAAAGAAACAACACCAGGATAGACATAATTGCTTAGTGACAGATAATAAAGAAATGATCCCATAGTGTTATGTTCAATCCTCAGAATGTCCATTTCAATGTCAAGCTGGCAACCTCTGCCTCCTTTTGGTAAAGCCATGTTGAAAGTTCAAAAGGCCCAGAAGCAGAGCATTGTACTTTGATGAGTCTGCAAGCATTGGTTGATGGTTATGTTTAATTTCTAGGTCATGCAATATGCTCAGGAGCTTTTTTGTCAGAATTTGCTTCATCTCAATTCAGTTATTGTGAATGTGTAACCAGATGGTTTACATCCAACAAGAATATTTGACTCATAAATGTATCTGCCTGTACCGGTCTGTGAGAACAATATCCAGGAGATAAACAACAGCACCATTATAACCTCACATAGCAATTTATGGGAAATTAAGAGTCAATACATCATTATGAACTAAATATTGCTGATGGTTTTTATGCAAAATGATTTTAAGCTCAGCATTTTACTAATGGCTGGTCTTCAGGGGGAGAACAATAACTTCAACCATTTTGGCAATTAAAATAAATGGAAAACTAAGTTGCAAATATTTACAAATATCTTTAAAATACTAAAATATATCTGCATGTTAATTAAAATTAAAATTATTATTATTAAGGCCATTGGTTTAGCAATATGGTTGTTTCAAATTATTGTTTTGTGACTAAAATTGTGATTCATCTCCAGTCATTTCCTTTAAGCACAGACATGCAGTTTTATTAATGTAATGTCTAATGAGATAGCTTCTTTAAGGTTATGGGGTAAAAAAGTAGTGTTTTTTATTGGTTTCCTTACTTTTTCTCAAGATTTCTACAAAATGTTCAAATTCTATATTCTTTAATTTTTTTAATACGAAGATTGAACCCAAGAGCACTTAAATACTGAACCACATCCCCAGTCCAGTGCTTATTTTTTAATTTTGAGACAGAGTCTTGATAAGTTGTTTAGGATCTCACTAAATTACTAAAGTTGGCTTTAAACTTGTGATTCTCCTGCCTCAGCCTCCTGAGCCTCTGGGATTACAGGCTCTCACCACTGCACCCAGCAACATTCTTTAAAATTTTGATTAAAACTTCCACATGGTGATAAAAATGGTCAATCAAGTGTTTTTAGTTTGGGCTCAACTAGGGAGATGTGAACTACAGCTGTCAGTCAAAGACATGAATTTTCACGTATAATTTTGGTATCCATTTTTGTATGGTCGAATGATAGTGTTTTTAAACATTTCACCTTATTATAATGCCTCAATTCTTTAATCCCCACTCTTTCAATAATCCTTATTTGACTGCCTGTCTATTCAACTAACTAAAGAGTTGGATTTTCTGCCATTGCTTTTCTGAGTTATTTTTGCTTAGTTACTGATTTTCACGTAAATAAAAGTGAACACAAAAGATTTTACACAAGTGTGACCTATGTCTTCTCATTAAAAAATGCACGTCTTTGTGGTACACCTTATGCATGAGTGGTACATCAGAAACAAAATCACAAAAGAAGACACTTGGAGACAGCTCAGTAAACATCTATGAAGGAAATGGTAGTGGTTTCATTACTTTAGGACTTTAAGTCTTTGATTCATATTCTCCTGTCTGACAAAAATAACCTTTAAATTACTACCTTTAACTTAAAAAAAATAAGAGAAGAAATGGTTTGCAGACTTCAGAGAGGACACATATCCCTCCTTCTCTAGCAGTGCTCTAGAACCTGCTACCAGTAAGAAGAGAGACCAGCTGCAGCAGCAGCCCCTAGCCCCTGCGCATGCTCATTGAATCAGACTGCCTTTTAACAAGATCTCAAGGTGATTCATAGACACCTTATGGTTTGACAAACAACACCAAGGAATCACTAAAATTTTAAAATATACTCCCTGAATTTTTAAAAATAGTCTTGCAAGGACTAATTATTCCACATCTTCATCTGCTTCACTTTGTTTTCTTGTGAAACTGTATAAAAATGCCTTAAACACTCCTTATTGATAAATAGCTAATTCTAAAGCATTACAGTGAAAACATGCTAAAACTACTTATGTATAAGTCTATGCATGTGTTTTGTTACCTCAGATAGACAAAATAGAAAAAAAATATTTTTATGATTTTTGGCATGTATTGTGAATGTATTGTTTAAAAATGGCTTGACAAACTATAATTCTTCAGTATATGAGCCCTGAGAATTATCTTGCCATCATGGAGAACTATCTTTTTAAAACTTTTATGTTTAAATATTAGTCTCATAGTTTTAATGTGTTTTTCTTTACTAGTGAGTTTGAGCTATTGAAAATAAGCAAGAATTATATTTAGTTTTATGTGACTCATCTTTATTTCTCTTTGTCATTACCTATCTAAGGACTTATTTTTTTCATTATTTTTAATAATTAATTTGCATCACCTGTATATTTAGGACTATAACTGATGTCAAAATTATAGATACCTATAATTCATGCTCATTCAAGAAAATGATCTGTATTACAAATAGATGTGTTCTTTAGTGGTTCACAAAGTGATACAATAGATCTAGCTAACAAATATTTCACTGTCATATGTCAAATAGCAGATTGAAAATGACTGAAGGCAAATATAGAATGAGGACCTTATTTACTTTATAATGAAGCTTAAACATACAACTACAACATCTTTACTTAGCTATTTTTCCTAAGTTGTAAAAACAGCACAGTTTTGCCTTTGATAACATAAAAATATTTTAAATAATTACTTTAGGACTTCAAGTCTTTGATTCGTATTCTCCTGTCTGACAAAATAACCACTATTTAACTATTGATTATTTTAAAATCACTAGTTAAATAGTGGTTAAGACATATCTCTATTTTCTTCCCACTGTGATATATCTTGTATCACATAGATAACTGATTCTAGTACCCATGGACCAAGTTCACTGTGTTTTGGTGCCCTTTCACTCACTTTTTAAAAGTTACTGTTGTGGTTGGGTGTGAAGTGTCCCCTGAAAGCTCACATGAGACAATGAAAGAAGGTTTGGAGGAGAAATGATCGTGTTATTGCCTTAGCCTAATCAGAAAATTAATCCCTGATGAGATTAATTGAAGTGGTAGAGTGTGGCTGTAGGAGGTGGCAATTGGGGCATGGCTTTGGGTATATATTTGTATCTGGAGAGTGGAGTTTCTCTCTCTGCTTCCTGATCACAGTGATGTGAGCTGCTTCTCCTGCCATGATGTTCACCCTCACCTTGAGCCCTGAGGAATGGAGCTTGCCTTCTTTGGACTAAGACCTCTGAAACCATGAACCCTCAAGTAAACTTTTCCTCCTCTAAAATTGTTCTGGTCAGATCCTTTACTCAGATGAGTGAAAAAGCTGGCTATTTAACAGTCACTTATCTGCTACTTTAATTCTTTGAGTGAGCCAAGGGTTTTATTGCATTTACAAATATCCACATATAATTATATGGAACATTGTGTTTCACTCTTCATTGATTAAAGGGGGTTCTGTGCAAAAAAAAAAAATACTTTTTCAAAGAGGTCTTCCTTTCCCTCCTCCAATCTAAAGTGACCCCTTCCATTCTTTTCATGGAATCCATTTCTTTTCTGTCAAAGCACCTCACAGAATTTCACCCTCAAATCTTTTCTCCCCATAGTGGTAAACATTATAGGTCAATCGCTGGCTTATTCATCACCCTTTAAAGAAACCATCTCTTAGAAAGTGTCAATTATTCATGAGTGCTACAATCATAATTTTCAAAAATAAATATCGTTGCTGCAGACATTGAGTTTGCAAGGTTATTTATTGCACCATTTTTTCAAGCTCAGTAGCCACTGATTGGTATGGGGACTGAAAAAATACCTTAGAAAGAGTTTGAGAGAACTGCATGTTTATTAGAGTTTACATGTAATGTATAAAGACAGGTTTAGTGAGCCTTTATTGGTTGGAAACCCAACAAAGATAAAAGGGTGTATTCTACAGAATTTTGCAGTGAAAGTCAACAGGGAGGAAAGATCCTGGCTTGAGTAGCAAGACTGGGGTGTTCGAGTTGTGTATAAGGAAGAATTCTCTGCAAGGTGTGTGGAATTTACCTGCTTTTCTCTGCCTCAACCATCTCGTATATATTATAGGTATTTTGAGGACAAGGAGATTTGTGTGTGTTTTAAATCTCAGTGATATGATATTTAGAGGTCTGTGAGAAGAACAAGAATAGTGGTTTTCTGCTAGATTAGTGGAAATGAGCACTGAATTCTTGGAACAGCTCCAGTGTTGGCTAGTGGCCTTTGACAAACAGCATCCTGTGGAATGATGCAGAGGTGACTGTGTGAACAGCTTTAAGAGGGAGGGAGTTTTATGAGGAGATTCTAGATGCAAGTCTGGCAGGAAAAACTAGGAGAATTAGAAGTGGTGGTTGTAGGCATCCCTGGGTGACTCGGGTGAGAACCAGGACTTGGCAATGGCTGTAGTTTCAAAATGACACAAAACAGATGCCCCGAGATGAGTGATGGCAGTACAAGAAGGCAGGTGTGAGGAAAACATTCTGGAATGGCTCGGGTGCATATTTCTGAAGGAGACCAAGAAACCAGAAGAAACAAGGGATCTTGAGAGAGAAAAAAGAATATGATCTTCTAGATCACATGGGAAATACTTTGACTATGGAAAGCAGTACGTTCTCAGTAAAATACAGCAGGTACACTAAGTTTTAACCACCCACAGACTGAGGAATCCAGGGTGTAGGTGGATGACATGGACTTAAATTGGAAGGTGATATTTAGGAGGAAAAGAATTGGTCTATATGTAGATGAAAAAGTAGATATTGTGTGTGTGTGTGTGTATATATATATATATATATTTTTTTTTTAATTTTTCTTCATGATAAAATTATGTAGTTTTTAATAATAAAAATGTTTTCTTTTGGACCTATGTCAGCTAAAATGGTGGAACAGTATGGAAGGGTGATTTTTCCTATTTTGCCAACAATCTCTATAGCATATGTAGGAGCTGAGGTGAAAGTACTTTAGTCAGATGAGGGCAAAAGCATCAACAATGGATGAATGAAGCTTTTCTATGTGTAGACAAAAACTATTGTCTTAATTAGACATCATATTATGATGATATAAACTATAAATTATATATAAACTATATAATATCTGCTATAAGAACCTCAAGCAGAAATGTTTATCATGCCCTTCTAGATAATTATTATAAAGTAGTTGTAAGAAATTATAAAAAAGAATCAGCAATACACCTTAATAAGATGAAAGAATCAAGAGAAATCAGATTGGTCAGCATGCTCAGATTTCCTTGAGTTGGTACTTCCATAAAATTCAAGAGTACTTTGTGTTGGCAGTTACAACATTCAAACGATGACAATCTGTAATTTTAGATGGTTAGCCCTAGGGAGAAGGACAAGGACGTGTCACTTAAGACAAGTGAGATATAACATGAATAAAAGATATGAGTAATTGACAGGCTAAGTGTTAATGCTTGTAAAATTCTTAGGAACCGGATTTTGCTGTGAATATCATGTGGCATAGGCTCTCATCTATTCAACACCATATTCAGATTACTAAAAACTTTCCCTGCTAAATGGAAGCTGCTAAATTGTAGTTAACCTTAAATTTTTGGTTTCTATTAATTTCTTATTTGATTTCTTCATTATAGTTTTAAAATTTTCTGAGTAATACCATCTGTCAAATTGTATGCTGTTTTGAAAACAGATGGAGGAAAAAGACATAATGGATCTCTAAAGCATAATACCCCCAGTATTTTATAGTAACAACCTATAAAAACAAGCAAGGAGATATAGCCTCCTATATATTAGGAAATTAAAAATTTATCAACAGCCAATTGAAATGCACATATTAAGAAATATTTGGGATTTTATTCAATTGTGATAGTAGTAAAATTTAAACAATCAAAAACACTATAAATAGCTTAATTTATACTATAAGGTAATAATGTTCTCAAGATGTAGCTTGTGATTCTTGGAGTTATTTGTGTTATAATTTGAAAAGCCTAAATCATAACTTAGTCCATGATGTACACAGCATGGAAAAAGTTTTCACACACATACACAAATAAATTTATGCTTATAATAATTAATAAAGATCAAAATTGACCTTCAGCCAGTAGATGGAGAAGTTGATCTTAGATTGGATTCACAGTGCTATTAAAAGTCCTTTTGTAAATTACAGAAGCATAGAATAAAATTGCTGCTGATTCAGGTATTTAAGGATTGTTTTCATGGTTATTTTCTGGCTGCTCTGCAAAAACAGCTCTTTTAGTTATTTTCTGACATCACCCAAGAGATCATTATTGTTTCTTAGAGATCAACTCTGTTCTATCCTCATATGTTTTGCTGGTGGGCATATATATATACATTTTACTGTCTATTCTATTTTCAAACAAGCTGAGAATGTTCCTTTTCTTCATAAATTATTGCTTAAAGTTTGTACACTGTATCTTTTTTAGGAAACACAAAATGTTTATGACTAAATTGCATGTAGTGATGGAATTGGCACCTTGCAGGGCGAGATGAAAATGAAAGTTCCTGTAGGCTCAACTGGCCTTCAGAAAAAAAGCGGCACACATTATGTACTTCACATATGCTTCCAGAACTTTATGTGCACCCAAGTTCACAAGGGATGAGCTCATAAATAAAAAAGTCAATAGAACAAATTGCCTTGAACAAATTCCATAAGCCAACCCATGATCATTTGTTTATCACATAGACATTTATTCTATATCTTAATTCTGCATAACTGGTTCTTGTTTCTTTTACTAGCATTTTGATTGTAAAAAAAATGTTAATATTTAGAAACCTAAATCTGGATAATGAAGCAAATATATGAAGATGCCCCAAAACTCCATGTTATTATATGTAAAATTTATATTCAGAAGAGTAGTCTGATGTTTTAATTACATTGATAACAAATAAATATTGAAAATTATCAGAACTGGAAATACATACTCCAATGAAATTTATTTTCTGTACACCAATTAACAATATGAAAATATGTATCACTGTTAGAGATGTTGAAATAGCTCTTAGATGTGACTTTGTTTTGACAGTTCATTTTAACAATTCACATTTCCTAAAAACATATGCTTAATTTTGAAGTACATAATGTTTAAGTGTGTTAACAAAACCCTAAAGCAATACTAAAGATTATTTTTGTGACCATCGGCCTTAACTAATGTGTGCTTATCTATTTACAATGTAGTTCCCTTTTTATTCTATACAGCTTGGTTGAAGCCTAAATTGTTTTATTATATCATTTATGTTATAAAATTCAATAAAATTCATTTTGAGAGCCTTTGATTTTGAGCAGTGAATTAAAAAGCTGCAAATTTCCTGCCCTCATAGAACTTATGTGCCAGCAGCTAAGACAGACAATTGTGTTAGTAAATATAATAAAGTGACGATGTAAAGTTAGGAACAGTCTCAGGGTATTATTAAAATTTACAAAAGCAGCTTCTGAACAATACATTCACCAAGGCGCCATTCCAGACATAATTACATAGAAAGCACATAGATGTGTTTCAAATGCAGATTGACAGACATGCATCTCCTTCGTATAAATGAAGAATACATGCATATGCAACAAAAATGCATATGGTAACCCCTTCACATAAAGCATATGGTGATTTTTTTCGCTGTTGTTTCTTTTTTTATTTTTGTTTGCTTTTTTCTTTCTGTTAGCTTTCCTATGGTCCACACTTCTCAAATTGGCACATATTTAAGGTTTTATGTTAAAATTTATTTGAGAGCTTAGGTTGTTTCTGAAAGTAGAAAATAAAAATCTATCATTTGAAAGATGTCCTCCCAATGCTAGAGAAAAAAAAATATGTACATTGTTGTTGTTGTTTATAGTTATACATGGCGGTAGAATCCATTTTGAAATAATTATACAAACACAGAATATGTGTTATTCTAATTAGGACCCTAGTCTTAGGATGTACAGGATGTGTTATATTCATAAATGAACACAGGAAAGCTATGTCACATTCATTCCACCATCTTTTCCTTTTTTGTTTAAGAATAAGGTTCTGCCTCCACTCTCCCCACCCCAGGTACTGGGGATTGAACCCAGGGATGCTTTACCTTTGAGATCCATTCTCAGTTCCTTTATATAATTTTGAGAGAGA
This sequence comes from Urocitellus parryii, assembly GCF_045843805.1. NCBI lineage: Eukaryota > Metazoa > Chordata > Mammalia > Rodentia > Sciuridae > Urocitellus > Urocitellus parryii. The sequence continues at coordinate 39,544,609 of NC_135544.1, forward strand.
AATTTCTGAGGCTGGCCTCAAACTTTTCATTTTCCTACCTCAGTCTCCCAAGTCTCTGGGATTACCCTGCCCAGTGAAAAGAAACATTCTTAATCATGGAATCATATTGAATAGAATTCTGCACAAATAGATCCTATTAGGAAATAATTTGCATTCTGCTATAGCAGCCCCCCAACCCCACAAATAATTCAGTGACTTTTCCACAATTGTTCAACCTGAGGTAAAAGCATTCAAATTTTGCCACTTCTTAGGTCTTCATTTCCTTTTGAAGTTTCCTGTGTTACATAAAACTTAACATTTGTATGCTTTTCTCCTGTTAACCTACCTCACGATCATTTAATTTTTAGGCCCAACTGGAACCCTAAAAGAGCAGAGATCAAACTTTACCTCATCTATGGAATCAATCACTTTAATCATTGGTATATTATTTATTCTTAAGACATAAGAAGTAAAATATTTTTACTAGAAAGGCAGTAATAATAAGCATTTTTATCCTTTCTCTGATTCTAGATAAATGGTGGCAAAAAAATATAAGCTTTTATGGAATAGTTGAGTTGGAGATTTAAGAAAATTTGAGAATCTAGATTCAGGGTCAATCATGTCACATTCATTAAAAAGTAAGCACTCTCATAAGCCCTAAATCCATTAAAGAAGTGCCTCACAGAATATTAGAGTTCTATTTAACACAAGTAAGAAATTGCACATTTGGTTTTTACAGTAAGTAAAAAGTTTTCTGTATATAATTTTCATAGTAGGTATATATAAGCACATACGCATTTATAAAATGAGTTATGAGTTGTCTTCAGAGGGATAAATAGTGCCCAGTGAAACTCTGGCATTATAATTTCGTAGATAATAAGATGAAGTCATATGAAGATGGAAAACAACCATATAAAGGAACAAAACCCACACTATTTTAAAGTTGAAAACAATAAAATTCTAGTTCTGACATTTCACTAATGTCATCTGAATACATCAGTAAATTCACAGAAGTTTACTATATTCATCCTTTAAATGAGAGCCTCAAATAAGATGAACTCTAGTTTCCTTGCACACATGAAACTCTGTAATTTTGTGACCTTTTTGATGCTATTATGCCAGACTGGGGATATATCTCAATTTTCCTGAAATTAGAAAAAAAATTCATTTATTAGAATGTTGAGGTTTAGAGATTAAAATTAATCCAGCCCCTTTCAGTTTATGGACACGAATTCTGGTGCTCACAATTATTGAGGAATTCAGCTAAGTTTTCAGAGTTAGGCATTGGTAGAGACTAAACTCAAACTTAGGTTTTATCCATATGTAAATCTGAAAGAATTCCAACATAGAGACAACTAAAATCAGATGTATTATTTTATTGCTTTATTTTTTCTAAATAATTAAATGTTGCCTTTAGAAATACTTTCAGCAATCACTTCAGGAACCTTAGGATGAAAATTGTATCCAAAATCAACACATTTTTATTACTGACTGTGGGAGGAATGAAGCTCCTAATAATTAGAAAAGAAGCCCTTTATTTACTGGTGTACTTCCCTACAGTTGAGAGAATTAAACTAATAGTGCAACATTTAAGGTCAGTCAGAGTTGCTGTGGTTCCTGCCCTAGCATATGGAACATAAGAAAATTAAGTAGCAAACAAATAGCCACAAAAGATAAAAAATGTCAGAGCAAATTGTAAATTTATTCTACTTAGAGATAAATCTCCATTTGGGGGCATATGGGAGACTCAAGAACATCAACCTACAATGAAGACAGAATAATAAAAATTACACTCTGCTTGGCGATATGAACCACTCTGAGAAAAATGCATTAAGTCTGCATAAGTGTTGATGGCAAAAATAAGGTTATTCATGGTGATCAGAAATAACTGAAGTATAAATATTGGTGAAGGAATCCAGTAACAAGAGTCAGTGCACTTAAGATCTTGAGTTTTGGGGGACAGTTCAAAAATATCAATTATGTTACACTTTCTAGACACACATTGTGTAAGTACAGTAGCACTCATTACAAAAATAGAAAAAGAAATTTAACTTCTGTTAGCATAGTACAAAAAGGGTGAAAAGAAAACCCAAACTTACAAAAGGTTCAGAGGAAGAACAAAGAAACAACGAGAGCAGGTGTACCAGGGAAATGGATGAAGTCAAAAGATAAAGCAAGCAAATGGAAAGCTTAAAATGTAATTTTCAAAGCAAAACATTCAAGTATCAAAAATTAAAATAGAATTCCATTTCAAATACACTAATTAAAAGATGTTGAATGAAATAAGCCAGACACAGAATGTCAGGGGTCTTATGTTTTCTCTCTCATGTGAAAACAAGAGAGTAAAAAGGAATATTACAGAAACAGAAGGGAGACTAGTGGAACAGAGGAAGGAGTTCAAGGAATGGAGGAGGAGAGGGACAGGAAAATTAAACTGACCGACTGATGTTATGTCATGTGCAAATATGTGACAAGGAATCCCATCATTATGCATGATTATCATGCAACAATAAAATGTAGAAAAATAGGTTTATCATATAAATATAAACCCATATGCAGATATAAGATATATACTTAATTTAAAATTGTTCAGAAAAAGTAAAAACAAAAGGAAGGAAATTAAATATGCTGGGCAAGAATTAACAACACTCACAAATCAACCATCTAAGTGGATGAGTGTGACTTCAGAAGGGATCCTGAGTAGACAGACTTGATCTTATTCTCTTATTGATTCTCCAATGCCCAACAAGTGGAAGACAGGCAGCAAATATTTGTGAAATGAATCAACAGATACACTTTATATGTTAAAAATATAAATATCATGAAATATCATAAATTCATGAAAGCAGTTGTCTCTGAAAAGGCATGAAAACATGACAACAAGAGGAAAAAGAAAACTAATATATGTCAAAATCCACTACCCTTGGTAAATTATTTCTTATCATTAGAATAAGTATTATCAAGAGTAGTAAAGAAGATGAATTCAGTGTAACGTCACAAATATTATTATGCTCTCTAATACCTTAGAATTCAGGAAATGCAGGCAAAATGAGTTTTTCAAACATCTCACTAATTTGTAAGAGTGTTGCAAGAGATGTGTGGGAATTCATGTCTCTGAAAATAGTTTACCAGACAAGTTATTTTCAAAGGAATTTTAATTCTGGTATAGTTTACCATCAACCGTGTAATTCAGATTCCAATTGAACATAAAAGGAGTTAAAATTTATGTTCAATGGGCCAGTGACCACAGATGCAGCACTGAGCTAGCTGGAAAAGCTGATGAAATATTTGAGGTTTTATAATTACACTGTGGTTGTAACATGCTGATTGCAATCAGGAGCAATATGGCAGAGGATGCAGTGAATTTTATGTTTATTAAATCCTTTTTCATATACTATGACATACATGTAGACCTTTGCAAGATGAGAAAATCTCAATATTTAAGGATTACATAGAACTTCAAATTCTAACAACATAAAGTTTACTCAATGATGTTACATGCTTAATTTTTTCCTAAGTCATATAGAAAACTTTCTATTTATATCAATGTTTCATTAAAATAATCATGCTCTGTTACAAGGCATGAGGAAATCATTTCTTATTACAATATCCTTTTAAAACTTAACATTTGAACAGAAAATATAATGGTTCACCAGGTATTGTAGAAAAATATACCGCTTTCTCATTTTTCTGAGGAATACATCTAGAAAGTGTGTCACTAGAAATCATAAAATAAAATTTTCCCATTTATGCTAATTCTGTCAGCAAATTAATATTGTATTTCACACAGCTTTGCTTTGCTTGTGCTGATTTCTAGGGTGTTTTGTTTTTTTGTGTGTGTGTTCATGTCATTAGTTCTATCAGTCACAGTTTGTCCTTAGCTATCAGATACAAATGTCAAAGAGGAAGTCATACTTCCTTGCTATGATCTTCATGTCCCTCAGCTTCTGTTCAGACATCTTAGCTTCACCCAGCTTCATTTAAGTCATCTTTTTCATTTTTATTTACTTTTTCTTCGATGTTAACTGACATCTGATTAGCTTTAGGGTTTCCATTCTACCATCTTCTTTTGTTGAAAATCATACTGGCAGGCTTTTTGTCATTGTTTAGCCAAATGATGTTTTAAGTTGACAATGAGTCTAAAATTTTAAATTTAAGATTATCCTTGCTTATGCTCTTACTTACATCTTTTGGATTCAAACCAATTACACATTAGATCCCTAAAGTAATCAACTTCCTTAAAATAAAATATGGATCCGGCAACGCTTTTCTCTGCATTTGTAAGTATGCCATCTGACAAGTGAGGGATTGGGCGCTCAGAACGTACATCACATTGTACTGTAAATGTTATTTTTATATTTTGCCTGCCTTCCTCAACAGATTGAGAGATTCTTGAAAGAAACACGTTCTGTATAATTTATTTCTGTTTCCCAGCAGCTAATAGAGTGCTGGCTTCAAATTGATGGAAAAACCTGAGGAGGAGGATGCGTTTTCGCTGACACTTAAGCACTTTCCAACCCAGACACATGGCAAATGCTTCTCTGCTCTCTCTGGTGTTTCACCCAGACCTGGTCTCAGTGGTAAGGTTTCAAAGTCACACTCTCTAGATCATTTTTCTTTGGTTCCCTAAAGCTAATTTAATTTACATAAGGGGCAAAGATTAATCAAATTAAAGTTATGAGTAGGTTTGTAATAAATGGTACCTAATTGATACAAAATCCAGAGCAATTGCTGCACGTTTATCATTTCAGAAATTTAATAAAAGGTGACCAGTTTTCTTTTATATTTTTGATAAGGCATGTTTATGTTACTTTTTATTGTTAGTCCCTTTTATTCTTTTTTAAATATGGGGTGTGGTTGATATTTGATAGGAAACAAAACCATCAAATCTCTGCCAGGTCAACTAAAATCAGTTCATACTTTCGACTCAATTTCTTGTTCTTACTCATTAAATATTCAATCTAATGAATAAATGTAAAATTTGAATGCAGGCTTTTGACAGAGGATTAAAGAGTTAGACTGAGTACAGTAGCTGAGAGCCTAAATTCTGTAGGCAGATTTTCTCAACTTGAACCTGTACTTGCTACTTATTAATTGTGTGGTCTTGAGAAAATGTTTTAACCTCTTTTGGATTCAGTATTCTTACCTGAAAGGTGGAGAAAATAATGATAACTTGTCCAAGGGTTCTAACAGTTTAAATGAGTTGATATTTATAAAGTCATTAGTACAAATGTTACAAAGTAACTGTTATACCAGCATATCTTGTTTTATTAGGTGTTGATTGTAGCTATTGATTGTGTTTTACATAAACTGAAGGTTTGTGGTCATTCTGCTTTGATCAAATCTGTCAGTGCCATTTCCAATAGTACAAATGATAGCATTTTTCTGTCAACAAAGTATTTTTAATTAATACGTTCTTGTTTTATGAACTTTTGTACACATAAAGATACTGCAAACTTAGAGTTAATATAGCTAAAGGTAAATTTATATGCACTGGAAAACCAATATACTCCATATGACTCACTATTGTGATGCCATCTTTATTGCATTGATCTAGGACTGAGTCTGCATTATCTTTGAGATACATCTGCATAAATGTTCATTAAATAAAATAAACAAGACTTTGCAAAGTTCCTGGTATTATCTGTGAGACTGATTTAATTGTATAGTAAATATCTGTGTAATTTAACAAAATACCTATATCTGCTCCCCAGTGTACTGTATTTTTCAAACTCATTTTTGCAAAATGGAGCCTAAAGATAAAATGTGACCTTTCTGATGACTTATTTTCCTGTGACATGTAGCTGTTGAAAAGCTAGGTAATTTTAGATATGGGAACAATCAAGGGTAAAGAAATAAAATCATTTTCTGAGATTACTCTTATTGTGACTTAGCAAATTAATATAAAACCTTTTGAAATTGTGAGTGCAGAAATTTGTACTAAGTATCTTCAGAGTACATACACTACAATTAACATTGCATTACCAGAGTTTATAATTTGGTAGAAAGTTTATAATTTGAGTAGAAAGTACACCAAATATATGTGAAAAGCCCCCCAATTGTCACTATTAAGAGACCTTAACAGAGTGAAGATCTAGAGGAAGAGCATTCCAGGCAGAGAAAGCACACTGTAAACTTGGAACTGCAGAATGATCTAGAAGAGGTAAAGGTGTTGCTGGAAAAGACCACTAGGAAAAGAGTATGTGATGCCCTTACAGCAGAAAGAAAAAAAAAAAAAAACCAAGATTGAGACAGAAATAAAGAACAAGATGCAACAGAAATCATAGAAGAAACCAGAACTTCTTGACAATGAAAAGCCAGCTGCTGTGGTTGCTCCCATCACAACAGGATCTACCGTGAAAATCAGTAATTATGGATGGGTTCAATCAGATAAGTTTGTGAAAATCTATATCACTTTATCGGGAGTTCATCAAGTTCCCGCCGAGAATGTGCAGGTTCATTTCACAGAGAGGTCATTTGATCTTTTGGTAAAGAATCTAAATGGGAAGAGTTACTCCATGATTGTGAAGAATCTCTTGAAACCCATCTCTGTAGAAGGCAGTTCAAAAAAAGTTAAGACCGATACAGTTCTCATCTTATGTAGAAAGAAAGCAGAAAACACACAGTGGGAAGTACTTGACTCAGGTTGAAAAAGAATGCAAAGAGAAAGAAAAGCCTTCATATGACACCAAAACAGATCCTAGTGAGGGATTAATGAATGTTCTAAAGAAAATTTATGAAGATGGAGATGATGATATGAAGCGAACCACTAATAAAGCCTGGGTGGAATCAAGAGAGAAGCAAGCCAAAGGAGATACAGAATTTTGAGACATTTAAGTCTTTTGGGGACTGTGATGTGGAAATATGGATGTTTCCAATAGGGGAATGTTGGAGAGCTGCACATATAAATTTGACATAACTATTTACACAGTAAAGGCAGTAAATTCTCCTTTACTGGAGGATTTATTTAAATAAAATGTGCTTATTAAAATGTATATATATATATATATATATATATATATACATATACATATATTTATATAGTACAATAAGAAAATTTTAAGGAAGCTCACTAGAAAAGGACAATGTTTGGGAGATGGAGGCAGAAGAATCACAAGTTCAAGTCCAGCCTCAATTACTTTGCAAGACCCTAAATAACTTAAACAGGACCCTGTCTCAAAATTTAAAAAAAAAAAAAAAATTAAAAAGATTTGGGGATGTAGCTCAGTGGTAAATTGCCCCCGGATTCAACCTGTACCAAAAAAGTAAGAAAAAAAGGTAATTTAAGACACTGCCATCATAGTAAGGAAATGTAACTTGTCTAAGTAAACAGAATGACAAATTGTTTTAAAAATTGAGTCTCAGAAATGGTTTTTGAAAAAATAGGTCTCAATATATTTATGGTGAAAATAGAGTAGTTGCTTCCTATGAGATGAACACAATCTAATTCTAAAAGAACAGAATCTGATCCTATAAAGGAATATACTTTATGAAATTTTCAAATTTGACTGGAAAGGATGACATGCTCTTTTTCAGCACGTGAGAAGAAAGCCACACTACAGACTGCCCAACTTTTAATATGCATTCTTGACAATTTCAAGTCTGAACAATGATATTCCACAAATGATAATATAATTCTGGATTTGTGATTACCTTCATTGCATCTCACCCAAAGGTCTGTGAAGATGACACACCAGCTATTTTGCTCCCCTATCTGTGAGACATCATTTTATCTCTAACCGAATTACAGCAAGCTTCGGGTTATTCAACAGTTTGAAATTTTAGAAATGTGTAAACACTTAAGTATTTGCCAAATGCTAGTAAGAGATTGACAATTGAGTGATATATGCATTTGTTTAAAAGTTATGGTTTTTCTTCAAACAACAATATCAATAACAAAAATCCAAGTGTTTTAAATGTCTTTTTATAGTAAAAGGGAACATTCTAAAGTTTTCAAGGGCATAACCAGTAAGCAATCACTAACCAAAAAATAAATTCAAGTCACCATATCTCATCATGTGTATATGTTTTTACCCAAAGTTGACTTTCCAAACTTCTTATATGTCCTTTCTCCACCTGTTCAAAAAAGTCAAATAACACTAACCCTAACCTTCTTAATATATCAAAAATATATCAAGCTAGTTTTCACTAAACAACATTAAATTTTAAGTTTATTTGGTCTGTTATGTTTTTGTTTCAATTCAGTGTTAATAATACTGACAATTCATATATCTCTTCATTCACAGACAAGAGACTATTTAAAAATATATATGATAGAGAATAGTTTATTGTTCTGAGAATTTCATTCAATAACTTTATTAGAAGAAGAAATAATTTGTAAAATTGCTGTTTTATGAAAAAAATAGAGGCAACTTAGATTAATTATAAAATAATGCAGGTAATTAGAAAGAAAGATAACATAATTTATAATGTAGGAAATCAGCCTATGTTAATTAATACAATTAGGCACAAAATTTGACTCTGAGATGGCTGGTAAAAAAAAAGAAAAATAAAGAAAAGCATTAGACTAATGAACTTCAATAAAATGAAATGCAACTGCTAGGCAGGCAAAGTGGAATAATAAAATAACATATAACACCCAAAATATCAAGAATGATAAAGCATTCAGAAAGTGATGTGAATATTCTTGTGGATCTATGTAATTCATAGTAATGTGAAGAATATATCATTTGGCTTCATCTTACAAATCAAATATAAAGAGAACTGAATTGGAAAAGTCATAACTTTCTCAACCAGTCATAATTCAGTTCATTTGGGAGGCTTCAGAATGGTTTGTGCAGTTAAAGCAGATATTCTCAAATGCTCTTAGAATCTATCTCATCAACATAATATTGCAAAAATATGTAATCATCTGTATCAGGATTCTGCAGCAGCTCCTGTGCTCATGGCAACACCCCCAAATCACTGCAGGTTGGCTTTTTCCCAGTTGCCAAGGCTTTCAGTAATCACTTCTCTGTACAAAATGCAGCTGGCTGGCTATTTGGTAGCCTAAAGAGAAACAATTCAATCCACTGCACAATCACTGGGCTTCCTAGTTTCTAAGGCATAGTGATTTCAAAGACCAGATCCTTTCATAACTTGCACCTGCCTCTTTGCTTTTGCAGCAGCACAAAGTTATCATCAATCCAAATGAGTAGATTCTCATTAAACTAGGAGGGAAGTTCAGAGAAAGAGCTCAAGTTTCTGAGGACACAGTTGATCTAGCGCTCTCTTACCTACCTGACATCTACATGATTATACTTTTGTATGTACATGTGATTTAATTCTATTTGATGAATCTTTACTAAGAGGGATGCATGTGCCATTCATTCTTTTTTTTATTGGTTGTTCAAAACATTACAAAGCTCATGACATATCATCTTCCATACATTTGATTCAAGTGGGCCATTCATTCTATAAATCCTCTTCCTTCAGGCCCACTGAATTTTATTTTCCTGATTTCTTCCCTAAATATAGATCATTGTAAGGCTTAGGGAAAACACCTGTAAAGGAAATTTCAGTCAATTTTTCTGACATTTGAGGAGAGGCAGAAGAAGCCTTTGAAATATTTCAATATTATGTACCTGTGTGATATTAAATTTACATACAGCATTGTTCATAGGGTTCTTAAATAAAATTCCCCTGCATTTATTTAGAGTGTAAAGTGTGGTCCACAGATTCAAAATAGAATTAAAAAGTAAAATTATTATTTTTTTCTCCGAGTCAATTTCTTCCTTTTACAAAGCTATGAAGAAAAAAATCTAAATGCAGATCTCATAAACCGTTTTAAGAATTATTCCTAATATATGTCAGTAATGAAAATAGTAGAATTCACAAATGATATATATGAAATATCGCTTCCCATTTCAACTCCCTGGCATTTAAGTCTACAAGCTCTCTGTGAATGAGAATATAAATGGATCAAATAAAGACTGCTGCTAACCATTCATAGTAAAATCTCATGACTATGAAAATGGCAAATGTTGGAATTAGTCAACCCAGAAAGAAAACAAAGTCAATTTTATGGCTAATGGAAAAAAGTAAGAATAAAATAAACTTTATTTTTCATGGAAAGGTTATTTACTTTTGATTGCTTGAGGAGGGTTCTTTGTTGATTTGTATACTAGAAACTGTACTATGACTCATTTCATGATTGGTAATTTTAGTAAGTATATTAATTAGTAGAAATGACTAAAACTATTATGAAAAGGTTTTTACTCATTTTATAATCTTTTACCTTACATAATGTATGTATACAGAACTATACATAATAATTATGTTCAAATATTCCTTATGATCATAATATTTATCTATAATTATAAAATAATATGCAAACTCAATATTTTAAAAAATTAACAGGCATATTACCATTAAAATATGAGGTAATAATGATGGATCTTTGGGGAATAAAAATATTTTAATAATTTTCTGCACTTTAGATCACTTTCAAGGTCATAGAGAAAATAAATATTGTTATAAACTTTTGAGGTTGGAGGGAATCACTGAGAATATATAGATCCCATTGTATTATTTTTGCATATGAGGAGACTAATGCCCAAAATGTTTTAAGAAATTGAGTACCATATATAGCCAATAAGTGGCTGATATGTAAGAACACAGGAACAAAAATAATTGCATCCTTTTCTCTTTTAATACATTTTATTTTTATTGACACATAGTAATTGCATGCATTTATAGGCTATTTATAGGGCATAGTATGATATTTCAATACATACATACAACATTTAATTATTAGGTAAGGGTAATGGCATACATATCCTATAATACATTCATCATTTCTCAAAATCCTCTCTGTAGCTCTTTTGAAATAGTCACTTACTTATTGTCAACCATAGTTATCCTATTGTGCTTTAGTACAATAAATATTAGTCTTCCTATCCAACTGCATTCCCATGGAGTTAGCCTTCCTCTCTCTTCCCACCCAACCTCACAAGGTTCCCAGAATGCAGTAACCACTAAAGTACTCTCTACTTTGATGTCCATGCTTTTGCTTCTACATACAAGTGAGAACATGAAGTATTTGTCTTTCTGTGTTTGTCTTATTTCACTCAACATAACATGCTATGTTTACACCCATGTAGCTGCAGATGTCAGAATTGTATTTCTTTATAATGAATCATATTCCATTATGTATATACATACACCACATTCTCTTTATCCTTTCATTTGTTGATGAATCCCTCAGTTGGCTTCACATTTGGGCTATTGGGAATAGTGCTGTGATAATGTGTGAGTAAAAATTTCTCTTGGACATACTGATTTCAATTCTTTTGGACATATAGTTAGTATTGGCATATCTGCATTATATGGTAATGCTGCTTTTAGTTTGTTTTGTTTTGTTTTGTTTTTCCCCAGAAACCTCTATATTGTTTCCATAATGGCTGTACTACTTTACATTTCTGGCTACTATGATGATTGCCTCTTTTGTTCCACATCCTCACCAGCATGTTATGTATTATATTTTAATAGTAACCATTCTAACAAGAGTTGATTCTAACTGAGCTCACTGTGATTATGATTTGCATTTCCCTGCTGATTATTGATGTTAAGCATGTTTTTATATATTTGTTGTTTTTTTTTTTTTTGTATATCCTCTTTTGAGAAATGTCTATCCAGGTCATTTACCCATTTTTAAATGAGATTATTTGGGGGTTTTGCTGTTGAGTTGTTTGAGTTCCCTATGTATTCTGCAAATTAATCCCTTGTTGGATGAATAGTTTGCAAATATATTCCTGCATTCTGTACATTGTCTCTTTGCTTTGTTAATTGTTTCCTTTGCTGTGAGAAACAGTTTAATGTAACCTCATCAAATTTGCCAATTTTAATTTTGTTTCTTGTGTTTGGGGGGCCGTATAAAAAAATTGTCCAGACCATTGTTCAAAAATATTTCCCCTATGATTTTTTCCAGTAGTTTCATACTCTTAGGTTTTACTTTTAACTGTTTAATTCACTCTGAGTTAAATTTTGTCTATGGTTAGAGATAGGGGTCTCCTTTGTTTCTTCTGCATATGGATACCCAATTTTTCCAGGACTACTTACTGAAGAGATTTTCTCCAACATTTGTTCTTTGCTGGAAACTAACTGACTATAAATATGTGGATTCATTTCTGGGTTCTCCATTCTGTTCCTGTGGTATATGTGTCTGTTTTATCCCAGTACCATGCTGTTTTGTGTTCTGTAACCTCAGAGTAGTGTTCTTGTGGCTTTGGCTGTAATCAAGGCAATGTCTGCAGGTATCTGAACTTAGCCTGGAAGGGTCTTAGGATTCTTCTGCTTCTAGGATGCAGCTTTTTTACGGTGGGTTTGCCAGTAGTTCTGGGTGTGGTATACCCAGCTGCAGGTAGAGGATGTCTGTCAGTTTCTATAGATTGTGTAGGGGAATAGGCCACCCCAGTGCCCTCAAAAAAGGTTCAGCACAGAGTGCTCTTCAGTGCATGAACTGTCTCAGGGGAGACCTATTTAGGGTAGTTGGCCCAGATCCAGAGGTGGGTAAAGAGGCCACCTGATTATTTTCTGGAGAGCAAAGCATGTTTTCTTTATGCAATTGAAAGAAGTTTTTAATGGGATATATATTTGGACCAATTTTACAAGGTGCTGTATCCAGTCTGAAATGTCAAATATTTCCAAGTTAATCAGTTAAAAAGGAAGTAAAATCCATTAACTTAAATGATGTGAGGTCTGTTTAAATTATAAAGTGAGAAACTGAACTGTAACATTTATCTTACCATCAGTGTTCAATAAAATGTTATTTAATTGAAATTTCTGTATGCCTCTGGGTACAGAATATATAGGCAAATATTAGGCACTTAAATTCTTTCCTATATGAAGGTAGAGAGTAGCCATTATAAGGTCCTCAACACATCTGAGGTTGCTTTCTTATTTTTAAAATAGGAATTGGTATGGCTGTCTTTTAAAAAATTTTCAACATTTTTTTTTAAAGAAAAGCAGAGTTAGTAGCAAACTTACAAAATTAAGATGAGTGTTTCAGTATTTAAAATGTATACAGTTTAAATATGAAAGAGAAGCAATAGTTTAAACATGGATGTTTATGGGTACATGAGAGAATGAGAGATAGAGAAAATACATCAGGATGTATTTCTGTTTAATCATACGATTTAATATAATTTCAATGTCTTTTTAATTTTTTTCTAATTATTCATGACACATCATACATAAATACAGTATAACTTCTCATTCTTCTGGTTTTACATGATGTAGAGTCACACCAGTCATGTAATCATATATGTACATAGGGTAACAATGTATGCTTCTTTCTTTTATCTTTTCTACCACATACCCCTCCCCTCCCTTCATTCCCCTATGCCTATTCCAAAGTACCTCCATTTTTTCCTAGCCACCTCCAACCCCATTGTGAAGTAGCATATGCATATCAGAGAAACATCCAGTCTTTGTTGTTTTGGAATTGGCTTATTTCACTTATCATGATATTCTCTAGCTCCACCCATTTACCTGCAAAATGCCATAAATTCATTCTTCTTTAAGGCTGAGTAATATTCTACTGTGTATATATACCACATTTTCTTTTTTCCATTCATCTGTTTAAGGGCATCTAGGTTGGTTCCATAGTTTGGCTATTGTGAATTGAGCTATCATAAACATTGAGGTGGCTGTGTCACTGTAGTATGCTGATGTTAAGTTCTTTGGGTATAAACCAAGGAGTGGGATAGCTGGGTCAATAGTGGTTCCATTCCAAATTTTCCAAAGACTCTTCTTACTCCTTTACATAACGATTTTACCAATTTGCATTTCCACTAGCAATACATGAGTATTGCTGGTGGTGATGAATGCCATTCTGATTGGAGTGAGATGAAATCTTACAGTAGTTTTGATTTCCATTTCTCTATTTGCCAGAGATGTTGAATGATTTTTCATATATTTGCTGATCAATTACATTTCTTCTGTGAAAGTGTCCAGTTCCTTAGCCCATTTTTTGATTGTTTTTTTTTTTTTTGGTGTTGAGATTTTTTGAGTTTTTTATATTCCTGAAGATTAATGCTCTATCTGAGATGCATGTGGTAAAGATTTTCACCTATTTTGTAGGCTTTCTCTTCCTGTTATGAATTGTTTTCTTTGCTGAGAAGAAGCTTTTTAGTTTGAATCCACCCTATTTTTTGATTCTTAATTTTACTTCTTGTACTTTAGGACTCTTGTTAAGGAAGTCAGTTCCTAGGTTGACATGGTGAAGATCTGGACCTACTTTTTCTTCTATTAGGTGCAGGGTCTCTGTTCTAGTGCCTAGTCTTTGATCCATTTTGAGTTGTTTTGTGCAGGGTGAGAGACAGGTGTATAATTTTATTTTGGTACATATGGGTCTCCAGTTTTTCCAGTATCATTTGTTGAAGAGGTTATCTTTTCTCCAATGAATGCTTTTGGCTCCTTTGTCTAGTATTAGATAACCATATTTATGTGGGTTTGTCTCTGTGTCTTCTATTCTGGACCATTGGTTTTCTTGCCAATACCAAGCCATTTTTGTTACTATGGCTCTGTACTATAGTTTAAGTTCTGCTATTGGGATGCCTCCTTTTTCATTCTTCTTGCTGTTGTTTTTTTTTTTTTTTTGGCTATTCTGGGTCTCTTATTTTTACAAATAAATTTCATGATTGATTTTTCTATTTCTATAAAAAATGTCATTAGGCTTTTTCTAGGAATTGCATTAAATCTGTATAACACTTTTGGTAATATGACCATTGTGACAATGTTAATTCTGCCTATCCAAAAGCATGGGAGAGCTTTCCATCTTCTAAAATCTTCTTCCATTTCTTTCATTAGGATTCTGTACTTTTTATTGTAGAGGTCTTTTACCTCTTTTGTTAGATTGGTTTATAAGTTTTTTATTGTTGTTGTTTTGTTTTTGAGACTATTGTAAATGAGGTAGTTTTTCTAATTGATCTTTCAGTGGATTTATCACTGATGTATAGGAATACATTTGATATCTTGGTATTGATTTTATATACTGCCACTTTTCTGTTCATTTATTAGTTGTAGAAGTTTTCCAGTAGAATTTTTTGGATCTTCTAAATATAGAACTACTTCATTGGCAAATAGTGATAGTTTGAGTTTTTCTTGTCCTATTTATATCCCTTTAATTTTTTCATCTGTCTAATTGCTCTGGCTAGAGTTTCCAGGGGTATGTTGAATAGAAGTGGTGATAGAGGGCATCCTTAAATTCAATATCACTGACAGACTAGACCACTTGGAAGAAAGAACCTCAGGCCACAAAGACAAAATATATAATTTTAAAAATAAAATTGAACATGCAGAGAAGATGGTAAGAAACAGTGAACAGAAATTCCAAGAATTATTGGATAATATGAAAAGACCAAATTCAAGATTTATTGGAATAGATGAAGGCACAGAGACACAAATAAAAGGAATGCACAACATTTTAAATGAAATAATATCAGAGAGTTTCCCAAAACTAAAGAATGAAATGTAACATCAAATATGAGAGGCTTATAGAACCCCAAAAGTACAGAATTATAACAGACCCACACCAAGGCACATTATAATGAAAAATTTGAACATACAAAATAAGTAGAGAATTTTAAATGCTGCCAGGGAAAAACAAGAGGTAACATTTAGAGGGAGACTAATCTAGATGACAGCTGATCTCTCAACCCAAACCCTCAAAGCCAGGACGTCCTAGAACAACATCTACCAATCTCTGAGAGAAAATGGATGCCAACCAATAATTTTATATCCAGAAAAATTAAGCTTCATATTTGAAGATATAATAATAACCTTTCATGATAAACAAAAGTTTTAAAAATTCGGAACTAGAAAGCCTGCACTGCCAACATTTTCAGTAAAATATTTTATGAGGAGGAATAGGAAAAAAAAGTGAAAACCAGCAAAGGGAGGTACTACACTAAAGACAATCAAAGGAGAAATAAAGTCAAGTTGATTTCATAAATAAGCCAAAATGAACAGGATTACAAATCACATCTCAATAATAACCCTGAATGTTAATGGCCTAAACTCATCAATCAAAAGACATAGACTGGCATATTGGATTAAAAAACAAGACCCAACAATATGCTGTCTCCAAGAGACTCACCTCACAGACTGAATGTGAAAGGTTGGGAAAAAATATATCACTCACATGGATTGTGTAAACAAGCAGGGATTTCCATACACATATCAGATAAAGTGAATTTCAAGCCTAAGTTAGAAGAGACAAAGAAGGACATTTCACACTGCTTAAGGGAATTATACATCAACAAGACATAACAATCATAAATATTTATGCCCCAAACAATGGAGCATCTAGATACATCAAAGAAACCTTTCTCAATTTCAAGAATCAAATAGACCACAACATATTAATACTGGGTGATTTTATCAAAGCTCTCTCACTAGTGTATAGGTCTTCCAAACAAAATCTAAAGAAAGAAACTATAGAACTCAATAATAGAATTAATAATTTGGAATATATATATATATATATATATATATATATATATATATATAGAGAGAGAGAGAGAGAGAGAGAGAGAGAGAGAGAGAGAATATTTTATCCATGAATGAACAAATACATTTTCTTCTCAGGAGCATATGGATCCTTCTCTAAAATAGACCATATCTTATGACACAAAACAACTCTTAGCAAACACAAAAAAATTAGAGATATTACCCTACATTCTAACATATTGTAATGGAATGAAATTAGAAACAAATGATAAAATAAAAAAAATAAGCTACTCCAATACCTGGAGACTAAATAATATGCTATTTAATGAATAATGGATAACACAAGATATCAGGGAAGAGACATAAAAATATTCTTAGAGGTAAAAGAGAACAACGATACAACATATCAAAATTTCTGGGATACTATGAAGGCAGTGCTAAGAGGAAAGTTCATTTCATTAAGCTCATTTATTAAATAAAGAATAAAAAGTCAAAAAATAAATCACCTAATATTGTATCTCAAAGCCCTAGAAAAAGAAGAACAAATCAACACCAAAAGTAGTGGAAGACAGGAAATAATTAAAATCAGAGCAGAAATTAATGAAATTGAAATAAACAAAAAACAATTTAAAAAACTGACAAAACAAAAAGTTGGTTCTTTGGAACAATAAATAAAATTGATAAACCCTTAGCCACGGTAGCCATGAGAAAGTGAGAGAAAACTCAGATTACTATGATTCATGATGAAAAAGGAAATATCACAATAGACACTATTGAAATGCAGAAAATAATTAGAAACTATTTTGAAACTTTATACTCCAATAAGACAGAAAATCTCAAAGATATTGACAAATTTCTTGGTACATATGGTCTACCCAAACTGAATCAAGAGGACATACACAATTTAAACAGATTAATTTCAATGAAATAGAAGACGTGATCAAAAGCCTACCAATTAAGAAAACTCTAGGACCAGGCGGATTCTCAGCTGAGTTCTAGAAGACCTTCAAAGAAGAATTAACACCAATATTCCTTAAATTATTTCATGAAGTTGAAAAGGAGGGAACTTTTCTAAACTCATGCTATGAGGCTAGTATCATTCTGATATCAAAACCAGAGACACATTAAGAAAACTTTAGAACAATATTCCTGATGAAAATAGATGTAAAAATTCTCAATACTGCAAATTGCATACAAAAACATATTAAAAAGATAGTGTACCACAATCAAGTGAGGTTCATCCCAGGGATGCAAAGTTGTTTCAATATATGGAAATCAATAAATGTAATTCATCATCACATCAATAGACTTAAATACAAGAATCACATGATCATCTCAATAGATGCAGAAAAAGCATTTGACAAAATACAGCACCACATCATGTTTAAAACACTAGAAAAACTAGGGTTAGTAGGAACAGACCTCAATATTTTAAAGCTATCTATGATAAGCCTAAGGCCAACATCATTCTAAATGGAGAAAAATTGAATGTATTCCTTTTCAATGACTTTTTTATATAAAAGCTGCACATCTAACAATATTTGCTTGTCCTATAGGATCCTCACTGAATAAGAAAAGCATTATTAACCTTTTGGTCAATTTGTCCATATACCTAATCACTCAATTCACTTCTCATTTTTACTTTTATTTGGCTATATTACCTCAAAAACAGAGCAACCCTTATTATCACACACAGGACTTCTGCTCTACAATAGCAATTACTACCTTCCTATCCTTCTTGGATAAACACTTTCAATACCTTTGATGCTATACCAGAAGTCTTGAGGAGATAGTAAAGGCTTAGATCAGTTTTAAGGGCTATTCAAATCAAGGATAATTTAAAGGGCTATTCAAATCAAGGATAATTTATTATTCTATTGTTAACAACAACTTCTATTACTGTTTTTTATATATATTCCTATATTATTCTAAATAATCCAAAGAGGAAAATACTGTAAATAACTTGATTTCAGATATAAGAAAACTAACATTTAGAAAGATTAGATTCATCTTACAAAGTCACACAGCAAAATGTCAGGATTAGAAATCAGGTTGTCTGGCTCTAGAGGTCGTTTTATTACCCAATTGCCTACATAACAGGCCAAAGGGAATCCCTCTCCTGAAAAAAATAATATTTTAATTCTCATTTTAGTACATTTTCTTATACTTCTCCTAAATTGCCACCCCTTACTTTTTAATTATATAAATCTTCATACAATTTTTTTTTCAGTTGAGGTTTTTTTTGCCTCCCTTTTTGATCCCCTGCTGTACTGTGCACATCTAGGGAAAGGCTCCAAAGATGATTCATTGGAAAAGGAGAATAAGGCATTGGAAAGTCTAATTATATTAAATTTCCTTTGGTCCTTTAAAATATTATTTTACCATAAAGTAAATGCAAATCCATGTATTATTAAAAATATGGTTGAATGGGTAGGTATTCAGGGTGCTTGATCAAATTTGAACTTTCTCACATATTAACTATTATTATATATTTACTCTTTTTTTGTACTCCAATTTGTGATCTCTTATTTGTACTCCAATTTGCTTCTTGAGTTCAGAAATTGTGTTTTTTAGTTTCTTTGTAAATTACCTGTGCCGTTAGAACAACTTTATATGAGTGACCCATTGTCTAAGAAAAACTTGATATTTTCAAAATCTATGTCAGAAAATGTCTACACATGCAAAACTGTGAAATAATTGCAAAAGTCAGTTGAAGCACAGAAGGATGATAGCTATAAATTGGTGGGAGTCTGTTGACCCTAATTTACAGAAGAATTTGTAATTGATTTAATTTAAACTCAAGAGCAAAGGTTGTATAACAGTTCTTCCTCCCTCCCCCTTTCACAAGTACAGAGTTAAGTGTGGAGATTCTGGATGGGTCATCAGTGACATGAGTATGAATCTAGACCAGTACCCAGGCTGGGCACATTGTGATTTTAAGGCACCTTGGTGTTCTGTTCAAATGATATTTTTGTTTTCAAGAATACACAATTGCCTCAGAAAGTTTTCCAAACATAAAATCAATAGGTTTAAAAATAAAAGCAAATTTATAAGTAAGTAAGCTATAACTTTCCTAGAGTCACGTAAGAATACACTAGGAGTGAATCTGCACATCATGAACAACCACAAGAATGGGATCCTAATTAGAATAAGTTCTACTCCGTGTATGTAAAATATGTCAACATATACTCTATTGTCATGTATATCCTAAAAGAAAAAATTTAAAAAATAAGTAAGCTGTAAGTGCAGTTGAAAATCTTTGTGAATTAGTTATTAAACCCCTCCAACATCCATGTTTTCTTCTCAGAATGGCATGCACTTAGAAGTCTGCTGAGAAGCAGTGGATGGTAAAATTGGAAAAGTCCACAGAGTTCAAATGACAGATAACCTCAGTCTTTGTTAAATGTCTAGGCACACACTTGGACTACATTTCTGAGTCCTCTTTGTGATTAGGTGTGGTCATTTCTTAACATAGAAGAAGAGCAAATGTGAACCTCAAGCATACTGTGCATGTGATCCCCCCTCCTCGTCTTATTACCTGGTCACAATGAGAAGATTCAAAGCCCATAAGATGAAAGAGATGTTTGTACTATATGATGTTTTGAGAATAGTTGTAGGAATATCTATGATCTGCTTTATGAGTCAAAAATAAATTTTACTGTATATTTCACTCACATATGGGTAATATTCACTAGTTTATCTTGGCTAATATAGCTAGTCAATCTTGGACTAATCACTCTAACCCCATACTCCAAATTACAATTTTTCTTAAAAATATCATATATTTAAAATTCAGCATACCCAAATTCCAATTCATCCTAACTTAGAAAGGCCCTTTTCAATAATGAATGTCTTATAAATGATGAAGCATCAGTACATAGCAGAAGACTTGACAGCAGGCCATGCTTTGACGACTTTTCCTCATTCATTGTAAATGCTCAATGAATGTGTTGAATTGGCAACAAGTAATCTATTTCCTACTCCAAGTCCCAATCATCTAATTTTCTACATAAATGGGACAACTTGAAATGTGCAACTGTGTAAGTGGCTTTATACTAATGAACAAAATCCAAATCTATGGAGCCTCTATTCATAAATCATAAATCATGACCTCATTATCTTCCTCAATTCCCAAGTTATCTATCTGTATAGTTTTAGGAGAAAAACTGGAGTTCAGGTTGTCTTATCTATTGGGTACATTGCTGTGCTAAACTGGCAATCTAGTAGACAGCTCAGAATTGCTGAAAATGTTAAGGGGAAATGCACATTAATATGCTTTCTCCTATTTTCTTCGTTCATCATTCACTTGAACATGCATTTCTCAATTAAGTCATTCATTTGCAATTTTCTGTGGGAAATCATGTAAGCAGTTTCTATCATGCGTTTATAAGAGAGGTGAATTGAGGCATACACTAAGTAGATACTGCCATCTCAATGCTTTTAAATGAAGTCAGTTATATTTTAGAGCTGCTGACATGATATTTGAAATTTAATTAAGAATAAATTCAGAATACAGAAGATCTCTAAAGGGTCAGATGGAAAAATCACAAGTGATAGGTTGATAAAAGTAGGCTTTTTATTGCTTTTTCCCCCCTTTGGGTATAGGGGATTGAACTCAGGGGCACTCAATCACTGAGCCACATTTCCAGCCCTATTTTTTTTTTTTTTGTATTTCATATTTAGAGACAAGGTTTCACTGAGTTGCTTAGTGCCTCATTCTTGCTGAGTGTGGCTTTGAACTTGAGATCCTCCTGCCTCAGCCTCCTGAGCTGCTGGGATTACAGGCACTTGCCATGGCACCCAGCTAGGCTTTTCTGTTATAGCCCTAAACAAACTTTTTTGGAGATTCAGCTTCCTTAACTCACTTTGTCCTATTGTCCCAATTTGGAGCATCTATAAAAACTTAAATATAGTAAAAAAAATACATGGCATAATTGTATAATATATAATATAAATGTATAAGTATATAATTATATTATAATAATATTAATACATAATAATACATATATATATATATATGAGCTCTAGATTATTATATACAACCTATTTTAAGGTGCTTGTGTCAAATTTGTTGAAATATTTGCAGAATTAAAACTATGGAATTTAATTAATCAAACACTGCATACATAATCATACTAAAAGTTTTAAATATAATTTACCCGGAGAATATGGCTTAGATGCAGTAAAAAGATCAATATGGCCTTTTGCCTTGTTAATAAGACAAATTCACCATAAAATAATAAATTGTATTTTAGCAAGTGGTAAGGGAGGAAGGAAAAATCATGCATATAGTGATAGGCTTGTACATGCATGCATGCATTCACCCCACTACACAAATTAAAGGTCTCTGAAATGAACAACAAAGGCAACAACAAAATCCGCCTATTGAGGAAATGAGAATGAGCCTAAACTAAAAATTGGTGCAAATGCTTTGGCAAGCATGATGATTTTGGTGATACAAACGCAACTTATTAATCATTTTGAAAATTAAAAAAAGATCATATTCAAAAAAAATCCAAAAAATATATGACAATGATATGATTGAATGAAAAGTTTTAAAAGTCCTTTTCGGCAATGAAAAGGAAATCCTATCTCAGTCAAGGCAATGAGATATCACCATGTGGTATTACACAGACTGTCAGGGATAAAGAAAATCCTGGCTATCTCAAAGTTTCAAACTTAATGAAGAAACTGTTTGTTTGTTTTTCTATAACCAGATGGGCCATGTTAATCTTCTATGCATTTGGATCAAAATAAAATATCTGTTCCAAGATTTTGGGGTTTTTCACTTAAAAGCATCTTTTTGTTTTCCTTTTTTTCTGTACCTCACAAAATAAATGTTTTCAATAATTAATACTCCAAAGAATAATACAAACTGTTTCATAAGAGGTTTGTTCTGCAAAACAGGCTCACTATTCCATTGACTCTGTGCCATAAGATAAATGATACTTATCCCTCAATCTTAATACCCGATGTTGATTTTCCACAGCTGACCTGTTAAGCAAGCATAAATCCAAGCATCTAGGGAACACAATTAACTGTGTGGTAACCAGCACTCTAGGAAGGCATCAGGAGGACAAACTGCAGCCCCAAGGAATTTACCATCTCCTCTGGAAGCCAACATAGCAAAATGAAATAAATTCACTAAATTTGAAAACAAACTAAATTAAACCCAAATTCCTACAATAAAAACCCAAAAAACAAACAAACAAACAAAAAACAACTAAGGAGTCTTAAGCACTCTCAGTCAGCAAAATGCTAAAGATTAGGGGAGAGGAGTAGACCAGATATTTTGTATGAATAAAGGAAGGGAGTGGAAGCCACAAAGATGAAGAAACCCGGGGGGACCGTGGCATATAAAGTGTATATACTTTTTGTGGTCCCAATACCCAGCTGAGCAGGTGACTTGAGGCATTCTGATAGGGAACTTTGAGCATCAACAGATGGGCTGTGCCCAGTGAGATGGAGTAAGTGTTGTGATAAGACTATTTGACTTAAGTAGTAAAGAGCTTAATGAGATTAACCAATACAACTTACTGATAACTGAGAAATTTTGGAATAAGGTACTACCTGCCTTTACTGAATGACCATTATTTACCAGAAACCAGCTCAGACTTGGACTCAGAGATGCTACAAGGAAAGTGCTAGAAGAATTGGAAGCTATGGAGAAGAAATTGATATCCATAAATGGAAGTAAATATAAGTAACTGATACCAAGAAGCCTGACAGATTCCTTGAGATGAGGTTCTGGATCTTTGAAGAAGTCTTATTTGAAGGCAAAATAATAATTGAATCCCAGACCAACAGCAAGGGCTGAAATAAATGTAATATAATATTGGACCTCTGTAAAATTTCTTTTGGATTAGTTGACCGAAGATTTGAATAAAATAGGCACTTCCTCTTACTTGGTAAACTAAAATGATAAACTAATGTAGATACTGAACTATTTTAAACCATTTTTTAAAAGACAAAAAAAAATTCTTGATATAATATTAAAAATATATTGGGAATGACATGGTTAAATGAGGAGGAAAGAACTGTTTTAAACAAAATGAATCAAAAGTAACTATTGGTTCTTTTATTTTCAATGTGACTCTCATCTTTTACATCAATCAGCTGAGACTTTTACTATGATTGGAACAATTTTTCAGTTAAAGAAAGGGTTTTCTTTTTTTGTTTTAAAATGATGCCCCAATACTTAGATATTATCATCATAAAATTTAAATCTTCTTTGATAAATACCCAAAGGTAAAAATGTTTGTTCCTATAGTGAATTAAAATACTTGATAGAACTGACAATCTACTCATCTCCAAGATCCTAAAATAAAATAAGCAATGTTGTTTCAACTTTAAATATTAAATAAAGTATACCCACAGGAGTTGGTAGACAGTATATAAATACTGGCAGACAGTGGCAGAATATTTACTTATGCTACTAATAAAGCATCTTTTTACAGAATTCTATGTTGTTAATAGTTTTCTAAACTTAATTATCTTTCTATTTGAGAATTATTTGTTTTAAACAAGGAAAACTAAAAGAACTTATTACATATTTTCAATTTCTCTTCTATTAAGCTGCAGAGATTTTCACATTAATAATGCTATATGATTATACGTTTATTTTAAAACCTAACCATTTCTGAGAAAATATGGCATGGTTTACATTTATCTTGCCAATTCAGGTGCAAAAATAACAGCTTGTCAATTTTACATGTTAACTTTTAAAATATTTTCTGTAAAATTACTTTTGGTCATTTTAAAACTATTGCAGAGAGGAAATTTTTTATTAGAAACCAATGTGTCATGGATGCTATCTCTTTGCATAATTTCTTTTTATGTAGTTAGCAGTTAGAAATATTTTGACAATTTTATCAATGAAACCATTATGGAAAATGTAAGCATTTTAATTCATCTTATTCGAAATAAGGAAACTAAGAAATGACTCATGGCCTAAATCCTGGCATAAAATAATCATTTTAATGTAAATTATAGATAAAGGATTCTATATTCCTAAGCCTCATTTGAATTATTCTATTCTCTCACTATTTAGGCATATTATTTTTAGTATGTATCATTTATTTTGGAAAATTTGGTTTTTTTCAAAACTATATACTATATGTGGCTATTAACCTTATGGATCAAACTCAAGACACATGGTATCCAAATTGAGCATTAATATCACTGTTTTCAATCATTGTTGCTTTATAGCTTGATCAATTCTCACTATTACTTCCTTCTGGAAACCATCTTAAATGTATAGTGGATTATGAAATGTTTATTCCCTAATCTCTTATGTATTTTCCATTTCTTAATATATCTTCAATCTAAGTAATATCTCAGATTTACCTTCCAATTCACTAATTCTCTCTTGATTAAATTCTTAATGGCTCTTCAAAAACCTGTGGGCTTTTAAATTTGTGATAACATTATTTTTTAACTTCTACTCTCTCCTCTTTGTCTACTGTTGTGAATTTGGACCTTTCTTTTTTCCTCTGCATCCTGTTTCTGGTAATAAATGTTTCTTTGCCTCATTCGAGACTGTATATTTCAGTTATAGCAGTTGATGAGTTTGCAGGGGTTTTTTTAGCCTTGTCATTTGCCATTAGAAAGACCAGCCTGAGAAAACAAGTGTTCCCCTCCCAGGACATAGGTTCCTATGCCTGGACTCTTCCTCTGAGCTTTGAGGTGCTAGCACCAGCCAATGAGCACTCTCTGTCCAAAGCTCCATGTTTGAGCTCCACAGAATTCTTCTGTTGTGTTTCTAAATTGTAATTAACCCACTCCCTCCCCTTCATTTTCCACAATAATAAGCAACTTCCTGTGGTTCCGACCCCCACAATATCTGTGTGTTCTTCACTACTTTTCAGTTTATGGACACCTAGCTAATAAGTTTTTATTAAATTAATTTTGTTAACACAACTAATTTCTGCTCTTTACTGGGTCTCAGCTGCTATACTCCCTAAAGAGAAGATCCATAGATATGGTTGGTTGAAGAGCATGGATATTGACTGGACCAAATGTCCCATATTAAAATTCTTAGGCTCCACCCTAGACCTACTAATTGAGGATCTTTATAGGAGGTACTTATAGACATTGAAGTTTGAAAAGTGCTTATCTAGAGTAGAGATGGGCACACTATAACTTCAGATTGATCTTGTATATAAAAGTTTGTTGGAATACAATAATACCTTTCCATTTAATTGTTTATAACTGCTCTTGTTACAATGACTGAGTTGAGTACACATAACAGAGACATTATGTTCTGCCTAAAGTATCGACTGACCTCAATCAGCAAAAGTTTGCTGACCCTCTGGCTAGAATACAGCAACAGTCTAAAATTGAGTGTTAAATGGATGATTCTATGATTTTTTTTCAGCTATTAACACAACTGGCCAAGAAAACAGTTATAAACCACCCAATACATTAGCCAAACTACTTCTTTCTAAATATGTCCCTCTCTCCTATGTTTCTGAATGTATTATGGCACATTGTATGAAAACCCATCAGAATTCAGAATTAGAACTTGATAATAACCAAATAATGAGTCCATTTAGCTTTCTAAAATGTGTTAGAATAAAATGGCATTTCTGTTACTATGATTAGTGAACTGAAATAAATCTGAAATGCAATGTTAGAATGAGATAAGCTTTTTAATGGAGAAAAATACAGCTTTTATAGCCTTAAACTGATATGAGTTATGAATGAACAATAAAAATGACCCCACACATTATTTTAGCCTTTATATGACTACATTGCAAATTACATTTTCTGTAGCATTATCAAGCAATACAATAGTTTAATATTGAAATCAATATTCACAGACTGTTTACACAACCCACACTGTGCTTTCATAGTACAATTCTTATAAAGGCCATGTACCCAGCATGGAAATAACTTTATTGTGATGGAAGATTTGATGGGATCATTACAAAAAATTATCTAGGTATCTCATATATGCAGGAAATTGCTCTTCAAGTAAAAAGTCCAGAAGTTTAGAATAAAGCAGAAAACACTGTCTATTTCTGTTCTCAGAAGTAGGACAATTCAGAAAAGGAAAAAAAAAAAACAACAAAAAACAAGTCACTGCTTATGGGAAATATACCATCAAGAAAAACAACTTTCCCTCATCCTCTTAACATCTTCTAGAGCTAATTTTATCTTTATTTAAATTTCCTTCTTGGATGTCCTATAATAATCGAAGAGTTCAAGGGCTGGGGATATAGCTCAGTTGGTAGAGTGCTTGCCTCACATGCATGAGGTCCTTGGGTTCAATCCCCAGCACCACCACCAAAAATAAAAAGAGAAAAAAATCAAAGACTTGATGTCAAATATCATTATGAAGATTTGTTTTCATTTTATCCAAGTTTTGATATCAATTGCCAAATGCCTTTGGGAAAATCACTTTATAACACATTTTTTAGGTTTTATATTTTGAAAAATAACCATATAAAAACAAAACGAAATAACAAAGGGAAGCCTCATATCCCAACTGTAGCATTCTCCATATGCCATCTGTCCCACAATACTTTCCATATGTCAGTTACATTATAGTTACTCTGTTCATAGTTCTTTCTCATTAGGCAAAATATCATACACTGTAATGCACAAAACTTGCCTTATAATTTTCACAAATGGATACACCTAGATAAGTCTTATGGAAGTTTGTGATAAGAGTTCCTTCCTACCAAAATGTTCCCATTTTTCAATTCCAATTGCTTTTTGACTATTCTCTGCAAGCCTCTAATGACAAACGCTATTCTGAAAATGATTTTTTCATTTTACTTTTGCCTGTTTTAGATTTTTTTTTTCTAATGGAAGCATAAAATTTGGTTTTATTTTATGTTTGGCTTCTTCTGCTGCTCTGCATAATGTTAGAGAGATTTATCTAGTCCATTGCCTTTAACTTGTGGCTTTTCATTGCTCAGTACTATTCTAATTCATGAATGTAACTCAATTTGTTTCCATTCTCCTGAAGATGGACATTTGAATTATTTCAGAATATAATAATTGAAACCAAAAATTTACATTGATTTCTTTCAGAAATTATGCCATAAAGTCGACAAAATAAACAGCACTAACTAAATGGAGCAAATTTATTGCATTCTGAAACAAAGTATATTATAAAAGAAACTTAACTATTCTGACATTCCTCACCTTAATAGACTCTTTAATAGAGAAATCATGTCTACTTAACAAGTTAATTTGGAGTTTATATATATATAAATTAATATCTTCAACACATAATACTACATATATTATATATAAACTATATATATCATGTCATACATATTACCTGTATTATATGTATATGATATATACATGATATATATATACACATATTACCTGTATTATATGTATATGATATATACATGATATATATACACATATTACCTATATTATATATATGATATATACGTGTGTGTGTGTATATATATATATATGATTTTTTAGCAGGTTTTATCAACTATTAAGACCTCAGTGGATGTTAGCACTCATTGTTTTTATTATTAGTAATAGAAAAAAGTAATGGAAAGATTCTAAAATGACTCAATGAAAATAAAATTTCAAGCAACATCCTATCACCTTGGTGTATAGTATTACTGATTTAATTTTCTATTGGTCTTCTGCTGAAATGGAAAACATGGCTGAGAAGTAGGGTTGTAGGTCAGGTATCTGCTTTGATATGAAGAGTGGTATCAATGGAGGACTGGACCTACATTGTTCCAATATTTTATCGTATTGATTTTTGTACGCATAAATTTTGCTTTAAAATTAAATGTTGACTCTTGAATTGTTATTATTCTATGTAGAATAATATTTTAGTGGCAGGACACTAATATAAATAATTTTTCTATAGCAAATAAATGATATACGCTATACACACACACATACATCTATGCTACTTTAAATTAGAATAATATAAACAGAACAATTCCTGGTAAAAATAATCAGTTTAATCTAATTTACTTTATGGTAATTTAACAGTAGGGTTGATGTGGGAAAAATGAACTAAAGCACTACTTTAAAATTATGTTAGGATAGATTTATCCCTTTTAAATAATTTCAGCAAAACAAAATAAAAGCATATATCTGTTTCATTAGTCACACTAAACACTGAAGCAAAAAAAAAAAACAAACTGTTTATATTTTCTAAATATTTTCACTTTTGACCTCATCCAGAATTACAATGAAAATTTACTTGGTAATTTAAAAATGATGTTTTGCTTTGTAATAGCATTATAACTGGGAAATATTTTTAAAAGAAATTTGTTTGTGTTTCTATGTTGATCTAAGACCTTATATTTTATTTCTTTCCCATCTATATTGTTCTCAATGAATATCATTGTAGTTAAAATTTCTCTTAACACTAGATACCAGTAATAGTCAAGAGCCTGTAAAATAAAATTTCAAGAATGAACAAGTTTGAAGGAATGAACAACAATTCTCCAAATTTTCACATATAAATGAAAAGTTGCCTAGGTAATAGATAAATACACGTTCAGCAGAACTCATATATAGGCACATTCCCAAGGGGATGATGGCTTTGGAAATGTCATATTTCAAGTGTGACTGCAACGTGGCAAGGTTGCTTTCTTAGACAACCTGGGTCAATAGTTCATTTGTATCTCAGTGAGAACCAACTCGCCAGTAACAGCTACAGGAGTCCACAGAGAAGCTGCGTGACTAGGACAAGGACAAGAAACCATTACCAGAGTGGTAATCCCATCTTTCTTTTGTCCTCTATTCTCCCTTGATCTGGTAATTTACATTCTAGAAGCAGCACAAATGGTATTGAATACAATTCTACGGAAACCATATCAACTTCTAATAATGGGCAAATATAAATTCATCTCCATAACTAGAAGGAAAAAATAATTATGAGAAACACTGAAAGGGTAAAAACTTAAAACAAAACAATTATAAGCAAAGGAAAACAAATCTCCTACTTCATTCACACCATCCCAAAACATACTACTTACTGCATAGCATTTCCCCACTGACTGTGGAGGGTTGGAGCTTACAATATCTCTAATTTGTATAAGAGAAGCAATTAGTCATCTCATTTCTGAGACAGGAATGAATCCAAAATTAGATGAGAAATACATTCAATCAATATCTCCAATGGAAATATAAAGTGAGCCCCCTATGCAATTTACAACTTTGTAGTTGCCATAAATGAAAAGTGAACATATATTTTAATTGTATATGTAATCTAATTTGTACTCAATATTTCAATTTCAAAATGTAATCAATATTAAAATTAAAATATTGTCATTTTTCTGTCTTCAAAATCTAATGTGTATTTTTTTGTTTCTAGCATCTCTATTTGCACTCGCCACACTTCAAGTGCTCAAATGAGTGTGGTCAGAAGCTATCAAAGCATAAATTTCAGTTTTAGTTTAAAAATGTATTGGTTTAATATTAGGTAATAAAGAATCATTTGTCATTTCTGTTTACACTGTCATTCTTAGAAATTTGTTGTGTACCTTAATAACATTAAATTTCTTTCATACTGGCATTTACTGTTTACATTATTTCAATCTTTATTATAACAGTATATTTGAGTAAGAAATTTGGCAAATATAATTAATTGTCATCTTTCTAATCACTTGTCCCTAGACCTGTGGATTAAATTTATTTCTCCAATGGTTGGGGATTATTTTGTTGAAAAGGGAGACTTTTTAAATGCTTTGGTCTGTCTTGTCATTCTGTTCTATTGCACTAGCATGTCTTTCTCCGTGCATGCCAGAATTAAATTAAGTTTTTCCCTTTAAAGTGCTCACATCTGCATAGGACACACATTTACATTGCCTACAGGAGACTATAGTGGTCATGCTATTTTCATGTTCTAGATATGTATTTCAGCACTTATATGTGTCTTAGTGAGTGTTGACTTGGGATTATAATGGCTATATAAAAAGCCCAGCTTTTCAAACATGGGCCAAGTTTCACCGAGTTTCCTTAGGTTGTGAAACTTTTTTAAAAGTTAGTACAGGTCAGACACTATGTTAACACTAAAATATTTTAGTTTTAGATGATTTGAGAGTTGAAAATCTGATATTTTGCTATTTTAGTTGGCTTTTTTTTGAAAACCTAATATTGATATAGGCATCTAATATATGAGCTATTTCTCTCAGCTTAATCTCATCCAAAAATGTACTTCCATATGGTAATAAAATGTTGAAATAATCATGGAGTAGAACATGTAAAATCCATGGAAAAATGAATTTTACATTTTTGTTTAGCATTTACAGTTTCTCTAGGTATGAATTAACTCTTTAAAATAAATTAATTTTTATTGTAATATTATTCATATAATGTATTCAATTTTATCTCAAGAGTTAAATACTTTATTATTTAAGAAAATATTTCACAAAATGAAATTTTAATGGGTATTAACATTCTTCGTGAGATATTCTTATTCATGACCACCATTTCTCATTTTTTTTATTCAAACTTTTTATTTAATAACTGTGTTAGCTTTCCATTACTACATCAAAATATCTGAGATAATTAACTCATAAAAGAAAATTTTTATTCAGCTCTAGTCTGTGATTGAATGCTTTCATTGTTTTGAGCCTCTGGGGATGGTATCAGATAGCAACTCAGGAGGGGATGTGGAGGAACATGTGAATTTTAGTTAAACTCATGAGCCTGGAAGCAAAGGAGTAGAGGAAGAGACCGGGTACCCACGATTCCCTTTGTGGGGACCATACCCTATGTGAACTCCTTACAAGTTCCCACCTCCTGAAGGTTTTAGCACCTTTTAAGAGCGCTTCCTTGGGCACCAAGACACTTCATACGCGGACCGTTGGGGGATTCTTAGCCACTCATGTATTTTTAAATTTTCTAGTGTAGTTACACAACACTTAATGTTATGTGGTTCATCATCTTTTCCACTGTTTTGAAAGTGATAAATAAATCCCATGTTATTTTCATGGTTACTCAAAGATAATAGTTGGGGCACTATTCTAACATTTGAAAGTCTACTTTGGAATCATGAAATGAAAATAATTCAGAATTGGAAACTTATTCCTATTTCTAGAAATTATTAATGTTTTATTTCTTCCTCCTCATCAAACCAATACCTAGGACTTTTAAGTCATATTTGGACTGTTATTTACAATTTTGAGAAAATGAATGAAGACTAGGACATGAGTTTGTTTATGCTCTATAATCTGCCCATTTTGTAACATGTTCCCTAAGCTCTTCTATGTATACTTTGACAGAGAAACAATTCCTCAAAGTCCTTTTGATTATTGTTTTTTTTTCTTTTTATGAAGGTCAGTTCCATACATTCCTGCTGCAATTCTAAAAGGTTTTCTTTTTTTTCTTCTTCTTATTTTTTTTTTTTTTAAATCATTCTAACAGTATGATGTTTGCAGCTGTCATCAGAACTCAGAACAAAAGTTACAATTTCTGGGGGGAATTTTCTGACAAGGTCTTTGGTATTGAATGTAAGATTTGAAGGAGCCTAAATATGAGCAGAAAAAGTCTATGTAACATAAGTGAAAACTTCCTTTGAATCCTAAAAATGAAGATAGACAAAAAAGACATGGAGCACCATAAAGAGTTCACAATGTAACTTCTTCGTTTGAAGTGCATACATCTGCAGCTATTAGTGAATTTATTAAATGCACTTCACAGGTTGGTGGAAGTGTTTGGGGGAGGTAAATTGAGGAGATTGAGCCCTTTGATGAAAGGAAGCATACTGAGTCCCTCAACCCTCATATGCCATGAAATCTAGGAATTCAAGCCAAGTTTTTCCCCAATCTTCAATTGTCTGGTCCCATATAACACTAAATTATATATTGCTTATAGAATAAAAATGATCACAAATCTAAATACTGAATCAATGTTTCTTTAAACTTCTAAATAAATTACCTGAGGATGAAACAGACATCTTTTCCATTTGAAAACAAGTGCCGTTGATCCTGGTTAAGTTACCATTCTCCTCCTGGTTCTCATGGTGCTGAGTAGTACTTTTTTTTTTTTTGGATAGTTTTCTCTGATACCCCAAAGCTCTGGGTTCCCTATTCTAATAGTTGAAGCATGGGATAGTAGACCTTGATGACAATAGTATTAGCATTATTGTCAAAGCTGCAATTTTTCAATTTGTTCAAATCCTTCACTGTTGCTATAGATACATACCTGCTGGCAAGATTTAGTTAAATTGAAGCAAACAGAAAAGGATGCTGTGCTACCAATGAATCCTACCTTCTGATGACGATGTTTTCTTACTGGGAAAGACCAATTATATATTTATATTACCAAAATGACTTCACATTTACTTTTCACCTCCAGAGCCCTGATTATAACTATCTATCATTTTCTTACCTTGTTGAAAACAGTTTCTTTTTCTACCAGAGATGCCTGTGGGTTTTCAAATTTGACTTTTATTTAGAAATATCTTAGTCAAAATATGCTCCTCTTTTATCACGTTTAAAACTTCACAAAGACCTTCTACTTTCAAATTATGAAGAGTAATGTTAATTACACATGCAAAATATTTATTCACATTGTTACTAAATGGATTTAGATATAAATGTATTTGGCGAATTTCTAATTTTCTTCTATTTAACTGATTTCCAATTATCACCGTTCATTTTTGTTTTTCTAATCTCAGTAATAAGCAAATTGAGTAGCTGTAATTTTTTTAGGTAAAATAAGTAAATGGAATGTTAAACACCTGGCAAAATAAAATACAAACAAGTGTAATCTTAATTCCTAATCATTACAGACCAGTGTGCTAAAACACTTCAAAAAGAGATGATCCTAAAGGGTCTGTCTGTTTGGGTCATCTATTTGTCAGAGGTAAGTTTTAAATCATTCCATTTCCTGAAAAGTTTAGGAAGAAATATACAAACAAGTTTATCTTTGCAAGAGTTTTCATAAGGACAATGTCTCAACCAAATTCTATAAACAAGTTTCTAATTTCTCTTGAAATATTTAATTCAAACCAGGACTCACAGAGTTAGGGAAATGACAAACTATTTAAGAATCAAAATGATAGGTGTTTCTGAACTCAGATTCACATGTGCATCTTCTTATTTATTAGTCATTGTATTATCTATATAGAAGATGTAGAAATAAATGTTTAAGAACTATTTTCTCTAATAATATATTCCCTTCTTGATATAATGTATACCTATTCTGCACAAAATACCCTCATAGTTATAATTTCATGTGTGCTTATCACCAAGTATTTATGCTTGGTGCTATTAAGTAACATCAAGCAAATTAAAAAATTGTCCCTCACAGATAGATTTTCCAAAGGTGAAATTGATCTTTTGGGTGTCTAGAAATCACACAGTTCCAGAAAAGAAATCACCTAAGAATAAACTTCACATCAAGAAGCAGAAGTAGGTTCCAGAAAGAGTATAGGTAATATATTTCAACAAGATTAAATAAAATCTTACATATATAATGCATTACCCTAAATTCATTAAGAAAGAAAAAATGAGATCAGAATGTGAGGCAAGTAAAAAAATAAAAAAAATATATAGACATATATATAAATGCGGTGCCTGGCAGATCCATTATTACTCAGGTGAAACCAAAGACATTCCCACAAATGCTAAGACCTTTAAAAACAAATCGCTTGCATAAATATTCTAGGTAAAAGAAGAATTACAATAAAGAACTCAAAAAATCCTATTTTATTTGTCTTACATAAGAGAATACCATAGACTGGATGGTTTATAAACCCTAATGTTTTTTTTTTTTTCTCACAATTCGATAGCTTGGAAGTTAAGACCAAGACTGTCATCAGACTTAGTCTGGTGAGGGCTCAATTTCTGGTTCATGTATCTCATCTTTTGACTATACTCTCCCATGAGAAAAGGTATGGGATCTCTCTAGGGCCTCTTTGAATTCCACTTCTTTATCACTTCTCAAATGTTCCACTTTGTAATATTATGAGATTGGAGGTTAGGATTTCAACGTATATATTTTGGAGAGCAAATATTCAGTCCATAGCATGTATGCAAGTAAACGAACGTATTAAAAGATACACATCATGTATCATTAAGGAAATATAAATTAAAATAGCAATGAGCTACCACAACACACCTATGAGTATGGTCAAAATCCAGAACATTGAAAACAATAAATCTTGGAGAGGATATCGAGGAATAGGAGCTCTCATTCACTTTTGCTGAGAAAGCAAATGATATCGTTACTTTGAAGACACTTTGTCAGTTTCTCACAAAATTAAACATGTTCTTATCAATGTATCTAGGAATTGTGTTTCCCAGTGTTAAGTAGTTGAAAACTAAATCTACATTAAAAATAGCACATGGACATTTAGAACAGCTTTATTCATAATTTCCAAAACTTGGACTCCACCAAGATGTCTGTTGGCAGGAAAATTAAAAAAAAAAATAGACTATGATAAACAAGACAGTGGACTTTTATTCAATGTTAAAAGTAGATGAAGTATGAAGTCATGAAAACGTATGGAAGAAGCTTAAATGCGTATTACTAAAAGAAAGAAACCAATATGAAAGGCTACATACTGTATGATTTCAGTGATATGACACTATGGAAAAGGCAAGATTATGAAGACTATAAGAAGTATCCATGGTTGCCATGGGTAACAATGGAAGGATGAAGGGACAACACAGAGGATTTTTAGGGCAGTTAAAATAATCTGCATGATACTATACTGGGAAACATATGTTATGAATTTTCCAAACATGTAGACTATGCAACACTCAGAAAGAATGCTAATCCCATCTGTGGACTCAGAGTGATTAATTTAGGGGGATTATCAGTTGTAACAAGTGTACCACTGTGGTGGAGGATGTTGGTAATGGAGGAGGTTATACACCTGTGAGAGCAGAGTGAATATAGGGTGTCTCTGAGCCTTCCTCTCAATTTCATTGCAAACCAAAACTTCTCTAATATTTTTTAATAAAATAATATAAGTAAATAATGGGACTAAAGATAAACACCAAAACTCTAAAATATAAAATTAATCCCATGTACCTTATCACAGTTGTAAAAAATAATATATCAAAAAAATGTTCATTAAAGGGAAAGTTCAAAATTTACAGTAAATATGTTAGTAATATGAAGTCTCAGGCTATAAACAGAATAGAACGGGAAAAGTGCTAAATTTGTCATATTAAACAGGAAAGTATCAGTGGAAGATTTTCATTAAATTAATTCCATATTTTCTTTAATAATTCCTTAATGCTTAATAAAATTACAAAATGAAATAAAACTAAAAATATTCTATCATAAATCTAAAAGAAAACATTTTTATTTCTCAATATATGTATTTAATCAAGTGGTATTGACAAAAACATAGAAGCTCTTTGTTTCATTTCTCTACATTTTTGAGAGTACAAGTTTTTAAAACCCAGCTTTGCTTTATTGTCAGAATGTAGAAAAAGAAAAGTCTTATGAATATGTTCTTAGACATATTAAAAATGCAACACTACACAATTTATGTTATTCCAGTAGGCTCTAAAGTCATTTTCGTTGGAAATTTTCTTTTGCTGCTTGAACAAAATTCCTCTGAGCCATCATCTAATTGGATCTAATTGTCTAAGAAAAGAAGACTGTTGCAAGCTTCCAAATGGGATTTTCAGCCACAATGGGGGAAATACAGTTCATGAATGTATCTTGCACACAATTAAATGAGATTACTACCTCTAGAAAAAAAATTAAAACCAATTTTCCTGAAAATGTTGAGGCAAATAAGAAATTGATTATCAGTTACATTTTCTTTGGTCTTATATGGGTATAGCCCAGAAATGTATTCATTGTTGTAATAAAACAGTGGTCCCACTATTTCCTTTGGGACTTATGGGTGTCATATATTCAAAGATTTAAATGTACCACCCAAATTTACAAAGTTTTTGCCATTGGCAAAAAGTGAATCTAGTCCGTTTTATTAGATATGGAATTAAGCATAGAAAGCAATTAGAGATCTGGATTCAATTTTGTGTGAAGGTACTCTTTTAAGTTTAAGCCACTGTTTTATAAATAACTGGCAGCTTTTGTGGGGTTGGATTGCTCCCACAACTGTCTAAGAAGGTTTTTGGCAGAAAATGATTATTGACTCATGGAGCACATCCTGAAATAGATGCACTTTTGTCTTTGATTTTTTCTTTTGAAAATGCTAGTGACTAAATATTGTGTAAGTACTATCATTGCTTTCTCTAAACATTTTTTGCCACTGTTCACCTCACTTCTTTTTAAAGATTTTTGATATATCTGTATAATAACAGAGGTACTGATGGTGTGCAATGATTTTTCTAAATTCCTTTTATCCCCTTTTTTTGTATATGGTCAATATGCAAATCTACCAAATATGTAGATTATTCACAGCAGCAAAAGAGAATTTATCCTTTTCGTTCTTATCCTAGCACTGTCCAACATTAAGCAAACCTTAGAACATGGTCCCCAAAAGATTTATCTTATTATAAGACTTGCATTTCAAAATAACCAAAAAAGAAAAATAAAGAAACTTTAAAACTTCTACAGCTCAAGATAAGAACAGAATGTTCTACATTACCTTTTCAGCGACAAGAGCATTTAACCAATCAATAGTCAAATTTGAGCAAAGATTGTTACTGTTGTCTTTATTAGACAAGTTCTTTCTTTCAGAAGTCTTTCAAAAAGATCAAACTTTTATCAAAGGTAAAATTTTAAAAATGCTAACGGTTTAAAAATAATGTGAAAATTTTTGTGATTTACATATAAGAGTAATTTTTCCTTTGATTATTTTCTTGAGCTCCCACCAAGATTAGTGTACTTCACTTCACCCATTGAAACCAATGAACTGACTCCAAAAGAAGCCCTTTGAGCCCTCCCTCAACTGCCCTAGAACAGTCCAAATAAACAATAAATTCAACTTTTGCTCTTTCTCTTAATTATTTGAACTGTTTCTATCCATATTTCTCTATTTGCCACAACTGAGGTAATTCCTGAAATTATAAACAGTTTTACATTATTTAAAAACCCTTAGCACTTAAAAAATTTTACAATTGATATTAATTTAGGTTTACCAATTATCAAATGTTTAAAAAAGTTATTTTGCTCACTGTTATTTATTTATTTTTCAGTTGTGGGGTGGAACCCTGGGTTTTATGAATGCGAGGCAAGCATCTACACCAGCCATACCCACAGCCCCTGCTCATTCTTTCTGTGTTGTTCACTTTTGAGCCACACAGATCCAACTGCCTCTTCGAAATTTTATCATAGACATGTAATTTGTAAATTTTATGCTTTTTTATCTCACAAAATTATTTCATATTTGCTCTTAAATGATGAATTTCTCTCTTATAATTGACATTCAGTTCAGATCTTTCAAGGTATTATTAAATTATATTCAAGAATGCATTATCTCTTTATGAAATATATCCCTCTTGGTTAATTTTTGTAGATAATCTGTCATTTCCTTCTAAATCTTTTGAACATTTCTGTTATTTTGATGTGAAGAAATATTAGTAAGTGATATAAAGAAATATCAGTAAGTGATGTTATTACCTGTTTTTGCTTTCATTTATCCTTTTAGGGACATAATGATTTTCCTAAACCTGAGAGTCTGCCAGTTTCCTTTTATTTTAAAAAAATGTTATTTTTTTAAGAAGTTCAAAACATTCATTTGATCTATTGTCTTCATCACCAATACTCATTTGAAGTATTTTGGACATCTCATTTATTCTTCCTTTACTTTAACTTCTATTTCGTATTTTTAAAGCCTTTATCTTATACTTACATAGTTCTGTCTTCCAATTCATTGTTATCCACTCTATTTAGTCAAATGATAAACCTTTTTTATGTAGTTCTTTTTTTTACCTTCAAAGCCCATATCATTATTTTTTAAAAATTCTATTTGATCCTATTTATAATCTCATAATTCTGTTTAATAAAGACCTGATCTTGCAACTAGGTTTCACTTACTTTTTTTCTCTTTGACCATTTAAATCTTAATTAATTGGTGGTCCATTTGCAATTTTGTTATATAATCTATATGGCAATATATGTCCTGTTTATTACATTTGTCAACTCTTTCTTTAGGCAATGCTATCCCATATGAGATTTGTAATTTTAGAATATCTGCAACAGAAGTTATTTTTATGGACTCCCTCAGTTGTGAAGGTATTCTCAGAGTTAATTTTGCATCTATGTCTATCAGGATCCTTTGGGTTTCACAGTTTTAGGCTTATTCATATTAAATTTTCAGCCTGAGTTTTCTATATTTTCAAGGTAGCCACAGTTATGCAATGCACAGCTTAAGCTGATTCTGATTTTTCATAGAGGAATTTTTCAACTCATTACTCAGGACTGTCTAGATACTCTTGTGGTTTACATCCATCAACATTTACAGAATATAGCCAGAGTTCCAAACCAGATAGGGTTGGGAATCACAGATCCAGAATAAAAATCACAATTTGTAAGCAAACTCAGCTACAGGTAGAGATTATTCAAATTCCACCTGGTTGGAGTTGTCTGAATGGCACATGTGATATGAAAGAAGACAGAGATTTTTTTGAAACGTGTATGAGAGGTATGTCCATCTTGATAATTATTCTGTTTGATATTTCCTGCTATCACTGAATCCCTAATTACTATATTACTTTGTTTCCTAGTTTCCAATTCACTAGTTTTCCAGATCCTCTGCTTCTGATTTCCCTGATAATATTTTGGCAGACAAATTTTCTTTTGCTTCAATGTACATCAGTGTTTCTTGTATTGACTATCAATTTTTACTTCTTTGACTTGGTAAACCCTTGAAATAATTTCTGGATTAATAAACATTTTCAGGAATTTTATCCACCAAGGATTTGGCTGAAATTCCAACAAACCTGTTCTGGTTCCTTGGGTTACCTCCAAAATATCTGCTTTAGATAATTGAAATGTGGAGGCCCAAGAGAGGCTATGGCTAACGCTATCTGGCTAGGATTGTCAGGCAAGTCTTCTTTTGGAAAAAACTTCCTGGATCAGACCAGCATAGCTGTGTACTGCTGCTCTCTGGAAAGGGATTCCTTTTCCTCTCACCCAGTTATTGGGAAGCGATGGCTAATCCCTCAGGCTGCAGAGGAACTCTAAGGCTATATGAAGTGTGTTAAAATTCTCTAGATTTCAAGGTAGTTAAAGAATTATATACAGTTCTCCAGTAAATTTTAGGGAAATACAGAGTTGTCTGTACATTGTGTCCATAGTTCAAATAACTGGAATGAAAAATTTTCAGGGCAAGGATTGATGTAACTGGGAAACAGTCAAGGAG
The DNA here is from genome assembly GCF_045843805.1 of Urocitellus parryii. Taxonomy (NCBI): domain Eukaryota; kingdom Metazoa; phylum Chordata; class Mammalia; order Rodentia; family Sciuridae; genus Urocitellus; species Urocitellus parryii. Next base: position 39,584,285 of record NC_135544.1, read on the forward strand.
TGAATATAGTTCGCTTTGTAACTATAAAATACTATAATATATGTATATATTACCATTATCATAACATTAATCATAACAAGATTATGATTTAGGACTGTCTTTAGACATGGAACAGCATATAGTAGTACCCCTTCTCCTTTAACATATGCATAAATAATTCAAAGTAGTTTTTAGATTGACAGGATATATAATCTTCTACCTCAGCCAGGAAGGGAAATAGCTGCTTCATAAGAAGTCTGGCTTCTAGTTAAAAAAAAATGTGTGTGCATTTTTTACTGAGTTTTAATGAGCTGTATGGAAGATTGAAATTATGCCATTTACCGGTAAAGAATAGAACTGGAGAATATCATGCTGAGTGAAATAAGTCAGACTCAGAAAGCCAAGAGTCATATGTTTTCTCTCATATGTAGAAGCTAGAGAAAAAAGATGGAAAAGGGGGCAGTCTAATAATGATATAGGGAAGATCAGTGGAGTATAAGAAGAAAATCAGGGGGGAGGGAGGACAAATGTGAAAGGGGAGGAAATGGGTAATGGAATTTCACAAAATCATGCTATGTATAAATATATCACAGTGAATTGCACACTAATGTATATCTTTAAATCACCAATCAAAAATAAATATAAAAAGGAGTAAAAGGATGACCAATAGAATAGAGGAAGGAAAATAGGGGGAGGAAAGAGGGAGGAAAGTGGGGCCACCTCCATCTTGGACTGAAATGGCATCAATCACATTCCATGCATGAATGATTTTGTCAAAATCAATCCGATGATGATGTGTAACAAGAATGCACTAATAAAAGACAAAAAATAAGAAAGTTATGTGATCTTTCAGGCCTGACCATTGACAATTTTTAAAGACTTTCCCTAGCAGTCTTCGTCATGGAAACTACCCTCAATACCAGACTTGGTGCCTAGAAGTTGCAGCGAAGGGCTCAGGTACCTGGCTGGACACACTTTCATGGATATTTGTATTTCTGGCCCAGTCACCTTCATTCCAAGGTCTCCTCATCTGAGGCCTTGAGCAGATGGCTTCTTCAGACTTCCTAGCTGAGGCCTCCCTGTTGAGGGAGTTCAGCAGGGAGATGGACAAGAGGACTTTGAAGATACTTTAACCAGTTCCATTAAACTGCAGGAGCTCCCTTAACAAGCACATGTCCTCTACATGATCTGTGATTTGCCCAACCCTTTAGGGGAGCATCACTCTGTGGGTCAGAAATGGAGTGGAGAGAATTAGCATTTTCTTATTTTTGCCTCTGGAATATTCTTTTGCAGCCAGCGATAGGGGCTTCATTGTTACTTTTGTTTTGGCTCCTGTTTGCTTAATGTGACTGCTCTGACCCACACCTGGCAGGTGAGCTCTGTCTCCGATTCAGGTTCTTGACACTTCTCTGGTGTTGAATATCTGGCTTTATTATTAGGGATGAGGTTAACTCTCAATGGTTCCCATTAGCAGTTACTCTCAATAAATCATCCGACATCATCCATGCTGAATCCAAATGCTATGGCCAGACATTTTTCAGAATGAGGACAGTCAATCAGAGTAATGTCAAGAGGTCACTGTTGTTGTCCCAAGAGACTAGCTAAACTGTTCTCTTTTTATTTGAATTATTCTCATACAAAGTCATATCATCTGAATTCTTCATATCTGCACTATATTATATTACTAAATGTTTAACATTTTTTATTATCTGGTTATGAAATAAAAGAGCTAATATGTTCCTGTAGCTTTGAGAAGAGGCTAGTGAAGACATACTCTAGCTTTCCATTAGTTATAAATTATATTAGAGTGAATTCAATAAATCTCCTCTGAGCTATACATTCCCCACTACCATCTAGAAATGCTTCTTTAATTATTTTGAAAATGGCTGCCTACAGCCATAGTTCTAACAAAAAAGGTTATTCCATTAACATTACCCAAAATCAGGGTTTTGTTTCAGCTTCTGAAAATAAATTTTATAGTTTACAGTGCTTCCCTTTATATAATTATTTCTGAGAAACTCCAGGATAATATTTCTTTAGTAGTATCTATTCTTTGAAGTTATAATTTAAATTTTAATCATGTTTTTATGGTTTGTTTCATTTTTCTTTTTTGCTTCTTATTTTAACTCACTTTAAAATACTTTTGAAATTAAGTATCATATATGTTATGGTTTGGATATAAGGTGCCCTGCAAAGCTCCAGTGTTAATGCAGGAATGTTCCAAGGTAAAATGATTGGATTATGAGAGCTGTAACCTAACCGGTCCATTCTAGTTTGAATGGCCAACTGGGTAGCAACTTTCAGCAGGTGAGGAATGGCTGGAGGAATTGAGTCGCTAGGGTCAAGAAAGTTTGTTATCTTCCCTACAGACCTTTTGTCCCTTTCCTCTCTCTGCTTTCTATATGCTGTAAAAGGAGCAGCTCTTCTCCATCACTCTCTTCCACCATGATATTCTGCCTCACCCTGGGCCCAGAGTAATACAGTTAGCCAACCATGGACTAAATTTCTGAAACTGTGAGACAAAATAAACTTCTCCTCTAAGTTGTTCTTGTCAGGTATTACTTTGCATTTGTATATTAATGCACTCATTCAACATTGTGCACTACTATGGGACAGGTACTAAGATAGCAAGGAATGAAAAAGACAGATCTTACTGCTCTTTGAAGCTCACATTCGCATGGAAATTTCCACTCTATTATAATATTTTTATCATTAAGGACTAGCAATGCATTAGGAACCACATTATACACCTTGCGCATAGCACTACATCAAATGGATATCCATGTTTGTGATAAATATTCATGGCAGAAAATAATTTTATTCATAAACATAGTTGCATGGAAAAGAACCAAATAACAAATATAATTTGTATTGTAAGATGTCTTTAAAATACTGGATATGCAATTGATAATTATAAAAACAGTGTAGATACAGAAATTGAGTATCAATGTTTCTCCTTTGTATGGTTGCAATGTTTTGAAATCAAGAAAAAAAGTGGCATATGTTATGAATTGCATCTTTTGACAGTGGTAGTAGTATTTGCACCAAATCAACACTATGTCACTAGAATGTATCTTGAAAATAGTGTCAATTTTATAGAGAGTGACCAGGAAATGATCATTGGTTCATACAAGGGAAAAACTTGAAACTTGGCATATTTAATCTTATGTTTGAACAAACTTAATTACCAACCATAAATAACTTAGTAAGCTTAATTTTTAGGTATGCTTAACATGCCATGGATTTTCATTTTTCTCTCCCAAATAATTTGAAGTTCGCATTAAATAGATAAGAACAGAGCTAGATGAAAGTCAGAAGAAAATTGAAACAGATGTGGGAATGTTAACCACAGATCTTTTATAATTTTTATATATCTTCTTCCTTCCAAGCCAGATCAGTCACAAGAAAAAACACTTGACTCAGTGGACAGGCTGAGGATGGGGAGTCAGGAGACTGGGGAGATTAGTTAAGAAGGCATTTAAGAGGTTATAGAGCAAACTGATACACCTTTAGCCAAATCCAATATGGCTTGCTCTTCCCATCCAATAAGAAGACTGGGGTAGACAGTTGATGCTTGGGGCATCAGAATCTTGATTTTTATTTTCTCATGGTTCTAAAATGGCATAAAATTTCCTCCAATTTCAAGGATGAGAGTAAACTGATAAGATTTTAAGTAAAAAAAGCTCTAAAAATTTTGCATTCTGTGCAATTTTTCTGGGGGAAGACAAAGAAAGTGGTCTATAAAATTCAAGAAAGAAAAACTGTAGTATTTAAGAAGCAGTAAAATTAATCTAGGAATGCAATGAAATTTTAAGATATAAAGAGATATAATAATAGTTTTAGGCTTAAACAGGTAGTTAGAAAATTGTAGAAAGCAGCTTTTCAAGAAAATCATGTATTACAACGTCTTAGACGTGAGGAAGAAGGTTCATAACTCTAGAGCTACAGTGAAAACGTAAGATAAAATACAAGCAATAACATATCAATGGAAAACACTAAGACAACAAAACTCTATGCAAGAAAGCCATGATTAAAAATGGGTAACAAATTAATGATGCACAATGATTTTCAAAGATCCATGGAAATAAAGAAACAAAGTTTCATTGACTTCAAATGTCATTACAAACTTCCTTGACAGAATAATAGGTAATGAGATAGGATTATATATTTCTTTTCCTAGGACTTGATTACTAATTATTTTGCTATGCAGTGAAACTTATCCAAATACTTAAAAATTTTTTTTTAGTTGTTGATAGACCTTTATTTTATTTATTTATATGTGGTTCTGAGAATTAAACACAGTGCCTCACACATGCTAGGTAAGTGCTGTACCACTGAGCTATAACCCCATCTCTTCCAAATGCTTTAATAAGATAAAGCTTTATTTTTTCTCTCAATATTTTTAGATCAACCTAGTACAAGAAACTTAATTAAACACTATCTGATTAAGCACCAAATTATTATTACAGAATTTAATATCAATATTTAACAAATTTCAATTTATATTCATGTGGTTCATAGTAATTATATAAAATTATTTACCATAATAAATCTCATTTTGATCTTTGTCTCCATAAGTTGAGTCTGTCATCTGTGAGTATTTTTTTCTTTTTTTTTTCTGAAGGATATCTTTATGGGAAATCTTTGTGAAAAATGAGCAAATATACATCACTTTCTTCACAATAATAGCCTGCTTTGTACTTTTTTGCACACCTTTTATTTATTTCACTTAGCAATGTATCACAGAGCATGGAGAATGAACTATCACCTTTATACACATTTCTACCTCGATTTAAACAAATGCATCATGTTCTATTTTCAGATGCATTGGTGTATTTCATCTCTGAGGAGACATCTGGGTTGTTACTAGACTTTTACTGTTAAAAATGATGGTTCTATGAGGAACAGTACCTACTGTCATGTCACATAATCAAAAGTAGGAACCGGAATGTAGTAAAAGAAAAAAGAGGGACTTTTATGAGCCCATCATATATTATGGACTGCATGTCAAGAAGTAAAAGTACGTTTAACACATCAAGGAATACTGAGGTTATTAATAGTTAAGACATAAAGTTTCAACACATTTTTTTAGTAAAGAGATATTGCTAAGCTGTTAAACTGTATGTGAACATGAAAGAAATAGGGTTACTGCAAATGGTATTGGAATGATGAGAGTGAATTAGTTCCTGATATTTTCATACTGGGAAGTCAATATGGATGTCAACTTGACTAATCACAGTAGATATATAAACACATATTATGTAAAATAGTGTAGGACCCCACCAAAAGAGCTGGAAAATCATTACTATTGTGGGTTATGATTTGGGTGTAAACTGTGACCCACCACTTTGGTAACCTTAACCTCAACTCTGTCTGTATGTCTATTATTTTAGAGCTTTAGAATTAAAGTCTATAAAAGCAGAATAATTGAAACTTTTAAAGTCAAATTTGAAACCAAAATAATAATATCTATATAAAAAAGATGGTTTTTATGGGAATAAAGTTGAAAATAAAAGTGTGTCTCAAAAATAGCTATCTTTTGAAGATTGGGGATGCTTGTATTAGCAAAACAACTAGAAAATTAATGCTTTTGACAAGAATTTCTCTTGGAGTTAAATATGAACATGTTGCAAACAGATCCTCAATTATAATTATATTACTCATTAAAAAATCATAGTATTAATTTTCTTCAGTTTAATTATAGCTAATGTGTACACCTAATCAGAAAGGTTAATAAATTATTATCTCTACTATTTGACCTTAGTAAATCCCTTAGGACAATTCATTCAGGAAGTAATACCAGCTGAGAGAATACTAATTCTTTTCTCTAACAGAACTGAAAGGATCCTGGTTGATATAAACAACACAAATTGTTGTAAGAGTTTTAACAAAGAGAGGGGAACTGAGCGTGGCCACAAAGGCTACAGGGTTTGTAGAGTAGGCATGAAGTTACTGTAAAGGTAAGGGCTGCAGAGTACAAAACACTAATCTAGACACTTGGATGTGGTCAGACTACAGAAGTCATGAAATGAAAACTGTGACAAAACATAAAATTAAGGAATTATAAAGCTGACAGTGACTCTAGAGGGTGTTTTAGAATGTTTCCTGGGTGGAGCTCAACTTCAGTGAAAGACAACATTTCTTGTCTGTGTAAACATCCAGGGTTATATAACCATTAAAAATACGTTTTGATTTTAAACATATTGATATTTTAAAATAACTTAATATGTGCTTAATATTATTTTTATTCCATGTAAACTAAAATCCTTTTTATTAAAAATATTTCTTCCTTAAACCAGTAGCTACTTCATTTTTGATGTATAGCTCTTCCATTGAATAGACTGGTATTTATTATGCTCTTTTGTTTTCACATTAAATGCATTTTTAATCATGTAATGAAATTCAACGATTCGCATATGGGATTCCTACCATTTTACATTGTTGCAGATGGTTAGATGTAGTCACAGCTTTTCTCTATTTACCTTTTTTCTTTAACAGTCTACAAACTTATGCCATTCGTACATGTGCTACTTACAAATTCTTTTGGTCAGGGGTTTCAACTATTAATGGTTATTTTGAATAACTGTGTGGGTTAAAAGTAAGTATCCTCACAATGCTTGGAATCATCTTTTACTATTATTACTGATTTCCACATACTTAGATTTTTTCTATTAGAATTTTATATGTATTTTTATCTGTTTACATTTTATTTTATTAAACTATGAAAAAAAGTACCCTAATCTTTTGTGTTGACATTAGTTCTTCCTGATATTAAGAGACACACTTCTCCATAATATCTTGTTGAGTTCAAATGAAAAATTTTCGAATTACTGGTTTAGTGCTTAGGAAGTGGCACGGTTTATTATTTTACATGGGAATGACTATGTTATCCTTTCATGGTAGAGCTTCTTGGCTTTGTTTATCCTACAGCTTATTCTCATATTTTAGTAAATGCAGATTTTACCTAATAAAGATCATTTGTATGTGTTCATTATACTGGTAAAATAATATTAGGAATTGCTGATGAATAAATGCGACATATTATGCCAAATGGACTGATTCAACCTTTAGCAATTCAGGGTTCATTGCAACAAGTGAAATTTCTACACTCATCTTGACTAAACTGCATAGGACATTTCACCTAAGAGCCAAAGATAAAAACCAATGAAACTACCAATTCACTCACAGATTTTACAAAATGCAGTTGCCTTCAGGGTTTATGCTTAAATCACTGCCTGCTACAAAAATTAACATTTCTCCTACATTGTAACTCCTCTGCAGACCAGCTGTTGTACCATAGATGTGATATAATGCACACATAGTTGGGTCTTAATGTGGTCATTTTTTTCTTCTTCTTGCAATTAAATTACCCAGTTTCTATCTAAGAGCAAAAAGATATTACAACAATACGAAATTCCTCTTTTGTGGATTCGACAACAGTCTGTTTCTCCATTAGAATATTTATTTTTTCATATCCTTTTTCATTCTCAATCTATTAAAACTTAATCCCCCACATATATTTTACCCAATGACTCTATAAATTGTCAGTTTTAATGTCGTCAATCACTTTTCAAAGAGAAAATTCTAGATAATTATTCAGTTCTTGGTTTTGTTTAATTTTTCTACAACCCTTCTGTATTCTCCTTCAAACTTCTTTTATTGTTTATGACAACAATCTCAATAGGGTTTTTTTTCCTTGTATTTACTCATTGCTTGCTTTCTTTTTTTTTCTTTTTTTTGGTGGGGGGGTCCAATTCTTCAGCCACTGCTTAAACTGTGGAATCCCCTGAACTTCTATCATTTTATACTTTTAACCTCTACATCTCTTTTCAACTTTATTTATTCATTAACTATTAAATGAACTACAGTGACTGAAGCATTGTTTTAATTATTACAGATAGAATAGGGATAAAATCAGTTGTGAATTTCTGCCCTATTGTAGCTTGTGTTCTAATGATAGGGACATTATAAAAGTAAGCAAGTGAATACATAAAATCTTTACAAAGTTACCTGGTAAGCTCTATGAAGAAAAGAGCGATAAGGAGTGTCATGGGACTGGGGAGAATAGGACCAACTTTGTTATTTTGAATTATATAATCTAGCAAAGTCTCATTGAGCACGAAACAGAAAGTGATAAGGGAATAAACCCTGCAGATATCTAAGGGAAATCTACTTCTGACAAAAATAAATAAATAATAATAAGTGCAATGAAATTAAGCCAAGAATGTTCTTCGAATGGAGTTTTGGCTTGAGGAACAGCATTGAGAACAGGGACCCTGGAGATAACAAAGCAACCCGGTAGGATCCTGAATGTCATTTTTCTCTATATCAGTCAAGACATTAGTGGAGGGGTTTGTGCATTTCAATAACAGGATCTAACATGCTCATAAAGAATGATCTGCTCTTAAGAACTTGGAGTGGGGCAAGCGCAGAGTAATTGGAAAGATGAAGTTATTCGAACTAAGAAGGAGAAGATTCCAGAAGAAGTGGACTTTTAGGAAATATTCTAAACATTAAGCATCAATAAAGAAAACATAGATAAAGCAAAATGATTGGTGGCCAAGAGAAGGACTCATCAGGTCATATCAACTACACTTTCTCCATTCATGATGAAACTTTGGAAAGTGCAAAGCTCATAGCTGTCTTCTCCTCTGCCACATCTTTCATGAGAACCAAGTGACCTTCCCTCCCCAGAACCTAGTCTTCTGTGATTTGGTTGTACAACAGAGTTGTTTCAACTACTTTCCTTTTATTCATTCTCCATATCCAGACCCTCATTAATATGATACCTTATTATGCAAATATAACTTAATTCTGTGTATTTCTTGCCCTCTCCCACCACCTACCTAAGCTACCATCATCTCACACCAAAGCAGGCTTCTGACCTTTCTGTTTGCATCAGCAAGTCCTTCTCTCACACTCACCCTTCATTCTATTCTCCTGCTCTAAACATTTTATTAAAGCACTTATTATGGATGAAATTTACATTTATTTGTGTGATTATGTGATTAACATACTTCTCCCACTAGAGTAGGAATTTTTCTTTATCCACATTCCAGCACAGTATTTAAAATTTTTTAAAATAATTCGAAATATATTTAGCCCTCTTTCCTGGAATTTTTAGGTTTTAAATCCCTAAAATATGTAGGTAAAAATAGGATTTTCATCCATTTGAAACTGACACACAAACAAATGATATTCACAAAATCATGTGCCGTGAAAATACACAGTCAAAATACAAACCCAGTTATTCCTGATTTCAAAGTCTACTTATTATATTGCACAGGACTTCTTTTCATCCTGGAAATCCACACAGACATTTAATGAATGATAAAAGTATGGGACCTGCTAACTTGGACCAAAGATATAGACCAATTTAATATCCTGTATTCAGTAGATCAACAAAAAGAGAGCATGCCTGGTGAACATTGTGTTATTGACAATCTCAGATGTCTTCAGCTGTATTGCAGTTTTCTATTACAATAAGTGCAATTTATCATATATATATAAACACATAGTTACATATGTAAATCTGGTAGAATAAAAGTATGGCATTGCAAAGCTGCAGATAAGTTTTATTTCAAAAAAATATGTTGGTGCTACCTATGAGCTATTGGGGAAACAATTCATAACAACTTCACACCTTAGATGAAATAAAGTGTTTACAGATGCTTTATGGTAAAAAGTATAAAAATTAAATATCACATAAGTTACAGGTGGGTGAGCTATGTCAGGCTGCCAAGGCAAACATGAAGCTAAAATCCAAAATAATAAAGAGAAAAAAGTATTAGATTCAGCTACATAAACACTAAGAAAGTCTGTAAGTAAACTTACTAATTTACAACCTAATTTAAAGAATTGAAAAGAATAAAATCTTATAAGAAAGCATGTTTTGTATTTGTGTCAGACAGTAGGTAAATATCTCCTGCTTTATTAAATGTAATCACAATCTTAAAAAGAATGAGCAATTGTCTCAGCTAAAAAATAATAAATTCATATTTTAAAGCAATGGCATATATACAAGATAAAATTAATATCAATGTCATTATTGAAATCAAAGAACGCACTAAAAATAGAAATGAAAAATGAAGTTACTTATTAAAATAGCAAAATTTAATTATGAATATGATATTCACCGTGAAAAAGTAGAAATGTAATGGTACAACAATTGTGGAGATAAATGAGTAATATAGTATATAAATGAGTAATATAAATATATGTATATAATAATGTATATAATGAATAATATTCAAATATTTTTAATGAGCACACTTGAAGACTGGTCAATACATCATAATTAGGGGGAGAGAGCTAAGAAATTATAAGTTAATTAATCAAAGATGTACCAAAAGGATTATTTTACATTCATAAACTGTCAAATAACCTATAGAATCAATAACACAAGTTTGGATAAATAAGTATTCAATGTCATACCATGAAATACTGTGTAACTGGCCAAATCATAATCTAAATCTTTTTGCCTACAACATGTTTCATTTATAGATACATACACAGTCTGTGGGACTAGTGAAGGAAAAAAAATACCTATGATGTTGTTCAGTAAAAAACTATTAGGTATAACCATTAATTGCAGATCTCATTTTTGAATGATATACAATTAAATTTATATGGTGATGTAAATAGTGATATAAATGTGGATATAGAACTAGATAAATGGAGATATATTTAGTTATATAGTTATATATTTGGATGCACATCTGTGAAATGTAAACATACATTTGCAAATAAGAACTCTCAAATTAGTTACAATGTTGAAATAGTGCTTTAGTTTGAATTTGAAATGTCTTCCCCCTCCCAAAGTCCATGTGTTAACAACTTGTTCTTCAGTTTGGCACATAAGTAGGTGGTGGAATCTTTAAGTAGGTGGGGCCTAGTGGAAGGAAGTTAGGTGACTAGGATTATGCTATTGAACAGAATATGGAGATCCTCTCCTTCCAATTATGATGAATTGAGTAGCTTGTTCTGCAACATGCTCTGCCATGATTTACTGCCTCTCCATAGACCCAAAGCAATGGGTTCAAACAACCAAAGACCTCAGAACCTGTGAGCCAAAATAAACCCTTCTGTTTTTTTAAGTTGAATATTTCAAGCATCTATTACAGTAATATACAATTAGCACCAACAGCAATATGAGCAGTCTTGTCTTACTTTGATAAACATGTGTGATGTATCTTTAAAATAAATGTATGACTACATAAAACCTCAATATATTTTATAAAGTTTTTTCTTAGATTTTTATATCAAAATATTCTGTAGGTGCAACTCAAAGTACATACAGAATTGGAAATGTTTCTGTCAGTTCCCTATACAAAAATATACAAAAACACAATATTCAAAGACAACAAATTTGCTATGGAGCTAGTGTTTTATTATATTATATTTAGAATACTATTTTTCTATATATATATGGCTTCTCAATTACTATAAGTATTGAAGCAGCCTATATATTTTCACTTTTTTTAAATACTGATTTTTCAATACTTACTTTTTCAATACTTACTTTCATGTATACAACTAATACTTAATAAAGGTACCTTGAAATTATTTGCCAGTTACCAAAGTACTTAGTATATCAGCAATTCAATGCTGATTTTATATTTAAAATTTTTTGTAATAATCCAATATTATGATATGTAAAATGGTATTTTCATAGATTAGACATTGTGGGAAAGCATTTTAGGACTATGACTTAAAAAATCTTTATGATTATCAGTTAAATGGGGCATGAATGAAAAATGGGAAAATATATGAATATAAAATACATAGAAATAATTTAAGTGGTTTGTGGACTGATTTATTGGAAGCCTACTCGTTGCCTAATTTGTGTAGCAATTGTTCTTGGTGACAGTTCAGAAATGGTGATTTCTCGCAGTACTAAATTTTTCTAAAATTTAATTTGACATCTAAGTTAAATGTGATGTTTTCCTTGTCTTAATAAATTCATATCTTTCCTTTGTTTCATTTGTACTTCTGGCAAGACGATTCAGTACACCTATTACCATCATAAAATTGAAAGAATGTTATTATCACATCAGTGTTATGAAGGTTGGCATATGAAATGAAAGCAAGAGTACAACATCTTTACCCTCCTGATGTGCTAGATGCAGAAGTCATGCTATTTCCTAATTATGTAGATTGCATTCTGTGAAAAGAGATGCTGAATAGGACCAGCAGCAATAAAGTAGCATTAGCTATCAATGTTTAATATGCGGCAGAGGCTAATTTAGCAAATGAAAGCCACCAGAGAAACATAAATTCTCAATAATGAAGACTTTCTTGGACATCTAGGTCAATTCTCAAAATGGTGGTGCTATTAGGGGAAAACACACAACCTGATACATGGCACTGAGAAAGGTTTGTTTTTTACCCAAAGGAATCTTTCCTCTGAAAAATTGGCCCTCTGTGGAAGAGCCTCAACAATTCATTCAAGCCAAAGTCAAATGATTTGTGTGAATAGACTACATAGCTTTATGCAGGATACTGTAATTTCAACTTATCTTAGATATTTAAGATATATTTTGTACATAACTCATGAGGATATAGAATATATCAGGGATAATTAATTTGCTCAGTACTATAATTTCCATATTTTTTTCTATAGGATTATCCACCTCTTTCCCTCCTTCTTTTTTCTTGCTTCTTCCTTTTCTCTCATTACTGGCACTCTATAGAAAAAAAGGAGAGATTTGGAGTCTTTTTTTTTATGTGTTGTGGAAAGTGTAGGCCATCTTGATCAGAACCTTTTCCTTTATTAAGATACGAAATGGGGATAAAAAGGTTTTGTAAAGGAAGAAGAAAGAAAGAAAAAGGGGTGGAGAGAGGAAAATATAAATAGCTTCACTTGAGAAAATGTCTTGTGACATTTAAGTAAGGAGGAAAAAAATCAGAACTTGGATAGGTGGCTTTTACATTATTGGCAATGCTTGTTTTTAAACCATGGAGAAGATAAAACAAGAATATGTACAAGATTTTCATAACTTAAACATGATAACAATAATAGTGTTTTAAAAATAACAATGTCATCACAATAATACTCCTAAAATGTAAAAGCTAATTGAAATTTGTATAATAATGAATAGCAAAAGAGAAGGTAGAAAACAGGCAGGATTGTCAGTAATATGATGATCATTGTTGTATGATATAAAAAATGTTGTCAAGGAGCATATTGTTAGATTCTAATCACTAAAAGGGGAAAATATAGTTTTCAAAGTACCATAGCATATTTCAAGTTAGCATTTTAACATATTCTGAAAATTATCATGTAAAGTAAAACTCCTCCATCTTCTCAAGTGAGAAATTCTTTTTTGGTGTATCTAATCATAAGAAACCACTTCTTCTTTTGTGCATTTGTCACAATTACAGTTGAACTCTTGGACTGGTAGACCAATGGTACATAATAGAGGAAACAGAGACTATCACACAAGATTATATAAAGGTGCCAAAAACATATATTGGAGCAAAGATAGCCTCTTCAACAAATGGTCCTGGGAGAACTAGAAATCTGTATGCAACAAAATGAAGTTAAACCCCTATCTTTCACTATGCACAAAACTCAAAGTGGATCAAGGACCTAGGAATAAAACCAGAGATCCTGTGTCTTATAGAAGAAAAAGTAAGCCCTAATCTCCATCATGTCAAATTAGGCCCCAATTTCCTTAATAAAACTCATATAGTGTGAGAATTAAAATTAAAAATCAATAAATGGGATGCATTCAAACTAAAAAGTTTCTTCTTACCAAAAGAAACAATCTTTGAGGTCAATAGAGAGCCTACATCTTGGGAGCAAATTTTTACCCCCCACACATCAGATAGAGCACTAATCTCTAGGGTATATAAAGAACTCAAAAGGCTAAACACCAAAAAACAAATAACCCAGTCAACAAATGGGCCAAGGACTTGAACAGATACTTCTCAGAAGATGATATACAATCAATCAACAAATATATGAAAAAAGTTTGTCATCTCTAGCAATTAGAGAAATGCAAATCAAAACTACTCTAAGATTTCATCTCACTCTAGTCAGAATAGCAGCTATTATGAATACAAACAATACTAAGTGTTGGTGAGGATGTGGAGAAAAAGATACACTCATATATTGCTGGTGGGACTGAAAATTGGTGCAGCCAACATGAAAACAGTAAGGAGATTCCTTGGAAAACTGAGAATGGAAAAACCATTTGACCCAGCTATCCCACTCCTCAGTCTATACACAAAGGACTCAAAACCAGCATTCTACAGGGACACAGCCACGTCAATGCTTATAATAGCACAATTCACAATAGTTAAACTGTGGAACCAACCTAGATGCCCTTCAGTAGATACATTGATAAAAAAAAATTGTGGCATATAGACACAATGGAATATTACTCAGCAATAAAAGAGAATAAAATCATGGCATTCACAGGTAAAATGGATGCAGGTAGAGAAGATAATGCTAAGTGAAGTTAGCCAATCTCAAAAAAACAAATGTCAAATGTTTTCTCTGACATCAGGAGGCTGATTCATAGTAGGGTAGGGAGGGGAAACATGGGAGGAATAGATGGACTCTAGATAAGGCAGAGGGATGGGAAGAGAAAGGAGGGGACATGGGGTTAGAAATGATGGTAGAATGTGATGGCCATCATTATCCAAAGTACATGTACAAAGACAGGAATTGTTGTGAATATACTTTGTATACAACCAGAGGTATGAAAAATTGTGCTCTATATGTATAATATTAATTGTGATGCATTCCACTATCAGATATAAATAAAAAATTAATAATAAAATAAAACAATTGAATTCTTGGCAATTTGCAGGTATCATTGCTTAATTTAAGCCATTTTCAGTGTGTAGTATTGTACACTATGAGTATAGACAATGTCTGTTGCTTTTTCTTTGTTATTGTTGTTGTTGTTCTTTGTTTGTTTCAGGACACTATCCCCAGAGCATTACACACTACCTGAATGCATGACTTCACTATTACAGGTCTAGATACCATAGTTACATGACCATCTGTAATTAATATGTAAGAAAAAACAATCATCTCTCATAATGTGTGTGTATGACAATTCCCACAATTTAAAGAAGACCCTCTGCACAAAGACAATTGTGTAAATGATAGAAATGTACTTTTGACAACATTACAAGTGTTGTCACTGAACTGGCTCAATCTAATCAGAGAAATATTTTGTTTTGTTTCATTAATTTCACTCACTGATTCATATACAAATTCTTATGGCTTTACAATTTAATTTAATTATTTTTAAAATGGTAAAGTGAGATAGTGATTATGAGGAAAAAAAACATGAACATTCTTAAGGAAATTGGTTTTCTTGGTTATAAGGTAATATTTAATTAGTTGCTAACAAAAATCTTACTTGGGTCAGAATTTTTAAAAAATTAAAAAGAAAAAAAAGGCTTTTGGGTACTGAGGAGCACTTTACCTCTGAGGTATATTCCAGTCTATTTTATATTTTATTGAGAGACGGCGTCTCACTAAGTTGCCAAGTGTGACCTCTAATTTGCCTTTAGACTCCCCAACTGCTAGGATTACAGGCATACACCCCTGGCTCTGATCCAGAGTATGAAACATTTTCAGGTTGATGTCTAAATTTTGTATAGTATTTTACATTTTTAAACATTACCACACTATTACATTTGATCCTAACAAACTATGAGCCAGCTGTTATTATCCCCATTATTCAGGTAATAGAGTAGAAGTTAAGAGAAGACAAGTTCCTACTTCACTTAAGAAGTGATAACTTTAAAGCCTGATTCTGATCTTTTGATGTTGATATCCTATTACACCAAAGCTACATCCTTCATATAAGATCTGATTCTCTTGGCAATTGCTCCAACTTACAGTCTTTACCAGTCTTCAGTTGTAACAGTCTAATCAAAGAGCTCATCCCTCAGCTAAAAATTTTGAAATTTTCAAACCTTTTGAGGTTTAGAGCCAAGGAATCTCAGTTCTGCTGCTGTTCTCCAGCTACAGTCAATGGATTATCTGTACTCAAGCTTTAGTTTCTTAATTAATTATTGCTGCTTCAGAATAGTAAGTCAATGGCAGAATCAATCAAAATTCTTTGACCTTTGTTTATTTCCCCAGGTCAAATTCTAGAGGGAAAGAAGTGTTATTTCTTTTCTCTTTTGACCTATGAATGTTTTATAAGCAATCACAATCATAGTAGCCTAGTCCTATCCCAGAAACACCTGCCTTCCCATATTCCCAAGAAACCTGAATACTGCTTGTCTCCCACATCTCAGATTTTTAGCAGTACTACCAGAGCTACAATTTCTTTGAATAAATC
Source organism: Urocitellus parryii (assembly GCF_045843805.1). NCBI lineage: Eukaryota > Metazoa > Chordata > Mammalia > Rodentia > Sciuridae > Urocitellus > Urocitellus parryii. The sequence continues at coordinate 39,600,577 of NC_135544.1, forward strand.
AGCAAGTCTTCAGTATCTGCCCTAAGCCTCAGACTGCACATTTCATAGCTCTGTCAGTGAAACAGGAAAATAGGTCCATCTCCTTAAGGAGCTTACTTACATTCAGGGAAAAATTATTCAAGAGATATTAGGAAGATAAAATAAGTTATGTAGTAGAGGAGGATGTCCATGAATCTTTTATAGCTGGGAAAGTCCTCTCTGAAAATAAACACATGAGTTAGATTTCAAGATGAACAGTAAGGAACTGAAAATCCAGTAAAAGATGTTTTTAAGCAAAAAAAAAAAAAAAAAAAAAAACAACAACAACAGCAAGTATAGGGATTCTGAGGCAGGAATCATTAGTGTAAAGGTTGGGAATTGTATTTAAGGACAATGAAGAAGAGAGGCTGATGATACACAAGATTTACGCACAAAAAAAATCATACAGGGTTTTAGAGGCCATAGAAAGGATTAGTACCGTGTTTTAACATGTGAAATGAGAATTGGAGAAGTTATGATATTTTACTGAAGAAAATAAAATACCAAATGTTGTGGAAAAGATAAATTACATAAGGAAAAAGCTGAAGAAAGGCAGATAAATTAATTCAGGAGGCTATTTGTACTCAAGACATTAAGGTGCTTGGATGAATTTTGTTGTTGTTGTTAATTGGAGATTGAACCCAAATAGCACTTAACCACTGAGTTGAGTCCCCAGTTCTTAATATTTTTTTCTAAATTTCAAAGTAGGTTTTAGCTCAGTTGCTCAATCTGGCCTCAAACTTGCAATCCTCCTGCCTCATCCTCTTGATTAGCTTGGGCTAAGATTTTAATAGCAGCAGTGTTTAGATTTTGGGGGGTATTGAACACTTTGAGATAAATCTGACAGGGTTTACTGAAGGACTGGATAGAGGATATGAGAAAAGTAAAGTCAAGGACCCCAAGTATTGGCCCCAGAAACTAAGGAAATAACTATCACTTAGCAGGATGTGCAAAATTGGGGGTTGTGCAGTAGATTGCGAGATGGATCTACATAGTTCTGTGGTGCTCTAAAGGTTTGAATGTCTTTTAGATGTCATCAAGTGGTGATGTCAAGTTACTGTTATACTTACCATATATTTAGTTCAAGAAGAAGTATTATTTGAAGATGTAATTTTGAGGATCACCAGTATACAGAATGCGATTGAAGTTATAAAATGAAGAAATCACTAAGGAGAGGACTTTGATAAAACACAATTAAAGAAAAAAAATCAGAGTTGCCAAATCCTTAGTCTCAAAAAATTTAGAGATTCAGTAGAAGATTAATCAGAATAGATAACAGAGAAAAAATTATCATTTGGATAGGAAAAAACCAGCAATTATCATAGAAGTATCATAGAAGTCTAGGAGAAAAAAAAAACGGCTTTTTAATTATGAGGGAATGATGGGATTTCCCATTTTGCTACAATGTTAATGAAGATTTTCTAAGAACGTCATATAATGCTATAAATAAGGTTGAGAAAAAGAAGAGGAAGGAGGAGGAGGAGAAGCAGGGGAAGAGGAGGAGGAGGAAGAGGGAAAAGGAAGAGGAGAAGAAGAGGAGGAAGGAACGGAGGAGGAGGAGAAAAGTAGGAGGAGATGAAGAGGTGGAATAGGAAGAGAAGGAAGAGTAAAATGAAGAGAAAGAAGAAAACAAATAAAACAATAAACAGATCAGAAAGTGAACATCCAAACAAATATTGCTTTATAAAGTTAAAGCAAGAATTAAGATCAGAATGGCCTATATAGACTTATTAAATATTATATTTTGCCATGTAAAATGGCAGTATGGAAGCTATGATACGTGGGTCTGATCCACAACCTATAGTAAATTACCCAGTAAACACTTTATCTATAACAAGTAGCCCAGGAAGTCAGTTTGATATAAGGCAGATTTATAGGCAATTGCACTGCCATCTGTAGTAACAATCCAAGTAGCCAAACAATGACTTCTGCAAAAATTGGCCTCAAATTTCTAGGGCTTGATGTACACTTGAAAATTTTCCCAATTTGTACCTTGGCTTTAAAATTCAGAGCCAAAAAATATCAAATATTCACCCTTAACTAACTGCAGCATCCTCTGCTTCTAGGTAGCCCTCCAACAATTTCCACATGCCAACAGCCTCTGATCAGTCCATTTTTGAAGACTTCCACTATAAAGTTTTTCCATTGTTCTTCTGGCTTTTGAGTCTCTGACATCATGCAAGTACCTGTGTCTGACACCTTTGCTTCAGGAAACTCTCAATAATTAGTTTTGCTTGTGCTCAAGAAGAACAAATGGACTTCCCAAATAGAGAAAACTTGCCAAACTTACTTCAGTCTCTGCATGTGTGACATCATGGAGTTCAGGAAGCATGATATAACCTAAGCTCACTCAACATAGGAAATATAATAGAATAACATTTTAATAAAGGTGGTACACTTTCTCCATTACGGTGGAAGTGGAGTATAACTAAACTCCTATTCCAGGACACAGGAAAGAAAAATTTCCATCTCAAATGTTGGTGAGGCTCAGCTGAAAGGTATCTAGGGTCCAGTTTGAGGGAGCTGGACCAATCTATCCACCCATACACCCATGTTGGTGTTGGTACCTGAAATTACTCTTAAGCCATTATATTTATAATCATTAAAAAAAACAGTACTCTTCTTACTTATTAGATAGTCTTTATGTAAGTTCATCATATCTGACAAAACTCTGATGTGTTTCCAAAGTATATCACTTGCTCAAAAACCTCTATGATTAAATAAGTTACTATGAGTCTGGGATCAACACAACTGTCTGACATAGGTCTTCTCATATATTTCAATATAATATAAAATAATAATCTTCAACAGCCTTTAATCTAAGCATATATCAAACTTATTTTCTCATCAAATGTTTATTGCAAAGACGTTTTCATAGGATGAGTGCTTAGAGTAATAACATTTTGTGTAATAAATATTTTGTGTTTTTCTAGGTTATGCAAATTAACAAATATTTATTATTAAATCATCTTCTGCTATTGTGTTCTGTAATTTGTTGGACCCTATTCATTCATACAGAGATTAACCTCTTTCTTGAATTCCCATCTCTTTTTAATTAAGTAATCTGCAAATGTCTAAATCTAATATGTAGTAACCAACTATGAATAACAATAGTGTGACCTGAAAGCAAATTGGTAACTCATCATTTCAGTCACAATGCTCCCTTTTTTCTGTTTGGAATATACACTTTTATTTCATTTATTTATTTTGGTACCAGGGATTGAACCCAGAAACACTTTATCATGAAGCTTCATCCCCAACCCCTTTTTATTTTTTATTTTGAGGCAGGGTCTTGCTAAGTAGGTCCTCACTAAGTTGCTGAGGCTGGCTTTGAACTTCTGATCCTCCTGCCTTAGCCTCCTTAGCTGCTGGGATTTCAGTTGTACACCACCGTGCCTGGCTAGAATATACACTTTTAGAATAATGAAACAAGGATGTTACTTCTTTTCCTGAAATGTACACATTTTAGTAGAAAACTCTAAATCCCACATCACCAAGGCTGTTCTATGGTACATTACACAGAAGGCAGAGAAGCAATCATGGAAAATAGAATTCTGAACTCACTTTTGTCTATCATCTCCTTACCAACTGATTGGATTCACAAGGCTGACCATCACATGATGAATATAAATGCACTGTTTATCTCCCTGCTATCCCTTTCCTGAGTAACACATGCTCAACAAACAACAAAAAAAAAGTGTATTTACTGGTGTGTTCCTGTTATATTACCCAGCATCATGCCTAGAACAGAGTAGGTTTTCAACTGATATTTGCGAAATGATTAAATCAGTCAAGGCAAATATCAAATCCCCTATGTGGAATTTTGTGGATGAATTATCCTAGATAAAACACCATTTATGCCTTAATTGTTCCTGCTGAAGATACGAATTTATTGGCATGTACTATGTATGGAGAAATTTATGAGCAATCTATATGCATATACTACAAATATTTATGATGATTTGTTAATTTTGAAGAATCTCTTTTATGCTGAATAGTGGCTGAATGAGTTTTAGTGCCAGTATTAACTGTGATTTTAGAATTTGTTTTCAATACTGATCCGACGTAGCTGACGCGCATCATCTTTACTGACCTAGATTACAAACTACACAGAGGAAAAAAAAAAACATTTTACATATTCAGACTATAAATCCAACTATCTTGGATTTCTTTTAATATTTAAGCCAGGCTTCTTCAGCCTCCAGCTAGAAAGGACAATTTCTGCTGAGTCTCTTTAGGAGGCCCATTAGCCCATCTGTGAGTGCTGGCATCAATAGGAATCCATGGAAAGCAATCAAACCAAACCTGACATTTGTGCAGGAGGAGACTAGGGAGCCCTTGTCCCTGGCTTGTGCTGCCAAGAGCAATGAATGAACCAAGTCAGAATAAGAATTGAGTTGCCAAACTGCTTCCACAGTCTGCTCAAAGATGCTCCTTGTAAAATACTTATGATGGAGAATACAGTTAGAAGCCTTCAATGAGGTCTACGTGTGCAAGGGTAAAGCAATCTCATTCTTTCATAAAAGAGGCACATTAATGGCTGTGAGTACAGCAAGGCTGAGGCAGACACTGTTCATATAGAGGTTATATTCTCAAGGAGTGGACTGATGACTAAACAAATTCACATTGTATCTAATAAGGAAAAATAAAAAAGAATAAAACAGTGATGGGATCAAATGTGGTTTGAGGAAGAGAGAAACTCTTAAGAATTAGAGTGGGAAAATATTTTCACAGAAGGAGATGGACTTTGTAGAAATGGAAGGGCACAAAGGTACATTCTAGAGAGAGAAAACAGAGAGTGCACAGGCCCAAATGCTGGGGTCAGGTTAGCATGTCCTATGAAAATGCTGATTAGATCACAGAACTTGCAAGGGAGGGTGTTATAGCATCAGAGAAGACAGGAGGCTGATCATTTAGCAAAGTGTGATGTTTAGATTTTATTCTGAGATTGACAGGATATGTTGGAATAAATGAAGCTAATATAATTAGTTCAGGAGCATTAAGACAAGATCAAGTGACAGAGGCAGCTCGAACTAAGCTCTTGATGATAGATAAAGCAAAAGCAGACACTTTCAGGAACTATTTCAAAGATGGTGTTTGTTAGGCTTAAAGTTATTAAGGTAATTATATAATAAATATGGAAATTAAAAGCCTTCCTGTATTTTTGGCCTAAACACACTAGTAAGGATAAAATGCAAGACTGGATAGACATAAGGATGTCTCCTTTCTACATTCTATGTTTGAAATACCAATTAGATATTGACTGCAGATCCAAATAGACCCTTTGACATACATGTACAAAGTTCTTCAGAGAAATCTGAGGGAAAATGCAAATTTGAGAATCGCTGTGTAAATATGAAATGTATGGACAAAGATTTCAGGAAAATCACTTAGGTAGTGTATCTAGAGAGAATAAAAGAGCAGAAAGAAGAAAACTAATGATGAAGAAGTATAGAGGAGAGAAGCAATCTGAGAACAGAGTTGTGTTACATTGACATTTTAGAAGTATGACAGAGAAGGATGGACTAGTAAAAGAGACTGAAACATTGTAATTGTATATAGTAGTATTGATGGTTTTACTTTGCCCTTTTAAAGTAGGGAAGACTAAAGATGGGAAGGTCTAAGATGTAAGTTCTAATTGATGAAGTGAAACTGAAAGAGAATAATTGCAAGAACAAATCCTTACACACGCAATGTGGGATAAGAACCATGGTGAAAGCAGAGGCATTAACCACTAATAAAATCTTATAAAAAAGACCACAGGGGCATAGACAGGTAGGCCTTGGCATAAATTTTCAAATGAGAAGGCCAAGGAGTTCTCATCCAATTGCTTTTCTCTGTCAAGTATGAGGTAGGTCATCACTGAAGAGTGCATTAATATTAGGAAGAAGGTTGTGGTTTACATTTACAGAGGTTTGCAGGTGAATTTGAGGCGCAAGAGAGCAAATGCTGTGAAGTGATTATTTGGGAAGAAACAAGCTAGCAATGTGTCGCAGGGTCATTAGGATATGGGGAAGGCCCAAGAGTCATGTTCTGTCAAAATGTCCAGTGTAATCTTCAGGTGACACTAACTGCAGATGATTCCAGAGAGCTAAGATGCTGTCACTCAAGAAAAGCGCTCTCAAGGGATGATTTCACATATCATGAGAACACTCAACAGCCTCATACTAATTCTGAGATCAAGAAGGTACTACTTCACAGCAAGGAATTAAAAAAAGAAAGAAAGAAAAAAAGAAAAAAGAAAGAAAGAAAAAGAAGAAAAAGAGTCCAGGTCAGACATAATAACAACATTCAATAAAGAATTAAGGTATTATGCAAAAAGCAAAGAGAAATTTTGCTCCCTGGGGAATTATCTTACTAAAGCAAGTTAAAAATTGAAATATTTCAAATACGCCCACTGTGTGATTTTTTTTTACAAGTGAAGATACTTTAAAATGGTGAACCTTGGAATCTTTGAACTACTTCAGATAGGGCAAACATCTCCCAGGCTACCATATCATTTATAATTTTACTTTGACATCACTAGTGATATTTATAGTGGGAAGGGATAGATTTTGAATTCAGAGGAACCTGGGATCAAGAAAAAGTCAAATTGTATGACTTTAATGAGATGGTTACTGTCACTAACCAATGAACCCTTTAGGTTTTCTCATGGACATTGTGGACATAATTATCATCTAAATGGTCATGATAAATGAGTTAATGTGTGGAAAACACCTGTAATGTTATCAGGCACAGCATAATCACTCAATAAATTATCATTACAATCAATACCATCATTAGTATTACAATTACAATTATTCAAATTACTATAATGGATTAATGATTCAAAATAAAAAACAAAGTTACTGAAGAAAAAGGTATTGGTAAGTGATACATGTATAAGTCAAGTCTCAATTTCCATAAAATAAAATATAAACATGTCTGCTCAGATGTTTATATGCACACACACACACACACACACACACACAGGACATAAATATCAATAAAAAATAAAATTGCCTGTTGATTGCTTTAAAAGACCCTGCAGCCTGCCATTTGTGCAAAGACTGCACAATTCAAGATCTTATACTAAATTAACATACAATGCACACTGCACCATGTAATAGATAAGCAAATATAAACACTTTCAATTACCTTTGTCTGAATTATTCCTCTGCTACTTGATGAAGCTCAATTGCTTGTACAAAAATAAATAATTACATGCCTACATAGCTTAGCTAGCTAGATGATTTTAAAGAGTGTTATCTTTTCCCCAAATGGGGAGTAACAATATACTTAGTTAAATATTTTTAATAGATTTTGACATTTATATAGTTGAAATATCATTCTGAGAAATGTATCGAGGAAAAAAATGCTTCTGTTTAAGAGAATTGAAAATCAACTTTCATTTAGCACTAGGTCCAAATTAAGTAGCTCTAAAATGGAAGCAGCATATCCTTTATTAATTTACCAAGTGGTTGCAGTGTTCTTTCTAGCTCACAGAATTTCATTTATCCCATGGCATATTAACCACATTTTTTAGGGAACTTTCCTTTAGTGCTTATTTCAATATGGCTCGATGGTACTGTCAAAAGACTTCAACGTTCAAATTAGTATTTATGTAGGGAAATTTGGAGAGAGAAGAGCAGAAGAAAATGCACATTTTGTTAACAAAAGGCCCTGCAGTCTCTTCTGTTCCTGTGGATCGTAGCTGTGGAAAGTCAAGCCTCAAAGATCAGGAAAGAGTAATTTTGTCTCAAAGAAACCACAACATTCTGTTAACTGTTGAGTTTTTGTTCTCAAAAAGCTGAGTTCCATGAGGTATCATGAGAAATCTTGGAGAGAATATGGTATCATGACAAATGCTGGAGAGAATATGGAGCAACAGGGATTCCATCGGTTTCTGGTGGGGATGCAAATGGTACAGTCACTTTAGAAGACAGGTTGGCAGTCTCTGACAAACCTAAATGCACTCTTCCCACAGCTCCAGCAATCATGCTTCTTACCCAAAGGATGTGCAAACTTATGTCCATGCTAAAACCTACACATTCACATTTATAACAGCTTTGTTCAGGTTTGCCAAGATATCCTTCAGTAGGTAATCAGATAAACTATGGCACATCAAGCCAAAGGAATGTTGTTCAGTGCTAAAAAGAAATGAGCTGTCAAGTCCGGAAAAGGTATGGAAGGATGTTAAATATGGAAGACTAAGTGTAAGAAACCAATCTGATAGGACGGCATACTTTTGTGATTTCAACAATAGGGCATTATGAAAAGGCAAAACTATGTAGAGAATAAAAAGATCCACGGTTGCCAGGGATTTGAGGACAAAGAAATAGCAGAGTAGTAAAAATACTATGCATGATACTACAGTGGTGAGTACGTGTCATTTTACATTTGTCCAAATCCATAGAATGTACAACACCAAAAGTGAACCCTAACATAACCTATGAATTTGGGGTGATAATGATATTTTAATGTAGATTCATCAGTTGTACCAAATATACCACTCTAGTGGGAGATCTTGATGGTGTTAGGGGCCGTGCCTATGCGGGAGGAAACCAGGGTATATGTGAGATCTCTAAACCTTCCTCTCAGTTTTGCTCTGGAACTAAAACTCCTCTAAAAAGTAAAGCCTTGCAATTTTTTAAAAAGTTAGTCTTGGAGGTCAAAAACTGTAAGATGACAAGCAAAAAATATTTCCTGTGTTTCAATCTTTTTGAATTGGAACTTTTAAGTGATTTTCAGGTCAGAGCAATATACTGGGACTAAAAATAACACCAACACTTAAAAAATTTAAGTTACATTGAATAGTCAATTTATTGATAAGTGAAACTCAAATGTTTGATGAATTAGGAATGTTTAGGCTACTTCTAAAATATTAGTATGAAGATTTATTAGAGAAAATTATGTGAAATCTTACTAGAATAATATTCTATGAAATAGTTGTACATGTTTATCTGAAAAAGAAGTGTTTTTTTTCATATGACCAAGTTTAAAAATTTTGAGACAATGACAAAGGTAGAATGACCTTGACATAAAGGAAATTACACATGTTGGTGGGATTTTTATTTGATGGTTAAATTAATCACGGTGGCTAGGGTAAGGAGAATAACCAGGTCCAGATGTTAGATAAGAGGTGAAGTCAATTGTGCCCACACTTCACAAGGAGGAGATAACCACATGGTACAATTTCCTATTAAAGTTCAAGTTTTAAGTCTGTTTTATCCACTATTCCCTCAAGTTCAGGCATCTTAAACATTTGGGTTAAGAAAACTGCTCTTGAAACTGAAAAACATTCAACACCACTACTAACCATTACCTATGCCCCAAAAGTTTAAAGCAAGGAAGTGTGGTGTATGGATGATGAAAATTATTCCTACTGCCAATGACTTTGATTACACTTTAGAAAACCAATGTGTCTCAAAGTTCTCAAGCATAAACTAATCAGTCATAAACTATAACTTTTACAATCAAAATTGGTTCAGACATGTAGGAACTAAAAGCCAAATAATCATAATATTGACTCAGGTGTCACTATCTTTAAACAGGTAAGGGAGAAGAAGCTGATGGAAGGTCATGTAATTAGCATAAGAAGTTCCTGTGTGATTTGACTGCAATGTCTACAAAATTTAATATGCCCAATATTTTGGCTCAAATGTTTGCACTTTTAGTGTGTGATATTATGAATATCCTGGTAAAGGCTTGAAGAGAATAGGAAAAATATGTGTTTTAAAAAAGAGTGAGTTCATTTGGAAAGAACCCTTATTCAAATGACTCAGTGGAGATCATAAAATAATAATATAGGAAAAGGATTTGAATAGTGGGCCATTCATTCAATATGAAGATGAAGGCAATATTTAGGCAAAGGGGGAAATTGGGACTCATGTTTTGATCTATAATAGATGTGTCATGTAAAGAATAAAGGAGATTAATTTTCAGAAAAGCATCATTATGTGCAACCTCAGGCACATATTTTTTTTAAATATTTTGTTGAAAATTGGAGACATTTCAATTAAGGACAATAAAAATAGTATAAAGTTTAGAAAACTCAGCAGACAAGTAAAGCTAACATGCCTACACTTATTCCTCCTGTACCTCCCAGGAAAGACACTTCGGGGCTTTATCAACTGCTTATAGCACTCAAAAGAACAGACTAAACTGTGCAAGGGACGTGTGTTAAGTAGTCACTTTGGGTCAATCAGCAATTCTCTATCATGACAAGGCATGAAGAGTATGTTATTTAATTGGAACACGGGGGTTTACAAATCCCTTTCTTCAGAGGCAGATACAATTAGAAAACAAGAAAAAGTGTGTTGCTCTAAGGAAGAAAACGCAAATAAGTCAGTTTTGAGGAAAAAAAGCTTGTCATATTTCATAAACATTTAAAATGTGAACACCTTTTACTTAAAATAAAAAACTGGTATCAGCCATAACTTGGCTAATTAGAGTTTCTGTTAATTTCATGAGGTTGATAAGACAAATTATACTCAAATGATATCAAATATTACATTTCTGCCTCTAAATTCTGGAAAGCTAATGGAAGAAGGGGTAGCCAAGTATCCCTCCTTGTGCTCACATTCACAATCACCCAGGTGTGTCGCTGCCCTCCAGGGGCACTAGGTGCTAAGATGCTTGGCACAAAGGACTTCACGGCAGTGGAAGCAAGGAGAAATTCTGGCAGCCTAAGAAGTTTTTAAACTTACTCTGGTGCCAACAACAGGTAGGCAGGAGTTTGGTATTACAAGGCTCCTGGCAATGGAAACCTCTTCTTGAGGCACCCTGCCAAAATTCATACAGATGGGGGAAATAACTTTTATTCAACTTATTAAATTTCACATTGCTTCTCCCTGGTAGCAAGGGAAGCAGAAAGGAGATAGAGTGATGAATTATGATCCCAGGGAGGGGGGGGGTTATTTATGTTCTCTCTGATAGTGGGACTTGGCAGGGGACTCAGAAGCCCAGACAGGCTGTGTTTTCTCCCCTCTGTGTACCTCTCTACCGCCTCTTCGTGAAGCACAGGGCAAAAGGCCAAGTGATTTCAGTCGTATGAAAAATGTGGCTATCTCCTAGAATTGCATTTTTAAAAATGTGTGGCAGGCTTTGTTGAAATGTATTTTGGAATGCTGACTGGATCTATCCACAATAGGTTATTTACTGCTTTGAAAATTTATGGGTAGACTTTAATTCATAGCCCAAATTCTTTCATGATGTTTCTTTACTTTTTTTTAAAAAATGTGACTTTTTACCAAGTCAAAAATAAATGTGTGTGTTTAGAGACATGAGGGTGGGGAGGTAAAGCACTATGAAACAATAGTCTTGTAAAAAATATAAATGTGACCATAATTTAGCCTATTTTATGGCGAAAGGATTCTGGTCAGTGAGTCCATATTTTGTAGCAGTATAGAGGAAAAGGAGACACGATTTTGATTCAAGTTTGAGTCTATTGTACACTGTGTGACATTAAGCATATAGTTGAATTTTCCTGTGTTTTTACCTAAAAAATGAAGACAAAAATACCAATCTCCAAAGTTGAGAATAAATTTTAAATAAAGGCCTCAAAGCAACTAAGACTTAGAGTGCAATGTTGGCACATGCCAAGTCCTTAAGAAATGGTAGTTATCTGGCTGGAGTATAGCTCAGTGGTAGAGCAATTGCCTAGCACGTGCAAGGCCCAGCACTGGAAGAGAGAGAGAGAGAGAGTGAGAGTGAGAGAGCACGCAGGAGAGAGGGAGGGAGAAAGGAGAAATGTTTGCTCTCATTTACGCTAATTTTTAATCTTAATTTTTAAACTGATACATAGAAACATAAAAATTGTACACATCAATGCAGCAATGTGTTGTTTCAATATGTGTATACATTGGGAAATATTCAAATCAGGTTAAATATATCTGTCTCAAGCATTTTTTGATTTTTTTTTTAATGTCAAAAACAGTCAGGACCCTTCTACTTTTTGAAAATATACAGTACATTTGATAGTTAAGCCTGTTTAGGGTCAATGATTTTAGAAGCAGAAAGTTTGTCAGTTCAGGTGTTCAATGCTCCAAAATAAATTGTATTTTCTTCAAAAGAAATCTATCTTAAAAATCACGTTATATTTTGTTAGTGAAGATGACTTATTATTCCATGCTTACGTAACAGAAATAAGTACAAAGGTAATAGACAGTAGGAGGACAATTAAATTATTACTTAATTAAAAATGAAACAAGTAATGTAAAACACATTTGTGAACACTCTGATACATCATATATATTGTCTTTTATCAAGATTTCTAAGCTGCCAACTAGACTTTAAGATGATGATGATAGTTATTTTCAACTGGGCACATTGGTGCACACTTGTAGTGCCAGCTACTTGGGAAGTTAAGGCAAAAGCATCACAAAATCAATGCCAATCTAGACAATTTAACAAGATCCTGTCTCAAAATTAAAATAAAGAAATATATACATAAATAGGGCTGGGTATGTAGCTCAGTAGTAGATCATCTCTCGGTTCAATTTCCAGTACCCACCCCGCTCATTTTCCTTTACTTGACAAAGGACCTTGAGAAGATTTTGCCACATTCAAATGGCAGAATTAAATTTTATTATATGAGCATTGAGCAAAACAGGCTACTGAGCAGCTCCTCCTCCATACAATATCATCCATTGGGGGACTCCATGGATTCTCTGCTTTTGTGAGTGAAAAATCTGTCCACAGGGTTGACTGGTTTCAATTTTAAAAGAATAAAAAAATGTTCAAAATACTCACTAGTCATATTAGATTGAAAGGAGAGAAGAAGAAAGAGAGAGAGAAAGGAGAGGGACTGAGAACTTCCATTATTATGAAAAATAATCCATCCAAGAAATAAAGAAGTGTTTTTCTAATTTGCAAAATTACTGATTTCTTGGTTTTAGGTCATCAGTGTCCTCAGCATATTAGTATTTGTGTGCATTTCCTTTATACTTAGAAAAATTCATTTTTTTTCATTCCAATTTTTAATGAAAGCTAAACAGCAATTCACATTTGCCTGTTTCCTGAGAGCCCATGTGATTTGGTGTTCATTTATATTTACATAATGGAGTAAGTTTCTGTTAAATCAACCACAAGATTTTTAAAATTTTTGCAAAAATAAGTCAGTTGTCTTGTGAGCATTAGCAACTCATCTGAAGAGCACAGGAGAATGTTTCTGCAAGTCTAACAGAGTGAAATGTTGGGCAGTGAAATGTATGTCTCTGATGCCCACCTGAAATGCTAGTGAGAGTGTTTGGAGGGCCCGATAAACATAGAAAAAGACCTCAAAGCTTTAAATTTGTCCATATATCTTTCTCCAAAAGACTATGAGATTCATGCACTTTGATTCCAAAGCATGTAACTTTCAAGTGGTTTTCAAAAAGACTTTGTCTTCCTAGAGGAACGTAATTTTTACTTCTTCATGGGGGTTCAGATAATATATAGCATCACTGAGTAGGATCAACACTGAGCAATTGAACACTTTAGAACTTGTTTTGATAAATGTAGGAGCAGTGAAACTTTGAAGAATATACTGCAATTAATGCTTACATGTTTTTTAGTGTTTTCACTCATGCATATGCATTTATCAGTAAACATTTTATATACATATATACACATATGAATATTATAGAAATATAAACACAGAAGAATATTCAAACATGTGTTGCATTTACAGAGTTGCTTCTGGTTTAAAATTTTAAACTAATTCAGCATTTTTTGGTATTCATTTGGTACAAACTAATATTTCTTCTCTTCTGTATAATTGTATACATTTAAGGAAGAAAAATTTCGGAACTATGTTTTTCCAAATTTAAGGAAAAAAATTCAGTTTCAGATGGATGAGATTTTGCTGAAACTAACTGGATTCAAGTTGTGTAAGGGAGCCTCAGTGGGGCCCTCTCCTCTCCCTGGGTTTCCCGGGAGCCCACTCCTTCATATTTTCTTCACCCCTCACAGCACAATTCATCCCCACTTTGGTTTTCTATCATGGAGAGATAACATAATAGAGAAGAACATGGACAGATGTGGTTTTTAATCACTTCTACCACTTACTAGTGGCTTGACTTTTGACTAGGATATAAAAGAAATATTATAATACAAATAACAAATCACTATGTATATGTTACCTAAATATAGCCTGACTCATGATATTTAAAACAAGTTCGTTTTTACTATTTTATAATTTGAGAATCATGACTGTCAGTTTCAAAAAAAATCTTTTTGTTGTTGTTATTTTTTTAAATCTTCTAGAATTTTCGTACTTTAGGTTTTATGGACTTTTCCTTCTATTCTTGCCCTCATTTTGGTCTTTCTATTAGTTAACAGTTCATGGATCTTCTCTATCAATCTGCAGGCTCCTTTCAAATAGAGAATTATTTTTCTGTGTCAGTGACTGTGAGATCCTTTTTACCACATGAATTCTATTTTAAAGTCAAGTGCACGTGGATGATAGCCATGAGAGGTTGGAAAATGGTATTCCTTTAGTGACCCATTGGTTAAAGAATTGGAAACCTGGGATCTGTCCATTGAAAAATGTCAGCAAGCTTTCTTCACTCCCAGAAGCAAGCCAGGAAAGAAGAGTTTCAGCCAATACTATGGCTACTTTTTCTTGTTCTGTGTAAATCAGGGAGAACAGCCAGCCTCCCTGGAGAGCAGGAATAAACTCCCTCACTTTCTTCTCCAAAGAGCTGACCCTTCCTCTAGGCAACCCAGGATCTATTTAGTTGTACAACTGTGTCTGGATGGACTCCCCTTTTCAAGACTAGTTTCTTTATTCTCTTTCAACTGCATTTTATTTTATTTTTTTATTTTTTATTTTTGCAAAAAGATGACATGATACCAACATTCTTAAGATTCAAATGTCATGGGGTAGGATGTTGGTATAGATTTCAATAGAAGGTTTTAGCAATTTTTGTGGCTGGGATACAAAAATGGTGAAGTAAGAGAGAGTATCAGAAATAAATGCTCATCACAACTTTCTAAACATTTTCTTTTGCAGTTTTAGAAGATGTAGTCAAAGGATGTGTCAGTGATAAAGTAGCTTGATAAAATATGAAAGGAAGGATGGACATAAGGCAGTCATTTGCCATCCAGAAGCAACTTCTTGATCAAAGAAAAACTATACTATTTTAAATAAATAGAATGGCAAAAAGACCGTGGCAACTGGGTGAAGAAAAGTAAATTCATGCTCATTTGAAAGTTATGCAAAAGACACAAAGAGAAAAAAATTAGAAAAAAGGTACTAGATTAAACAAGAGTAGATACAACATATGTGCACTCACGGGTATGGAGACACATCCACAAAATAGGGCCCATGTGAAAGAAAAAGATCAATATGGAAATAAATACAACCATGATAGTAGCAAAACCTTCCTGAAATAAATGAAAGAAAACTTGAAGGCAAGTATTCTATCACTGGATGTGAAAGTTTATTTTTATGGAGATCTTATTTTTCTCAAAGTAGATAATATATGTGTAATTCAGTCAATCCATTTATTAAAATTATCTTAAATATTTGAAATACTTAGAATGTGAGAGTAGAAAAACATAGCTTTCAAAAGAAGGGATTCATCAGATAATATAACTTAGAATAAGACCACAATTATGTTGGTAATAATATTATAAGTGTAAAAAAAAAGTTACCTGAGAAAAAGAACCCGTGTTTATACATAAATGTCCACACAGGAATGATTTTAAAAGTTCCAGAGATCTCCAATTAAGGGAAGTATTATCACACAAAGAGCCCAATTTGCATTCTCATATTATTCCTGAAGCATAAAAAGTTGATTTGTTTAAAAAACTGAATACTGTTTAAAGTAAATAAAGGAATGTGGGTTAGGCAAAAGTATTTCTTGTCTATCAAATGACTCACTTGAAATGAGTCCATATCAAAACTGTATAGAGTCATATTTCATAAAAATATTATAAATATATTTATAATATTTTTATATACAAAATAGTCATAATTTAAATGCTTATAATCTGGGGAAATATGTACAGCAATAGGATAAAAATTAAATTACATAATCTATGATATTTTTGTGTCTGTTGATAATAAAAATGTAAATACAAGTAGGTAAATCAGGTAATGAACTTTACCCAGCAATTCCCTAAACATAAATCACAAGTGACAAACATGTCAAAGTGAGACGGATATTGATACAAACTTTCTGGTAGCAATTTTTTATTATGTATGGTAAATTTTAAAAATATTCATAAACTCTAATCTAAGTAGCTTCATTTCCCACATGTACCCTAAGAAATGGTCTGAAGTTGGGAAAACATATGGCAAATACATTCAGTGGTGTTCTTATAACAGCAAAAAATTGTTAACAGCTTAAATAACCAACAAACTAAATATTGAAATTGATCAAGATACTATTATCAAAAAATACCATGAAACTATTTAAATAATATCTAAAAAGCTTTTCCTGAAAATAAAATTATGCTTTGGCATAATGAAAATATAAAATGCATAATTCAATATTGCACAAAAATATACTTTCAAGTATGTAAACAGCTCACAGAGAAACTATTAAGTGAAAAAAATGACTAGATGTTAGTTTCTTTTTTTGAAGAATCTTAAGTTAATCTTTACTACTATTCAGAATAATATTTTAATAAATCATTTTGTTTATGGTTATCTTCACTTAGCAATTTCTTTAAAAGATGAAATATCTGGTTTTCCAAGCACTGATTTATGGGGCAAATGTTTTAATAAGAAAATAGCATTAAATTTGCTTGGTTAATATCGCATTATAATAACTTGACATCTATTTTAAATATTGACGTTGGTGAATTCAATTACATTGAGTCCATTTTCCACCAACTATACGAACCCCTGGGTGGACTAGAATTACGTTTCTGATCTGTTCATGGAAAATCTCACACCAAAGATCTGTTGGAAAGGAAGTATCCTGACAATAGACCCAGATTCACTCAGAAGCTATCAAAGTCACATCCTGTTGGTAAGTAATATTACTAAGATGGGGTTTTCAGGTATACCCTACCCCTAGAGCAGAGGCTCAGGCAGAGTTAAGCATTAGGGCCAGAAAGTTTCAACATTTGCAATACCTAGTTGATTAAATAGACTTTGGATTTTCCTGTAGACCTGCCTGCTTTGGTTTTTGGAGCAAGGTAGGAGAAAGAAAATGGCACAAACCATATTTTCCAACCTTGTTTAACCCAAGAACATTATTGTGAGATCTCTCTGCCTTGTAGCAATTATATTGAAATGGTACATTTTTTTTCCAGTTTCTTGCTATTTTTTGGAAAGGGGTTCCATTTACTTTGGGAAAACTGTAGGAAATAGGGGTAAGCAACACTAAAACAGTAGGCAGTTATTAGTTCCAGAATATTACACAATTTTAACAAGATCAAATGCTCATCCTCCTTCAAAATAGGCTTATCTGATTCCTTCCTTCTCTTCTGTTTCCTGCCTATATTTGAAAGCAGATGGGTCACTGCTGTGCCATCTGGCCATCTCAGAACAAGTGGAAGGAAAGTGGGGGGTATTTCTGTACATAATTATTTTATTTGTTTGTTACATTTTGTTTGGTTTTGCTTTGTTTTGTTTTTGCCACGGAGCCATAGTGAGCTATAAGCCACAGGTCTAGTGAATTAAGAAAGTGATATTCTACCTTCTTTTTGGATATGTATCCATTTATCTGGTTCTAATGTTCTGAACCCATAAGAAAGAAATATGGATTGTAAGGTTTGGATGTCCCTTGTTTCCTATTTTAATGCCAACTTGATACCAACAAAATTTGCTATCCCCTTCAACTCTAAGTCAAAATTATTCATTTTCCTGAGGTCATGTCCTATATTATCACAATGTTTGGAGCTGAAAAATAGCAAGTACTGCTTATTTGTTTCAAGTTTCATCAGCTGACCAATATGAATATGTTAAGAATCATCATTTTGGTTTCTTTGTATTATTTTATCTGACTATCTTTGTGTTATACACAGATATTTATGCTTCATCAAAACTTGTTTTTGAAACTTAATTCCCATTGTGTTTTAGTTAGCATTTTTGTCACTGTGCCCAAGTACCCATCAAGAAAAACTTAGAGGAGGAAGAATTTATTGGGGGCTCACAGTTTCAGAAGTCTCAGGCCACAGATGGCCAACTCCATTGCTCTGGGCCTTAGGTGAGACAGAACATCATGAAGGAAGGGCCCAGCATAGGAAAGATGCTCAGTTTATGGCATGGTCAGGAAGGACCAAAAAAATATGGAGAGAAAAGATCCATAGGAAGAGGAATCCTTCCCAGGCATGCCCCCCTACCCCCCCACCCCCGTGACCTACTTCCTCCAGCCATGCCCCAACATGCTACAGTTACCACCCAGTCGTCAGTCCATTCAAATTAGGATGGACCAATCAGGCTCCAACTCTCATAATCTAAT
This sequence comes from Urocitellus parryii, assembly GCF_045843805.1. Taxonomy (NCBI): domain Eukaryota; kingdom Metazoa; phylum Chordata; class Mammalia; order Rodentia; family Sciuridae; genus Urocitellus; species Urocitellus parryii. Next base: position 39,618,975 of record NC_135544.1, read on the forward strand.
CATTTCAACTCTGAATATTCCTAAATTAGCAGGAGCTTTTGGAGAATACTTCCTATCCAAACCATAACATATGGTATTTGAAGACAAGGCCTTTGGAAGTTGGTCAGATCATGAAGGTAGAACCCTAGTGAAGGAGACTAATGTCCCAGAGAGGTCTCCTGTCACTTCCCCTGTGTGCGAATACAAGGGGAAGATCTCCTGTCTGTGAATGAGGAAGCAGACCATCACCAGAACTTTATCTGCTAGCAGCCTTGATCTTAGGCTTCCCAGACCCCAAATTATAAAAAAGAATTTTCTATTGGTTATAAGTTTATGATATTTTGTTATAGCAGCCCAAATAGACTAAGACACTTTATAAGTTTACTTCAGCTAAATCAGTGAGTTAAAAAAGTAAAATATTATCTTTTAATCACATTTATTTGCATTGAGATTCTCTACCCTTGAGTCAAAACCTTACTGTAAAAACTGACTAGGAAAATCCTGCTCTCTGACATTATTGTCACTAGAGTCATCATTATCAAACATTAATTATATAATTATTATATAGGTAATTAATTATATAAAAATTAATTATATATATAGAAAGAGAAAGTCAGATTTCTCATGAAGTATTTCTAAATATGAAAAATGTCATTAAGTTAATGAATGGATAAAGGAAATATGGTATTCATACACAATGGTATATTACTTAGCCATGAAGGAGAATGACTTTATGACAATTGAGAGTAAATGAATGAATCTGGAGACTCTCATGATAAGTGAAATAAGCCAATTCCAAAAAACCAAAGTTCTAATGTTTTCACTAAAACACAATAAGAAGAGAAAGGGGAAAAATAGATATTCAACAGATTAGACAAAAGGAAATAAAGGGAAGGGAGAAGGATAGGGAAAAAATAGAAGAAATCCAAAATAATTTTCTCATGTACATGTATGAATACTTACTGAATCCCACCATTGTGTACATTCATAAGAATGGGGTCCTAATTAAAATAAGGTAAACTTCATGCTTGTATAATTATATAAAAATAAATCTTACTGTCATGTATAACTAAAAAAAGTACCAATAAAAAATAATAAATAAAAGTAGAACAATACTGTTTGTGTTCCCTTAGTTGCCACTGTGATTAAAAGATCCGAGCAGAACAATTGTAGAGGAGGAAAAGTTTATTTGAAGGCTCACAGTTTCAGAGGTCTCAGTCCGTAGACAGCAGGCTCCATTCCTTGAGGCTTGAGGTAAGGCAGGACCTCATGGCAGAAGAACGTGGCAGAGGGAGCTCACATGATGAACAGGAAGCAGAGAGAGACTCTACTCTCCAGATACAAAATATATCCCCCATAGCCATGCCCCCAATGAACCACTTCCTCCAGCCACAGGCCACCTGCCTCCAGTTACCACCCAGTTAATCCCACCAGGGATTAATTCACTGATTAGGTTAAGGTTGTATTCCAATCATTTCTCTTCTAAACCTTCTTGCATTGTGTCACATGTGAGCTTTTGGGGGATACTACATCTAAACCATGACAAGTACTTTCATGAAAAGATGTGGCTCCCATGTCTAAGACTAGCTAGGCAGGAACCTTAGCACCACAAGTACCAGAAGGGAGAAAAACTAGAACCAACTGACTACTAAGACTGCCATCTATTCTCGTCAGTGCATGAGTAATTGAATTATTTTTCAGATTTTTATAATTTTTTTGCATTTGTATTAACAAGTTAGTTTTTAACATGTAAGCAAATTAGAGGATACATTCATAACTACTACTTTGTAAGTTTCTATTTGTTCCAGAGATAAAGCTCAAGAGATAATGAAAAAAAAAGAAATGTTAAAGTTAGAAAGCTGCATGTGTTCTAGAAGTCAAATTTTATTTCTTAACATAAACAAATAATACTTTGGCTTTTAAAATACTCATAATATTCTTATTAACTCTGGGTTTTACTTTGTGTATATATATGCATATACATATATACTTATATACACACACTCACAAATCACAAATAAACAAATATATATGTGCCTTTTTTGAAACTCATATTTGTGATTATGTTAGTTTTATTTGACTAATGGTTACATTTTATTTATTTGTTATAAAAGTTTAGAGATCTCTTTCCAAAAGATAAAAGTTAAAGTCTTGTTTCTGTTTCTGGGGTATCTATCCTGGGAAAATGGCTCTTGCATTAGCTCTGGTTCACAGACACACATATGTGTTTGATGTGCACGCGTATACATGCACAATATAACACACCCTGTCCTCTAGTTCCACTCTGATTGAAGTGAATGGAATATTTTGTCAGCACCTGTAGAGTTCTCCCCCAATTGTCTAGGGATAATTTTGATATTAATATAAAGCACCAGGTTGGCTTGCATTGGGATAAATGCTCAGGTACTCTGAAGCCCTTGGTTTCTCTGCCAAGACACATGTTCCTGTCTTTTTCAGGAGTTCCCTTAGAAAATAATTAATTCCTGACAGCTTTGAGCTCTTCATGCCAACACCACCAGCACTGAAGGAAGCAGCTTCCAAAAGAATGACCACCTCCAGCATCACCTTAATGATTTTTTCTGTTGGATCAATATTCATAAGTTTTGGATGTCTGTATGTGGAGTATTTATTAAGTAGACTGTAATGACTGGGGATACCATCTGCTTGATTCATAGATCACCTGAATTAATGAGTTAAGATATACCATATCTGGCTTCAAAAATGTCTTCAAAAAGCTTTTAACATAAAATATGATTCACAAATTGCCAAATTCACTTTCACTAAAATTTGGTGAGGAGATTGTCATTCCAGAAGCAAATTTAGTTAGGTTTGGTTGCTCTCAAAAATGGTAATTAAATTGAGTTCACTTATCTTAAAAATAGCCTTCATTTTACTTTATTTTTATCCTATCTACATGTCAGTGCAGGAGAATCACAAGTTTTAAACACCAGTTTATGTTGTGAAATTTTTTTTCTTTGTGCTTTCTGATACACATTTCCCTTTTCCTAAGATGTGTGCAGCAACCATAGCTAGATAGAAGCATTGTTTTGAAAGGGAAAGGTAAGTACAGCTTAGATTCGTCTTTAAAAGGCAAATGCAATAACATATGAGTGAGTGAGTGGGAGAATGTGTGTTTTTACTAGTAGAGACAGTTATATGGGAAAATGATTTTAGAAGAAAAGAAAAGATTTTCTAAATACTAAAAGTTTACCTTTGCAGATCTAAAGTCAAGGCCCTGCAGAATGTCAGGTTGAATAGATTCTAAATTCACAGTGATAGAAAAGTTAACCTTGCCTAACCTAAGTGAAAATAATCACAGAGCTATGAGGGTGGCTGAAGTTCTGACTCATGAGCAAACTTATCCATGAGACAAGCCAGCCTATCTTGTCTCTGTCTTTACTGCTGCCATGTGCTTTGAAAGGTGCATCTGGTAAATCAGTGATGTGCTCTTTGTTCTGAGTTGATGCTTGGGTCCATCTGGGGGTCAGTTCTCTCACTGATCTTCTGCTTCCTTCTGGCTAGTGAGTTGGTTGGGATGGACATGGACAGCACATTTGGTGCCTGTGTTTACTTTTAAGTTGGTCAAGGTATGCACTTATCTTTAAGGTTGTGCTCAAATCTATCTCTACATAAGCTCACAGTGTTCCTGAGCTCTTTCTTCCTTGGGAAGTGAGGCACATGTCTTGCATCTTCTCTGCTTTGGAGGTCTCCCAAAACAATCTAAAACAATTATTTATTTATTTTTTGGTATCAGGGATTGAACTCAGGACCACTCAACCACTGAGACACATCCCCAGTCCTGTTTTGTATTTCATTTGGAGACAAGTTATCATTGAGTTGCTAAGCTCCTCACCATTGCTGCAGCTGGCTTTGAACTGGAGATCCTAATGCCTCAGCCTCCCAAACTGCTGGATTGCAGGAGTGCACCACTGCACCTGGCAACAATCTAAAAATTTAATGGCTATCTTTTCATACTGGGAACTGGGCTAGAAGTCCCCTATATCAGTGCTTCTCAAACCTTATGGGAAGACTCCCTGTTTTAGATTTATGTTTCTTAACACCCAAGCAGTTGCAGGTGAACACGTTTGTAAAACAAAAATCAGTAAAATAAACTTTTAAAAGGCAAAGAATAAGGATTGTCGTACTAATGTGCATTATAAAATGGTAAGGGAGATGCTGGGGAGTATGCCTATAACCCCCAGGGTCCATTCAGTGATTGAGAATGACTTCTTTCTGTACTCTTTTGTGTAAGGTCTTTGCTGTATGAGTTACAGAGAACTAACACTTCTCTGCCTTTGCCCAGTAGTCTCAATCCAAGGTTGATAAGAGTTGGTGCATCATGAATTATGTCCAACCTTATTTTTTAGGTGGAAATGTCTGAGACATTGTTACAATTGTTACAAATTCCCAAGAAAGAATAAATCCAGTACCCACATTAGCAATGTGCTTGGTATCCACACTTTATGGACTGTCTTTACTTTTTGTCTTCTTCTTTTGTTCTCCCAGCATTCTATTTCTTAGGCTCATCATCTCAAGGTCTGATTCTGAAAGAACAAAGCCTAAGATACCAGTACTGCATTAAGCCTGTCATTCAGGAATATGAAAGAGAGTAAATGTAGGGAGAAGCTTTGTATTTAACTGAGAATTAACTCAACAGATCATATGTTTTTAATGGCAAATAATGATACTTTGATTTAACAAGATTACAAGAGAAAAAATGTGTTCTTGAGAAACCATGTAAAATGAAATTGAATTTTCTAACTATATTGTGGCCCATACATACTCCTCTGTACCATTCTATGATTGTATGGCTTTTATGGATAAACTAAGCATTATATTCAATAATTTAAATATGACTATCCAAGACAAATATAAAATGAAATGTAATACAACTGATAATTTCATAAAAAGTTATAAAAGAAAAACCTAATGGGATGTGCTCAGTGTTTAATGAACTTAAGAAATGTACAAAATCTCCCTTTCTTTAGACTGTGCCTTTTCCTCACTAATCTCCTTCCTTCCAAGGGCTTGCAGGGAAAGCAATCAACAAAGAGAATAAAGTTAATGGAAGCCTACCTGCTTATGAATGCTTTATATTTTTTAAAATGTTGTTTTATTAATTTCTGGTATTTTAAAAATTGAATTAGGCCCATAAAATATATAATTTTTGATTATTTATAAATGATTAAATGACCTAAAACTATCTAACATGTGTAGAGAGTTAGAAAGGATGAATTCTCCAAAATAATCATTGTAAAGCCCACTATTTCTTTTTTTGTCCACAAGGAACACTCCCATCTCTTTAAGATACAAATTATGTTCCTGCTAGATCTGTGCACTATCAGTAAAAACAACTCTATCAGGCTTCCTATTATAAACTATAATTCTAGGCTTTATAGCTTGGCTCTTTCAAAGTAAAGCATGTTGGGCAGAGACTAAGCATACAAATTGCCAGCCAAAATACATTAAATCTGGTTGAGCTGTCCTTTTCTGGAGAATGCAAATTGGAGCTTTTTGCTCTGCATGCAGTTAGGGCTTGGCATGGGCCTTCAAGGATGCTGTCTGGTATTGAACCCCCCGTCCCCTGCCAAAAAAAAAAAAAAGTTTTATTTAAGTGGAAAATTTTGAAACAGATTGGTTATTATTTGAAACTGTACAAATTTTAAGTAATGACAGTTAAGATGGGTTTTAGTTCATGAAAAAATATTTTATTTCACATCACATAATGGAATTGAGACAATGACATTTAATCCAAGCGTATGGGAAAATGTCCCCTGGATAGTGTAACCCATAACTAGAACATTTGAAGAAATCACTGAGTCATTTTTCAGCCTTCTGTGATGGCCAAGTGAAATGACTTAGATTAGCGGACATCTCCTTCAAAAAGCTGGGATTCTGAATCTTGCTTCAGAGATGCAGGAATAGAGTTTGGATTCAACATGAAAGACTTTTGCCCGTATCAACAAGTTTAAGTTTTGCTCTTTGATTATCTTTTCTCCACAAATCCCTTTTTAAACATTCATGGAGTTTGGTCCCTTTTTTTTTTTTTTTGCCTCTTTTTTCTTGCTTTTTGTCTTGTCACGTCTGCACAGTCATGAGATATTAGAGTAACAGGATATTAAGCTGAGGCAGTAGTCACTGGACCTAAGCTATTGTGCTCAGTTGATGACTCAGTCTCTTCAAAATTATATTAAAACTTGCTAGTCCCTCTTTCATCCAAGATATTTATTACAGTTTTTTTTTTTTTTCAAATGTCAGGTACTATGGAAATAAGAAAAAGATGAGCTAGGTTCCTATCTTTGTGGGGTGTATAGAGGAGTTTGTAATGTTATTAATAATGTTGCTGATAGGGCATCAGGAAACTTTGGGGACTTGCAAAACAATATTAGAGTATAAGTGGGTATGCTTGAGCAGAAAAAAAAAAACATTTTATTCATCCTTGCCTCATTTTAAAATATCATTTCAATATGATATATAATACTAATTTAAAAATAAGTCTTTGGCTTTTCTGCACAATCTACATCTTTTAATAACAGAGACTTTTTCAAAAGAGATGGCCATGAATTCTTTGTTATATGAGTTGGTAAGTGTATTCTTTCCTCAAATATAAAATTACCTTCCTTTTGTCCTTCCTTTAACTTCATGTTTGGAAGTTCATGATAAATTTGTTTCCCTACCAGCTAATAATGATATTGACTGCTAAAATCAATAAACATGAAAAGTAATGACCTCTAACAATTTACTTTTATTACATCTGCAAAGAGTTTTGATATCATTTATTCTGCAACTCAGTCTCCAATTTTATTTTACTTTTTTCTAACCACTACCCTGGCCGTTCTCAGGTAGAAAAGGAAGAGGAAAGCGGAGCAAAATTCAACTAATGCATCATTTTGACACATCCGTTGTTTGGTCAGTGGTGTGCAGTCTGCTATTTCTGATATAATAAATGTTTACTGTATTTCTACTTTAATGAATGCCCTAGGCTCCAGGACTTGTTTGTGTACTTCTGTGGCATATATCTTTAGTGAGAAAGAGAGGGTATAGTGTTGTCTGTTTAAACTAATAGAAAATAAAGCTGAATGGAAAAATTAGATTCCCCAGCAGCTGCCTCAATGCAACTTTCTCAGGGAATCAATAGAGAGCTGTGGGGGCGGGGGGGGAGCAGGAGTGGCTGCTGTCAGGTCAGTCAATTAAAGCAGAGGAAGTGAACAGACTGATACAAAGGAAAGCCGCTTCACTAGCCCAGTTTTCTCCTTTATCTTGCAATAATTAAATAGGAGTTTTGTCAAAGAAAGTCCTTATACACGGGACCGCATCCTCTACCTGGAAAATGGCAAGATTGTCAACATCATGCTTGGCAATGGAAATACCTAGTACAAAACAGAGGGTCGCCCCTGGGGCAAAACAATAAACATAACTTCCTCTTTTAAAAGGAAAGCATAAATGAACTAATTCTAGAAAGCATGTCTATCATTCCATAGATATTGATTGTTGCAAATAACTACAGGTGAACTTTCCCTGAATAACTTTCTTTAGTTTTTCAGTAGCCATTGATGAAGTTTGTGATTTGCAGAGGCCAATTTTCTACCTTTGTCTTGTATTCTACAAAGCATTTATTTCTCCTTTAAACGTCTTTTAATGTCTGTAAATAACTTTTTTCCCCTAAATGCTGGGAATTGAACCCAGTTCCTCCCTCATGCTAAGATAGTACTGTACCAAAGAGCTACATCCCCAGCTCCTATAAATAACTCCTATAACAAGGGTTTTCTATGGCCACAGTATAACTAAATGTGAAAATGAGAGCTCACTACAGATCTCTGAGATTCCAGAGACAGCTTGTTCTTTCAACTCCTGCTCCCCAGGGCCTTCTTGGCTGAAGGCTGATGAGGCTGGGAGATCATCTCTCTAAATCTAATTCTCATTCTTCACACAATTTTTGGATATCACACACATAACTAAATGTATAACAGGATTGTTTCTCAAGTATCAAAGTGTATCTTAAACTAAAAATAATTATAATTAAAATGAATAGATATTACACATGTAAGGAAGCCTCATTAGAGCCATTAGTGTGTATTATTCAGAAAATGTTGTATGACATTCAAATATTGACTAAGTTTCTCTTGGTTGAAACTTTTTCTCCTGAAGATACCAGGATTTCTGCTAACTGATCATTTGAAGTTCCTATTCTATATTCAAACCACTGCTTTTATTATTGTTATTGTTATTATTTATCCTGTTCAGATGTAGTGATGTGCTCTCTTCTCTATATATTTATTTCTACATGAAGATCTTATTTAGCCTCAAGATTTTTATCAACATATGTATGCAAATTATTCTCAAACTGATAACTTCCCTTCTCACTTCTCCTTGGGTTTTAGACTGTTCACATATATACATCATCATCTTTACCCTTATGTCTAATGGGATGATATCAAAATATACATAAATAAGCATATAAAATCCTGTTAATCTCATCACTTCACCCAACCAAAAAAAAAAAAAACAAAGGCAAAAAACAAACACATAAACACAACCTCAATCCAACCAACCAACCCTAATTTCCTCATTTCCAAAACAAGGGAGTAGACACTGGTTTCGGCTCAGAATGGAGGACTATTTTGAATCCATTTATGATTAACCCACCTCCAACTTCTGGTCCTTCCACTATCCAAAATTTGTCTTAAATCTATCTACTTTCACATTCCATTGATATAACCCAATTTGAAACGATCTTCATCTCTCATTTAAAGGCCATGTAATAGTGGCCTTTCTGTTTACATTCTTACCAGTATAATCCATTTTTGTTGCAGTGCACAGTTAGCATTACATTTAGTCACATAATGTAAATGAGTTCATATCATCTTTTCTTTTAATTTTCTGTGAATTACCAATTGCATTAGGATAAAATCTAAATTCATCCACTCTGTAAAGTCATGCATGATTGAGCACCTGCCTATTGGACTAATCCAAACATTATTCAGCTCAAATTATACTAACCTTCATTATCTTTCCAATAAAATTACTTCAAATATTTTTATAACTCCTTGATAAGAATGAACCCTCTCATCTACAATTTTTTTAAAAAAATTATAAATAAATCAAGTAATAAGATATAATGTAGCTATACAAAAACTATCACAATATGTTAAATTTTAATGAAACAACAAAATAAAAATATTATATCCATCATGATCATTGACATCACAAATACATTGGATTTCATTAACAAATTTATATATCTAGAAAGAAACATATCAAAAATTTTCAGTAGTTAATATTTTGGGATAGATAATAAGCAATGTTAGTTTTGAATTTTATAACATTTCAAATTTTCTTCAATTACTATGTATATTCAAAATTATGTTAAACATGGAGTTTATTTCTCCTCTTTCACACCCTATTTAAACATTAATTTGAATTTTCCAATAACTTGCAGTTGATTTATTAAGTGCTTATTAATATGGAGCCATTTCCTAGTGAGGAAAATGTCAAATATTCATGCACATGCATATAAATGAATAGTTGTTGTGTGTCACACATAATATCTGTTTTTCTATGAATACTGAAGTAGGGGTATTTGGAAAGCACTTTAAACTATGAAGAACATGAAATTATTTTTTCAGTCATGTGTTTTGACACTCTGAAATAACCTAAAAATATCAGAACCTGATTCATATGTTCATGTTGTTTTCAATTTGAAAAATCAGCAAAACCCCCAAAGACAGTCAGTCATCTTTGGAAATTTTAGACTAATTTTCAAACCAATAAGTTCTCAAACACCGCAATTAACAGACTCTATTTTCCTACATAAATGTGCATGAATTTTGTGACATACCTGATGCATTAGAATATAATTGAAGTCCATCTGTTGGACTGTACACAAACAAGGCCGTTCTTAGATGAAGCTGATTCTGAAGAATGGGTCCATTTTAGAGCACATTATGATATTACAGTGAAAATGGAAAAAGTACCATAATTAAACATGGTTTCAAATATGCTAACCAAACACTGAAAGTACTTCATATTAAAATCAATAAATTAAGTAAAGGCAAAATACAGGCTAATTAGCATATGTCATAAGCAATGAAAACCCAAATTGTATAGGAATAAGATAGTCATACTTAAGTGATAATTGATGATATTCAGCAGAGTTTAAAGAATGACTATATTTGATAGGATTTAAAATTATTTCACTTAATAAATATTGGTATGTACCAATTGGATTATATTATGTTAAAGAAGTAATTGAAATAATAATTTTATAGATTGTGGTATTTTATATGAAAGAAGGAAAGTTATCTAATTTTGTAGCTCAAGTAGATTTTCTTAGCCATTCAAACAAAGTGTTCTTATTATGCTTGATATTTTATCAGAACTTAAAAGGTAAGATCTGAGTTTGAAAATTTTTAGCCTATTACAGCAGATTAATAATTTTAGAGAGTCCAACTAATTGATTAACATGAAATAAGCAAAATTAAACCCTCATATTTCCTGTTATTATTGTACAATTGTGTTACTCCTCAGCACTTACAAGCACATTATTAGAACAAGATTGTTATATATTAAATATTGAATATTAGGTAATAAAATAATTTAATTGGTAATTAATGACAGACAAGTTTTATACGTGTGTGTGTGTGTGTGTGTGTGTGCATTCCAAAAACAATTTCAAAATACATTCTTGGGTGTTGCTTTCATTTTTAGTTAAATTTTCTCAAGTCTATTGAGTTTTTTTTTTTATTTGAAAGGCATACATCTGAAAATAAAATTTACATTGTCAGGATAACTTGGAATTTTGCTGCCTTGGTAGTTACTATATGTTTGAAATATAATACCAAAAATATCAGCAAATGATGGTCCACATTTTTCCATTTAACTTTAAAGTATTGCATATTAATTTAATGACTGATGGGATCATTCTTTAATTCATAACCATTTTAATAACACAGTGACTTTACATTTTAGCAGTGAAGTCATTATAACATTGTCCTATATTAGAGTTGGAAGAGGCTTGAATTGACCTATTATTGTCTCTAGGTTTTATGCATGAAGAACCCAGTGTTTTATTCAAGAACCTCCTGCTAAATGGCAAGCTTAGCTTGCATACTCATGCTTTACCACCCTTACACTTTACACATCCACATGCTTTACCTCCCAATACAGAGATTCTGATTCCATTTTAAACTAGACTAACAAATCTCTTTAAAACTTACTCTCTATCTCTAAGGAGTAATTATGCTTCCCTATTTTATATGCATGTCACAAAGTTGTGACATTAAAAACATATTACAACAGAATACAAAATGAAATAAAGGCCTGCTTGTAATCATAGATGAAAAGCCATAGGTTTCAAAGTTGAAGACATCTTTGCATCTAAAACTCTTCTTCACTAATGATTTGTGAAAATTTTCAAAGAACAGGCAAAGATCATTTTGCCTTATGTTATATGTTATATAAGCTGTACTCCCAGAAAATTGTCTGACACATTTATGCACTGAACAAATGTTTGTTAAAGTGACAATTATTTATTAAACATATGTAATTCAGCTTCTAATTCTATAAATAATACCATTGAAAGATGAAAAATATGAACTATATTTATGTATAGTTATAGATGTTTATATGTGCACAACATGTGTGTATAAATATGAACATATCAATGTGATTCTCATTGCTAAGAAATAGGATCTTCTAATATCATCTTTGCTTTGGCCAATATAATGTGTCATAACTTATCATTTTTCTCCAGCCTTCTTTGTTGGTTTGTGCCTCTAACCCGGTACATTTCCTGGCCTCTTAAAAATATAAGTGATAATAATATTAACACAAAAAGGAAACTGTTAAAATTGAGTAAGTTAAATAACTCATAAGAAGCAAATAATGAAAGAGATCTCATTTAAGGGATTTTAATTTCTGAATTTGTCAAATTTTAATTCTCCTGAAGAAGAGAAGAGTCTACAAAATCCTAACTGCTACTTAATTGGTGAGACCAGGTGCAGAAGGTGACAGGCTACTCAAAGTCCTTATGATGAGAAAGGGCTTGAAAGGTTTTAAAACTAGTCCAAAGCTTGTGGCTGACATGTGATGATCAACAGAGATATGGCTTATTATCAATTTAAACAGGTGGCAAAGGCTACATGTTGGAGAGTCCTGTAGAGCAGAGTTAGGGTTTTGAGCTTTTTCCTGTTAAATTCATGAAATGGTTGTAAGCATTGTAAGGATTATCAAATTTTTATTTTTAAAAGATTGCTCTGATATAGAAGGTGAAATGTAGACACAGTCAAAAGTTGATGCCGTCAGTGAGCAACTGTGTCAGTAACCTGAGTTGCTTTCTGGAACAGTAAAGAGAGAAATAATGCAGGACAAAGAAGAATGGGAGTAGTGAAAGAACAAGAGGAATGGAAAAAAATATTTTGAGTTATTTAGAGACAAAGTAGAGTCTTTTAGATAATGCAAAGGAAATCATCAAAGATGACTCAGGATTTTGTTTCTGGAACTCAGTAGATATTTTTTGACCATATAAAGAACAGAACAAAAGAAGAAGAGTAGGATTATGAGGAAATGCAAAGAGTTTGAATATGAGTTTGACATGTTATAAAAAAACTAGAATGTGGATGGTTAGTAAGCTATTGAAGATGTGTTTACAACCAGGCATCATAAGAGAAACCTATGCTGGAAATATATTTATGGCATTGAAGAATTAATATTTTTAGATGCCATATACTATACATAAATATCAGGAGCATTGCTTCATTAACCAAAATAATATAATAAACACTATCTTTTAAAATTTATAATCAAAGATTTATATGATTATATTATAATATATATGAATATTATAATAGAAATGAAAGGTCAATAATTAGAACAGGAAAGGATGGAGAAAATATACCTTGGTGTAAAATACCCAGGGTATTAGTATCATGAACTAAATGGCCAGGGATTGCAGAAACTGGTAGTTGTCTTGATTTTTCCACCTGGCTTTTCCAAGTGGTTTTTCAAGGGTTCAGTCTTGCCACTTCTTGCTGTATAGTAGCTTCACAATAGTTAAATTTCTTACTTAGAATTCAAGGTTCTAAGAGAAATAATGTAACAGTTGTCAGCCCTCTTTAAAACTAGACATGGAAATGACATAAACTTGTTTCCAGCACAGTTTATTGATCAAAACAGTCAGAGGCCAGAGCAGAGTCAAGAAGAGAGTGCCTAATGCTCACCTCTCAATGGGAAGGATGTCAATGTGCTCGTGGCCATCTTTAATTCACCACACCTACAACTCCAGCACTCACCATCACTCTAGGCTACTGTCAATTTTTCAGAACTACACCTGTAGCAAGGTGCCAGAGATACAGCAGGTAGACAAGAAGTGTTTATTCAATAAGATAATTCTAATATGGGGGATATTGTTTTGCTAATCATAAAAATCACCTTTAAATCATCTTTTTGTATAAAAGAACTAGAGCATTTAGAGTGTCATCACAAGATAGTACTTTTTAACTCCTCTAATAATGAATTACAGATACCTAAATTATTAAAGCTGAGATTTTCAATGAAAGGTCTTTCAGACTCTGCTTAAAACTTTTACTTTTAGACATGACCTCTTGAAGACATTCTCACTGACTGCCTGCATTACAGTAGTGTGAAGAACTTTTCCTTAATTTAATTGATAGTTGTTCACTGAATGTTAAGAAACTCAGCAATGAGATGACTTCAAACAAAAGGTCAAATGTTGCCTTAGGCAAAGAACTTAATCTATATGAAGAAGAACCTCTCCTATCATTATTGTCAATAATCTGATTCACATGGGAAAGAACAAATAGAAAATGTTCCTACACTATAAAATTATCATTCTGCATGAAGAAGAAATGGCTTATCAATCTGATGTATCAAACAATTAGATATTGGACTTCAATTTTCCTTTTATCCTTCTGAAACTTTTAGGAATGACATAATATACACTGTATTTACATTTTTTATAAATGCCTTTTCAAATAATGAATATAAAAATGGAGTCAGCCCTATAGTATGTATTGCTACTCAGCCAATTAAGACAAATAATATTATTGGCATTGGATTGTAACTGATTCTTATAGAATTATTGTATCCAATTGCAAGTCATCAATAGTCATAGAAAAATGTTAATAGTTTAATTATTTTAAGGTATTATAAAATGATTATGATCAAGGTAAGGAAGTACTTCATGTGAAAAGGGCCTTGGCATGGTAGGTGGAGTTCTGGCTCCTCCAGTTCCTACCATGTAACCTGGAGCTAGGCAAATCACTCAGCCTCTCAAATCTGTATGGTCAGCTGTAAACTACAGATATTCTCATGTCGAAGAGTGACTTTAAGGATCAGCCAAAATTATGTATTCATATAGCAAATATTAGTTTATTAATAGCTATTATTTTATAGTTAAAGATTGTTTTTGGTCTCACAATAGAAGTATCAGGAAGCAAATAATTTACCTCACAAGTATTTACACTGAAATATTTTTGAAACAAGCCTTAAAAAAAAGAAAAATTCAGTATGGTATGCTGAAGTCTGAGGAAAATGAGGTGAAACATGAAAATATGATTGCCATAGAAGATGAATAAATTTCTTTGCAAGCTACAAGAGTAAAATTGAGAAAAGGGGAGAACAAATGAGAATATCAGAGAAAAATATTTCCAGTAAAATCATTTTGCTATCACTGCAAACAATGTTTTCTAGGTAAATCATTCATTGCTAAAATATATATAAAATGTGTCTTTCATAAAGATCCAGAAATGCAGTCATTCTTAACACTTTATTTTCTTGCTCCCCATTACATTCCCTACCACTATGCCACGGTGCCAGGAAATCATCCCATTGATCTTGAGGGATCTTATGTTTCTTTCATAGTAAGTTGCTCATTACAATGAACTCAATTACTATTTATAAACATATTTTTAATCCAAAACAGTGATACATTTGTTGACTCATTTAATCAAATGTATGTACTTTGTACTCATTTTTATCACTTAAAATCCAAACTAAGATTTCTTTTGTAGCTCTGCTGCTTTCTTTCTCAGAGCAAAAAGAATCACATAAATTAAATTCCTCTCAGTGAAATTATTTTGGGATAAGATATGTTAAAATTAGTGAAATACAAATGATGTTTATAGAATGATTTGTTCTGAGTTCTATCCCCTTACTATTAACAATTTCATGTTAATCTTCATACAGAAATTTTGCCTGTTCCCACTCAAGTAAATACTGCACACTCATTTATCTTCTGCATTTTTGCTTGGGAGTCATCAGAAGATGTTCTCATTTCCCAGGTCTCATGTTTCTCTTGAAATATTTTCTCAGCTGTACTGATATGAACTGCTTTGGGCAAAGTCCCCTACTACTCCACAGCTCCCTCCAGACTTTCCCTGTTGGAGGAGCTGACTTGGTGGAAGGAGTCATGCCATTGTGACAGTTGCTGATGTATCCAAAATTCCTGGGAAAATATATAGATAAGTATCCAGATTTTGTGTCCTAACCTTGTCTCCTGGACACCAAAGAATGTTATTTGTGTCCTATATGTTTGTAAGATCTCATGGAAACCATCATAGTCTCTGTCATTTTTCTGTTTACTTCTTAGGCCACAGAATTAAGAATGAGAATTCTCAAGTTGTAAATCAGATAATATTCTGCCTTGCTCACTGAAATTATTTGAGTTATATCCTAAAACATGAGTTCTTTTCAAAACTGATTCCTGGTAGTCCTGCCAAATAGTTCATAGGCATGTGAGATGTTTTTAAAACTTCCTTGGATCCAGTATAAAAGTGCCATGATCTAGCCATAAAAGCTTTATCTTCTGAGAATATAGATTTTTTTTTTAATGGTGCTGGGGATTGAACCCAGGGCCTTGTGCATATGAGCCAAGCACTCTATCAACTGAGCTATATCCAAGGCCCAAGAGTGTAGATTTTAAGGCTAGAATCTCATTGCTTTCTTTAATTCAAAACTAATACTTATTGTAAATGCTATATATTCTATGCTTCTGTCTCAAAAGTTGAGAAAATATAATCAACTCTATGTTAAGTCAATGTAAATGCTATCTTTGGGAAAGAATCTATAAATAGTAGTTAAGATTAACATTGATGTTTTCTTTGTAAAAAAAATGTTAAAAAATCTATTTCCAAGGAACAGAAAAATACCATTGTTTTTACTAATATAATCTTGTTGAAAAACATCAAAATTAAAGCTTGAGATGATTATAACCTTGATGTTTTATTGCCTAACAAGTGAGAAAAGATTAAATATTTATTAAAATAAACTATCTGCTTATTGTGCATAGAAATTTATAGACAATATTACTATAAATAATCATATGCTTTTATTTTATTTGCACAAAATGAAGCTTGTCATTCTTTTAGTAAGTATAAAACTATAAAATTATAAAAATAAAGAAAACTATCATTAATATACATTGATGTGTTCTATTTATGAGCACTACTCATCATATATTTAATAACATAATAAAATTCAATTTCATGCCTTAAGTCAAAATCATATATGCTTTTATTAGAAGCATTATTCATTTTGTATTTTAATGTCAAATTCATTTTAACCTAAATTGAAATATATATATATATATTCCAATAATATATATATATATATATATATATATATATATATATATATATATACATACAGTCAATTAATGAATTAATTCAACCTTTTTTTTTTTCAGTACCAGGGATTGAACCCAGAGGGGCTTAACCACTGAGCCACATCCCCAGACCTTTCTACTTTTTATTTTAAGACAGGCCCTTGCTGAGTTGCTGAGGGCCTCCTTAAGTTGCTGAGGCTGGTCTGAACTTGTAATCCTCCTGCTCAGCCTCCTGAGTTGTTGAGATTACAGGTGTGCACCACCACACCCAACTTAATCCAACTAATATTTATGGAGAATATTCTATGTGTCAGAAAAAATGTCCACTTGAGTGTCTAAAATAGAATATACTATGGGATTGTATACATGTGTTACTTTCATAAGACTTGGGTTCTTACATCTAAGCTTATATGTATATAATAAGTAACTATTTATCAAGGAAAGAGAAGTTCCAGGAAGAGGAAAATAACATGTAATAGAGCTTTGGATCAAAACAACAACAACAATAAAAATAACATTAAGAGCAAAACAAATGAAAATAGAAATGTTTAAATGAAATTTGAAATTAAAAAAATAAGAAAGAAGTTCTCTGACACTTGAGATTAAGTAAGGGCAGTTACTAAATCTGTACCACAAGGAGTCCTAAAACTCTGATAGAAAGCCCTAGCCCTGTAGTCAGAAGGACCAAAGAACACAATCATCCCACTGGAAATTGAAAGGGCATTAACAGAAAAAATAAACTAATAAACCATGCATAAACCATTAACAAAACATGGTTTGTAGTTTAATCTTACCAAGGTTAATTGCCAGTTAAAGCAAACATACAAAAACAATACTCTTGGGGAGAATATAAGAGAATCTACAGCAGAACATTCATAATATCCAAGATACAATGAAATATTAGTTAATTCAAAGACCAAAAAATGTATGACTCATATCTACTACTTATGAAGGGGCTTGTGAACTGAAGAGCTTGCAGCAAGATTTACTTCATATAATTCTCATGGTTAATAGGAAGTGGTAACTGAAATTTAAATCCAGTTGTTGGGTGTTTTGTATCATTTAATTAAATGACAATAAGTGAAATCCACATATTTCAGAACTAAGCAAATCAAGTACTCCCTGTATAATATACTGGAAGATCAAAGGTATAAACCCTCTTTTAGTGAATTTCCTTTAGGTTGGAAAAAAGGTAAGATATTTAAATGAGAAGAAAAAAAGTGCTTAAAACCAATCCCTAAAAAAATATAAATGTTTGGAATTATGTAAAGAGTGAAGTCTATAAAATGTCAGGAAAAAATATTAGTGTATGCCATCTGGAAAAGAAAAATGAAGAGTGTTTAATGGGAAATACAAAGAATTTGTAAATAAGGCTAAAGAGATGACTAAGACAGAAATGAATAGTGACTCTGTAGAATTGAAAAAAAAGTGAAGTCATTGGTACCTTTCAGAATGACTTTAAGAAACTGAAACTAAGTTTGAGAATTGAGTAGGAAGTACTCAACTACTCTATAACTCAATTTTCTGTTCCATTTCAATTTCACTTCCAGTATTACCACTTTCCACTTGTTTGCTATTTTTCTATCTTTCTTAGCCAATTCTCTTTCATTTATCTTTTTTTTTTTTCCCTAAACCATTACGTGGATTTATCACTGAGAAACAAGGATGCGATCTAACCACAGGCATGACTAGGAGTGTGTGTGAACTGAATATCACACACACAATGACCACCATCCACTGGCTTTGAAGGAAGTGAGGCGCCTGGGAAGTCATCATAGAGATAAAATAAAAAGGCACATGATTTCGGGATGATTTGAGCTTTGTTATTTCAACATAATCAATCTCGTTCTGTTTGCTTCAAAGGTTTGAAACTTTAGAAGATTTAAAAAAAAAAAAGTAACTTTACAAGAGTTACCATTTCGCTGGGCGCTGTGGCACCCTGTAATCCCAGCAGCTCAGGAGGAGGAGGCAGGAGGCTCATGAGTTCAAAGCCATCCTCCAGCAAAGGGGAGGCACTAAGCAACTCGGTGAGACCCTGACTCTAAAAAAGACACAAATAGAACTGAGGATGAGGCTCATTCAACCCCCATAACTTCTCCCCCCTCCAAAAAAAAAAGAAAAAGACTTATGATTTCCAGGAACTGGGATGAAAGTATTCAGAGCACAAGCAGAAATATTAAATTTTTACATCATAATAGTAGGGCTGAAGAAAAGAAAGACATGTGAAAGTTAATTTGTGTATTTTTATATGAGAAGTTGTTGATTCGTAGATTTCCTGGGAAGGCATGACCATGTGCAGAAAATGAGGTTAAAAAAAATACAAACAATTATATATTTTTGGGAATGTTCAAATAGATGTCATGGGGAGTAATTGGGGAAATGTAAGAGGATTATTTTCTTGTGGTGAGAATTAGAAGGATGATTATTATTTCCCACCTCAGAGTGTGGACTACTGATTTTTTTTTACCCTTCCAAGTAACTCATATACAAACACAGAGTAGATAAACCATTATACTAATTCATGATAAACTATACCACAAACACTTAGAGGCCTGGATCAATTTTCTGAGCAAAATCTAAAACATTAAGATTTTAGGCTTTTGTATTTATCTACGTCAATATTCAATGGCCAAGTTACCAGCCAAGAGGAAATTTACAACTCTCTAATAACACTATCTTTCCATGAAATTCTTCTAATGCTTCTGGTCTTTGAAAATGTATAACAGAGAATAAGAAGAAGAAGAAGAAAAAGACTAAAACTGGAAGATGAAATACCTAATTCACCAAATTCCTACTTTCCTCAAGGTAACTTTCAGTGTTGACAGAATAAGGTCACAAAAAGATATTTCAAGGTTAAATTCAATAAAGATACCAGTCAGTAAGAGTGACCTTTGGGTGAACAAAGAGTGAAAACACAGGTGGAATGTCAGCTGGGTTCTCATTAGGGTTGAGGATCTGCCAGATCAGAGTTTTGTTGCAGCTCAGGCTGTCTGAGACTGCCCAACTCCTCTGGTGTGTCTGATGCATGTTAGTGGTGCAATATGGGAGAGATGACTTGATCTATTTCAACTATAATACAGGTTAATAATAACACTTAAGTTAATTGAGCCAATACATATAAAGTGCTTGGAAGAGTGACTAGAGTGTGGTTAAGTACTCAATAACTGCTAGATATTATTATTAATCTAATGGTGATTACACTACTGATTCTCCCAACTCATAAGACTTTTAAGACTACACAGTGAGATAATCTTTATAATACACTCTTGCAAAGTATGTGTGTTTGTATATAATTTATTCAATATATTATTAACAACTAGCATTATGTGAAGAATTCATAAACCTTTTAAGATAATTGACAATGAATTCTATTCCACAAGTAATTTTTAATTTTATTTTATTTTTAGTTTTTATATTAAAAATGTTTATGAAAGGCTAGAGACCCAGAATCAAAATTTTGGGGGCTACAGGAAAAATGTAATATTCCCCCCTAAACTGAACTACTTAATATATTTCTGAATTATATGAGAGAAAATAAAGATGTCATTTGCTTCTATAGGTGATTTATGGTGTGATATCCTGTACTGTTGAGAACTTTTAGGATACTTACTGGGCTATATCTTTCAAAACACATTTATAAAAACGGCTCAATTATTAAATGTCCAGGGTTAACAAAATTTCCTGGAAACTAAGTATATATCCAAGTAAGATTTGCAAATGTCTTATTGTTAGATAAAGGATTTTATAGCTATATAATTTTCATAAAAGATAACTATGCAAAGAACACCTTTCCAATAGAATGCATATGTGAATGACTACATGATTTTATGTGTGTGCCTGAAATCATAAGTCAGATTCTTTTCTGATGAAGCCATTCCTCTAGTTGACAACTGTCAAAGCCATCTCAAAAACCCATGAATATTAAAGCACTGTTCACTCGCACATTTGGCATTTTGAAGTCGGGCAAATAGAACTCATGAAATATGAAAGGAGTACTCCATGTCGCTTTGTAGAAAATGTTGCCATTAAGATGATGTATGAGGAAATTCACACCTTCATCTGCTGGGAGTGCTCAACTGTATTTTCAATCAACTGTATTACTTTGCTTTGATAGTGTTACCATTGGGTTATATCTTCCTCTTGCCTGGTTTTAGGAGGTCCCAAAGCTAAATTTAGGTGAAATATCTTTCAAAACACATTCATATTTTCACAGGTATGTCTTAAACAAAAGTGCATTGGTTTCCTTGTAGAACAATTAATAGATTCTAAAGTCTTTAGATTCTAGCTATTAGTAAACAGCAGGAGTGTTTCTAGGTACAACACCCATTATCAATTTTTATTCTTATAATACTATTTGGAGGAGTCTCAAATTTATTAATATATAGTTATATTTCTTTCATTTTTTTACTGCCCTGGCTTTATTTTTCTTCAAGGTTAGTAAAATTATAGACTTGTATACTATGCTTGAAAACCCTGCTTTTCTTTTATTAAAAAAAATTGAATCATTTGAAAGAGAAATTTTTTTGTATTACCTAGTTTTTATTATTTTTTGATTGTTTATTGGTACCCATTTTTTGAACTCCGTGGTACTTAACCAAAAAAATCATATCTCTAGTCCATTTTTTTGTTTTTATTTTGAGACAGGGTCTCATTAATTTTCTTAGGCCTCCAAAATTCTAGGAGCTGGCTTTAAATTTGCAATCCTCCTTCCTCAGCCTCCTGAGCCACTAGGATTATAGGTGTGTACTATCACAACCAGCTAGTTTGTACCTTTTTAAAATACCAAGTAAAAAGACATCTAAAAAGATCAAGCACAAAATACCACAATAAAAGTCTTAAATAATTTGTATGAAAATGGGCAATTATCTTGAATACTAATTACATACATTCATATGTATTAATTATTAAAATCAATGACTCTAATGAACATAAGTGTTTAGGAAATATACATATTGCAATGATCCATAATTTTTTGCATAAATTTTTCTGTAACAATTTATTCTGTAACTCTTTAAATTTAGCAAAGCAAAACCAAAATTATTTTCCCTTTAATATGAAGAACGTGTTCTTGATTGTTTCATCAAAGGATACCTAAGGCAGTCAACACATAATCATGACACACTCATCTTCTGTAATTCTTCTATCATGTCTGTAGGATAATTACTGTCTTTTTGGCATTATTGTCATGATATTCTGCATCTAACATTTTTATGTAATTACATAAATATTTAAATAATATAAATCACTTAAAGTGAAAGTGATATAGAAACGTTTTAATTGCTTATCAATCCCTAAATTTATGTAATCCTATCCTTTCAGTAAATTGAAGATGGATAATTGTTTACATCAAATCATTGAGTATTGCAAAAGAAAATGCCATTGTGTGTATATATGGTGAATATTCTTATTTATTTTTTGCTATTTCATATTTCTATTCATTTCCAAACTAAACACATGTGCACACACACACACACACACAAACAAACACACACACAACTTGCCTTAAACAAAAATGAATATCCAGATCTGGCATTGTTTATTTGTCTGTTATTATTACCTGCACAAAGTCATATAAAAGGGAGATCAAGACTATGGCCAATTGCTCAAGGTGTCTGAGTTGGTACACAACCCAGACAGTAGGGCACTTTGACAGATGTATGAACTCTCAGGCACAGAGGAGTTTAGTTGAGAAATTTAGTGATGTGGCATTGTGTAATGTTTTATGTTAACTGACTGTGTGTGTGTGCATGTGTGTGTATACATACACAATATATATATATATATATATATATATATATATATATATATATATAGTGTATCATACATATATATGATGGCTAGAAACAAATTTCCTAAAGAGAACTATGGCTTGTTAGGAGTAAAACATCTTAGTTGGGGCCTGGATGCTCACTGGAAACAATGATTTTAGAAGTAGTAGAAAGTTCAGGCAGAAAAAAAATAATTTGGGGTTATCCAGCTGATAATCTCATATGCTCGTAGTTATTCATAGAGCTGGCAGGCCTACTTTGGTAGTAGGACAATGAAAAGGTTCTTAGGATATATGCAGAAGAAAATTCAGGAGTCTCCAAATAGCTCATTAGAGTAATAGCTTTTTAGTCTCTAGAAGGTTTTCTCCTAGCCTATTTAAATGGTCAGTAAATGATTGCTATAAGTGGCCAGGTGAAACAGTCTCTGTCACAACTGCTCAACTCTGCCCTTGCAGCCAGAAAGTGGTGAGAGAAAACACATGAAAAATCAATCTGTGTGGTGTGTTCAAGGCAACTTTATTTATGGACAATTTACATTTCCCATATATTTTTTTTCTATTATGTTTTCTGTTTTTATTATTTTAAAATGTAAAATTCATTCTCAGTTTGTAGGTCATACAAAAATATTGATAGTCCATAGTTTGCCAATCACCTGGATTACCTGAGGACAAGTGTTCCTGTGAAGTAATGGATCCTTAAAGCCTCTGATTTATGGGGTTGCTGACTTCTAGTTTAGGACTCCAGATCTTGAAATTTTTTATTCTAGGATAAGTGATCCACAGAAACTCTAAACTATTATCTCTCTTCAGATTTTTATTTAGAGGATATCCTGATATGCAACTGTCTCTTCTATATTATGAAAAAAAATGAAATCCTTATATTTATGGACTGCCTTGCTGACATTTTGGAATAAATATTTCTATCCATGAACTCTTGCAGGTCACATACAAAAAGTGTTACTACTATAAAGTAATATTTTCCCTCGAATAGCAGAATTGTCTGATTTCTCTCTCTCTCTCTCTGTCTCTCTGTCTCTCTCTCTCTCTCTGTCTCTCTGTCTCTCTCTCTCTCTCTCTCTGTGGGGGGGTTGGGGGGGTAATGTAATAGAGAAGTTCAAATACTTACCCAAGTATCTCAAATATTTACCTACTATTTAGTATTAGTAAGTATTTGGAATTATTCACAACTTTGATTAGTATAATAATACACTGATCCTAAATTTTTATATCTTCAGTCAGTTCTTAGAAGTGAAATGAAATGATCACTTAGTATCTTAGGAAATTGGCAGTATTTAAATGGTGATTGAAGTCCATGTTAAATTTTTAAACGTTCCTACATGTGACATTTTTGTTATCTCCTTCATTAATAGCATGCAGATCAGACTTTAATCTATTTCTATCTTCTGGAAATTTTTCTAATGCAACTTTTCTGAAGTTTGTGACCACAGCATGAGATTCTGATGGCTGTGTCAGCACTGTCATCCACCATGAGTATTAAAAACCAGCTTTCTATTTATGTTCACAAAGTACCTAAGGAAGATTTTAGTAGTGTGAATAAGTTTAGAGAATTCTGTTTAGGGGTATGTTTACATGGATACATGTTGCATGCAACAACATAGATAAGAATTGAGTATCTACTTAATAATCATCCCATATTGTGTAATCCATTATGACATTCTTGTCAGAGCTTAGATACCTACTTCAAAATTGATTGTTTAGCATTATTTAATAAAATGTAATTGTTCTCCTTACCTTTAATTTCTCTCCCATAAGGATTCTGACCCAACTTTAAATGATTCTTAATCAAGCACAAATGAGTCTCAAAGTGTCATTGGGCTTCTGATTCATTGACAGTTATAACACCTATTTGTCTCTTTAAAATTACAAACAATGAGTTGGGGTGTAGAGTACTCAGCAGAGTACCTTTCTAGCATGTGCAAGGTCCTGGGTTTGATATCCAGTACCATTAATTAATAGGTTTCTGCTTTCATTTCCAATGACAGTGAACACATTGGCTTTTCTCTAAGTTGTTTCTGCTTAAGCAAATACAATGTACAAAACTGTATGAACTAAAATGCTCAGTAACTTTCTTATATATTCATTAGCATGAGTCCATTAGTGAAAATAAGGTATTTTACATTCACCCAATAGTTGGCAAATATTTTATTCATTTATTGGCTTTTGTGACAGTGACAGACTTTGTGTGGATGATTGCATTTGAGTAAGGAGTAATGCTGACTTACACACTCCATTGGTAAAAGATGATGCTTCAACAGTCCAGAAAGATGGGGGTATAACCTCAAGTGATTTAGGTCTACCTTTGGGCATTAAGAAGCTCTAATTCCATTTTCAGATAAAATAAGTCTTCAAGTTATTATATTCAATATAAACATCCATCTGTGGTACTTTATATATAAATTATTGCTCTGAAAAGAACTGGAATTAAGATTTCAACTTGCTTGAACCAAATCTCATTTCCTTGAAATACAGTAGAAGCAGTATTTCAAGGAAATGAGATTCGTGTTCACACTGAGGCAGAAGATTTGAATGCCAGAGAACTTGGCTGCCTACTGAATACCAGAAATAGCTAGATAGGTATAAAAATTAAAGGAAGACACATATTCTTACAAAAATAATATTTAAAAAATAATTCCCTGCCACTCAATAAAAATATACTCTACTAACACTGTGTGTTAAAAATCTTCTCTCTAGTCACAAAATAGTGATAAATGTCTTTATTAACTTTAAGCAACATATTTAAATTCTTTATGTGTTGAATGTGCTTTGTTTTTTTTTGGCATTATCAACTATAAATATTTTTTTAAAGAACACACTCTGCATGTTTAATCTAGATATGTATTCATATTTGTGTTCCATTTGGAAGTTACTTTAAATTTTTCCCATACCCATTTTAAGGACCAGTGCAGAGATCATATTGGTCTTTTGTGAGAAGGAAAAAACACATTTCATTTTATTGTGATTTTTTTATCAGATACTTGAAAGTACAGAGAACTATGCGTCGATTCTCTCTCATCTTGTGATAGTCTCAAATTTGTCAGCTTGAAGGTAAAATGCAAAATTAATTTTAATGATATATTTTAGTTAACAAAACACAGCTATCAAAGCCACTAACAATATAACATGTAATCACAGAAAAATTATTAGTGAGGTACTTTACATTTTTTTTTACTCTGTCTGAAATCTGGTACATATTTTATACTTGTTTTCATTGGAAACTTTACAACCTACCTGACATTTTGTAAAATTTCAGTTAAAAAATTTTAGTCAGCTTTGTGTTGCTATGATAAAAAGACCTAAAAAAAAATAACCTGGAGGAGGAAAAGTTTATTTTAGCTTATAGGTTCCATGGACTCAGTCCAGGGTTGGTCAATTCCATTGTTCTGGGCATGAGTAGAGCAGCTCAGGACATGACAACCAGGAAAGCCAAGAGTGCTCTTCTTGCCAGAAACAAAATCTAAACCTCCAAGGCACACTTCCACTAATCTATTTCCTTCCTACACACTCTTTGCCAGCAGTTAATACCAGTGAATACATTCAAGTGGATCAATCCACTGATGAGGTTTCACCTCTTATAATCTACTCATTTTACCTCTTAACATTCTTGCATTGTCTCATACAAGAGATTTTGGGGGACAACTCATATCTCAACCATGACAAAAGTAGATCATCTACCTAAGTGTTTTTCAAACAGACTTGCAATATTTTCCATAATTGAAAAGTTATTTCTTTCAATATTTGCACAAACATTGACCAATTTGCATTTCCTCAGTAAGTCTCATCAATTAAGATTTAATTTATAGGTTATTGCATGGATTAAAAAACAACTTTAAATATACGAATGTTAGAAAATGTTTTCTTCACATTTTTATTAGACGTAGACTTCACTTTTCTAGCATCATGAATTAGAATTAAAATAATCCACATCTTCATTCATGTAAGAACTATGTATAAAATCATTGTGTATTTAAATTATGAAAGGTTTCAACTTCCAAATAAATTCTTTTATTAAAGTAAGTTACAAATAGCTTTTCTTTTCCTTAAAACATTCTTTTTTTCTCATTTATATGCAAGATAGGATCAGTGAAAAATGCAAATCATACTGCTATTTTTCTTTGATGATTAAAATTTAACATCTATTTCTTCTGTTTCAGACAAATCTTGAAATGAAATTAAGTACACTATTTCTATCTAAAACTCCTGCACAAACCAACCAATGACAATAATAAAGAACACAAATCATCAAATTCATTCCCTTCTATTTCTTTTAGTAATTTCATAATATATTTTAAACAGCAAGAGTAATAACTCATCTTACCATCTTTTAATCTAAAACTAAATTTCTTTTTTGTAAGAATTCACTCTCTCTTATTAGTGGCCAAATTTGCAAGCTCAGATCTTGTTAAAAGTTATTAAAATTTATTTCCTGCTTGACACTTAATTCTGATTCCAGCTAATCAATTTAATCAATTTTTCTTTGATGTCTGAGGAGGGATTTCTCATCAATATACTAAGAATTTTCTGAAGATGGATTTTAATATTTTAAACTTTATTATCCTAAAAATTACATAACAGCTTGTCATTTTTCATTCTTTATACAAAGTTGCTATTCATCATGAATTTTGACATAACTGCTTCCA
This sequence comes from Urocitellus parryii, assembly GCF_045843805.1. Taxonomy (NCBI): domain Eukaryota; kingdom Metazoa; phylum Chordata; class Mammalia; order Rodentia; family Sciuridae; genus Urocitellus; species Urocitellus parryii. Next base: position 39,646,000 of record NC_135544.1, read on the forward strand.
ATCTCTTTTTATCTTTATTATTTTGATAATTTCTGTAGCTTTCTTGTATCTAACACCAGTAGGAAGCCTTCTTTTTAAATTAAAGAAAAGTTTATACTTATTTTTAGCTGATAAAATACTTGAAATGTTATGATTTAAATAACATTTTAGTTTATTTACCATTTATGACTTATATAATATCAATAATCCATAGTGTTTTCAAAAAAAATTCAAAAAAACATATTGGAATGTTAAATGATACCTAATAGATCAGTAATGTGATTCTAGATGATGTGATATATATGATACTAGAAATAAAGCAAGTGTTCAATATGTATACTAAAATCTGGTACAAATATCTTATATAATATAATAATGTAGTCTTATCAAGATAATAAAATAAGATATATACTTTTAGTGTTTAATTTAAATTCAACAAGTTAAAAATTCAATTCCTCAATTTTACTAAATATATTTCACCAGTCTAGGTGGTTGTTTGTGGAAAATGTGGGTATAAATCTGAATTTATATCTTTTAGACTACAAAATCCTTAATCTTTCTACTGTACTATGCTTGACATCTGTTTCTATCAATAAAAAGTCTATATGGTAATGATGGCATCAAAATAAGAGGCAAAGTTAGAGTTAATAATTTCAATGGAAATTTAGAACATTTGTTCTTTTGAAGATATAAGAAGAGATAAACCTTAAAAATAATATGATCTCTGAAATTTGGGTCATGGCTAAAAGAGTTTAATTGCAACAAGTGAAATATTGTCTATAGTCTATAAAAGGTAATTTGGACAGGAGTATCTGTGAGTGATCAAATGATTCATATGCTTTATTTTTAAAAAAATTACATTATTTATTTTTATTTTTATCTTTTATTTTTGTTACCAGAGATTGGACCTAGGGGTGCTTAAACACTGAGCCACATCTCCAGCCTGCTTTTTAATCTTTTTTTTTTTTTTTTTTAATTCTGTGACAGGGTTTTGCTAAGTTTCTGAAGCTGGCTTTGAACTTGTGATCCTCCTGCCTCAGCCTCCCATGCTGCCAGGAGTACAGGCATGCATCACTGCACCTGGCTCCACTATATCTATTTTTATAATATTAAATATATGCCTTTACTAAGGGCCAATAAATTTAATTGTCTACTCTCTTTTTAATTTCATTTCAACTTAAATCTAATGATGTTCGTATTCTGTTTGTTTGACTGAAAATTTAGATATTGGCTTGGATGATAGTTTTAAGTCAGTATTCTGCTCTAGAGGGAGAGGATTTAATTAACAGGTGGCTAAATATTTGTTTCTTTATTTTACTGTTTTTCTCCTGAGAATTGTGAATGCCTTCCTGAGCCTTCTATAAATAATTTTAAAAACATAAAACACAAGAGAGTCCTGCTCACTTATTTGGCATAGTACTGCTGTGATTATGCATAAATTATGGCTCCATAGCCCAATAAAAAGGTAATATAGTAAACCAATACTTAGCAGTTGGATTATTAAATTCTTACTGCTCGACTAGTGTATTGATTTCCAGCAGGACAGAAACTAAAAGCAAAATATGTCAAACTGCATGTCTAAAGTAAGTGAAAAGAAAACCCTCATGTGTTGGTTGGGTCTCAACCATTCTCAGGTTTTCTTTTTTTATGATAAAATAGTCTATAATAAATATTTTCACGTTTCTCTCTCTCTCTTAATATTTCCCTTGAAAAGCCAACAACAGCTGTAGGCAGTCATTTGCCATGATTAATGACAGAGGCAGTGGCCTTTGTGTTACAATGTTGTACTGCTGCTAGAAGTTTTCAAGGTCACTCTTTGCTTTTGAAAAGTTCAAAGGAAGTTAAATATTCATAAAACATGACCTGATTTTATGAGAGGTGCCATTCTTATTTTTTTATGACAGTCCATTTTAATAAAATGGAATGCAAAGAAATTTTCACTCTAAATACTTGATATCCAGTTCAACTGGGGATAGTACTAGAAATCTTTTCATGATTGAGGGAAATAAGCATATACTCTTAAGGTGCCCCTTATTTGGAAACATTATTTCCTTTATTAATATTATCTGTAAAAGCCAGAAATCTCTTGACCTACCTAAATGAAGTCTATTATTGTCCACTGTGCTAATAAAAGTCAAGCTATTAAGTGTTAAGGGCCATTTCATTGAAAGCCTTTGATCCCAACTCAAATATATGAATCATACCTGTCAGAACAATTGGTTTTTGATGGAGAATATTTTGTTCTCAAAGTTTACTAAGCAGCAATCTGAGGATTACCAGGAGGGAGAGAAAAATGTTTCAAAAATATGGCCGACATAAAACCTGGTAATCAAGTTAGAAAGGAAGGAAAGAAGGGAGGAAGGAGGAGAAGATGTAAAGGGGGAAAGTGGAAATGAAAGGAACACAGAACAGAAGACAATTGCCACTTCTGAACTCTACATCATAAAATCTCTACCGGCACTTCAACTCTTATTATTTGGTACTATAGCACACTTCTAAGTACTTTCAAATATTTCCAACTCTATATTATTTCAAATAACCACAGTCCACTGCACAATTTTATGTTAAGATGGTATATTCTAAAGGATACCATTTTAAAAGTAATAAACATTAATTACTAAGAATTTTAGTAACATTTTATTTTATACAAGTGAAATTTTCCTTAATAGTTCTTATATAAATCAAATATGTTTCTTTTGTCATATACAGAAATTTGAGAGATGATTTATCTGGATAACTAATTATCCAATTGAAAAGAGCTCCTTAAGCAGGGAAATTTGTCAATTTCTATATCATATAATATTCTTTTTACCCCTTTTGAGTTATATTACAGATCAAGTAATTTAAATATAATAGGACAATTTATTAATTAAATAAAACCTAGATGCAAATCTTCTAAAATAGTAATAATGTCTTCAATCCAACAGAAATATATTTTGTGTATATATTAAATAATCTAAACATAAGAAAGATACACAAAACATGATTCTTTTAGAAAGATATGTTTGATATATATTCATGTAAAACAATTATAGTACAAAAAGTTATTATTGCTACAGTAGCTATAAGGAAATTCAAATGGACAAATAAAGAAAGAAGAAAGCAAAATTAATTGCCCAATGAAACAGAGAAGAGTCTATGCATATGTTGATATTTACCATAGCCACTAAAACCTAAGCAGAATGGGATAGAATAGTTAGAATAGTAGAAACATAATAGATACATTAGAAGCCAAATATAGTTTAGTAATTTATTGTTTTTTTATGAATGGATTATACTCATAAAGAGTTCCTTAGAACAAGAAGTGTGTTGGAATTTTGATTACCATTACAGAGATTGAAGATTTGAACCAATTAAAAGACAATGAGAATTTTGAGAAGATATGCTATATGTATACTTACATTACATAGAGAAATTTCATGGATTTACATGTTTCTCCAAAGGAGATAGGATAGGATTATAAAACTTTCTTAAATAAAAAGAATGATGGAAAATATCCTTAAAACATATATTTGCCATATATGCAACTCAGCACCATTTATCTCAAGCTCTTGTATGACTGTGAGCTTGCTTTTCAAAAATGTTTATTACTAAGAATCCATTAAAAAACTTATATCTAGGTACAAAAAGAGTAACATGCTGAAAAAGCAATCATCTAAACAAGTAAAGCATGAAATAATTGAAATAGGAAAGGTAATTAGTAAATATATTTATAATAAGAAACAGAAACATCCTTCAAAATTAAGGATATTCTGTTTGATTTTTTAATTAATTAATTTATTTTAACTAGGTACAATTGACAGCAGAATGCATTTTGATTCCTTGTACACAATGGCCCTACAACTTTTCATTTCCCTGGTTGAACACGATATAGAATTGCAGGATATGTGCAGCCATACATGTACCTAGGGTAATGATGTCCATCTCATTCCACTGTCTTCCCTGCCCCCCATGCACCCTCCAAACCCTTCCTTCCCTTTGCCTAACCAAAGTTCCTCCATTATCCTATGCCTCCCCTCTCCCTGTTATGGATCATCATCCACTTATCAGAGAGAATTTTAGGCCTTTGTTTTTGTGGGGATTAGCTTTTTTCGCTTAGCATGATATTCTTCAACTCCATTTTTTTAGTTTCTTTATTGCTTGGCTTAAGAAAGAAGATACCAAACTTGAAATATACTTATTTACCTCATTTTATTCTTTTGAATAAGAATTTATAAATAATTTATTTATAAATTTATAATAATTAATTTAATTATAATTAATAATAAATTTATAATAATTTATAATTTATTCACAGCAATTATGAAGAAGGTAAATATGAATAAAGGTAAAAAGTTTTCAGCTATGTATTTTAGAAACATTATAATATATATTATTAGAATATGTATTATAAATAATATATTATAAACAGTTATAATACAAAGCATTTTAATAATCTATAACTATAGTTAATAATTATCAGCCAAATATATATACGTGTATATATATATATATGTGTGTGTGTGTGTGTGTGTGTGTGTATTTACAATGCAGTGCATCAGAAAGTATGAATACAGTAAAACTATTTCCTCTCTTTTCCATTTTTTTTCTGTTTAGTCTATGGTAATACATAATGTTTGAGAAAATAAAGAAAAACTATTTATTGAGTACTTAAAATTTGGTACATGAAAATCACCATACAATAGACTTGACACATTATTTAAATTATAAAACACCTAAAACAAATCCATGAGATTGTAGTTTAGCTAATTTATTAAAAAATGATTTTTGTTGAGTTTAAACTGTGTGTTGTAATGGTATTGTTTTTTGTAGAGGAGTGGGTGATGAATCTTATGGTCTTCACTTTAGGAACCTTACATTCTAGTAGCAAAGAAATATAATACAAATAATTACAGTAAAATATGATAAGTTTGAATTAGATCTCAAGGACACTATGGGAGCAGGAAATCTTTATTTAGGCAGGGATCCAAGAATCCTGAAGATTATAATATTCAACTAAGACATGAAGGTTACGTGGGAATAAGAGAAAGTGAGTGAAGATGCATAAAAAGAATAGGAGGCAAAGTTGGGTTTGAGTAGAATAGCAAAGACATTAGAACATGTCTTTAAGCCTGGAGAAGAGTGGAAGAAGCCCATGGTGCTTGGACCACAGAACTCCAGGAAACAAAGGCCTAAGTTCTAGACCTAGGATTTCAGGGCAGAAAATAATTGGGGCTGAGTCTTTTATGATATGTCAAAAATTTTGGATATTTAGGAAGATTCTGGACATGACTTTAAAAAATTGACTTTGGTTACACTGTGGAAATGGATTAGGTGAAGTAAGAGTGGATGGTGGGAGACAAGTTTAGAGTCTGTGAAATAATCTGCAAAAGAAAAAAGATGAAATTGTCATGTGGTGTTGGGAGTAAAGAATTGGGTGGATGGGGCTTTAAAGCAAACTGAATTATTTTTATTTATTTCATGAAGGAATTTTTATAAAAGGAAAATAAAGCATGAACTCAAGGTTTTGACTTGAAAATCTAGTGTCATATTGGCTGTATATAGGACATGGGAAAATCTGGGCAAGAATTAGATTTTAGGCTTTGGTACATGAAGAGTAGCTGGGGGGGATCATGAATTTGTTCCATATGAAAGCTGAATTTTAACAGTTTTCAGATACCAATTATATAGAAGTCTATTCTCAAGATAGAGAATGCATTGAGATATATAAATGTATATCTGTGGTAATGACAAGGGATTAGATGAAATCTCCAAACAAAGTGTAGAGCAGAGTATAGAAGACATTCAAAAACCCAGACCTTGCTTTGAAACATTTTTATTTGAGAGCTGGGCAGAAGAAGAAGAATAAATGAGCAAAAAACAGCAGGGTTTAAGCAAGCATATATGTGTTCATTGAAACAAAAAGGATATATATTTTTTTAAGGTGGAGGTGTCTGCTAGTGCAAACACTGTTCATCCATAAAGAGTAAGCAAATTAAAGTAAAATAAAGCAAATTAAAAAGGAAAATACCCATTGTATGAAAAACATTAAGGGCAGTGGTAAGAGTAGTTTCTGTGGAATTTTGGAAGAAAAAAATAGAATATTTTTTAACAGCTGGTAGGAAGTAAGGAAATGTGAAAATTCAAAGGAGAGAAGAGAGATGCCTGTTTGATTTGCTTTTGTTCTCTTCCTAGTGCTTTGATTAGTCCATAGTTTCATTCATTTTTAAGGAGACTTGACCAAGTTTAATTGTTCATTTTACCTTCTGAAACGTGTTACAAGTCATCCAGAGTTAATTAGGATAAATTATCTTAAATAAGAAAAGAGAGACTTCAATGTTAGAAGAGGAGGGTGGGAGGTAAGAAAGAAGGTAGGTTGTTGCATTTGATAGTAGGAAGTTGAATGACTTTGTATGCAAACACTACTTTGTTCTCTGAAAGCTAAAGTTCTCTACAGTCAGTCAAGAGAAGAAGAGAGGGAGTCCATGGTGGGAAGTGTTTAGAGTAGAGTCATAATAGAATTATGGGAAATGGGGCAATGAGGTAGCTCATGGGATTGAAGGGTACTGCTAATAAAACTAATTGATATTTCTGACTGTGAATCTATAATGATGGCGGATTGTCTGCCTTTTTACTCAGCAGTGTGTGATGAGGCACGCAAGCACTCAGACTCCAGAGTACACTAAGCAAGCTTTCCCCAAACCGGACTTCAGAGAAACAACAGATAAGGCATTGCAGGATATTGGCAAGATATCAGATGATATGCTCTCTTAAATCTACAGTGAATCAGGATGAAAATTATGATAGGCACAATTAATGATGGGAAAACATAGAGGCATAATAGGGAGCAGAGGTCAAAGAAAACAAAGGACGAATGGAATAGTGATCCTAAAGCAGATACATGGATATTTATTGTTAGAAAGTTCACTGGCCACATTTTTGACTTCCAGTGTCATCATTTCAGAAGAGGACATAGTCCCTTAATGGCCTGACTGATAAGGTGGGGAGTAGTGATTTTTGGAGATAAGACTGTCAAGAGTCTCTGTGCAATGCAAGATGTGTGGTAAAGGCTGGTGTAGAGAAAGTTTCAAGTTCATCAGCTGAAATTGTCAGTTAAGAGAAGGAATTGACTTTTGCTCTCAGAGACTGCACTAGAGAAGTGGGATAAATAGCATTACTTCAAATGGCAAGAGTATCCTTAACAAATAACAGTAATACTACTCCTAAAAAGTAGGAGCTTAAAGGAGAATAGAGAAGCAGTGACCAATCAAATGACAACAGGGAGGAATTAAGGGGACAGAGATCTATAGCTGTCTGCCAGAGGAACAGCATGGAAGGACAAGCAGCCCCCTTGATGGCCCTAAATGAATGTCAGTTTTCCAGGTTAGGCATTGGGGGATTAGAGTTTATGTAACTTGATGAAAGTAAATCTCGGCTCTTCAATCTTTATTATCTCCTGAAAGGACATGTCAATAACAAAGGTCACACTTCTTCCCACCCCCTTACATTGCTAAGTCCTTAAATCATAATTAAATAAGCAGTTAGTTACACTAGGGAAAATTCATATTTATTTAAAGTACTACATAAGTTTATCTCTCTCTTTCTGATACTTTCTTTGTTCTCTAAGATTTAATTCTTAAATTTTTCTTATATTCTTAAAATGATCATCTTATACTCTTATTCTATATTGTGTTTTAGTCTTTAAAATGACCTTATTTCCTAAATTTTAATAGAGATGACTTGTATTAATAGAGTATCCTAACTATTTTTGTCATAGGTGGTTTTAGTGGGAAAAAATACAGAGAAATTATCATATATAACATCTTCCAGATTTCATAAATGATGGGATTTAAAATTTACTCTAAAATCTGTTTATCAAAGGATAATAGGTCTGAGTCTACCTCTAATTTAAACCTGTGCAGGCATTATGCATTTTCTTATTAAAAGAAGATGCAAGACAGTTTTTCCAAAGTTTATTTTTTAATTTGAAAGAAATAGAACATATTTAAATAATAAAAAAACTATAAGCTTCCAGGACCCATTTACATTCTCTTACAAATCCAATGGCTACTTGCAATGCATTATTAAACCTTATCCTTTCAAGCCAACATTTCAAGACCTCCCAAAACTAGTTCCAACCACTTTCTGCCTCTGTAAGTGTCAGTCTCCAGACCAATCCTTAAATTTTCATTTTGAGGCCACACTTAATTCTGTATAATGGTTTGAAGCCACAAAGTTCTGCTTGAGAGACTTGACAACTCATTTCTTGCATTGGTGACCTTGTCAAGGTCAAAGAAACTCTCTAAGCCTTGTATGTCTTATCTGTAGACTAGAGATAATAATAGTATATATCTCATGTATTTTTTGTGCTGATTAAAATGTCTTCTTGTCACATTTATTCAAGAACATTGTAGTTCCTGCCAGGTGTCAGCCCTGGGTTGCAATTCCCTTATTAATAAAAATTACCATAATTTAGTTAACAATATTGGAAATTGTAGTCCCAATCTTACAAGGACCACTTCAAATCTTATTTCTTCTTTGAAAAATTGAATTTCTTACACTTTTGTCAATTACCTGTAAACTCTTAGGATAGGTTTTATCTGTGTCAATAGTTACCATTAAGCATTTATCTGAATGTAAGTATCATTTTACAAACTACAAATCTCATCTTTCAGTTATAATATTGGCTAGTAGAAGATATTGATAGTGTTTCCATTTCTCGGGATGCCATGCTCTCAAAGGGATAGTAGTTGGTAGTAATGGGTTATTGATAAACAGAGTTTTTAAGAAACTTGGAAAGTTTTCTTTAAAGAAACAGTGAAATTTTTTTTGGCGGGGCTGGGGGTCTGGGGGAATACTGGAGGATTGAACTCAGGGACAGTCAACCACTGAACCACTTTCCCTGCCCTATTTTGTATTTTATTTAGAGACAGGGTCTCTGAGTTGCTTAGTGCCTCACTTTTGCTGAGGATAACTTTGAACTCATGATCCTCCTGCCTCATCCTCTGCAGCCCCTGGGATTATAGGCATGCAACACCACACCCAGCAAGAACAGTGGATTTTTATATTTTGGCATTTTAGAAATTTCATTACAAGGCAGCCTGCTTTCCAGGACAGGAAATTCATGATTTGTAGATGCACATTCTATTAGCTTCTTTGACAACATACGTTGGAAATATAACACGTATTATGTTGAAAATAGAGGATTTGGACAAGTGAAAACAGAATGATGACTCTTGAAGGAAATAGAGCCACTGTCCCCATGCATTCGTCCTTTATTCTATGTTCAACTTTTCTGTGCATTAACAGAGAATGTGTTCAGAGGTACTAGCTAACCGGGTTTTTCTCTAACTAGTTTAAGGGAACTTGTCTATGGCTATTTACAGTCCCAGTAGTGTTTGGGGTTAGGGAAAAACCTGGTTTTAATGAACACTTTTCTGAGAAAATACAGTTAATGCTGTACTCACAGTCCTCATCATCTACCTTTAGCTGTCTCAAATGGCATCTGGTGCTTTTAATACTGTATAAAATATCTGACTGCTTTTGCAATAAAGAAGCTAAAGATCCCACTGCTCTCTTCCTAGGTAAAGGGAGCAATAAAAGTGCCATTTAGTAAACTCTATTCTTTCTAGTTAATAAAATACACCATGTAGGAAGTGAGAGAATTGGAGTTGATTTGGTCCTCAGAGTCTCCTGAAAAACAAGAGCAAGTGTATTCTCTCCCTAATTGTTTGATTGTTCTGTATGGCTTCCAGAATAGGAAACGGTTCACCCAGAGTTCTAGTTACACTGCCACATACACACATTCCTTGTCTTCTGTGCTGTGCTGGAGTAATATCCATGAATTGTGAAAAGCCAGAATCAATGATATGCATCTTTAACTCCCTATTTGAACTCTGGTTAGTCTGTGCCCAAAGAACTCACCAAGTCTGAGAAAATTAACCACATGTCATCTGCCCAGGGCTTAAAAGAAGTCATGGTAAAGAAAAAATAAATAATTGATTTCAATGAAAGCAGGAATTAAACAATTAAATGTACCACAAAACCACAGTTGCTCAGTTGCTCTCTATTTGGAATTCATGATAATCCTTACAGGTCTTAAAGTAACGTTTCTTTGTACTCCCCTTGAGAAAGGGCTTTGCTAAGTAAATGAGAAGCATAATCAAGGATTCAGATTTGTTTGACAGATGAAAGTAAGCAATCATATATATCAAAGCATCAATTTTCATAAAACAAATGTTAATTGCCAGAGGCAGACAGAGAGGGGGAAACCATTTAAAAATCTCTCTTACATAAATTGTACTCTAGGACTTGAAAATACTTGTCCGGCACCATGACAGGCTAGACACAACATCTCACAAGACATCTGAGCTACAACTAAGTGGTCATGAGAGTATGAACTCCTGGGTTCTCACCACAGTCCCATCTCAGCAGCCAGGCAAAGCTTTTCCTTTATTAATCCATGTGCATAATAATAGAATAGTCCTCCTCCTGTGTTTTCATGGAGATTAAAATCAAGAATTAATATATGTAGCTCAGGTCTACATGTTAGATATTTAAGATAGATTTTATGTGTGCGTATGTGTATATATGTATATACATATATAAATCCTATGTTGCTTGATGACAGAGATTTTCAGAAATTTTCTCATTGCTATAGCCAATGGCTCCTAGGCTATAGAGCTCTATGGAATGCTATTGTACTGAATACTGTGGGTGATTGTAACACAGTGGTGCATATCTGGGTATCTAAACATATCTAAAGATAGAAAAGATTCAGTAAAGTATTAGACAATAGGAATTTTTCTACTCCATTATAATGTCATTGACCATGTGTACCTTCTGTCATTGACCAAGTGTCATTGTTCAGGGCATGAGTGCATATGTATATTCTCCCTGTTAGGACCTTTAAATGAAATGCTTTAATATAATAATAATGCAATATATTTAAGAAACTCTGCCTTTTTATAACTGAAAAATGGGTGTGAGATTTCACTGAAATTTACCCTCTTTTCAATTGTCCCCCTAATAGTGCCCAATCTCATTTTGATGTGAAGACAACATAGGAGTTTCTCTGATAGATAAAACCTTGTGCTCCCTCACACAAGTTATCTGATAAAAAGCTACGGAATCTATAGAAAATGTGAATAAAATTTGTGGAACCATAAGTACTTTAAAGAATAGGTGTTTTAAAGTAAATAAGCAGGAGGTCATCAGGCTGTGGTTGCCTTCCTTCTTTCATTTCCTACTGAAGCAACTGCAGCTTAGTACTGACTAAAGTAAGAACTAACTTATTAGTTATTTTTTAGTAACCTATAGATGATTTTTCAGTCAATCATAGGCAGTCAAGTGATCATGCCATGGCCGATAAAGATGCCTAACTGTGAGTAATTAGTTGACACTTATATTTTGCTTCCAAGTTCAGACTAAATAAGCTCCCTGCTCATGTTCCCTGGGAAGAGTTCTTGACACTCTTTGTGTTTTGAATGCTGATCAATTCATGAAATTGTTCTTTGCTCAACTATGTTAAATCTCTTTTTCTTTTAGTGTATCTAAGATGGAATTAAATCACAATGCACCTGAGCATTTTTGAAATTTAATTTTTCTCGTGAAAATAGAAATACCAGAAATATATCCATCTTTCTTGCCCTCCCTCTACCTCCTCCTCTTCCTTCCCTCCTTCCCTCCCTCTTTCCTTTCTTCCTTTCTCCTTCTCTTGTTCTCTCTCTTTCCTACAAGGAACAAAATAATTTTGAGGATGGTGATTCATTTTTCTCTTGTTGATTTGATGCAAAATTCATCCCTATGTCCTTCTGAATTGTACGAAGAAATTTACACGACTTCCTAATATTTTTGAAAATAGAGATCCTGAGTTGAGACAAAGAAAAATAAGCCTTTAAATTTAAATAAATAAATAATAGTTAATGCAGAAACAAATCAAACCAATTATTAAAGACTTAATGTGAGTGGACACCTATAGACTATGCAGTTTAATAGGTTTCTCTTTACATATATAATGAAATTGCCTTTAGTCCTTATATGTTACAGATGTAGTAGAGAGAAGTTAAACTACTTCATAATCATTGTGCACACTTATGTAAAAACACACAGATTGTTTGAAAACATGACACTATTTTAAATTTGCTCAGGAAATTCAATTGTGCTTCAAATTACATTTTAAATGTTTTTTATTCCATTAGAAAGTTTAAACCATCCTTTGTAATTTGTGTGTACATGTGTGTGTACTAGTATGAAGGCCTTCAGAATGAACTCTTCTATACTATATTTTTAATTTGCTCATTCACTCTTTTTTATATAAGCTGAAAACAATTAGTCATAAAATATAATTATTCTGTAGTACAAAGTCTAATTTCATGATCACATGGGCAAGAACAATTTTAAAATAAAGAAATGTTAGTTTAGGTATAAGGAAATGGCAGCAGTCCAAAGCTCTAGTATTTGAAAGGAATCTAATAAAAAGATCACAGAATTACAAGTTGACCTTATTTTATTAAAAAGCTGCTATCTCTGATCCACCTGTAAAAGAGGGAGTAATTTAATTTCAGAATAGAAGAGGGAAGATATCCTAAAATGATCAAAGGAATAGCAGATGGACTGTGTGCTCATTAGGAATATTTAATAGTCTACATTTAAATGCCTGAAAAGGGGTTTTATAAGGTCTATGTTTCACTGAAAATTTAATTGAATAATTAGTCTAAATTCTAAACTGGGAATTAAAATAATGATCTTATTTAAACAGAGTAACTGAGGGCATTCAATAATTCTTAATTAGGATGTTAATTAATTTTATTTTTTTTAATTTTTGGAATGATCAATTACAGTACATTTAACTGCATTGTGTGTTAATTGCTGCTACTACTTGATTCATATAGTGAAGTTCATGTTGTTGCTACTCTATTTTTATTTTTAGTGTCATCCCTGCTGACAGTTTTTATAACATGCATTACTCGTCCTGAGTAACAGTTGGACATCTAAACTAAGTCTATATTCCTATGTGTCATTTATCCATTATGGTCTTCTTTAACCTTATTCGTTTTGATTGGCTAATTTAAAAATTTTATAAATACATGAAATATTTTTATAACTTTTGTTAGCAAGGAAAATATAATGTACATGAATATTATGTAGATTATATAATGCAGACTAATAATAGTTGATGTCAATGAATTAATTACATATTCTAAGGCTTTCACCATGGTTATTCTTAAGACTAACAGACAGAAAATATGCTGTGTTTAAGGAAGCAAAAAATAGTGATGGTGGCAATTTATTTATCCTCCACCATTGGAATATGAAAAATTTTCCTTAATAAAGTTCTTTGCACATAGATGGTTGTTTTAGAAAACACAATTTTATGCTTTCAAATATTAATATCAAATTTTTATCTTTTTAAATAACATGTGTAATCCACTTTCTTACTTTTATTACCAAGGAATACTGAACATAATTTAATTTTTTCTTGATGACTGAGGGCCAAAGAATGAATGCAGATTATTTTAACCTCCTATAATTAAAAGACTCCAGAGGTTAGAAAGTCTTGAAATAGTTCATGCTATGATCAACTTGGTCACAATGCTAATGGAAAATTATGAACAATGGTTACACCATAGTTCAAGAATTGGAGAGTCAGATTTCCTTCCAAGGGCTTAGTTTTTAATTTAAATGTTGAGACAAGTTTTGGTGGTAGAAAGTCCCTGTGGCACAAAGCACTTTAGAGGATGGGAATTTGCATGGAGGAAATACATTCCTTACCTGCTCCAAGCCAGGGTAATAGGTCTAAGAAGTACTCAGAGCAGGTTTGCATTCCAGTACAGCATATTCAATAGAAGTTCTCATGCTGCATGGGTTAAGGCAATAGGAAGAGATAGATCACGACCAGTGGTTGTGCTGTTGTAGAGTTCAAATTGTTTCAGAAATTTTCTGGGTCTTTGAGCAATTGCAACCATATGAACTAGATTCTCTCTGCCATTAGAATCTAAGATCTGATACTAGAAAGCTAATAGGATTTGTGAAAGCAAACCAGTAGCTTTCAGAGAAAGCTACAGCAATGCAAGAGAAATAATACAGAAAATTGCTGGCACTTCATTAGTCATTTATGTTAAGACTTTCACTAATTGCTTAGAGAAGAATTCAAATAAAACACTAGTGCTATAATGTATATATTTGTGTTTATTATTCATCCTCCTCTCTTTGTAAATCACAAAATCACATGTAGTAATCCCATCCACATCTTACAATTTCCAGAAAGTGCTAATTTTTACCTATTTTCATTATATAGTAAGATATAACTTAGATCATGTTCTTCATAGTATAGTTTTTAAAATATGATCAGATATATAGTGTGTGTGCATGCATACATATGTACACACATTCATGTATATCATGATATATATAATGTGTGAGGGTGTATATTGTGAGCTGGTTGTTCATCATCTTTTAGGAAATGATATGTAGTTCATTTAGTAATGCAGGATTTTATTGGTTTCATTGTTTTCTTTCTCTTTTTTCTGTTTGAATAATTAAATGCAGCCCTTAAAAACTTTTAAAGAAAACACTTTTTTTTAAAGAAAGAACTCCATCTTAAATATTAAATGAAAAGTACATTTTGTAGCTGGCTTAATTATTTTATGACATAGTGATTGATTTTCAGACAAATGTCTACTTCCCCTCATGTATCATACATGCTTTTCTTCTTCACTAACTTTCATGGTTAAATTATTTTCTCAGACTTGGCCATCTGCAGAGCCTCTGTGACCTCTTTGCTTCATCAAAACCTGATTCCCATCCAAATCCCATCATGACAGTGATCATTTCACCTCTTCCTGGCAATCTGATTGTCTGACACTTTTAGTGACTTCCATGGCTAAATTCTGATTTGAATTTTTGAAATACTTTCTTTGCTGCAATCATTAACCAAAGCAGGCATTCTCATCTAACTGGGCACAAAGTTTTGAAAGAAAAAAAAAAACTCTATGGAGAAGAAGATAAGCAAAAATTGTGTCTGCTTATAAATGTAATTTAGTTACCTAGAAAGCAATTAACTGCAGGGTTCCAACTTCTGCTTTATTTAGTTGCTCTTATAAGGAAATACTAAATGAACGTGGTAATGAGATCAAATTTTACACAAAATAAAAAGCACTTGGAGAAAGTGCTTTGTTAAGGAGACAAGGACTGGTTTAACAATGCTTTAGTAGTTTCTTACTAGACATTAAATGCTTTTTCATATCTCCACAAATGATTAGTAGTATTTTATTACTCCTAAAATTTTAACTGATTTCTTACTCTAATTTCTCAGTAGGATATGAAATTAGAATATATTTTATATATTAATCTGAATTCATCTGTTCCTCTACTTTAATTTT
This sequence comes from Urocitellus parryii, assembly GCF_045843805.1. Taxonomy (NCBI): domain Eukaryota; kingdom Metazoa; phylum Chordata; class Mammalia; order Rodentia; family Sciuridae; genus Urocitellus; species Urocitellus parryii. The sequence goes on from NC_135544.1 coordinate 39,661,341, forward strand.
TCCATTTATGTTCTTTTGTGTGCTGAATTTCATTAAAGGTATGTCCAATATTTTCCCCAATAATGTGAATTGCTGGTAAAACTAAACAGACCAAATAAATAAATATAAATTCTTATGTCCAATGGATCTAAAGTAGGTGATATAGGAGGCGAAATTTGGGAAATCCAAGGAAGGTAGTAATATAGCAGTTTAAAAAAATCTGTGCAGAATAAAATCATGCCATTGGCCAATAGATTTATGAATTTCCATATTGCATCATTTTGATGTTCTTTACTTGAAGTAAGTCTAGAGGTTGCTAATTGATTTTATCTCTGCAACTCATTCTTTTTTTTTTCTTTTTAGAAAGGTCCCTTGTAAATTCCCTTCTCAATTATTGTTCATCAAAATAGAAAAACAAAAGGTAAGTATATCTAAAATTATATGTGAAGACAAATTATTAATCTGAATAGCTATAGTTAGGAATAAGAAATTTAAATTGATACTGAAGAATAAACAATTGTAAATCAAAAGATGTTAACATTTAAGACAGTATTTTGAAAGTTATCTACTTATAACTATTGCTAGTAACTAGGCAGGCAATTAGTTTTATCCCATTAACTCTGGAAAGAGTTCCATAAGAGATAATAACTTATTAAACTTGATTCATATTCTCTGATCACTTGTAGCAATTACACTCCAATTTCTGTAACTGATCAACAGTAGTTCACAGATTCAATGCTGGAGTTATGACCTTAAGAAGTATTTATTTGTTTTGGTCTATATTTTTCTTTCAATGCAGGTGCTATGACATCTAAATGAGTAGGCTGCTAGAAGCTTCTCTTGGTTTGCCGTATAACCATATTGATAAGATGGGTATTTCAGAAGTTCCTTAATTTGAGAAGTGTCCTGTAGAAGACACTGTTACTGACGACATTAACAAAAGACATATGTAACCATATTAGAACTGAATCCATCTTTCAAATAGCCGAGGAAATTAAAGCAACCAACTGTAAAATCTTAAAGAATTATCTGACACAGAAAATTGGATTAAAGATTGAGTACTATTTTGGTGACACTGATAGCTTCCGAATGGATGAAGGTGGAAGAAAGAAAACTGCCCTTGACTGAAGCCTAGAGAATATTAAAAAATGTCTGAGTGCTCCTATGAGAGAATATGATTAGAGGGAGATGTGAGGGATGGGATCACGTCTTAGAGTGACACTTGAAATAGACAAAAATGATATAATAAAATTTACAAAAGAATGAAAATGATCATTGTTATAACTGTACTCTGAAGTATTTTTAAAATAATTGTGTGTGATATTCCCTTTTATTCCTTTTTAGAAGGTGCTAGAAAGCTAGATACAGAATGTCCTGCAGAAATAAAATCCTGATAAGTGGGTGTAATGATCCAATTATGCTAATAACTTCAAATATAAGTTATTAGTCAAGAAGGTTGGTTTTCCAACAGATATGGAAATGCACAGAATTGTGTATTATTCAAACAAATGATACATAAATCCTAATAATGGGACAAAGGCTGCTAGAAGTCACCAGGAAGACAAAAGCTGTAGAATATGCAAAAGGGAACCTTTGACAATAAAGGGAAGAAAAAGTAGTGTTATCTCCTTCTCCTTCCTGTCTCTGTCCCCTTCGCTTGGTTAAGGAACAACCGAAAGATTAGTCAAAAGATACAGATATTAAGACACTAATTTTGTTTCCTTTAACCTCACAAGGGCCTCCCTTGCTTCCTCCACTGCCTGCTTTGAATTTCAAATCCATGACAAGGAATCAATTATTGCTGCCACTCACTTTCCCACTGGGAAAAACCCACTCTTCACCTCTTTGATCACAAGCTCTGTAGCTCTGTCTTCCAGTATAGGTGTAAAGTCAAAGTATGGTACTCCCTCAGGGATTATATTAGGATGGGTGTATGCACAATTTAAGTCAATGAGACTTTTTCTGAGACATTAGGCAAAGAATTATCACATTTTCTAACTGAATTTGGACTTGAAAATATGTAGATTCTCTTAAAATTAAAGTTTAGAAGGAAAATAGATTAATGAGAAATAGACTGCTTAGTAGAACTCAAATGTAGTAAGTATTCTAAATTAGTAAATAACTTGTTTTAGTTCTTTTGGGCATGCTACAACAAAATGCCTCAAACTTGGTGGCTTATGAACAACATAGATGTATTGCTCATACTTCTGGAGGCCGAAAAGTTCAAGATCCAGGCATTGGAGGACTCTTTATCTGGTGGGGGTTGATTTCCTAGTTTGTAAATTGTTGTCTTTTTACTGCATCTTCATGTAGCAGAGGGGATGAGGGAGTTCTCAGTGGTCTCTTTTGGAGGGTCACTAGTTCTGTTTAAGAGGACTCCATTTTCATGACATAATCAACTTGCAAAGGCCCTATCTGTAATCACAACGTATTGACGATCATATTTCAACCTACGAATTTGGGGGGGGGTCATAAACATTCAATCCATAACACTCTTAAGGCCTCTCTTGAAAGTATAAGAAAGTCTGTCTATTGAAGTTGGCAAGATAATGCATGCTGAGGTTTTCTTTGGATAGTTCTGTGAGCAATATATCCAGAGAGAGAGAGAGAGAGAGAGGTTTTTCCCCTCACCATAAACCTTACAAACAGATTTTATTTGGACCATTTGTGGACTGTGAAATGCATGCCTGCAGGTATGGAGATAGCAGCCAGTGCTTAAATAATACCTGGAAAGTTCCAAACACAAGAGGGTGGCTAGTTAGAATCCTGATAATGGGAACAAAAGAGAATGTTATTCTTGTTTGGATTGCATACACATTCCTAAGTGTAAGTTACAAGTATGGTTTCTGTAACTCAAAAAGGGTCCAAGACAGGGGGTGGGGATACAATGAAGTTGCTGTATCTGACACAGAAGAACTTCTAGAATAAATTGGGATGCCCATACAGAACCTGGATAGATTTGACTCACTATGTTCAAGTTGAGGGAGATTCAGGCAGCCTAAACAAAAGACCATGGTTCTGTTTCTGGGGAACCCATGAAAACTTTCTACTAGGGAAAAGAATCGAAGTATGAAGCTTAAAGGTACAGAAAGCAAGGACTGCCTTAAAATAGTTTCAGTCATGTGAGAACTGAAATTCATGCCCTCTTACCTTTCTTTCTTCTGTACCCATCACCCTTATTCCTGTCATAAAAAAAAAAAAACAGTCTGTTCATCTGAGATGGAGGGCACTCAGAGACTAGAAACAAATATTTGGTTATAATGACAACATTTGTACCCCTGTATCAAGCTATTCTGATATATCATATATTCAGAAATTTTCTTTTTTTTATTATTTTTTTATTATTATTGGTCTTTCAAAATATTACATAGTTCTTAATACATCATATTACACGGTTTGATTCAAGTGGGTTATGAACTCCCACTTTTACCCCGTATACAGATTGCTGAATCACATCAGTTACCCTTCCATTGATTGACCTATTGCCTTTCTAGTGTCTGATGTATTCTGATGTCTGTCCTATTCTCTACTATCCCCCTCCCCTCCCCTCCCCTCCCCTTTTCTCTCTCTACCCCTTCTACTGTAAATCCTTTCTTCCATTTGTATTATCTTGTCTTACCCCTCCTTTCCTCTTATATGTCATTTTGTATAACCCTGAGGATCGCCTTCCATTTCCATGTGATTCCCCTTCTCTCTCCCTTTCCCTCCCACCTCTCATCCCTGTTTAATGTAGATCTTCTTCTCAAGCTCTTCGTCCCTACCCTGTCCTTGTTTACTCCCCTTATATCAAAGGAGTCATTTGGTATTTGTTTTTTAAAGATTGACTAGCTTCACTTAGCATAATCTGCTCTAATGCCATCCATTTCCCTCCAAATTCTATGATTTTGTCATTTTTTAATGCAGAGTAATACTCCATAGTGTATAAATGCCACATTTTTTAATCCATTCATCTATTGAAGGGCATCTAGGCTGATTCCACAGTCTTGCTATCGTGAATTGAGCTGCTATGAACATCGATGTAGCAGTGTCCCTGTAGCATGCTCTTATTAGGTCTTTAGGGAATAGACCGAGAAGGGGAATAGCTGGGTCAAATGGTTGTTCCATTCCCAGCTTTCCGAGAAATCTCCATACTGCTTTCCAAATTGGCTGCACCAATTTGCAGTCCCACCAGCAATGAACAAGAGTGCCCTTTTCCCCGCATCCTCTCCAGCACTTATTGTTGTTTGACTTCCTAATGGCTGCCAATCTTACTGGAGTGAGATGGTATCTTAGGGTGGTTTTGATTTGCATTTCTCTTACTGCTAGAGATGGTGAGCATTTTTTCATGTATTTGTAGATTGATTGTATGTCCTCCTCTGAGAAGTGTCTATTGAAGTCCTTGGCCCATTTATTGATTGGGTTATTTGTTATCTTATTGTCTAATTTTTTGAGTTCTTTGTATATTCTGGTTATTAGGGCTCTATCTGAAGTGTGTGAAGTAAAGATTTGTTCCCAGGATGTAGGCTTCCTGTTTATCTCTCTTATTGTTTCTTTTGCTGAGAAAAAACTTTTTAGTTTGAGTAAGTCCCATTTGTTGATTCTAGTTGTTAACTCTTGCGCTATGGGTGTCCTATTGAGGAATTTGGAGCCTGATCCCACAGCATGTAGATCATAACCAACTTTTTCTTCTATCAGATGCCGTGTCTCTGATTTAATATCAAGCTCCTTGATCCATCATGGCTAGAAGAAATTTTCAATACAAATTTTCAATACACTAATAGTTTTTAAATTACTTTGGCATAGGAGGCATCCCAATTGTATATACTCTTCACCTTAATATCAAACATTTTCATTTTTTAAAAGTAATATAATTTGAAAGATTTCAGATTCTCAAAACCTTTTTGTTGTTCAAGTTCCCTATAGTTATCGAAATTTGCAACAACTGCAATGATGACGAAGTACCATTACAAAAATGATAGCAACTACTGCTACTCTATGTCTATTCATGACTGCAAGTATAGAATAATACATTGACAGTACTACTGGGTATACCATTTGCTTCTCAATTATTCTCTACCTTCTATAAGTATGATAGTGATTGTTACTAGGTATGAATAGTTCTTGACTGTAATGGGTTGTGCTACTTTTGTGCTAAGGTAGTAAAATACTCCTGTTCAATTTTCCAACTTCCCTATCCATGTTATGCAATGGAGAAGACCATGAGCTCAAGGAAATTACTCTATGAAATAGTGGCTGCTCAATTGGTCTGGGTCTTCCATTGATTGTACAAAGCAGAATCTCCTTCCAGACTATTTTAGGTATGTTTAGAAAAAAACCCACTAAATGTTTGTGGAATGACTTTCAAAAAAGAATTTACTTACCTTATCCTAACTTATAATAGTAGAAAATATTAAGGTTTTATCCACCACCTCTTATCGTATCCTTGAGTCCACCTGAAAATAGTTCTATTTTTGTGTACAGGTAGCATCACACTTTGCTTTTGCAAGCCTTGAGCTTGCAGGGAGTTGGAGGTTCTGTGGCTCAGCATGGCACAAGCTCAGAAAAATTTATGCCCCATAGGCAACTCTTACCTTATTAGGAATAGAAATTCGCGAATGGATACTCCACAATCTTCACTTTTCAGAGGAATGATTGTGAGACATTGGAGACATTGTCTATAGTTCTTAGAGGGTCTCCCAGTGGATGCCCTCAAGTTGCCAATGTTTTATGACCATTCTTTTTGGACAAATTCTGTTTATATATAAACAACAGTAGAATTCGGACTAAGGAGAGTTTATAATCCATGCTGCCATACCTCATTAGCCATAATTGTTAAATTATATCTCATTTATTTGTATAATGATTAAGAATTTAATACAATTCTTTTTTCCAATCTATGGGTCTATAGAGAATATATTGAAGATTCCATTAGTTCATGTTAAATCATTGAATATTGTTTGATGTTTGCTCCCTGAGGTCAGCAACTCTGATGACCCTAAGCATTCACATTCTATACATTCTGATGCTGTCATAAGTGCAAGACCAACATGATTTTAAATAATTTTTCAAGAATTTTTTATCTTTCTTACCATATTCCATTAACAGCCACATTGCTCAGATTCTTTTCAAAATACAATCAATTACACATTAAGAATATCAATGTTAGGGTATAGTACTAATTGGAGATCCATTCAAATGCAAAATTAAGGGCTGCAACTTTGCTTCAAACTGTGAAAGCATTTATGAAATAATAAACATTCTTGGTAAAATAAAAGAGGACCCAAGCATTGTTTCCAAGCAATTTTCAATCTTCTTGGGAAACTGTCATGTTTTTATCAAACATGTAGGAACCCATAAAATGAAAATAAAGCTAATATAATTGTTTTCAGAAATGGAGTCAATGTTTCTTGATTCATAATGGTAGCAGGGAGATGAACCTTTTAGATATTTCCAAGACACCAGCAATGAAATTAAACTACCATTGCTCTCAGTTAAAATGCAATACTATGCCCAATAAACAAACACTCTCTATCCAGGGAGCCAATATTAGGCCAACTCATTTTCTTGTGTTTTAAAGAAATTATAGTCACTGGACCATAATCTAATACAGAAGGCAAAACAAATATTAGCCCTTCAATGCCAGACTTTTCAACCTCTCCAGAAATAGCATACATTTTCAGAAAGATGTTTGCTGTTCTCCCTGTGCGACATATTCTTTATTTAAGTTTGTTTGTGCTGAAATTTAAACTGAAAGTCACATTTCTTTTTCATAGGCCATTATGGAGGTTTTTATGGTATTATTCCTGCAGATCTCTTTCACTTCCTGTTATGGTTAAGATATGAGGTATCCTCAAAAGCTCCTGTGAAACAATGCAAGAAGGCTTAGAGGTGAAATGATTGGGTTATGAGAGCCTTACTATAATAAGTAAAATAATCTCCGGATGGCTGTTAAGTGAGTGGTAACTGTAGACAGGCAGGGTCTCGCCGGAGGAGGTGAATCCTGGGGGCATGTCTTTGGGGTTTATATTTTGTCCTTATTGCTTCCTGATCATAACATCCTGAGCTGCTTTCTTCCACCACACACTTGCACCATGACATTCTGCCTCACTCGTCTCAGGCCTTGAGGAATGAAGTCAGATATCTACGGACTAAGAACCCTGAAACCATGAGAATCCTCCCCAACACACACACACACACAAAATAAACACTTTTATTCCTTTAATTTTTCTTGTCAGGTCTTTTTGGTCACAAATAGAAAACTAAGAATATATATTATATATATATATATATATATATATATATATATATATATATATATATATAAACTAACTAAAGCACCTCTTCACTACTATGTTTCCCAAAATTTGGGAGATTAACCAGGATTGGACTTAAAAGTTCCTAGTTTACCAAGACCTTGTCTCAAAATAAAAAAAATGAAAGTAAATAAATAAATAGATTGAAGGATCCAGGGTGAAACTCAGTGGCAAATATAAAGGGATGAGGGTGGACTTCAGTGACAAAGATACCCTGGTTTAACCAGAAGTAATAATAATAATTTAAAAAGTTAATCACAGTATCTTATTTCTTCATTTCTTTTTCTACTGTATCATACAGGGTTAGAGATAAGCTATGGATTAACATAGGGCTTGCTTCAGGAAGGAATTATGATCTAAATTAGACAAAATAACAAAACACACTCCCTAAAGACTTCTAGAATGTATTTCTCATGCTTAAGGGGAAGTGACAAAAAGTACATCTGTTTTTCTTTTGGACATTACCAATTGAAATTCTTATTATGTGGCTAAGCTCTCCGAGGAACCAGCCATAACACAAAGACAAGACAGAGCAGAGGACCATCTGATAGAGCTGAAAATTGGAACCAGAGTCCTTGGGTTAAGCCAACCCTGAGACTCTCCTAATCAATATTTTTTCCAGTTTTGTGCAAATGTATGTGCTTTTGCTTTCTAAGATTTTGGTTTGTTGTCTGGTTTATGTATTTATTTTCTAATTTGTGGTTTAAAATCTTAGCGGATACAGAAGTTTTGATTGAATGCTTCAGCATTACCTCCAAATAAGTCATTGCTCAAATAACATTTCAATAATAAAGAACAAAATAGAGAAATATAAATTTACTTCTGGATGGTTATGGGCTAAATTATGTCCTCCCTGCCAATGTTCATATGCTACAGCCTTAATCCCCACTACAACAGAATATAAATTTGAAGAAAGTTTTCTTAAAGAGGATATTATGTTTTGAAGAGTCCTAAACCAGTCTTATCTATGTCTTCTAAAAAGAGGAGTTCACAGCACACAGAGATATTAGTGGTGCTTATAGAGGGATGACCATGTGCACTGGCAGCAAGAGAATAGCCATTTGCAAGCCCAAGAAATAAGCTTCTCTTAACTTTTGACTTAATTAGGACTCCATATTCATGTGAACTAATTCCTTAAAATCAATCTCTGTTTATATGTAAACACTTCCTACTGGTTCAGCTTCCCTAGAGAACTTTGATTAATGCACCAACTAAATAACACATTTCTACATGCATCTGATCAACATTGAAATGATGACCAGTAGTGACCGAAGCCTAACATTGCACATGCTTAGTTTTCTAATCAGTCATTCACACAAAACCTGAGAAAAGACTTCCATCTAATTTCTTTAATGAGGTAGAATAGACATGGGGCAAGACCCCAATTGTGCATTAAGATATAGCAGGCTCTTCATGTCCTTGGTTTTAATCAGCTTTGTGTTATTTTGACAATATACCTGACAAGAAAAATTAAAGGGGGAAAAGTTTTTTTGTGTGTGTTTTTTGTTTTTTTAGTTTTGGAGATTCAGTCTGTGGTCAAACAACTCCATTGCTCTGGACCCAGGATGAGGAAGAATGTCATGGCAGAAGAGTGTGATAGAGGAAATCAGTCTGTACATGAATCCAGAAGCAGAGAGAGAGAGAGAGAGAGCTCTGATCAACAGGGACAAAATTTAAACACCAAAAGCATACCCCCAGTAACCTGCCTCCTTCAGCTACACCCTCACCTACAATTACCTCTCAGTTAATTCATATCAGTGGATTAATCTACCAATTAGGTTACAACTTTCACACTCCAACCACTCCACCTCCAAAAATTCTTGCACTGTATCACAAATGAGCTTTTGGGGGACAACTTCTATCTAAACCATAACAACCTCCTAAAGAATACACTCTTGATGATTTAATAACATAATTCCAACATCACATAAAAATAGTAAGGACTGCTAATCTTTCTTCATTATTTCATGGAAAGTTAATGTTAGTATGCAAATCTTTTCCTAATTTTCTCACTAAATGTCTTCACCTAATCCCATACCCTACCCTTCTACCCTGGCATCTCCTTCAGTATTGACTTGGGCTAATGCTCTTATTCTTCATGAAAAAAATAAAAAGATGTAACTTGGATGGGTTCATATATGGTGTTCAACAATTGTGGACATTAGATTCCATAAATGGGTAAAAGCAGAGATTTGTGAGTGGAGGAAGCTGCCTCCTCTTTACGGTGTCTTGACCAGAGTTAATAGGCATGCTTTGCTCCTCAGGGTGAAAACTCTCTGACAGTTATTTGCATACATGTTCAAGTATGCTTTCTGAAGAGTGACCACAAATGAATAAGAGAAGATTCATTCAATGTCCTTCTACTTGTAGAGATAATTAAGAGTCATTTACAGACAAATACAACTTTCTTTCTACTTCCCGTCCTTTATTCCAGCACTTGAATAGGCAAACTGCAGTTATTTAGAGACAGCAAAGGATTTTGCGGGCAATTGGGGTCTATCTAACCAGAAACAGCTTTGTAAATTCATTTCTAGTTCTGTACACCACACTATCAACATCAGAGAAAAGCTTATCCAGATGTCCATTCAATACAGTAATATTATATTAAAGAATATGGTAGTAATAAGACAGAAAAATTATTAAAAATTCTAGCAGTAATAATAATATATTTTAACATTTTTCTGACATATACACATAGTCCTGCTTTTAATGATTTTTTTTTACTTTCACTAGGAACCTAAATATTAAAAATATTAAGCATAGAAGTAATTGATGCCACTGACATAATGCAGGTCCTAAGTATGTTAGGAATTTGGTTTACAAAATAATGGTCCACGAAATATAACATCAATACAAAGCAATGTAGATCAAGGGAAAGCCAAATAATGGTTCTTGCTTAGGTTTAAAACACTGAACAGGGATCTACTGTTTTGGAAATGCACATTAGATAATAATTTATGTATTTGGAAATTGCTTCCACATTTTAGAATTTTCCATATGCCAAATAAAGCATAACATGAAATGATAAATATCATGATACTTCCTAATAAAGGTGTATATCACTATTTCAGAGAATCAATCACTTAATGTTAAGATTACAGATTCAAAAATTCAGGCTGTTAATTTTCTGTTTATGTAAGCATGCTGGGCAGGGAGAGAGAGGGAATGGGCCTTAAGAGGACATTTAAAAGACCCTTATAAATAAATCTTAAAAGTAAATAAGAAGTCCATGACTCAATTATGGGAAATATGGCTTTATCAGTAATATTTGCTTTTTATCCTTAACAGTGTTCTTAAGTTCCATATAAACAATTCTTTTTAGAAATTATTATAGGTATTTAAAAATATAATGTGTAGCAACTGGTATATGGACTTTTCTAAACTGTTATCTTATAATCAACATATATGAGAATGGTTCAAATTAAGTCATGAGGTTCTATTTTATCTTATTTTCTAATCATAAGTAATTGAATTTTCAGTATTAAAACACTTAAATAATAAAATGAATTTTCTTCATAATTGCAGCTACCATAGAAAACTGCTTTATAATTTGTATATTTCTTTCTTTATTTGTTCTTATACTACTATTTCAAAAAAAATGGGAGACACTGCAAGTACTCCTATTACATTGGCTTTGCCACATAACAATATATACTAAATAATTTTTCACATTAGTACATTTAAAAATATATTGCATGTCAGTGTGCTACCGGAATATAACCATTGCTTATGTGGCAAATTTTCTATAGAATAATCTATTTTAAGTTTTGTTTAGTTTTTAGTAAAAAAAAAATGTTGCATTTACTCTAACTAGGTGTCATTTTTGCTTGTTGGTATACATATTTTTTAATTCCTAGGATTAGAAATACCAGATCTAAGTAAATTAATAGAGTATTATATTCATTGGGAAGTAGTGGATGTTATATTTTTATTGCAAATCTCAGCATCTTTCCATATAGCTGACACTCTGTTAAACTTCATATATATATATATATATATATATATATATATATATATATATATATATCTTTAAAACAAATTTTCCTCATTACCATCCTATCAGCATATATTAAAAATGAGTACTTTGCCTTTTTTAAATAAAAATAAGTACTATATTCTAAAATTTACTAATTTAGTAAAAATAATGTCTCAGTCTAATTTTTCCTGTGGAATTAAGAAGTATAGATTTATTTTTATGTCTTTGTTGATTTTTGTAATTTTTATTTTTTTATTTTTATTTTTTTATGAAGCTGGGGATTGAACCCAGTGCCTTGCAAGGCAAGCACTCTACCATTCAGATATATGCCCAGCCCGATTTTGTAATTCTTAATAAAATGATTGTTCAGGTTCTTGGTCACTTTTAAAAAATATTTGGTTGACATTTTGGAAATTTTTTTTCCAAGTGAATTTTCACTTGATTTGCTGATGTTACTTTCCCCATTACAAGTTCATTCATTCCCATTCTTTCTAATTTTAATTCTAATTCTGATCCTAATTCTAATTCTAATCTCGTGGTTTCCAACTATTTATTTTGCTTTTCCTCCACTTAGTGAATTCTTTAGCTACAATAAGTGCATTAAAAAAAATGCTTACGGAGTACTCATAGGCATTAAGATGCATGTCTAATCCAGCCAGGAAATGGTAAAGACACCCTCACTTCTTGGTGATAAGCACTCCTTCAAATATATATTCTACTGGTCAGTGAGTTTTGAATGGATTTGATTCATCTCATTTCCAGGTTACTTCATTACCAGTTAAGACCACCCAGAGCCATTTGCTCCAGCTTCTAGCAATGTTTGAGTTATTTCTCTACCAGTCTAATTATGGTTTGAAACCAGTAGTGTGCTTCAGGTGACTATTACTCTAAGATATACTAACCTATCTTGATGGTTATTGGTAGTTTTAGTTATCATACTTTTATAAAAATCCTTTGAGGAAAACTAAAGAGGGAATGCAAGTTTAATCTTCTATCCAATCCATATAAGAGTTCATTGAAATATGAGTATGAAGGGACAGTGCCACTGCTTTGTTTTACCTCTTGATATTTTTACCTTACCAACAGCCTCAAAGCCCAGAATTTATAGTCTGGATTTCTTAAAGTTTCCAGTGTTCCCATCACTTGCTTTTGTCTTTCTTTCATTCTGTGAGGGTCCACTCGTTTTCTTTTTCAAAATATTAATGATCACCACATGTGGAGAGTACCCACACTTTTATCACTAGCCCAAATAAAGTTCTTCATTTCTCAATACTCTAAATTAATTGTTTTATCAACACAATCCCTTGTACTTAGTTCACTCATTCCATTGCCTGAAAGTTCTTTCTGAAAGCTTTTTGTTTAGTTGAACTAAAATTTGTGCCCCCACCATAGACAACATATTCTAGTTCTGTCTCTTGAATCACGTGGCAGATCACTTGACCACATGACAAATCTTTAGATTTGGGGAGAAAGTTCTTTCTTTCTCACTTGATTGACACCACAGGTATTTTTTTAAATTTATATAAATGTGTGTGTATACATATATATATGCATATATATGCACACTTGTATATAAGTGCAAGTGCATATTTACATATAGTTGAATATATATGTTTATATATGTATAGTGTATATATGTGTATGTGTATACACACACATACACACACACACACACACACACACATACTTATTTTGTCTCTCATCACTCCTTATATGTTTATTCATTCCATGATTGCAGTCCTTCAGCATAAGGATAATTGTGCCTCCTGAAGAGACAAATAAATACTCTGTATTGAGGAGGGTGCTTTGGTAGAGGTAAAATACACCTTTATTCTTTTTAAGGGGATTTAAAAAGTATCTATAATATAAAACAATGCAAATAGATAAGAGCAGTACAAAACACCAAAAAAAGTGACTGAGTCATGGAAAAATAATAGCATGCAAAAAAGTATATGAAAATTAAAAGCAATGAGTGTCTGAAGGCATACTGCGAGTCACTTGTCATTTTCCTAAGACACTCCTACACATACCTTTACCAACATTTTCTATTAGAAAGGGTTATTTTTGTTTAGATAAATTAATTTCAACTTTGTGTTCTGTAAAATCTTAGGCTACTAAATTGTTTTATATACTTTTTAGTTTCTATAATAATGAATTTTTCTTGAAAATAATGTGTGTACTCCCTTTGAAAACATATTCTGCAAGATTTTATTTGAATAGAAATAACTGTCTTTTGAAAAATCATGTTGGCAGCTTTTAAGAAATATAAATCTGCATTACAAAGTGAATCAGAATTCTACTCCCTTTAACAACTATTAGGTGTACCATCTCCAAAAGAAAGCAAGAGTGTCTTCAGGCTGGAGTAATGTAATTGCATACACATGTATCAAAATATATTTAGTATATTCTCTGTTCTACCCGGGTCCCATAGAATTCCACTGAGTTGGAACTTTAGAGAAAAGTGACTTTCATTTATTTAAGTGTATATTGAAAGGAAAGCATAAAGATAATTAAGTGAATAGCTTCTGTAATTTGGGACTGAATCAATCTTCATCCATCTCTAGTCAAAAATCTACTCGGGATTAGGGAACACAATTTAGGGTGGATATAAAGGGGGAAAAAAAGCCAACATTATGGATCAGGTTCTTTTGTCAGCAAGCTGAATTGAAGCCTTTTAGGATTATTTCAGGAACACGCATGCAGATTGAAATAGCATCAATTTAATTGGCAGCCAATTCACTGCTTTCCATTAGATAGATATCCGAGTCATGAATTGCAATGAGAATTAAATTTGCTCTCAGAACCAGTAATATCTGATCTAAAAATCTGTAATGGAAAAAAGTACAATTCCTTTTCACAAAAGAGAAATACTTGTCATATTGTTGATTAGTCACCCTATTCAATTACTCAAGAGCTAGTCTTTTACTAGTTAACAATGTTTATTTTACTGATTTTTTTTTTCTTTGTCAATTACAATTAATGGCATAGGACTGCACTGATATTCTTTGTTTTTAATTCCTTATGGTCTCAAATAATCACTGAAAATATAGTTTATAATCAAATGTTTCAGTCAAATGTGAAAAATCAACTTAAAAAATAAGACACCAAACTGAATTCTGATTCATCAGTAGATTGCAAATAACTGGTCACTGATGTCCAATTCCCTCACACTCGAAGTGTCATCTATCCTTTGGTTTCCCCTAGGCTTTAACCATGATCAATTGATATAATGGCTTCTTTGAAAAGCACTGATACTGCACTCTGTTAATTAGGGCAGTTTAAGTCTTGATATTTGTTATGTTGTTTTAATCCTTGTAATTTTCATATTTCTCTGAACAATTTTTGTATACTGACTTCTTATTTAGGTGTTTTTCTTTTTAAGTATTCTTGGTTCTATTTAGTTATGTGTGACAGTAAAGTCTATTTTGATATGATTATGCAAGCATGGAATATATCTTTTTCTAATTAGGACCCCAGTCTTGTGGATGTGCATGATGACGGGATTCACTGTGCTGGATTGATATGCTTTACAGAGGAAAGTTATTCAGATTCATTCCACTGATTTACCTTTTCTTATTCCTCTTCCCATCCCTTCGTTCTTCATGGTCTAATCCACTGGACTTCTATTCTTCCCCTCATCCTCTATATAATTTTATTTGCATTATATTGAAAGCAGTTTAGGAGCATATTTATAATTTTGGGCATACTTTTTGAAAAATCATCTTTTTGGTTTCAACATCTCCCAATTCATACCTCCCCTTTACTTGTGTCTTTATTTAAAATTTCCAGTGGTCTACATAGTTTTTACACATAATTTCTTAAATGTCTATGAACACCAAATGTGTTTTGTTACTTGTCATAACAGAAATATATCAATCACATCTCTTAATATTTTTTTGTTCCTATTATTAATCTTAAGGAAACTTAAATGTTTTCTCATGTTGCTGTTGTAAGTAGCAACACTAATGAAGTTTTACTTCAGAGAACTTCCTTGGTTTTCTACATAGATACTCATAAGAATGCCAAATAAAAATTGAGCTGCTTCCTTTCCAAAACTTACACCTCTCATTTCTTGTTCTGCAGATGCTAGGACAACTGACTGCATTTTAAACAGAGGCTGATTATTGATGAGATTATTTCAACATTTATATCATATTTGCTTTAAAGTTTTCAGTAACACTCCTTTGTATAGTTCAACAAGTTTTGTTTCTAATTTTGCATGACATTGAATGCTTCATAAAATATGTATTGTTTTATCTTTTTAAGTGTTACTTCTATGAACTGTGGTTCCTGGGTTTTCTTAGTTTCTATGATAATTGCATCCCAAATTTTATTTTTTTGTTTCATATTTATAACTGAAGTAGTTTTTAAATTTTTTACTATGTTCATGTGATACAGGACTGAAAATTGAATTAAAAGCATAAGATCATTAAGGCAGTTTCTCTTTTCTTTCCTTCTCTGATAGAGAACCATTAAAGTGATTACTAAGTTGCAGAATTATTTTTTTTATTCAAATTTTTTTATTAGTTGCTCATGACAATACAATGATCTTGACATATCATACATTTGAATCAAATGGGGTATAAGTTACAGAATTATTAAGAGTGCATTCTGGAACCCACTGTTTCAGTTTGGATTCTGATTCGGCCTCATTGCCTGTGTGACTGAACAGAACACTTAATTTCTCTTGATTTAAGTTGCTTCATCACTCAAATGAGGAAAACTATCAAATTAGTGATAACTAAGTGACTAAATTAATACATGTGAAATATTTAGAAGAGCGTTTAGTACATGGTATGGTACATACCCAATAAATGTTAGCTTATTTATTTTTTAAAAGTTAGTCAATAAAAAACAAGAATATTATAAGCAAAAGATAAAGCATGTACAATTTGGTAAGATATTAAATTCTATTAAGTATATTATAAAAAAATAGAAAAGCTCCATTATATAGTGAATGATGGAAAGTAACCCTAAAGATATCAATGGTATGTTGTGTTTGATGGTGGCCTTGTTAAAAAGGAGGTGTCAGAAACAACTCATGCACTAAGCTTGGTCATGTGAAAGACAAGTATATAAACTGATCCATATCTTAGAGTAATGGGCTGTCAGTAAAGAGGTGTGTGTGTGTGTGTGTGTGTGTGTGTGTGTGTATGTCTGCTTGAATGGAGACATTCATAAAAGGTGCTGGTGAAGAACTTTCAGAAGCCAACAGATGGAAAATGCAAGATAGATCAAGGAGAGGATAATATCCCTGAAATAATAGAGAGATATTTGCATATATACATAACTTATATATCAGTATATGGCTCCTATTTTAAAAAAATTATAAAGTATCAGACAAGATCAATGGCCAAGGGTGAAGAGAAGCATCAGGATCTAGAGTTTGATGAAACATGAAGATACATGGAACACTCATTTATTATTAATACTAATTTTATTCTTTATATTTCAGTGAAAATTCATCTGATTATATATGTTACTACTGAAAGCTTGGGACTTGAAACAACTATTTATTATATGTTTTGAAAACTGCAGTTAGTTCCTATTTACTTGTGACATCAGACATGCAGTAAAGACAAACAAGATGCCACATTAAAATGACAAATCTGGTTTGATCATTTTAAAGAATTAATCTTTGCATGTTCTTTAAAGTTGAGCATATGGCTTCAAATTCTTCCCTTGTTCTAAGATTGCTACTTTTTTTTTAGAGCTCCACTGGATAAAATGACTGTCTAATTGATTAAACTTTAGCCAAGACAAGTGAACCCATTAAAAAGAATCTAGTAGGTGATTTCTATTCTAGCAAATAGGAAATGGTGAAAGCAGCCTAAGGACCAGCAGGAAGCCATAACTACTCCTTTAGGATAGGACTTAGCAAAGCCCAGTGGAGGGACTGATAAGTAGGAACTGGAGGCACAGAGAGTAAGGACACTATAATCATAAAGAGGATGCAACTGTTGATGTGGATGCTGCACCTTACTTCCAATCTCTCATCCCTACCTCCAGCTGGCCAAAACTATCTGCAAAGCAATTTGCTTGAGATTCTGAAAAAATCTCCCTAATACCAACTTCCTGGAATACAGAAACTAGCAGGAGAGGGGCCAAGAATGAATCAATCGGAGAGAAACAGATTTTGGTCACACCAACAAAAAATGTTTTTATGAAAGAAAAGTAGCATTGATTTTTATTATGAGTATGTTAGCCAGTTTCTGTCTGTGACAAAATATCTGAGATAAAAAATTTAATTATTTTGACTCTCAGTTTCAGAGGTTAGAGCCCATGATCTCTTAGTCTTATTGATTTGGGGTCTGTCAGGAGGGAATACATCATGACAGAGTGCTTGGAATAGAAAAGCTGCTCACCTCCATGGTATCAGAGAAGCAGAAAGGAGAGAAAGAGGCCTGAGTCCCAGTCTCCCCTTCAGGGGCATGTCCTTAGAGACCTGACTTCCTTCCACTGGGCCACATCACTAAAGGTTCCACCACTTCCCAGTAGCACCACAGGCTGGTGACCAAGCCTTTAGCACAGGAGCCTTTGGGTGACATTGAAGAGCCAAACATAACAGGTAGATATTTACACTTTCCTATGGAACAATATTATTCTGTCATAAAAAACGAAGGTGGGATCTTTGTTTTACTTATTGGAATTCTAATTCCCATCTTAAAATGTCATCAAGGTTTCTTAGGTATCATTGGCTAAAGCTGTGGGAGATTAATTGTTGTCATTACATATTGCCATCTACCAATTTAGTTGAACTATATAGTTGATGTCTATAAAAGATGCTTTGGCAATGTTTAATATTAAATCAATTAATATAGATATATTCATTAATTAATACAAATATATTAAATACATAATGAATATAAATACATTAAGTATATAATTAATATAAGTCATTAAGCCAAATAACAGATTTATGTATAAAATAAGCATGAGAAAATTTCCAATAAATTCAATAGATTTATGCAGGCAATATATATGTAAATAATTATACATATTTAAACCATAATTGGTTTAAACCTAAAATGCAACTGAAAACAAATACCAGAGACTATTTTTAAATTTAAAATACTTAGAATGGGAATAAGCTATTCCTTACTCATATTTTTATAATACCAATCTTTTTTACAATAAATCAAGGGAATGATCAACATTATTAATTAATTTTATTTTATAAAATAACATCTTATGAAAATTTTTATTTTATTGTTTAAAATATAAGCTAGTATAGAAGTTGAATTTTCTTCTTTTTTGTATTTTATTTAAATTTAAAACAAATTAAGTATGATTATGCTTCCTTCCTTCCAATAGTACCTGTAAAGCAAGGTATATTTTAGAAACTATTTCTACATTTCATTAGTTACACACTATTTCCTCTAAATATCCCATGACACCACAATCTCTTGGACACCTTGAATGAACAATTTCTGACTAATTTATAACTGATACATTTTCAGATTAGAATATTAATGTTTCTGGTATTACCTTGTGTGAATACAGATTAATCCATGAGTAATATCTAGTTGAACCATAGAATTTTATCCATTTTATTGTAAAGTTCAGTAAAAAATTGTAGTCAAATTATCTTTGATGTCAAATAATAATTACTGCCATTATCTTTTTGCTATAATAATTTGATTAACAGTGCATTTCACATTACTTTAAATCTTTGGCTTATAACTTATTTAAAAATTTCCAACATTGGAAACTGAACAAAATTTAGCAAATTAAAAAAATATATATACATCATGTTATTCTTGTTGATAGCTTTGCTCAAAGCAAATGGTTCATTTCTGAATATCATATGGGAGATTAGTTAATATGTAACAAAATTTTCAACAAATTCATTAATCTTATTATTGTAAGTATTTCTGTTTTCAGGAGTCAAATATCAAAAATAAGTTCCTTTATGAACTTTTTAAATACCTATGTGCTGTTATGTATATCTTATATTTCTAAACTACTTTTGATGTGTTATATTATGGCATTAAATGTGTCATATGATAAATCTATCATATGTGGTAAAGACACCAATTCTCCATTTGGCCAGAAGGGTTTGATATTTAGAGCTTACTTGAAAAAAAAATGCATATTAGTTTATAGTTAACAACTTCCCATATTTTCAATGACAGCTTGAGTTTTAAATAACTTAATCATTTCTCTCAAGAAAGTATCAGAATGTTCTGAAATTCAAGCACATAGTAGTTTTTCCCAAGAAGACATCTTGTCAACACTACGTAATGTTAACAGTTCGTGGAAGTGTGATGGTGAGATATAGGTGATTGGGGAAAATACGAAGTGATTATGATGAGCACCATTTTAAAGCACAATAGAGAATTTCTTACTAAATTAGTTTCCAAAATAAACTCAACTGGGGGAAAACGCTGAGAAATGGTGTAAAACACCTGCCTCAAAATTATCATAACTACAGGAAAGGAAGATGGAGGATTTTAAAGTGATGCCTTCAGTCACTTCCTTTGGCTGCTATGCTCACTGTTCTGGGACTCAGAATACAATGAAAAAGTAGAGACTGGTCATGGGCAGGAAAGGCCATCTCTTCTTTCCCTGGGCCTGTCATCCCAACCTACTCTGAATGGGAAAACCTCAAAGGACTGCACCCTCCTTTGGGACAGGCTCTCTTCCTAGATGGAGTGAGAATTCGCACACAATTGAGTTAAGAGAGCAATTTAACCACCTCCAGCCATAGACATAGCCATACACAACTGCAAATTTCACACTGATACAAGTAGATATGCATTTAATTTTATTTATCTTAGTTGGAGCATTTTGGGGGCATCAAAATATACTCAGTTCTTTTGATTTAAAAATTCAAATTCACATATATTTTGGATTGTTTTATTCCTCCATTTCCTCTTTTATTTGTGACATCACTTTCAATATGTTAAAGTCTCTCAATTCATTCTTCATAGGTATGAGCTTCTCTTTCATACTACAACACTATTGGGTGGGTTCTGAGGAAACTTCTGAATTTCATCTTAGCCATATGTATTATCTAAATTGTGCTCTCTTTAGTATTTACTCTATCAAACTTTTCCCTGCTTCCTGAGTGGTATTCAATTTTTTTTTTAGTTTTACTAAAACTGTTCCTTTTTCATTTTACTTGCTTTTTTCAAAGCTCTTTTTATTATTATCTCCATTTGAGGAAAATAAACACCGATTTGTTGTTTTCACTTATTTTTGCTTGGGTTTATTAACCTAACTACTTACTTTCGTCGTGTGTTCTGGAATTTCATTTTGCAGGATCTTTCTAAGAGAATTTCTTCCTCTTGTTTTGCTCATCTGCCTACTTTTCCTTTTGTCAGTCCCTTCTGTTTTTGTAAGTATTCTATCCTTTCTTCAAACTAATGTTTTTTTTTCCTTCAAATACAAAATTAGTATTTATATGACAGGTTGAAGATTCCATCAAATATTGAACTAGCAATATGGTTGGTATTACCACTCACCAGAGGTAAGGTTGGCCCAGAACCTAGCTGCAAGGCTCAGAATGCTTATTTCTTTTAATGACTGTAGACTCCACTCCCCAGGGCTATCTGCTCACTTCCCTCTCTCTTCTCTCTCTCTCTCTCTCTCTCTCTCTCTCTCTCTCTCTGTACTGGTGATCCAACCAGTCCTCACATGATAGGGGAGTAGTACCACTGAGTAACATACCCAGCCATTACTTCTCTCTATAGCATGCTGTTAGCAGCATTTTGTTGCTGTGACCAAAATATTTCACAAGAATAGCTCAGAGGAAGAAAGATTTATTTTGGCTCACGGTTTCATAAGATTCTCCATGGTTGGCCAGCTCCAAGGCAGAAAATTCATAGTGGAAGGGTGGGGAAGAAGAAAGCTGCTTAGTTCCTGGTAGCCAGGAAGCGCATGCGCGCTCAAACACACACACACACACACACACACACACACACACACACGAACACACACGAAAACACACACACACACACACACACGAACACACACACACACACACAGGCACACACACACACAAGCACACAGACACATACACACAGAGATAGGAAAGGGCCATGGAGCAGATATAGCCCCCAAAGTCACACCCTAGTGTGTTCTGTAAAGATAGTCTGGGGAGTATTTATCTTCAAAGTATGAATTTATAATAATCTCTAAGCCAAAAGCCTATACTATTCCAAAATGGAAAACACTGAAAGTAAATTGCTTGATGTAAAGTTGAAGGGGTTGATGAAGATTTAAAACTAAACAAAAAATCACAAAAACAAACAAAATCACAAAATACAAATATTTGAGTGCCCAGAGTTCGGTACCCCAAATCCTCTATGTATAATTCAAATATTGTGTCACATATATCACAAATGAAGCTTTTGACGTTCTTATAGGTATTAAGAATTTATACTTGAGAAAACCTGTACAAAGTAAACTTAAGTGGCCTTTGTGATTTTGTGACGTTAAAAACCTGAGAAGTGACTGAGCAGAAATTTGGTGATTTATTTCAGACCAAAGATGAAGCCAGAATTAGACAGGCAGTGGGTATAGACGGGTCAATTGAGTCAGGTCAGATCAGGAGGCCAATTTGAGTGACTTTAGAAAGCTAGAGAGGGGGTTGAAATGCTCATGCCTTCAGAGCCTTTCCTCAACCCTAATCAAGATAAGCTGCCCCTGCTCCAACCTGTCCCTCCCTACAGGGAGTTGTTAATGACATCCCCTTCCTGCCTGTATCACTCCAACTTGGCCCCTCCACCCCATCTGCTTATCACCTTTTGGCCATCCCACTGAGCAGCTCCTGGGCCTAGTCACTTAAGCAGGAAGGAGAAAGATTAGGGAAAGAGAGCAGGAGAACAAAGGCAACCTAAAATCTATTTTTTTAAAAAAAGGGCAGAACACCCTTGCTTCTTGGGATACCAGGATACCAGCTATGGCCCCCTTCTCCCTCCCAGGAGGGTCTATGTTACCACTTTTTAAATAAACCCTGCTTTATATGCTTGCTTTGGTGTACTTCTCTAAAGTTATACTTCAACATGGGAGGGAGCAGGACTTGTCATTGGTAACCGGCAATATCAAAGAGACAGATTTTATATTATACCATACCATCTCCCTAAGTATTGATTAACATTTAAAAACTATATAATAAGTATATTTCAAGGAAGTGGATTTTTTAAAAATTTGTTTCAGCACAAGTATTCCAGTTGTTTCCTACGTCAGGTAACTGCCCATAGCTTGCCATGTGCATTATCTAGAGAATGTTTGTTGGTGTTATATCTTTTTATTTTTTAAAGTCTGACTATGGTATGGAAGACATGACTATTAAAATCAAATTATAATTAAAGTATCTTTCATTGTCAGAATGACTCTGGGAACTTGATTTTTTTTTTTCTCCTAGCCTGGAATAGTTCAGAAAACTTTGTAATTAACAGTATTTAGAGTTTGGCTAAAACTCATCTGTAAATCCATCTGCAGCAGAGACCAGCTAAATGCTCATGAAATTTGTTTCTTTCCCTCTGATGCACAGCTGAACTGCTATTATCAGTCCCTCATGTGGAGATGTGACCCTGCCTCATAGCTGGAATGTGCACTGAGCAGATGGGTTACTGTTGAGGCATGTGAGATAAGATGTGTCTTCCCCAAACTCTCTTTTCTTGCTTCATGGTAACTGGGTGGCAAAATGAATGGAGCCTCTATCTTTGGGTTGATTCTTGGAAGCAAATTACAAGAGACTCACTCAAGTAAAACCTGAATTTAGAAAGGAAGTAGACATTTTAACCATGAGAATTTTAGGGATGTTGTAGCAGAGAACATTAATAATTAGCATACACTCTTCCCTAAATATCTGCAGGTGATAGATTCCAGGATTTCCTGCACATACAGAAATCTGAAGATACTTAGTCCCTTTTATGAAATAATATAGTAGTTGCATATAACTCACATCCCCCCATATACTTTAAGTCATTTTAAGATTATTTATATACTTGTAGAATGCAAATACAATGCAAATAGTTATTATTTTGTATTGTTCAGGGATAAAGATCCGAAAAAAATTGTCAGCACATGTCAATACAGATACAATTTTTTAAGAGTATTCCATCCATGTTTCATTGAATCCACAGATGCAGAACCCATAAATCTACAGGGATGACTATAGATGACTAATTACAGATTTCTGGAATCTTTTGAAATGATGAATATGAAAACAGTAGACCAATCTGTCTTGTGAATGTAGATTTAAAAGTTGTATTACAATCCAGGAATATCTCATAAAAGCAATTATTCAATGGTCAGGTTGGGTTTATTCCAGGAAACAAAAAAAGAGCTTAATATTAGAAATATATTAATATTCACAAAACAGTGGTGTTTAATATAATTCATGATGAAATTGCAGCTTTCTGTCTGTCATGGATAGAGTTGTTTCCCTCCCCTCCACTGTCTCCCAAATTAATTTGCTGAAGATCTAATCTTAAGTAACTGAGAATGTGATTGTATATGTGGATAGGTTTTCAAAGAGATAATTAAGTTAAAATGAGTTCATTAGGATAGGCTCTAATTTAATATGACGTGCTTATAAAAGAGGAAATTACACCACGCACACTCACGAGGCAAACCATGTGAAGATAAAGAAATGGCAGCACAGGAAAGAGGCCTCAGAAGAAAACAATCGTGCTGACATTTGATCTTCAACTGAAACTTCTAAAACTGAGAAAGTAAATTTCTGTTATTTAAGCCACTTAGTCTGTGGTAATTTGTTATAGCAATTTCAGTAAACAAATACATTCTCCTTCCTTCTTTAATGTTTATACATTCAGGGAAATAATTCCATTGAACATTGAACATTGGTCACATCATTAGCTTTTCTGTTGATTCATGGGTAAAGAATAGCTCTTTAATCAACAAAAATCACAAATAAAGTCTGAACTAAAAAATGAATCCAATATATTAATCAACTGCCATTTAAAGTTGACTAGCCCACCCTCTTCTCAATCCTCAGAGCCTTGATTGGCAGCTATATTAATAGGGAATTCACCGGGCTTCTGCTATCTCTCCATCTCACCTATTCCTTTAGTTTTTAGATGCCATTTTGAACTTTAGGGAAGAGAAGAGAAAATTGATAAGGTGACAGTTTTCTTCTGACTTGACTGGATTTCGTGCTCTTTGGTTCAGAGGAATCATTAAAACTGAATTTTCTTTAATTAAATTTTTTATATTCTATATTTATATTCTATATTCTAGACTGTTTTTTTTTTTGTGCCTTGGGACCTTTCCACATGCAATTTTCATGTAATGGGGAAAAAATTTACCATTTCCCAAGCCCTTGATTCACTTACTGGCCATCACACAGGCTATCTACTATTAAAGTCTTTCCTAAATGACAGTGCTTATTTCATAGAGAAGATCCTCATATCAATTTCCTCAATAAACCGTGAAAGTACAAACTTATTCTGACCATCACCATATCCTGCTGTCAGAATGGTATACAGTAATTTGGTAAATGCTGTATATTATATATTATTTTAAGCTTCACCAATGTTGAATGGCATATTAAAGGTATTATATAGATACAGCAGGGAGAAACCTATTTAATTTTTAGACTCTATCTTGATTTTACTTTTACCTGGAACTTACAAAAATGCTTACCCCTTATTTCCAATAGAAGTAGCCTCCTGTGATGTAGCAGAGAAAGTTATTGGCCTCTGAATGTCTGTTTACTCTCCAACTTACCAGTTCCCTTGCAGTTAAGTAGGAACCTGTAGCTAGTTTTGAAGAAATAACTGTAAATAGATGTGATTTGAGCACTCCTGTACTAAGTAATTTAATATAAGGTACAAAAGCCTTCCTTTTCTCCTCATCAACAGAGGAGCATCCTGTAGAAATGGTACAGTCTAAAGTATGAAGTTCCCAGGATGCATGAGTTACAGCTTAAAAATTATTTTGTGCATATGAGAAATTGGGTTTTATTTACAAATTAATTGAGGTTTTCAACTTTTTGTTCCAGCACAATTTAGCCCTACCTGACCAATACACCTATAATTTAATATATATGTATTGTGCAGTGTGTGTGTATTGTTAATATTTGATTTGAGTATATATACTCTGGCTTCTATTTTAACATTTCCTATGTTCAGATCGTAAAATCAAATTATGCAATGATACTATTTTGAAACCTATTTTATAGTGTTTTAAGTTTTTTTTTTCCTGAGTATAGATCCCATACAAATTTTATGCTTTAGCTTATTAAATTCCTTTAGTCTCCAAAAAATTCAAAACTTTATAATTTGAACTATTTTTAAAAAATACTGAAGGCATAATAATTTATTTGATTTGGATAAGTGTCTCCCAAAGCCCTATTGTTAAAGATTTGATCTCCAGCTCATGTTTATATTGGACAGTGAAGGAACTTTGAGAGATGGGGCTAAGTGCAAGCCTTTCTTTCACATTCTGGTCATTAGGTGAGTGGCTTTACTCTGCCACCTAATTTGACCATGATGTGCTTCCTTACCACAAACCCAAAGCAGTGGAGCTACTCAATCATTCAGTGGAACCTCTGAAATCATGAATCCAAATAAACCTTTTTCTTTGTAAGCTTATTGTTTAAGGTGTTCGATATAGTAACAGAAAGTGAAGTAACATTGATTATAGTTGCTAATAATTGTTTTCTACACCTGGGCTTCCCATATAGCACACTTAAAGAGTGACATTTAACTAGATCACTGAAAATGGAGCAAGTCTTGGAGTATACTTCCTGAATTATTAATCAATTTTGTCCTCCTTCTTCAAGCCTGGCCCTTGCACTTTTGTTCACCCAGAATGCCTTTTCTTTTTTTTTTTCTAGTACATCTTTAGTTTCTAATTCTACGAAAAACTAGACTCAGTTTGAACTACTTGCTTGAATACATTTTTAGGACAAAAATTCATCATAGTTTCTAAGTACTACTGTGTAATTAATGTTAATAGTTTGCCTACAAATGCCTTCTTTCTCCTAAAGGTAAGGGCACCAACCTTTCACTTCTCTTTTAGATACTCAATAATAAGGCAGTGATGGGTACAAAGTAGCCACATCATAATTATGTTTGAGCAGAATCATCATGATACAGGCAGTATAATAACCAAGAGGGCATATTCTGGAGCCAGATATTCTGGATGCATATTCAAGCTTCACCATCTACTAATAATATGACTTCTACAAAATTATTTGCTAAGTTTCATTGTCCTCAAGGACATAGTAATATTAATACTGACAAAGAGGCTTATTGAGAAGAATAAATGGATAAGTTGAGCACAGTACTCAGCACAGCCCTTACTACCCATGCTTGTTATTATCACTATATATGACAGTAGAATCAGAGATTATTGTAAGCATTTTCCATACAGCATTACATTTCCAAAGCCTATACGCAAGTTAGCTTATCATTAAGAAAATGTCAATGGTAGTAATGGACTCATATGATCTTATGAAGCCTTGGGAAAAATACAAATAATCTTGCAATAAGAAACTATTGGTGTTATTTTTAAAGCATTATTGAGGAGGTCACTATTATAATCAGAATTTGGTAGCTAGTTAAAATGATGTATGAATGCTCCTTCCTTTTTTTTTTTTTTTGAAGGGTAGTGGGTACTGTAGAATGAACACAGCAGCACTCAACCACTGAGCCACATCCCAGTCCTATTTTGTATTTTACTTAGAGACAGGGTCTCACTGAGTTGCTTAGCACCTTGTTTTGCTGAGGCTGGCTTTGAACTTGTCATCCTCCTGTCTCAGCCTCCTGAGCCACTGAGATTACAGGCATGGACAACCACACCCAGCAAATGAATGCTTCTCAAAAAAAAAAAAAAAAAAAGTAACTTCTCATTTTTTTTCCCCTTAGGATAAATCAAAAATTTAAAAGGTACTGTAATCTCAAAACAAACTTAATGAATAAAATATTTTATCATTTATAAAAATACATCCTTTAATTATTTCATGTACTTGAGTAGTTACACACTTTTAGTTGTATGATTAAAATTTAAAATCTTTTTCTGACTTAGTGATTTAAATTTTTTGCCAAAAGTAAAAATAAAATTCAGAAATAAGTAGCATGTGTCTCACGTGTGGCAAATCAATCTTTAAATGTATCTCATTTATAAACAACCTTATCATTACCTCAGAATGTATTTTTCTCTTTTGTGTTCATGCTACAGTGAATTAGGGGAAATGTGACAAGGGACCAGTTGTGGTAATGTGGTAATTAAGGCTTGAACAGATGTCAGCATTAATAAGAGACTCAAATGAAGTGTGTGTAATGAATGGCTGCCTTCAGCTGTTATGGCGGGCTTGGTTTCATTGGTAATGGTATCTGGAACTGGTTCAATCTTCAATAATGAACAAACAAAAAAGTTTAAATAAAACTACTGAGTTGGGGCTGGGGATGTGGCTCAAGCGGTAGCGCGCTCACCTGGCATGCGTGCTGCCCGGGTTCGATTCTCAGCACCACATACAAAGATGTTGTGTCCGCCAAAAACTGAAAAATAAATATCAAAAATTCTCTAAAAAAAAAAAAAAAAAAAACTACTGAGAAATTCATAAACTACCCTCATGTTTTGTGCATCAATACTTTACAGACATTGAAGACTTTTAGGGTACATTGGTTAAATTCAACAAAAGGTCAAAGGTATAAAAATAAAATATTTAACTTAAAACACACAAAAGATGAATTAATGTGAACTGAACAACACAATAAGAAAAAATAACAGACATATTTTATAGCTAAAGGGATAACAATAAGACTAATCAGTTAGAGAAATGATTTAAGGATGTGATTCAATCATGTAACTACCATATATTACACTGTGATATCCCCAGAACAAAGCACTATAAATATGGTAGTAATTTAAATATTAATATACATGTAATCTACATATTATATATGTATGTGTATGCTTATTGCATATATATGCCAAAAAATATACTAGAAGTAGAGTTTATTCCTACTTGACATGTGAATAGTGTTAGAAAATGGACCAACACAATCCCTTGATTCTGGACTTAGTCATGCAAATATCTTTGCACATTAACAAACATGACACAAGCTCGCACAATTGATCCTATTGCTGAGAACCTTTCTGCTACTACCATATAGTAATGCCTGGGCAGCATGCTATAGGATGACAGACCATGTGGTAAAAGGCCCAGTCTTCCCACAATAATGTGTGTGTGTGTGTGTGTGTGTGTGTGTATGTGTGTGTTTGTGTGTATCTTATTTTCCAAATGTGTTAGTCAGCTTTGTGTAGCGGTCACAAAATGCCTGAAGAAACAACTTGAAGGGCGAAAGAGTTATTTTGTCTGTTGGTTTCAGAGATTTTAGTTCATGATCATCTGCTGGCTCTATTTTTATGGACTTGATGTTAGGCAGAGCATCATGATAGAGAATGTGTGGGAGAGAAAAGCTACTTTCCTTAGGAACCTACTCCTTTCAACTAGATTTCACCTCCTACAGTTTACATTACTTCCCAAAAGTCCTTTCAGCTATGAGTTCCTCCATGGATTCATCCATTAAGGAGATCAGAGCACTCACGATTCATTCACTTCCCCAAATCCCTACCTTTCAACATTGCTGTACTGAGATCAAGCCTTCAATACATAAGCCTTTGGGGGAACTTTCTAGACCCCACACATAACACCAATGAAACCCTTTTTTGTTACATTTCCAAATTATACATTTAATTTTTTTTTAATTTTAGATGGAGAAATAACTTTATTTTCTTTATTTACATGTGGTGCTGAGGATCAAACCCAGGGCCCCAAACATGCTAGGCAAGCACTCTACCTATGAGCCACAACCTCAGCTGCACCAAATTACACAGTTTTTAACACAATTTTTTTTAAATCTTATTTTAAAAAATACTAAATATCTCTGGACAAAGATATAGAAGTGCTTCTTTGCCATTTTGTTGAATGTCGTACTTGACTGTGAAGTTCTAGAAACTTTATTTATTTTTATGTGGTGCTGAGGATCGAATCCAGCACCTTGCACCTGTGCTAGGCAAGTGCTCTCCTGCTGAGTCACAACCCCAGCCCCAAATTATACATTTTTATACCATTCAAAAATAGAATTTTAAGAAAGAGACCAACTCAATACATTTGAAGTAACTGCTTTATAAAAACCTATAAGTCAATCTAAAACTATCAATATTGAGGGGAAATTATGTTTTGGAGAGGACACAACATCAAATTATACCCTTTGTGAAGACCTGCTCAGGGACTCTTTCACTATTGGTAGAAAAGTTTTACTTGGAACCAATCTAAATAGAATAATTTATTTTTAATTTTGATGTGGAAATGCACAAGGAATCTTTCCCTTGTCATATATGGGTTCTCTTCTATAGAAGTTTCTAGAACTTCACAGTCAAATACAACATTCAACAAAATGGCAAAGAAGCACTTCTACATCTTTGTCCAGGGATCGTGTGATGATGATAAATAAGCTTGGAAAGGAAATATTGGGAACAGAATATCTTAACAAATATGGTATTGCCATTTTTTTCTACATTATTTTATTGGTGCATTATAGTTGTGCATACTGCTAGGATTTGTTGTTACATACTTGTACATGCAAACAATATAACAATATAATTTGGTCAATATCAGGCCCCAGCTGTCCTCCCTTCCTCCTCACCTTCCACCCTGTGGTCCCTTTTCTCTACTGATCTCCCTTTGATTTTTTAAGATTCATCTGCACCTTTGTTTTCTTTTGTCTTCTCTGGTTTCTTCATATGAAATAAAACAGGGGACCCTGACCTTCTGGGTTTGACTTATTTCACTGAACATGATGGTCTCCAGTTGGTATTCCCATTTTTCCCAAATTCACATAATGCCAGTGTTAAAAACTTTGTACATCTTCCTTGCACAGCCAAAACCCTGATAAACCAGAAATCTAGTTATCTAATTATTTTGCCACTAGAAAATAAGAGCCTCAGAAACCCACATCTCCAGGCACGAACCCATTTTATTTTCTTAGCCTTCAGTTCAATCTTTCTAATTTATTAAATATTTGTGAAATGATGGTACAAAATTAGATATCACCTTTTTCAGATTTTATCAATAGAATTAAGTGCAAAATTTTTAAAAAGCCAGGTATGGTGGTGTACATCTGTAATCCCCGTGACTCAGGAGACTGAGGTAGGAGGATCTCAAGTTCAAAGCCAGACTCAGCAAAATCAGGGCAGTAAGCAACTTAATGAGACCCTGTCTCTAAATAAAATACAAAATAGGGCTGGGGATGTGGCTGAGTGCCCTTGAGTTCAAATCTTGATAGCCCCCCTAAATTAAAAAAACAAACAAAAAAAACAGATATCAGCTTCAGTAAATAGTTCACATCCTGATCATTAGCTGACAAACTTTTAAAAAATAACATTTACTTTTAAAATATTTGCTCAGGCTATAAGGTAAAGTAAATATAATCTTTCTTAAAACCAAGGACTGTATTTTAGTAATTAAAATATTTTTGCATATTTTGTGCTCATATCTAAAATTCTGACTAGAACAGAAAAATCAAATACGGTTTTTGAGTTTTCCACTTAACACCTTTGTTTGTAAGCATGTTATAACCAATTGTGAAATATCCCAAAACTTAATTATTTTATTCAAAAAAGTAAAATGATAATTCAATTCCCAAGAATTAAAAATGTAAATGCACATATTTTACCTTGCTTTCACTAAAAACTTCAAAAATTAACTTTCATCTTAAAAATTTGCCAAATATATATGGAAAGGAAGACACTATTTCCATAGGATCCACATTTCTAATATCTCCTATTTTATTGAACATTTAAGTATATCTAATGTTTCATCACTACTAATCCTTCAAATCTCTGAGATGTCATGACCAAATTGCAAAGCTTTTATTAGTGATAACTGATTAAGGAGAATTTTTTACCGAATGTTTGCTTAAAGATGAGCATCCTCATGGAGAAAGCCAACCTAACATTTATACTAGAGAATGCTTAAAGTTAGAATCTCTTTCTAGTTCATAGGATCTTCAAATCTGCTGTGCATTGTGAGCATTGATCTAGTGATTTGAGTTAATTCTATGGAAATAGGCAATATTTGGAGTAAGCAAAAATGTCTTCTTTAATATACTGTTAAAATTCAAGTTGAATTCATAATTCCCACTGGTTCTTTAATGATAGCTTGTTGTTATTATCACATGCTGCCCATGCTTACTTCCATTTACTTCATATGTTGAAGCTGTGCTAATCAATAATAATATCTTTAAGGCAAAGGCAATGCTAGTCTGATAAGCCTAAGTTTTTAAGGGCAATTCTTGAGAGTACAATTAAATGTTTATTTTGATCAAAGATTCTCCAAAATCATACATGTAAAAACACAAAGCAAGTTTTTCAATGTAGAGTTACTAAAGCAATGAATCTTAAATAATCATGTACAAAAAATTGGAAAAAAAATTTCATACCATTTATTTAAAACAAGTGAGCATTAATTAAGTAATTAAATCCATGCACAGGACATGGAAAAATGTCTCTAGACACATAGTGATACAATCTTTGCCATGGGCCTTATGGAACCAAATCCATTTCATTTGCATTATATTCCAATAATTGGCACAGTGCTTGGCAGTGATGAACTATGGGATACACATTTCTAAGAATACACTGGTCTAAATAGTGTCTTATAGAAGCTTTGTAGAAAAATAAGGAAAAGGAAGAGAGATATCAGGTGAAATACAATAATATTTCAGGCAAAGAGAGCCTGTGAAAGTGAAACTTCAGAGCTGAAGAATGTCTGACCAGAACACAGAGTTCACTGGTCAAGAGAGGAGATTAGCAAGAGAAGAAGATAGAGAAACAAAGTGGTTCCAGATCACAGGAGGCCTTTGGAACCTGAGTTAGAACTTTGGACTTCAACTTAAGAACAGTGGGTGTGCTGGAGTGATCTGAATGATATCTCCCCAAATCCATGACTTCCTGGAACTTCAGATCATGACCTTATTGGGAAACAAGGTCATTGCAGACATACTGAATTACTGAATTCAGTAAGCCTTAAAGCCGAGTGCCCTTACCTGGAGTAGAAATAATGCAAAAGCAAAGGAACATAGAAACAAGCACAGAGAAGAAGGCAATGTAGAGATGGAGGCCGAGACTGCAGTGATGTGTTTATAAAATAGAGTGCCACAGATTGTTGACAATATCCAGGGACGAGTAGACAGATATGAGCCGGTTTCTACCTTAGCACCTCTGGAAGGAATTGAATCTGTCAACATCTTGATTTTGGATTTTTGGTCTCCAGAACTAGGAGAAAATACATTTTTGTATTTGAAGCCAGCAAGTTTGTTTTCATTTGTCATGACAGTCTAGGAAACCAATACAGATACCATTGAAATATTTTGAGCAGGGCATCTGTCATTCTGAAGATTTATTTAGAGAAAATGTTAAGCCTGAAAAGTAGTAGGGGGAACATGATATGTAAGGGACTGCTAAGGGAACCCTTGCTACAACCAGTGGTAAAGATTAGATTCAGAATCCCAGTAAGAAAATAGAAGGGTTTTCCTGGCAAGTAGCTGGAAATATGTGACCCTTTAATTGTCTTATTTAGGGGATGCTTTGGGCATATACTATCTCAGATTCAAGATATCAAAGTCCTATAATTTGTTGAGTGAGAAATATAAGCAAAGACTCAAATTCCATCTATTTGTTCAGCATAATCAAGGGTCTCTCATTTAGATATTGGCATCATGCCTTAATGTTATACTTTGCTACTCTTAATAGGGAGAAGAAAGAGAATCCAAATAAGTATGAGAGACACCATAGAAGAAATATACCAAAATAGGAGAGAAAAATTTTTGTCCCCTATCATCATATCATTTTCATTCTAATTTTAATGAAATAAGTGCAATGAAAATGTTTATAAAGTCTAATAATGAATGTGTGTCTAACATGTTATAAATTGGACATGAAATGCATAGGATAATAATTAAATAAATGTTATTTCAAAGAACTATGGCTTTTTTCTCAACATATTCTCTTTAGGACTGACATTTCAAGTAGAAGCACTATTTCTGGGAAAAATACATTGAAGGGGGAAACATTATAAGCAGGCTCATAAAGTTGCTATTATGGATGTTAAGATCCTAATGACCTAAGATGCAGCTTGGAAAATGGATGATATACAAGCTGAAAGATTAGTGATCGTTTTAATGGATGGCCATGATCCATCATTAACTGCAAAGCCCAAACAAGAACAAGTAGACCTGTAGGCATTACACATGGTATGCAATATGCCCCAAAGCAAACATTTATTTATAGGTTACTAGCTTTCTAAATCTAAATAAAAGCACATTTTCAAATATGGTATCAGTTATATAAAACTTTCTGGTGCTCCAAAAAGGATTGGGAAATCCAAAGGGAAGGTGGTGGTTGTGGTTGAAATGTTCTTAAAGTTTTTGATTCCATGGGGTTATTTCTCATGGTCTCAGCTTTTTCTCTAACTCCTACTGGTAAATAATTTCTATGTCTATTGTTTTTGAGTTATTGGGGATATTGTATGAAAATTTCCAAAAATAATTTTTACAGATTACTTTTTTTTGAGAGGAAGTTGACAACATCCCTGACAAATGAGAAAAATGAAATGCAAAACAATTCTTGTTTGGCTTTATACATATAAATTCTACCACTCAGTTTTGCTGTTTAGACTTTTAGCCTAATAGAGAAATGTAAGTGTAAATGAATATTGCCCCTCTCTATTTATTTCTGCCCCATCTTTCTATAATTTATTTTAGACAAATACATTATAACTTCCTTTTAGATAAAAACAATGATTTATCAATCAGCTATTTTTTTTGTAAGTGTAATTCATATGGTACCTTCCTATTGACTCCTCTTCTGAGTAGCAGATCCTTCTAAGATGTGTTTATCACTTCATATTTACTACCGAGTTAAAGGATGCAGCCAAGTACCATATCCTACATTTATTTTCTATACTAAAGATTAAAATGCAAGGTTGGCTTCTCTGCTCCATTGAGCTCAATTGGCTCAACAAACATTTATTGAACAACTATTATCAGCGGCCCTGTGGTATAGGTACAACAAAAAAGTAAATGACAGGCCATTTCTCATAGGATCCTATATATCCTATGGTAACTTCAGTAGGCTGGGCTCTCCAGGAAGAAGACACTGACATAGAAGTTTGTCTGCAGGAAATGTTATTAAAATGGAAGAAGGGATTAAAAAAACAAGCAGGATTGTGCTGCAGTCACAAGAAAGACATTACACAGACCATTGTGGAGGTCTGACATTGGGATGGCCCTCAGAAGGCTCCCAATTTCAGAGAGACGGTTGAGCCTTACTGCTCTTTCATTGGTTAGTCCATTATTATGGGCTGCTTCTGAGAAAAGAGGATTGATCTTGAGCAAGGAGTCATTTCCCTGAGTTTTCAGGACTCTTTGATAATATGCCAGAAGGGACTCATAGCTGAGGGCTACCAGGGGACAGAGTCCCTAGCAGCTCTGAGGCTGACTTACGTCAGCCAGTCCTAAAGTTGTATCTGGGCAGTGCCTCATGGCCACCTCTAGAGAAACTGTTCAACTTTATATAAGTTAGAGTGTTCTTGAAGGATAACAGAAATGAGATTAAAAAAATAGGTCATACAATAGGAAATAGCCAGTTAAAGTCCATAAAAAAGAGAAAATGGGGTCTTTTCAAGGGACAAGAAATACAATTTGAAAATATAGGCTGGAGCCATGTAGTGAAAGCATTAATTTCTTGGTGAGAGTATATATTTAATTGGACAAAAAGGGAGGCTGAAATCCTATAATGGAAAACTTTTGATGCTTTAGTATAAGTGTATATATAATTGGAAGACACTGGAGATTTTTGACAGAAGTGTGGTATGATAAGTTATATGCTTTAGAAATATGAATCTGATAGATGTACATAGAATGAACTTCAGGGCAATGAATAGATGGTAATTTAGAAAACTGCCAGGGGTCTGAGATCAGAGGTTCTACCCTACTTGCAAAGACACTGGAAGAAGACTTAAGACTCTTGGGTCAGCAGGGTGGTGAGCCCTTGTTGCACACAGCAATAGAAGTAACCAGTATAATTATTTATACCAGTTCCCTGAACTAAAATCCCCATTGGACAATGAGAAAAGGGCCAGGTAACATCAGAAAATGCAATGCAATACATTACAAGAAGGGAAACCCTCGCCTAGGACTCTTTGATAATATTATGGGCTTAAACTTGCCTTCCTCTGCCTTAGAGAGAGAGACATTCTCTTCATTATACTGGTATTCAGCATCTTTGAAAAGATTGTCTGGAAAAAACGGCATTCATTTGCATGGCTTTCCCTTAATAATTTCTCTATGGACAACGAAAAAGACAAAAGGTACTCAATGAGCAATGCCAGTTTAATGTATCTAGACCTTACCCACCTCTCATGACCTTACATACCTCAGCTGCTGTGTATGTGTGTGTGTGTGTGTATGTGTATGTGTGTGCGTAATGATGTTATTTACTATCTCAGTGAGATTCTAAAGTTCCTGCTGGTATATAACTGAAGTATTCCATTTCAGACCACTAAAATTGTAGTCATTTCCCTGAGTTTTCAGTGATTACTGTGTTAATTTTATTTGTTTTCCAACAGAAGCAGTTCACTTACAATTGCTCATTGAAAAACTATTCTGGTTTTCCTCATCATATTCTCCCATTAATAGATTTTAAAAATTGATACAAATTTTGTTTCCTTGAGGTTACAGGGAATGTTGTAAAAAATTAGCTTATTTCCAAAGTAGAGGATCCAGATTTGAAGGCAAAAACTGCTGAAGAAAGAAAATGTCATAAAATCTTTTACTAGGGGTCTTCCTTAGGTACATGATAATAAACTCCTCTGCTTCCTAGTTGACCCTATAACAGGGAGGAGAAAAGAGGACAAGAAATAAGCAAATTCATCAGAAGTATTATTCATTGCATAAGAAATGATTATTTTGTGGCTGTTTTATTTTTTTCCTACTTTTAAAAAAATTCAACTAAGGTAAGGAAATAATAAAATATGAAGATCTTATAAAAAAGCCATTTAAAAAAATGATATTGGGTTTTTTAGGCGTGGTGGTTGTTTTTGTTTTACTTTAGGCAAGCATGTTCTTACTGTCACCTGAATGCTGGCATTATTACATAGGAGAGCTGCTCCTTACGGTAGATATTCTGCATTTACTTTGTCATTTCTTTGTGGGATTCACTCTTTGTCACAGATACTTAAAGAAAAAATTCTGAAAGAAGACACCTAGCACACATAATAATATTAATTCTGAGGAGAAATTATATTCACTGAGATGGTCATAACACTAAACAATACATTCTAGAATATTTTTCCAAGCTCTTATTTTGTAAAAGTTGTTATATTTTAAATAGCTCTCCCTGCTGATAAATCTCCAAGACAATAAGATCTTTTAAATTCCATGGCTCAGGCTTAGTATCTTACCAAAGGATGTGTTGCTTAATGATTAGTTCACAAAAACAACTATATTCACAGTAGGCAATAATTTTCTAACTGCATTATAATTTAGTCCAACATAGATATTGCAGTTCACACTTTAGTTTTCTTAGAATTGTAGATTTTGATGGCACAAAGTGAGACACTTTTGAATCAGCTATACTTATATGCCATCAATTGTAAAGTTTCATCCTTTAGTTCTTCCTTATTCCAAACATAATGTTTTCTACTCATTAAGCCAACAAAGAGATTTATGTACATCCTAGTTATAATATATTTCCTAGGCATATTTTTATAGTATTCATTCTTACAAATTTATTTCTGAAGCTGTAGATAGAAGCAAATGACTACATGTTTCCTTAATAAAAGATGAGAAAAGACTTTAGTGTAAAATATTTTTGGTATTTCATCCAATTAGTATCTTGTACAAATATTAAAATGTTAGGTATAACAAATTATTTTTACAACACCAAATATAAAACTGCAATATATATAGTCATCTATTATGTTACAAGGATACATTCTGAGAAATTTGTTGATAGGCAATTTTGTCCTCATACAAATATCACATGTGGTACTTACAGAAATCCAGATGGAGTATTCTACTGCACACAGAGGCTATGTGACAAACCCCTGGCTCCAACCTTGTATACTCAGTTCATCATTGACTGAAATGTCAGTGTGCAGTGCTTGACTGCAAACAAATCAAATAACTATGAATAATGGGTTAGATAAGGTCACTGTGAAAAATTTACGTTAACAAATGTATCAAACTTTTTATCCTCATTTTCGGAATTCATTTTTGTATCTCATAGTAGGTTCATTGCACTTACGTAGTTAATGATGTCGAAATGGGAATAATGAAGGTGTTATGGTTTGGATGTGAGGTATCCCCCAAAAGCTCACATGTGAGACAATGCAAGAGGGTTCAGAAGAGAAATGATTGGGTTGTGAGAGTCTTAACCCAACCCGTGAATTAATATCTTATGGGATTAACTGAGTGGTAACTGGAGGCAGGTGGCCTGTAGCTGGAGGAAGTGACTCACTGGGGGCATGGCTATGGGGTATATATTTGTATCTGGTGAGTGGAGTCTCTCTCTGCTTCCTGATCACCATCTGAGTTGCTTCCCTCTGCCACATCTTTCACCATGATGTTCTGCCTCACCTTGAGCCCCAAGGAATAGAGCCAGCCTTCTATGGACTAAGACGTCTGAAACCGTGAGCTCTAAAATAAACTTTTCCTCCTTTACAATTGTTCTGGTTGGATCTTTAGTTGCAGCGGCAAAAAGGCTGATTAAAACAAAGGGGTTTCTAAATATTATCCTGTAAAAGGCCTTTCCATAAATAATTTATTCTATAACCATAAATTACAAGAACAAATGTAAATCCAGTTCAAAAAAGTATTTACATTTAACCATTGGCAGTGAACTATGAACAAGGAAACTAAGCAAAATTGATTTATCCAATAATGGTATTAAACTGATATTATTTTCAATGTTTTGTTTTATCTACCTGTGTATATCTAACCCTGTTCCCTTAATTTTAAAATATATTTATTGATACATATTAAGAAAATAAGAAAAATATTAATCACTACAACCGATTTCTCTCCATCAATATTCTATCCTCTCTAAATCAGTAACTTAGTTTTCAGACGACATCTCCCATAGCTTAATAGAGAAAGGACCCCCATATTTAATTGTTATACATTTTACTGAGGTTTCATGAACATTATCTTACTATATTCTCATGATCAAATATCTACAGCTACCACATAAAAGATTACATTGTCAAATCAATCTTTGACGAATTAGAGATCTTAGCTAGGTTTAAATTTTACTAATAATTTCAATGATGCCAGTAATCACTAGGGTCAGGTGAAGTCAGAAGTCCTGGGTCTGCTATGTATCTGCACAGCTTCATGATACAGTATTAAAATGACTTCTTGCCTTATGAACATTAGGGGTGTCTAAGAGATGTATGGACCATATTACTTACACAGGAGAGGCTACTTTGATCATAAAATGTGAAGGTTTTATACTTAATTTCATTGTTTACATGATCTATTCACCCATGGATTCCTGATTAAATTTTCATAAGCAGTCCAACATAACTAAGTACAGAGAGCAAAAGGCACATCACAAGTAAGGATTCCTACTCATTGCTTTTGCCAATTATGTTAGCGTGATTGTAGGACTATCTGAACAGGTTGGACGCCTACTTTGTTTCCAAGGGCATTCCCCACCCTCAGAGGGAGAGAGGGATGGCTGACCCACTGTTGATTTTTCATCGTTCAGAGAGATCAGTACAGGTTCTGCTGATGAAGGGTGAGGCTAAAGCAAACAGAGGTTAAGATAAAGTAAAGCACTGGAATTCCTAACTAGTTTGTAATTAGCGAAACACAGAGCTATCTTGATAATGAGACAAGAGTTTTTTGGTTGGTTTGTGGAAACTAGAAAAGCAACAGGGACCAAGGTAAGTAACATTTCTTTGGGTCTTAAAGCTTCCCAGACTGAAGTATAGAACTCTAGCTACAAATATTCACTCTGATACACACTTTTTTCACCAAAATGGCCTAATCAAAAACCCACATGATAAAAGCAATAATGCTTTTTGCTATTCACTCACTTATTAATTCAACTAATGTTTATTAAGTTCATAAATATTAAGTTCATCTATTAAGTCACTACACTAGGTCCTGGGGCTACTGAGATGAAAGGGTAGTTCTTGTCTATTTTGGAAAGCCAGAGAAGGCTTTCCTGAGAAAAAGGGTTTTGGTAGAGACCTTTAGGAGGAAAAGGAGTTAGGTATGTAAGGAAATAGAAAAAAGAACACTCTCAACATGCCAAGACCTTGAGTTGAGAGGTAGGAAGATGCATGCTGTGCTCAAAGACCTAAAAGGCCAGGGTGGTAAAAGCAGAGTGAATGCTGAAGAGGAAGGCAGGAGGTGAAGCTTGACAAGTAAGGCCATATCAGCACCTTAACAGGGCTGGCCATGACACTTTTTTGATATACTAATGTCAAAGTAGAAGTATTAGGATTTAAGTGTGACATCTAAACAGAAATGACCGGTGGTGTTGCAGGAGAACATTTTGGAGATTCCCAAGAAGGGTTAATGCAGTAATAGTCCATGCAAAAGCTCTAAGTCTCTATATGGAGATAAGGGTGCAAATTCAAAATTTGCTTTGAAGGGATGAGATTGAATCTGATGATTGAGTGGATAGGGAAGATGTGAGAAAAGATGATACATAAGGCAGTTTTTGGTTGCAAGTAATAGAAATTTAATTGAGCTGATTCAAGTGGAAATGAAATACAAAATTCTTATGAGAAGTTAACAGAATCAGAGCTAGATCTGAGAAACATGGCTAGGTGTTACCCAGATAGAAATGGAATCCAAAATCAGAGCTCTTTCCTGGAGACAGGTGCCTCTGCTATATGTATGAGAAGCCAGACAGGTTTCCACTGTCTGTGCTTCTTTGCTTAGTTTCTAACATTTCAGCATGAGTCCAATCCTGTCATTGCTTGCAACTGCAAGGGAGGCTAGAAAAGTGACATCTGCTTTTGTTAAATTTGTAGGTAAATGGAACTTACTGGCACCAAAGAGAAACATTTTCCAAATGTTGGAAGGAGTACAAATACTGCACAGCTCTCATCGTCTCCAATAAGCAAACAAACAAGAACAGCCTTCGAAAATTGTGGCCATCATCAACACAGAGTAGATATGTGAGAGTTGCTTACAGAAGTATTTTTTGTTTAAAGAAAAGCAGTCCTAAGACTAAGGCCTCCAAATTCCAACAGTTAAATTTAACTAGAGGATGGTGACTTCATACAAAAACACATTGAAGAACTATTGGGTAAGGAGATAACAAACACTTGTTTTTTTCAGTTAAAAAATGAGATTTATTATCCTAAGTTTGGTAACTGTGGACAAGTCCTTTGAAGTTCTTTAAGTTTTTTTGTATATAAAAATACAATGTGCAATATCAAAGTAATTGCTCTTAAATCTTTTAAGTTTTATGATTCTTAAAAATATTATACATTCAAATGTATTGTTATTTTGCACTTGCTGCCTGTCTTTTACAGATATTTAACTTTTTCCTCTGTGATTTCTATTTTATAGTACTTTCTGATAAGTTTAAGCCTAAGGATCTAGTAATCTAGTGAGTCATGAGACAGATGCACTAAGAATCTCCATTTCATTTTCACCCTTGTTTCAGTGGGTATATCCAGAAACTATAATGGAAAATAACATTTAATTAAAATCACGGAATTATAATTGAAATTTGAATACATTCTAAATACAATCAGTTTTCACTTTATACCTATGATAACAGGGTGAAGCACATCTAGTCATACAACCTGTGTTCATTGAGGGACTACCATGTTCTGGTCATCATCATAGACCCTATGGATATTGCCATGCACATGAGAATCCCTGATTTTCTAAACATGTACAACAAGTGGGTAAATATATAAATTTACTTATTTATAAGAAATTTAGAATAGGGATGTGGCTGTGGCTCAGTGGTAGCGCACTTGCCTGGAGTGTGTGAGGCACCGGGTTCGATTCTCAGCACCACATATCAATAAACAAATAAAGGTCTACATACAAGTTAAAAAAATTTAAAAATTTTAAAAAAGAAATTTAGAATAAATAAAAGGAAAGGATTAGAGAAGAGAATGGTACAGTGGTAATATTTCAACAGAGAATTAAATAAATTATGCAAATGAGCCACACAAAGGCATGTGGCAAATGGAGAAGGAAGGAATGAAGAAAAACAGGAGTCCAATATAGAAACAGAATAAGATCAGTAAATATTTTATATGTAGTAATATTTTGTAAATTATTATAATTTATTTAAAAATAATTTTTTAAAAATCATACAAAAAGGGAGCTCTAATGTTAAAATTTTACAAAAGAAGAAATATGAAATTTTCATTTGTGACAAAAGAAAATTAACATAATAAAAATAAATTTTGTGAATCCGGTTGGCATAGTCCTAAAAATTGATAATAATAGAACTTAATAAAAATATACACATGAAAATTATTTTTGTCAATACCACCCACAAAATACTTACCTCTTAGTTATTTAAATGATACTAGAAATTTCTTCTTTGGAAATAATTGCATAATTCCTCAAAGGTTATGTCTGGGTAGATCACTGTATTGTTTAAAAATTATTCTGAAATGTTATATAAAAATACTTATTGACAGGGACATAAATAATGCCTTCTATCAAAATTACCTTGCAGTTAATAAAATATAATATGCACTTTTACTTAATTACATAGGTGAAACTTTAAATGTATTCTTAGGGGGAGACCAAGTAAGCATATGTAGAACTGAGTCAAATGCAATGTTAAAATATTTGTTATGTACCTGTACACACACATGCAAAATATATGTATTTAATCATCTATAGTTTTTGTATAAATTGCAATGGGTTAAAGAACATTTAAGAAGTTTTGTGGTGGTAGAATTGAAGGCGAGGAAGTTTCTTTTGTGTGATGTCTTTGTATTTGCTTTCATTTCTTTCAATGAAAAAAGTCATTTCATTCAATTATGAGCTAATAATTTTAAGCAGAAGTTATCAGGATTACACTGAATGGAAACTTATTTTTTATTTAGTTGATTACACCAGTAAGAGACCATATATTGTAAGCTATCCGAAATAATATTTAATTGATCATCCATTTCTCAATATTCCTTATAGATCATTTTCAATGCATAGTTGAAATTTTTCTCTTGTAATTGATGGTATACTACAGTTATTCTGGAAAATACTCAAGAATTCATATTTTTTAAAAAAGCAAAGTTTGTAAGAAAGTTAGATTTGAAAAAATAGTGAATTTTATACATATATGTTTGAAAGGAATAATTATGCAAAAGATGAATCCCAACAACTAATAAGAAATACTGTAATTTTAAAGTCTGTCATCAAAATGAATTGCTAAAATAATAAAAATATTCTTAAATTATTTTAAAAGTCAGGCATGTAATAAAAAAGATTCACCATTTTATATTAATAACTTTAACATAAACTCATCGTCAAGAAACTATATGTATTTCAAGCTCAATAAATAAAACACATAGCTGTATGAAGGTAAAATTAGAAATAAAAGTCTGAAAATTGAAGACAAAAGGAAAAACTTTTAAACAAGAATCTAAAAACATGTTTCTTTATTGTTGCAGCAATAACACCAATTGCTAATATCTTAAAAATGATGAAGATAAGAAAGCAATGGAATGATATTTAATTAATAGAAGAAAACAACTGCCAACTGAGCTTCTACACCCACTTAAAGAACCTTCAAACTTTAGAAGACATTAAGAGGATATCATATCAACAAATTAAAACAAAATAAGAATGAAATAGAAAAAATAATTGAAATCACTTGTTAAATCTGAAAGCAGAAATGTTATAATCTGAAAAATTTTAAAACTATTAAATTTGAATTTATTATTATATGTCTTCACAAATGTACATGAGCATGTGTGTGTGCATATGTGCACAAATTCTCTCTCTCTTTCTCTCTCTCTCTCTCTCTCTCTCTCTCTCTCTCTCTCTCTCTCTAAGTGATTTTATGGTTAGTTGTTCCAAATATTTAAAGGAAAAAAGAATTCTAATCTTGAAGTCTTTCAGAGACAGGGATAAAAGAGAATATTTGATAGCATCTTTTAAGAAGCCATCATAACTTCAATACCAAAACTTGACAGTGATGTTAAAAGAGAAACTAGACATAAATCTCTGTTCTGAACAATGATACATAAATCCCACAAAAATAATATCAAATTGGTCTAGGCATATGTAAATCAATGAATATTTAGTGTCTAGTAGAATTTATTCCAGAATGCATGGTTGAGTTAACATTAAAAAGTCTATATTTTGCAGCCTTAATGCAAAAAAAAAATCATATTGATAGATCTAGGAAGAGCACTTGATAAAATAGACATCTATTAATGATAAAAAGCTAATAACAGAATAAAATTAAGACTAAAAGAATATAAAGCAATTTCCTTAATGTGCTAAAGTTTAATTATGAGAAACACAATCTTAAAAACACACACACAGAAAGTCCTCCTGTCTGACATCAGTAAAATCAACAGATTCACTATCATCAGTTTTATTCAACATTGAACTGAAAGTTCACACCTATCCAATAAGGCAATTGTTATGGTTTGGATCTGGAATGTCCCCTAAATTCTCATGTGTTGAATGCTTTGCTGCCAAGAAGTGAGCAGCTATCCTCTACCAGACTGTTCTACCATGAATTCTTCCTCAGGTCCAAGGAAGA
The DNA here is from genome assembly GCF_045843805.1 of Urocitellus parryii. Classification (NCBI taxonomy): domain Eukaryota; kingdom Metazoa; phylum Chordata; class Mammalia; order Rodentia; family Sciuridae; genus Urocitellus; species Urocitellus parryii. The sequence goes on from NC_135544.1 coordinate 39,705,345, forward strand.
CCATGGACTAAACCTCTGAAAATGTAAGCCAAAATGAATCTTTCCTCTTCCAAATTATTTTTCTCAGATATTTCTTACAGTGATGAAAAGCTGACTAATAAGATTAGTAAATAAGAGATAAGACTGTCGTAACTGTGGACAATGTGATTGAAGTATCAAAAAAAGAAAAAGAAATAAATCATAAATGAATGAATTTATTGAAGTCAATGGACATAAGTTGGATGTCATATTAATTCAAATTCAAAATGAAAAAATAAGTAGAATAATAATAATAAGTTGAATTTTGTATACCATTTTCAATTTGAATCGTTACATAAAATAATATGGAATCTGAGAAGTTCATAATCACTCAGAACAAATCCATATTATTAGAAAGAGAATGTTACCCTTCACAACAGAGGTAATGTTTAGTTAGAACTGAGACAAAACATAAAAGGCCTTTGGGTATTAGAGATCTCGAATGTCTTGGTCTCTATGTCATTCAGACTGCAAATTTCATGGACGTTTTTCTGGTTGTTCTACATAGTGTATTCCAATAAAATCTTTCAAATTTCATGATAATTATTTCTGAACGATTTTTTAAAAAACCATTATACAAATGATCATTTATCTTCAAAAGAATCTGCCTGTAACATATTATGCATACAAATAAAACAAAATAAAATCCATACTTTACCCACAAGTTAAGCCTAGTAATTGTGAAAGCCCTATTTATACCATCCCCATCCCTTTCAATCTCCTGGAGAACATCATTAGCATGACATCATTAAGTATTCATTCACTCGTATTTAAACATTTCAACCCTGTTTCTTCCTGTCCCTCTCCTCCTTTCTCTTCTGTATTGCCTAATTTTACAGATTTAAAAACTTTGCATGCATGAACCACTCCTTCTGTATTCTTAGGTAATTTGCAGCAGTTGCTCAACATGACTCTTGTGAACTAAAGTTCATTTGCTTTTATTGCTACATAATAGTCCATTGTATGACTTATACCACAATTCATCATTCATTTCTGGTAAGGAGGCATTATGACCATTTCTTGTTATATATTACAAAAATATTTCTATGAAATTTCTTGTGAACTTTTCCTATCCTATAATGTGAGAGCTGCTCTAGACTAGTGTATTTCAAATTGCAGATAACAACTCTTTTTAGCTCAAAATTAATTCAGTGGGTTATGAATAGAGTTTTTCCAACATGAGTACAATAGAAAATGACAGCATGCCATTCACAGAGTAAGGCTACATATTTTGTTCATTAACATTTGATTACATTGTTACTATGTGTATTGAAATCAAATGAAGTTAAAAAACTATTGTTCATGGTATATTTGTGAGTGGATTTTCTTGTTTTTAAGATTTTCACATCTACTTTACTAGACAAGGACCTTTTTCTTTCCTGGATATTGTTATAGCAATTTATATATACAACAGAAACTCCTGGTAATACCTGTTTACATTTTCCTAACATAACGTTGTTTTAAAATGTATTTATGTACCAGAGAGAAAGAGAAGGTACTAGAAAATGATATTGATCAAATTATATCAAATACATATGCAAGTATAGCATAATGAATTCACTATTATGTATAACTGTAATGCACTTATAAAAATTTTAAAATGTATTTCTGTTTTTCTTCTTATTGATGATATTGAGTGTCTTCTCATCTTTATTATTCATTTCTGTATCATTTTCATAAAAATAACTTCTCATGTCTTTCTATTTTCTCAGGTTATTTGTATATTTCTCAATGATTTATAGAATTAAAAATATATACTATTGATATTGATTCTTCATTGATTATGTGTAATACAAATATATCCCCAGAGTTCTTGGATGGTATTTTCTCTTTGTATGTGGTGCTTTTTGATGTAATACTCAATTTTCTTGTAAGACTGAACATTCTATATATAAGATTTTTTTTTCCTAAACCAAAGTAAATTTCTTCTAGTGATTGAGCATTTCATATTTAGGTCTGTGTTTTGCTTGAGGTGATTTTAATATATGCTGTGAGAAAAAATATATTTTCATATGGATAACTAAAAACCTGGGATCATTCATTGAATGGTTCATTTTTCTTACCTATTTGCAATGCCAACTCTGATAAATGATTTTTTTCAAAACGTAAGGGGGTCTGTTTCTTAACTGATTTTTTTGTTCTATTGATCTGTTTTTCAATTCCTGAGTCAATATTATGTGAATTGAAAGATTCTATTTCCATACTGAATCTTAATATCTGCCAGGCATTTTATTCCTGTTATTTTGTTGTTGTTGTTTTTCTGTATCTTGGATCTTCTAGGCTCTTTGTTCTTACCCACCTGCACACACATCACATGCATATTCTGTTGGAATTCTGATTGGGATTATACTGAATTTATACAGAAAATTGGGGTAGCTGATCATGTTGCTTCCCTATACATGAATATGCTTTAGCTTTTTTCCATCATCTTTAAAATATTGCACATTTCTACATAAAGTTCTTGTACTTTTTGAAAATTTTGAGCACTAATTATCCTATTTTTTTCATCATAAATGGTAATTTTCTAAAAATTCATTTTCAGTTTGGTGCTGTGATTTAAATTACTTACCTTGCTAAATAGTTTTGTCAACTCTACAATTTCATGTATAATATATGGATTATCATTGTCTCTTTAGGCAATGTATCATTGATGAATAATAAGAGGTACTTCTTTCATTCCAAGTTTTATATATTTATTCATTTTTAAAGTTAATTAAAGAAATATGACCCCAAAAGTACAGAATTTTTAAAAAAGTGATTATAGCATAATAATTATAAAGGAATAATTTTTTAATTTAAGTATTACATGAGACTTTACCTAGCCTTTATCAAAATTAGGAAATCATCATATTTTTTGTTTTCTAAATACAATTACCTTAGTGATTTTTGAATTTTATCAAATGATTTTGTTTTGTCTATTGAAATATCATGTGGTTTCACGGAATCAATTTGAATTCATTGATTGATTTCCAAAAGTTAAACAAATAACATATTGATATACTGAACTTGATCATGAAGTATACCTATGCACATTGTTGGATTTAGACACAATATTAAATATGGGTTTTTTGCAATTTATTTGCAGCTTTGTTTATAATTTTTCTCATATTTCCTATAAGTATCAGGTTATATTAATGAAATTATAAAACATCTGAAGTATGTTCATGTTTTTTCTATCCCATAAAAAATCCCATAAATTTTTCTATCCCATAAAAAGTCTGCACCAGCAGACTCCCATCCTTCACTTGATAAAATTTTTTAAATCTTTAAAATTGAGTTGCTTTAGTTCAAAGAAACTAATTTAGATTTTTGTAAACCTTTTGTGATTAGTTTCCTATTTAATCAATTGCTGCTCTTGTATTTATTAATTTCTGCCCAATTTATTTCATTTTACTTGTTTTGCTAGTTTCTTGGGTACAAGAATTTTAAGTATATATATATATATATATATATATTAATTCTACAAGCATTCTGGTTATAAGCTAGCTTCTAAATTATTGCTATACTTTTATCCTATAACTTTTGATGAATTATTTAAAACTATATTATTATCATAATCTCAATGTTAAGAATGATTTTTTTCTTTGACCCTGTAACATTTCAAGTGTCTTATATATCTTCTAAGTATTTTCCACTAATTTTTTCCCACATTTTAATTTAATTAATTTGTTTTAGATGATGCTACTCATTTGTAATTGTGAATTTAGCATCAATCTGTAGCTTAGTACATATTCAATTTTTAAAGTTGCTCATGTGTGCCTGACTACATATTATCTGTTTTGAAGTATGTGTACATGATGTTTTTATTTATATCTATTATATCAAATAATTAATTTATTTTTGGTGTATTTTTATATCTTAGTGATTGCTTTTCTTTTTCAGGGCTTGGGATTGAACTATGGGCCTTGCACATACATGGCAGGCAAGTGCTCTACCACCGATCAGCATTCCAGCCCTATTGATTTTTGTCTTTGATCACTCAGTTGCTGAGAGTTATTGGCTAAAATCTCTAATTTTAATTGTATTTATTGTTTTCTGTTTTTGTAATTAAGTCAGTCCTCACTAAACATAAGCGAAACAATTTTATTTTGTTACATGTACAACACTAGGATGCTTATATACTCCTAGCTAAGTGAGCTGCTTCCCTTTGCCACACTCTTCCACCTTGATGTTCAGCCTCTTCTTGACCCTTGAGGAATGGAGCCTAGTGTCTTTAGATTGAGATCTCTGAAACCATTAGGCCCCAAATAAATTCCTCCTCCTCTATAGTTGTTCTGGTTGGGTCTTTTTAAATCACAGCAGTGAAAAAGCTGACGAAAATGTCATTTTTCCTGCTGTTTTCTAAGATTTATGTCTTCTTTCTTGATGTCTTTTGATTTTTTCTATTTCCCATTTTTTTCTGCCCTTGAAGTTTAAAATTATGTACACTGTTTCTGTAACTTTTCATGCATCTTAGAAATATTAGTGTACATAAATCTCAGCAAGATGAAATTGTGTATTATGTTTTCCTTAAAATTATTTGACTTTGATCACCTACTTCTCTATAATCCACATTTCTTCTTTAACTCTACAAATTGCGTTATCACTGTTGCTTTATATGGTTGATATTTTCTCTTTTTAAATTTAGGTTCAGTAATTTCTTTGCTCACTATTACTCCTTATGAGTCAGAACTTCCTTCTCCTATTTCTCTAATTACATTCTTTATAAATTTTAAAAAGGAAAGTGTATCATTTCTCTGAGCTTTTGTTTTTATGAAAATGTCTTCTTGAACTTATTTCAGAGATATTTTTGACTAGCACATAATTCTAATTGACTGCTATTAATACAGTTATGAGGAAGATAGTATTACAATAAATACTAAATTCCATTGTTAGTAATGTGAAATCACTTCTCAGTGTAATTGCTCTTTCTTTGCAAATAATATTATCTTTTTCTCTAGCTATTCTTTAGATCTTTGATATTTTGCTTTTGCACTCCGATGGTTTCAGTAGGTGTCATTTTGTTTTTCCAATGTGCAATTTATCCTGAATAAGCGGGTTTATGTCTTTCATCACACAGCTCTTAATATTACTTCCCTCCAGCCCTCCTTTTATTGTATCCTCTTCCACCTAGGCTGTTATCCTTATCTTTTAGCCTCTCATGTATTCTATTTCTTTATCATTCTCTCCACATTTCTTTCAGAATTACTTTTTAAACTTTGATTTCATTTAGTCGATCTCATCAGTTGTTTCATATTCTTTATTTAACCCATTCATTATGTTTTTAATTAATGAATCTATTTTTCTTTTATTATTTTTGTGATAGAGTTTTACTTGCCATTCTTTGACCCCACTTTTCTTCCACGAGGGGTATTAACCTACTTACTATACATGTCAGTATCTAGGTTTTATTCCCATCTCCATTTGCCTTCTGCCTGTCACTCTTACCCTTTTTGTCCTGCATTGTGTGTTGTTTTACTTGTTTTCTTTTTCTTTCTTTCTTTTTTTTTTTTTGTAACTCGTTCTTATTGTTAAATATAATGAAAGAAGTCCACTTTTGAGAACACTTTGAGGTCTGAATCAAAGCTGTTTTGCTTTAGAGAAGATTTGTTGTTTTTTTCTTCCCCTGACCCGAACAGTAAATATCATGAAAACTTTAATGAAAGTTTCAACCTGAGTGTTTGGACAAAAAACAAAAGTTTGTGTTTTAACAAACTCAGTTAAAAGCCAAGATAAAAATAGGCATTTCTTCTTCTTCTCTCTCTGTAGTATTTGTAGTTTTGTTAACATGTCTTAAAGTTATATACAACCCTTGGGAATCAGGGCTCTCCTACTATGTTGGACAGAACTTGGCCTCTGTATCCTTTCTCCTGCTCTGCACAAGTTCATCAGAATGAAAAATCAAGCTCCTCTGCGGTGAACAGAGCAGTCTGGGCTTCCTGTACTTCTAAGGTTACTGTTCTAAATTGTTACTCTCATTGCCTTTTTGGATGAATTATAAATAATTGTTTTTTACTCACTTGGTATTTCAATAAGTAAATATATATATATATATGTATATATATATATATATGCTTTTTTTTCCCCTTTATTTCAAAATGAGTGGTTTGCTTAATCTAGATAAATAGAAAAACAGCCCATTTTGATTTGGAATTTCTTCTCATATATGGTTTATGCCTAATGCAAAGTGGTAGATCATTGACAAAAGTATATTTTACTGATATTACATATTTTTCATAAAATATGTTAATGTTTTATAACATTACTGTTAAAATTACAAAAAGGAAACAATCATTCTTGGGAGAGTTGAGAAGGAAAAAGAGATAAAAGTCTCACTATCTTAACATATTACCATAAACAGCATAAATAAATATGGGAAAATTGTGGGGTTTTACTTTATATTCTAATAGATGTGTATATAGTAATATACTTATGCAAATATTTAAAATGTTTTATTTAAGGGAAGAGAATACATTTACAGAATATTAAAATATACACACACCTGCACCAATGACATGCATTTCGAAACCTCAAATAATTTCACAAAATTCTGAGATGATATAAAAAGTCTCCCTGATGTCAAATTTATCCTAGCTTTATTTACTTGCACAGTATGGATTTATGCCCAGGGTCACAGCCACTGGCATATCTAAATTACTTTATATACTACTTATTACAGTTCAGAATTGAAGTTTCCCATATTGTCAGAACTAATAAAATGTCCACATAAAGCCTGTTCACTCCTATGACAAGTACCGGAGGCTTATACCCCAAAGTGGTTTTCTTCTCTGACTCTGACAGCTTCAAGAGAAATAAAGAGACTCTGTGCCACTCACTGTCATTTCTTTCCAGAAATTGATTTTCTTTTAAAGATGATACTCTTTCTAAATCTTTCACATATGAAAGAGGGAACTAAAATGCTTTGTCTTTGTTGCCGTGGTGTATGTAAGGTATTACTCTAGTTCCCCCATGACTCATTAATATGTGAGCAAAACTGAGATCATCAGTGAAAGGAGTAGGAGGAGGTTCTGAGTGAAAATACACAACATTCATATGAAACTTCCCAAGTGTTAGTTATTAGGACCTTCTAAATATTTACTAGAGTTCAATGTGTAAAATGAGAATTAATCATAGTTAATCAGTTAATTGAAATGCACATTCAGTGACCTGTGTGGGGCCTTTCTTGGATAGAACATCTGTGTTCTGGAAGGATCTGGCCTATAACACACATCGTGGCACATAGTAGGTTGCTCATAAAGACAGCTGATTGGACAAAGCAGCAGCGTTTGTTACTGCACCCCTGCTTTCAAGATCTTAATTGAACCCCACCTGGGTCATGGATAAAAGAGGAGGTTCATCCTGAGTCTTCTCATACCTCTTTTTCCATGTCATTTTTTGGGTCTTTGTAGGCAAGATACAGAAACTGGACAGGAAGTTAGGCAGCATTTATATTCCATTCACACTTTGTATATTGTTTTGATCATTTACATCTCTCAACACTCTGCTGTGAATAAAAGTGGTGAAAACATTCAAGTCCTTCACCCAATGTATCTGAAAGAGAAAGGGCTGCTCTGTGGGGCAGCTGTCTATGGCCTCTGCTCTGACCTGCACATACGCTGAGCCAGGCCTGCAGAAGTTAGTCCTCACCATGCTCAGAGCAGATATATCTTTACTTGCAACCTATAATCTGTGTGATCTATTCTAGAGTAAATTTCTTATCTCTGCTGAGTGCAAGCAGATGGTATTTGGACTCAATGTGTGATTTTTCTACAAAAAAGATTATTAAAACCATCAAGTTAAAAAACAAAATGTGGGGGAGAGCCATCACAGAGAATGACATGCAAAAATAAAGAAAGGGGCATGATTTTGATGTACATAGAAAGAGAAATTTGAAGAGCAAAAAGGTTGTACATGTTTAGGTAAAACTATTCAATAATGAAAACAATTCTGAAGGACAAAAGATGAGATAATAGCCAGTTATTCAGATTTTCCATATATTTTCCTTCTCCCAACATCTAATTCATTATTCACAAAATAAACAGAAGAATCTTTTAAACAAAAATAAATTTTTCGACTTCTTTGCTTAGGAATTTTCATTTGCTCCTCTAATAGTTAGTCAAACATCCTGAGTCCTTAAGAGGATTTCCCTGTCTGCACCCAGCACTCCCGGATCACTTTGTGACTATCTCTCCAAACTCCTTGAGGTTCCTCAATTGAACCAAGTCTTTTTTTTCTCCAGGACATTGTACCAAATCCTCCCTTGTTAGGAATGTTTTTCTCATGACTGTGCCCCACTGTCCTGTTCTACTCTGACATTGAAGAGGCCATCTCTGACCTTCCAATCCTAGGTGGGTTATCTCATCTCAGAGTTTATTCTGTTCTTCACATGTGATCATTCTCAGCAATGTTATTCTCTTCTTGTTTGTTTACACATGTCCTGCTAAAGCCATGTTCACATGAGCTCCACCAGGGCTACAGAATGCTTACTATGTAACAAACTTATCTTAGAGCCAGGGACAGAAAGATGAATAGCATACACCAAAAAAAAAAAAAAATGTGTCTCTCTTATGATTTGCACCTCAGAGGTACAGGGGAGTTAGAAAATTCCCAACCATTCATGTGTGTTTGTACTTCTTCCTGTTTTAGTTGGCCTAGTTGACTTTTATTATTAAACTTTTCTTAAGAAAATAGTATGTATCTATTGTGACTTTTTGATATTTTCATATTAAGAAAGTATATTGTTTGGATGTGGAGGGGATTCTTATCCTTACTAGTTGAATCAAATAGGAGATATTAGGACAGCTTTGAAATTCTATTTGAACTAAACATATTTTGCATGAACATTACCAAACTTTCTAATTTTGTTTTTTAAGCAGCCTAAACAAGTAATGATCTGATTTTATTATTAAGTTCATGTAACAACACCATCTGCAAATTTGTTTGCTTTTTTCCTTCAATAAACTATAAACTTAAAAAGACATTTATTAATATGTGTTTATTGCCAACACAATGACCAATCATTGCATCAAGTTTCATGTCAAAAAAAAAAGACCAGTACGTTTAGATTTTGACCATAATGAAAAGCGAAAGTTACATAAATTTGTATCTCAAAAGGTATAACAATTTCTTTAATGTGGAAGCAAGACCCACTCAGAAATGATCAGACATGGGTTATTTTTTCAGTGTATTTTATATCTGTTCTTCTCCAATAACTCTAAAACTAATGTCACTTCATGTATCTCAGGTTATTATTTTAGGCTAAGAACAGAAATTCTCCAGAGAAAAGAAAAGTTAATGTCTGCAGTATATGCCAATAAAGAACTAAGACCAGTATCTATGTACTTTATAGAACTTGCATAAAAATGAATAGATGAATCAATAGACATGGATTTTCAACTTGATATTATTTCTAACTTGGGAGTCCTTTAGAATCGGTATATTTTGCAGGACTCTTCTCAGCAATGCTGCTTCTCTTTTTTTGTTTTACCTAGCAGCTACTAATCTTCAGTTATTCCTTAACACCTTTGAGGAAAAAAAAATAGAAATTCTAAACAGGTCACAATATCCCCACAAGTGGCTCTTACTGGGCACATGAATATTTGAGTGTACACCCAAGAGTCATCATTCATGCACATTCTTAGCCAATTATGTTACCAGCATCTGTTTCCATGACGCTTTCTGATATAAATTTCAGAATCTAAATATCAACACGCTAAGTATCTGGAGAGTTGTTGTAAAGGGGAAATTTTATGTTCTTTAAACATTTTGTTCAAATAAACACTTATGAGTTCAGTTACTTATGGAAATTTCACATTCTGAATACGAGAGCTCATTTCAGTCATCTTCTCAGGAGGATTTACCTAAGTATTAGTTTTGATTCAGCAAACATTGCGCTGTCTCTAATATTTTATATATTCTTGTATTGCAAGAAGTTCTTGAAAGAGAATTTAAAACAGGCTTTAGGGAAAAATAACATAAAATATTATAAGGGAATAAAGAAAAAGGGACTTAGAACTGATGTCATTATTTATCAATTAGTTTCAGCAAAAGACAAACTATAGAGTCCAGGGGACATTATAATTTTCTAAATGTCCTCCTATAACAAAGCTAAATTCCTCTTGAGTTTTAAAATTGAATCTGTTTTAGATCTTAGTAGAAAGAAGAGTAAAAGATAGTTAGAAACCTGTAAGGTGACTCATTTTTCTTCTCACACCAAAAAGGTAACTGAAATAAAAGCATCCAATCTAAGAAAGATTAATAATGTATTTTCCAGATTACATTGATTTAATGAATATGTTTAAAAGCAGCTTTTGACCAAGTCAAAGGATTATAGGACACAATTTTTTCTATGAAAATACTATTAGAAATCACTTTGTCCAACTGTCTCATCTTATTTTGAAACAAATACTCATACTTAGCACTTAGTTGGAGATCAAGTAAGAAAACCTAAAATGGACATCATTCAAGACTTAAATTTTGAAACCTTGCATTGCTCTCGTTTAGCAAAGTTTCCGATGTACAGCACACACTTAATATTTTTTGCCAAATAAATTTCTTCTGATTCCTACATACTGTTGCATATAAATGTTTTTGCTGAAACTATCAAAAGCTAAAATTAACAATTAGGTATGTAAATTATGATAAATGTCTTTCATATTATAAGTAAAAACTATGGATATTTTGTGCTCAGATGCTATAAAATATTTTTAATAATAAAATATTAAAAATGATAAAAATATTTTTCTCATGATTTTATCATAAGTATCACTGCCTATATATTATTACATATAGACTCCAGAAAATATTTTTTATTTTATTAGCCCAAATCTTATTATAATTCAATTTAGTATATAATGTGTGATTATATAATTTCTATAAAGATTATGTTTTAGTATGAGTTATAGAAGTGAGTTAATTCATTTAATTAGTTCATATAAACAAGAGAAAATTATGTAACCTTTTCCAATTAATGATTACCAAAAAGATTATAGAAGCATTATTCTGACAAACAGCTTGTATAACCTCTCAACCATAAGTAAAAAGTAACCCTTTTTTTTTTAAATTGTCCTATACAAAGAATTTCTACAGAATTTCTGAAGGGTCTATATAATTATAATATTGAATTCAAACTTTAAGAAAAATATTGAGTCAAAAGTAATTTTCTGCTGTTTTTTTTAGCCTTCGATTCTTTCTTCTGAGAAACTAAAAGGAACATAAAAAAAATTGGGAACAAGCAAACCAGTATATTCAGATGAAATCAAGTAGAGAGCTATCACATAGAATTTCTTGTGCAATTATATTGCCTTGGGTAAAAGAACCTGAGAGTGAGTTGATCTAATATATCTACATTTAGTTAGCAGAATTCAAGTGAAAGAGACAAATATAGATGGCTGCTTATCAGAAATTGCCAAGTGGAATAAGACTGTTTTAACTTCTAGCATTGGTACTTTGCTGTATTAACATTATAGAAGAATTTCAGCAAAGAGTAGTGAAATTCCATTTCTAACTTGGAAATCTTAGAATTGAATGAATTCATGAAAAGTGGGCTTCCATTTTCAGGCTAGCAGTCCCTGGGGACAGCACTTAATGAGAGGGCTACCCCCACCTTACCTGCTAAGGAAAGAGAATTGCTGAGGAACCAGAACTTTGTTTACAGATGGGATCTGATACTTCAGGAGAAGGGAGCAATATGTCTGATTTATTAATGAACTTGAGAATAATTCAACTTTTTTTTCTTTTTAGTATCAGAATCTATGTTGGAATTTTGTAGAAACTAAACTGATCAATGAGGTTAAACCCAATTGCTACCCTGAATATTTCAGAAGAAGAACACCAGATGATAAAATAACTATCTTACTTCCTTGAGAGTAAGTGTGGAAAAATTTGCTTGTGCACAACTTACAACACTACTTTGTAAAAATGTTTGTATATGACATAGGAGTAAATAAGTCAGCTTTGAGGACACAAGCTATTACTCTTGAGTTTCACATGGATATTGGTTTCAAGAGCTGGACCATGCCATGATTATCACACTCAGAACTTACTTTTGTTAGAAAATTCTGAAGTAAGCCTTCACCAGAACATCCACCACATTGAACACTGTGGTTACTGATCCATTCATAATTGAGTATATGATTCTACATCCTGAATGGGCTTTCAATTTTGTGATGTTGCATGCAAAAAATTTCCTTGGGGTTTCAGTGGCTTGTTTGCAGGTTCATAGATGCAGCCTATATTGTGAGTCTCTTGAGAAAACAAAATCCTTCAGGTAAAAACAATCAAAAATTTCCATTATGCCTTTTACTAACTAATTTAGAGTTATTTGTTAGATGGCTGATTAATAGACCCAGTAGTGAAATACAACAGAAGTTATACCACTTTCCCTGCAGGCTAATCTAGCCCATAATTTTTTTAACCATTATTGTATCAAAAGGAAACATAATAATAATAATCATCCTCCTCCTCCTCATCATCATCCAAACAAAACTTATCATGCCAAGTGCTTTTTGTTTAAGAACAAAGGTAGAATTGGGATTCTTCGTCTAATGATATAGAAAGAAAAATACAAGAATAAGGCATACAATATTCCAATCAATATTTCTGAGGCCAAGTTTTCGATTATGCATATATCTCCTCCTCTCCTTTTTTCTGTCTTTACTGTCCTGTGAATTATTTAAAATTCTTTGCTATATCATTTTACATATATCAAAATCAAAATAGCAAAAATCAATAAATAAAATGACCTTAAAGGGCTCAAATATTTCCTAAACAGCTCTGAGTAATACTACTATTAATAGCCACCAAAGGTTAGAATATGGTCCTTATATATTGGATAATGCATACATCTAAGCTTTCATTAATTTGCTTCTAACTTTGTTCAATAGATGCCTCTCTTATTTTCTCCAGATTCCTCCCAGCTGACAGGTAAGCTTTTTTAAAATTTTTTTTATAAATGTTTACTGAATACTGTCTATGTAAAAGTGACAGTTTTTTCACATAATTTTCTTAAGAACTCCAAACAATACCATACACATTTCTTTGTAAATTTGTGCTTAGAATAGTCTCCAGTGGAAATAAAAAATTCTGCCAGCTTGAAGCAAGAATGTCAATGAATTCTTTATAGACAGCAAAGAACCATAAAAGAGGGTAAGAAGGCAGTTGAATCAGGTTCTTTTCTCAAAGGTAGGAAAACCTGCCAAGCTACAATAGAAGTACCTTGGCCATCTGAAGGATCGATGGAATAAAGAACTTCCTCAAAGTAGTTGTGGAGACTCAAACTGTGGTGCAGTTCAGCTGGCATTTACCCAAAAAATAAAAATATAAAGGACGCTTGGCTTTAAAGTGCTCCCCTACTGTCACAGATACAAAAGGAATTTTTCCCTATAGGTCTGGCATCTTACAGAAAATTAAAACTCACTGTGCATAAAGGGGAATATGCATCATATTTCAAGGAAAGAATGTCTGGAAAGAACTGGCTTTATTGCAAGGTTAATGGTTTCCTAGGATCACATATGCTAAATTAAAAAAAAAAGGATGAATATCAATTGATTCTTGGGGGAAACAATTTGTAGCACCTGTGAGGCCAATTTCTACCATGAATACTTTCAACAGTAAATCCAGTTTCATTCACAATACCAATAGATTGCCATCCCTGGCAGAGTTACTCAACCATCCACAGCAATTCTTCCCAAATCCATACTGGTTCCTAGGCACTGTAGTTTGGATCTTAAATCCCCACCACCACCACCAAAGAGCATGTATTGGAAGTTTGGTCTGCAGGGTTGTGGCATCATTGGGAGGAAGTGGAAACTTTTAAAGGGCAGAAGGTCTTTGGGTAACTGGTAATGAGCCTTTTTGGCCACCATATGCTTCCACAAGGATGTGCTGCCTTGGTCATAGCAACAAGACTAGCCAGTCATTACCTAAAACCTCTAAGACTGTGAGCCAAAATGAACCTTTTCTCTCTATAAGTTGATTGTCTCAGGTATTCATTATAGTGAGAAAAAACACCCTGGGATTATGTACAAATAGACTTAGTACTAAGTTTTTTATTACAGTTAGATCAATGTGGTTTCTAATTTATCATGAAGCAACTGTAGACTACTAAGAAGCCCAATATTAACTATTGATTTAAACATTTTTTCTTCTTCAAACTTTTTCTCTTATCAGTTACTGACATTTTTTTCGATCTTCAAATTGTTTAAAAACCTTAGTATATTTTATAATATTCTTATTTTTTTCTATAATGCATACGTATGATGTTTAAATGTCTTTGTTATATGACTATTGGACTGATTTCCTCCCTGCTCTATCACTTGTGTAAGGCAGTAAGATTGCACATTTCTTTTCACCTATATGAATCTTATATAGCTCTGTACAGTTAATTTTATTTTGTCTCTTAAGGATTGTGTTTATATAGCCAACCAAATTTCCTAATTTCTTTATTGATTCATTTATTCATATGAGTCATTTATTCAATGATGGAAATATATTCTATTCAGTGAGAAGCCAAAAATGAGTCAGACATGGATATTGTTCTTAATACATCATTCTTATTTCTGTCCCCTCTTGATTTCCAACCTCTCTTCGAAAATCAATAGTTTTAAAACTTGCCATAAATGTCCCTCCATTTCTTTTGTTTCCCGAGAAAACAATTTAATGTTTTCTCTAAGTTTTCTTTCATAGGTCATAATGAAATATATTTAATAAATACTCCATACATGACTAACACTGTGCTTTTCATGAAACTTTCAATCTATTCTCTCAATGAATATGCAAGGTAGATGCAGCCAGTCCTATTTTTCTAGAGGGACTAATAATCATTGAACAAGCAAAGTGATTTGCCTAATAGCACACAGAGAGGAACAAAGCAATTCCAACATGTCTACATATGGTTGGGGGACTCAGAAGTTCAGATCTTCTTTACTACTTGCCTACTTAGGACTTCATTATGTGTTCTAATATTCATTTTGCTATTAGCAAGTATGTCATTCAAATCTTTTCACTTAGTGTTTCAATAATGTAAATTTGTATCCCCCTTAGATTTAAAGATTCTTAGTTGGTAAGACAAATGTCTAATAATTGCTATCTGTACCCTAGGAAATGTAAAGTAAATTTTTATAAACAAATTTTACATTAAATATTTATATTTCCACTAATGAAGCAGAGCTTTCTTTTGAAAAAAAATTCCAAATCTATATTGTATGTACTGTATTACTTTCTTCTTTCATCTCAATAATTCAGTAATGAAGTAATTAATCAAGTTTTCATGATTGGGACCTTGCACGGTGAAATCCTGTACTCTTATGAATTAATGAGATTGAAAATGGATTTTGCATCTGCATTTCACAGAATGCGTTCAGAAGTAATCTACAACTATAATAAAGTTAGACAAACAATAAAAATAATTATGAATTCACACATATTCCTGGTAATGAAACTGAATATGGTATTCCCTATATATACAAGAGTGGCAGACTAAATGTTCTAATTACTTTATTACATGAAATAAATATATTGATAATTCTTCTTAAAAAATAAATACACCAATTATAACTTGGAAAAATCATCAGTGCAAAAACCAGTAGTTAATGCCACTATAACATAAAATTATCTTTTTTAAAAACATTTGATTTTAAACAAATTTCATAGAATCAAAAAAGTCAATTATATAATCTAGAAATTTTTTCTTTTAACTGAAATTATGGGTAAAACTAAATTGGTTTCAATACATTCAGTTTCAATCTTTTTTTTTTTTTTTTGTATCAGGGATTAACAAAGGGCACTTTACCACTGAGTCACATCCTTACCCTTTTGAGTCTTACCAATTTGCTAAGGACCTCATTAAATTGTTGAGGCTGGCCTTGAACCTGCAATCTTTCTGCCTCAGCCTCCAGAGTTGATGGAATTACAGGCATGTGCCTCTATACCGAGGAAACCTTTGTTTTTTATAGTTAAATTAACAGATCATTAAATTTGGCTGGAGTCCATTGATTAGGCATGCATTTATTGCTAATTGGGGGTAAAATGAGGAGATTGAGATTAGTCTCAAATTGAAGTTTCTCCCCTTACTATTGTGAAATAGTACCCTTCCTTGGAGTAATTCATTTATCTTTATAAGTCAATCAGCTTTTTAAAATATACACAGAGATATGAAACCTTGATCAAAAATGTTATCCATTTACATTTTAGTAACTACTTCGTCAGCCTACATATCCAGAAGCCATGGATTTTTCTAAGGTGTTAGTACATTCCTTTCCTCTTCCATGTTCATTTCAAAGGATGATAGCCCTACTTTCCCAAAAAAGGAAATTCAATTGCTCCTTTCACTGTGATTAGCATTAATATTTGTATTATTCATTTCATTTTCATTTTCCATTCACTGAATCTGTGCATTGGTTTTAAGAGAAGGAGTGTGTCTTGTCTTTCACTTAGTCACATACACAGTTCTTACTTTTGAAATTAAGTTGGGCAATGCATTGTGCAGGTTGTATTTATTTAGCATTGCTTTTAATAAAAAACCTATAACAAGGGTTTTACCTGAAAATTTCAAAACAATATTCTTATGGTATTACACTAGATAATAATCTAGATTGGTGACTTCTAGATTATTAGGAGATTCCTGACTTCTCATGCAAACAATACTGTGTCATAATTTCATGTGTGGTGGGACATTGCCCAGTAATGCTATGCAAGAAAGTAGGTGGTGGGTGTGAAAAAGGATGTTCATGTGTGGTGCAGAAGTTGAATCAAGCATCAAAACTCAAAGTTAGAGGCAGAGTCCAGACAAGTTCTCTTCAGCAGCTGTTGCTCAGCTTTGTGTGAGAGGAACCTGAGATATTTCACATTCAACATTGCCTTGGGCTGGAGACCAAGGAATAACTAAGCAGGCATTGGACACTCCCAGAGGCTGGTACTTCCTCCATGCTTTATTATTGAAAAGAAAGGTGTAGGTTTTAAAAACTTTTAAAAATATATTTTTTTTAAAAAATAATTAACTTACTCAATGTCTTTGATGCATTTTTGAATCTTACATGTAAAAATCGGCCTTTGTTCTGAAAATAATAACTACGTTTGTAGACTCATGGCACATGGCAGAACAGTGAGAAAAATACAAGCACTTGAAAGGAAACCTGTCACAGTTTTCCATGAAAGCATGCTTATTTTATAGTCAGAGAATGATTATTGTTTAATAATTATAGAGCCTTTTCATCACCAAAAAGGCATATTCAATATTTTCCCATATTTAGTTGTCAGAAATTAAGTAAAAGAAGATATTAAAATTGAGAACCTTCCTAATAATCACTTGACAGAAGCAGAATTCCATTTATTTTTCTATTTTCATTTGTATATGTATACAGTCTTTATTTGGTCAATTTTTCTGAAATATTTTTTGATCAGAAGTTATGACTCTGTTATGCCTGGGAGCTAACTTTATAATTCTAATTCATTTACTTGTTGGTAGCTCACCAAAATAATGGATGAGACAGATGAAAGAATCTATATTTTTGTTTTTCTAGAAATCTCTAGCTTTCCTAATAAGGGCCTGGAGTAAGGGAAAGAGTGATTATGTATATACATATTAATAATGTGAAATTATGTATATACACACTAATCAAACTCCTATAATTGCATGCTTTTGTGGTCAAAACTGATGAGTTTTCAGAAATCAGTAGTTCTATGGAGTCCATATGTCCTTCTTGATACCTTTATGTAAACCAGTTAAAAATTGTTAGGTAATACAAGGCTATGTCACATAGCCTTACTGATTGACTTCATAAGCAAAGAAAGTTCTGTGGTTCCAAGTGTAAAATGTTATGAAAACAGCAGTAGTGATTCTCATGAAACATTCAATGTCATTTTATTGTACTCTTTTTAAACACTGTATTGCTTTCCCTGAAGCCAAATTCTTACCTGGGAACTTAAGTTAAATTTTAATCATTTGGCAAACATTCTTTGTTTCCACAGTTCCCTTTCAGGTATGACTAAATTATAATGGAAATTTGACCACCATGCAGGAAGGCAAGAGTAGAATTCCTCACTCCACAGCCAAGAGTGTGAGTCCAGAAATTGCTGGCAATTTTTTATATTCTTATCAGATACCTATGTTATAAAGTGTAGTCTTTAGGCTCAGCTGGAAGGTTTTACCTGCTGCTGTTAGAGATTTGACCTAAATATATGATGTTAACCGTAAACAGATCTCTCCCTTTAGGAGCATCCATAGAGTCTATTATTTTCCTGAAAAATGTTAGCAAATTAGAATGTCAATACATATATTTTATTCATCATTAGAACGTTCATTCTTCTCAGTGAAAAAGTGGAAAAATATGAGATCACCGAAAATTATCTCAAAATGAATGAATTAAATATATATCCTTCTTTGGTATAATTTTCATCACTATAATTGGTTTTTAAATGTTTTCTGTCATTTTTATGTAATTTTTCCTGGTTTCCAACAAGTTCAGGTCATAGCAACCATTTTTATGGGAAGGACAGTATTGTTAACCAGCAGGCATACATAAATGTTTTGCATGGTGATTTATTACTATGCTTCAGAATAATTTCTTGAAAATAATTGTATTAAAAAACACGATAGGTTTCTCTTTTGTTAACATAAAATGATCCACATATTGTAAAAATATTCTTATCCTCATAAATCTCAAGTTTATACAAATTTTGTATTTTTAAATTACAACAACCTGAGGGGAAAAAAAAATAGATCATCA
The DNA here is from genome assembly GCF_045843805.1 of Urocitellus parryii. Lineage (NCBI taxonomy): Eukaryota > Metazoa > Chordata > Mammalia > Rodentia > Sciuridae > Urocitellus > Urocitellus parryii. The sequence continues at coordinate 39,724,067 of NC_135544.1, forward strand.
GTTGAAACAGGGAACCCCCCCCCCCCCAGCTTCTAGGACACTTCTAATTAAGTCAGTGAACCAATGCTCTCTATTTTGAACAGATGTTCCACACCTTTTCCAAGTGCTGAACAGGTTTTTGTACCCAGTCGGTCTATTTATATTGTTCTTGGCTTGTCTTCAAACTTCTATTAAATGACAGCTTTTGAATGAAAAGGGACAGTTGATTATGCCAATACCAGGAGCCACATTAGTATGTGCATTACTTTGTTCATCAAAATGCAAGCTCCTTACTAATTTAGGAACTGGCATTTGAACCTGAAAACCATAAATAATTTTTTGGGGGTAACTTTTCTGTGTAATAATGCTAGATTACCCAGAGACAGAAGATGTCTAAGAACATCTTATTCGTGGAAATTGTGTTTTTACATTATTAATATGCCTTTGTTTACTGATTGACATGAAGCCCACTTTAGGCTAAAATGTTATCATTTTTTACTCTTAAATAGATGCTGGTAAATAAAAAATAAATAAGAAAGAAAGGAAGCAGCAAAACTGTTAGTCATAAAATATATTGACATCTATCCAGGAATTTTTAAACTAGTAAGCCATAGCCAGATAGAAGTATTCTTTTTCATAATCCTACATATGTTTGCTCTTCTGAAGATTGATGCATAAAAGTTTTATCAGAAATAATCAGTGTCTCAGGAGTCTATAATTTTAGTATAGCTCTATTTGTTCATTTTTAGTAACACTGTAGCCTCAATTTATCAACCCTAACCAGCGTGTTTGTGCATTCACCTTCCGTTTGTTTGTTTATTTGTTTTGTTTTGTTTTGTTTTACTTTCTATCATTAATACCCTCTATTGTACCAGCATATGACTTAGCTATATTGCCACACAGGGACAGTTCAAGATGCCCACTTATATGGATTAAATGTAGAAAATAGCACTCTAAAAACCATTTCAAAAGTTTTTACTGTTCATTTGGCCTCACCAGGATTTTGAAAATAAAAGTCCAGTTTGCAAGTCTGATTAATGCTTGTCTTCCAACACTGTCACTGCTCAAATCATGTTATATCTGCTATTGACTTTACAACCTCAAGAAAAGAGAGATTGTGCTTCCATCCATTGCAGGGTAGAGAATTGCAGCATCTTTCTTAGGTGTTGGGAGACTTGATACTGCTGCTGAGATTGGGGGGCATCAGGATATGATGGACATTCTTGGGAAGAAAATGTTAGGTGAAAAAACAGGCAAAAGTAAATTAAACTTTAACTTCACATTTGTGCACAGCTGCTACCAAGCAGATTAGAAGAGTGCACAAGTGTGAAGTTGAAGTCTCAACACTTCTGTGAATACACATTTACTATTCTCCATCATTTCAGGACTACTTTCCAAATACCCTCTAAAGATTTATACAAATTACAGATAGAGCAATGCTGTTGTCTTATTTTCATTCAGCTTGTTTCACCAATGGGGTTTCAAGTAGCTAGAATGACAGAACTCTTGGTGTGACATACTAGGCTCTTTTCCCCAAAAGGTCTCCACCTTTAGAGTCTACAGAAAGGAACTGAAGAGACTGTTAAAATACAAATTCTTGTCACCCAATGGAGATTTGGAAAATTTTAACCTGTAGTCCAGGAATGTATCTTTTACAAAGTGCCCTGGTGATTATAACACTTGAAAAATCCTATAGAAAAAAGATGAGTGACTATAGTCTGCAAATATTCTTTGAAGTGTTTCAAAACTGCATAACTAAAAGAATAACTGAATCTTTCAGATGCTACATAATCTTAAGTAAATAGTTTCCATGTCAAGAATTTTATGATAGACAGATGAGAAAGTAATTCGGATGTTTATAAGTCACATGACTGCTACTGGTTGACCCACAGCCTACATCATGGCAAATATGGGATGGATTCAAACTAAAAAGCTGCTTCTCAGCAAAAGAAACAATCAGTGAGATGAATAGAGAGCTTACAAAATGGGAGTAAATCTTCATCACAAGCACATCAGATACAGCATTAATCTCTAGGGTATATAATGTATTCAAAAAGTAAACACACACACAAAAAAAACAAATAATCCAGTCAATAAATGGGCCAAGGAACTGAATATCATTTCTCAAAAGATGATATACAGTCAATCAACAAATACATGAAAAATGTTGAGCATCTCTAGCAATTACTCTTAAGATTTCATCTCACTTCATTCAGAATGTCAGCTATCAAGAATATAAACAACAAAAAGTGTTGGTGAGGATGTGGTGAAAAGGGTACACTCCTATACATTGCTGGTGGGACTGCAAATTGATGCAGCCAATCTGGAAAGTAGTAGAGATGGAGATCCCTTGGAAAACTTGGAATGGAACCACTATTTGACCCAGCTATCCCACTCCTGGGTTTATAGCCAAAGGACTTAAAAACAGCATACTACAGGTACATACCACAGCCTATCAATGTTTTTAACAGCACAATTCACAATAGCTAAGCTGTGAAACCAACCCAGATGCCCTTCAGTAGATGACTGGATAGGGAAACTTTGGTATATATACACAATGGAACATTACTCAACATTAAAAAAGAATAAAATCATAGCATTTTCAGGTAAATGGATGGAATTGGAGAATATAATGCTAAGTGAAGTAAGCCAGCCAATCCCCCCAAATCAAAGGCTGAATGTTTTCTTTGATATGAGGATGCTGACTCATAATGGTAATGGTGGGGGTGGGCATGAAAAGAATGGAAGTACTTTAGATACAGCAAAGTGGGGGGGGGAGAGCAAGAGGGTAGGAATGATGGTGGAATGAGTTAGACATCATTACCCTAATTACAGGTATGAAGACACAAATGATGTGAAAATACTTTGCAAACAATCAGTGACTTGAAAAAGTGTGCTCTATATGTGTAATATGAAGTGAATTACATTCTGCCACTATGTAAAACAAATTAGAATAAATAAATAATTTAATTTTAAAAATTGAGACAATGTTCATATTTTATCTCCAACTATAATTATCTACTAACTACCAAAGTTGGGTCATCTGATATACAAGACAAACTGTATCATTTTTAAAACTTGTGTAAAACAAAAGTCTCAGTTAACCCCTAATAACATCTAACAGAGTGCATAATATGTCTTACATATTCCATTAATACTTGCTGAATCAGTTAAAAACAGTGAATTTATAACTATTTCCTATTTATAATTAATTAATTTCAGTCTTTGCCTCTTTGAATCAGCAGAAAGTATTATAAAATAAAATGAACATTTGTTTATATTTCTCTGAGAGCTAATTTTATTTAAAATATTTCATTAAAATGTTTACTTTACAAACCAAAAACAAAAAGTTTGACAGGACTCAGATCTTTCTATAAAATTAAAATCATACTTACTGAAACACAGTAATAGTCCTATTTACCCCTGAACAAAAGCACTAGAGGGAATCTTTTAAAATCAAACAAATTTGCTAACTTTACCAATAGTTATAATGAAAGTTATAAGGGAAAGATGACCTAAGCAGTTTTTCCCACTGTGTACATCATATAGTTTTCCACCTTCCTCATTCATAAATATATTCACTTCTCAAAAGCCTATTCTTCTTAATGATTTACTATAATATATACCACATGAGGAATCTAGCTCAAATGCAGAAACATTGATGTAGCCATGAAGGAGCCTGAGAGTCTAAATTTCTGATAAGTGATGTTGATGCTGCTGGTCTGCAGATTCCATTTTGAGCAGCAAAGATTTAATACATCTGTGAAAGCTATTGAGTCAAGCCTCTGAAAATTTGGATAATAATTCCAGATCTCTAGTGATCTAAGGATATGATCAGATAATGTTTACTCTCTGGCTCTGGTCATCTGTGTTTTTAGCTCTAAATTGAAGGCACTGGAGAATGTCTACAGATTTTCTTGGCATTCTGAACTTAAAGATATGTATCATCCTATTGCATTCTCTAAATATCCTAAGATGTACTTTGGTCTTACTTCCCTTTACTCAATTTTAAAGTAACATACACAAAGGAAAAAATGCCTATGAAACTGTGCCAAGAATTCTGGAAGGACTTTCTGTGTATAAAGTCCTTTTCCCATTCCTTAAAGAGCTATGCAGAGACCCCTGCCATCTAGACACACCTCAGCCACCAGCTGCTTCCAGCCTGGCTTCAAATGGCTTTAGTCTCAGAGAGGTGCTCAGCAAGCCCACTGGCTTTCAACTTCCTGTGCAGCTGTTCACAGTTGATAATGAACAGTCAATAATCTCTCTCTCTCTTTCTCTCTCTCTTCAACCCCTGCTTCTCTACCAAGCACAATTCACCTTTCTGCTGTTGACTATAGAAAAAAAGGCATGCAACATGTTATATATTGCAAATTCATTTGCAAAGCTTCAATAGTTTTAGTAACCTTGACAAAAATAGTAGAGACTTGAAAGAATAGAACATAGTGCCATAAAAGTTACTCACGTAGTATTTATGCATTCCATTTGTATTACAGGGAAGCAGTAGTGATTTCACATAGAACCATATTTTCCCAAATAATACCGTCTTTAACTCTATTGAAGTATTCACTTCATAAACTATTTCTATGTTATGTTGTGCAACAAGGATTATTAAGAGATAACCAAACTCTATAATATATTATGAACAAACAATATACAAAAATAATTCTAAGTAGATGCAACAACATTCCCTGAAACAAATGCTTTTAATTGAAGAAACACTTCTCTCAGTTATCACTGTCCACATGATAATCATAAAGACAATAATTGTTAGGACTGCCATATAATTAAACTTTTCTAAAATCAAACTTTTGAAAGCAAATTTCATTAGGTAATAACATTGAAATATGAAATCAATATTATTTGTTATTTCAATGCTTACTTTTTAGCTTCATTCACTAAAGACATAATTATTCTTATGATGCATTGGGAAGACACAATAAGAAAATAACCAGCTATAGACAGAGCACAATTCCTTTCATCAATTCCCCCTTTCCATCATTTCATAATATCTAGTTGAAATTTAAATTCAAATAACTTCAAATAAATATCAGAATATTTTTGACATCTTTATACAAAATAATGATGTATATAATCATCTTAATATTAAACTAATATATGTGATATTGAAATTTAAGTCATTAATATTTGGACATTAAAAATTATTTTTTAAATGGAAATTATAATATAAGTGAACTGGGAAACTTATTTCTACCCATTTAATTTTTAACTTTACCTATAAATCTCAATTATCAGTAAATCCAGAGTAGAATGGTCACCAATATAGTCTTGGAAAACTTCTGTACTTGTATCCAATCAAGCATGCTCACTAAAACCCTGCTGGACTAGACATGCATGATAGAATGGAAGCTGGTAGAATGTCCATCCTCTGTTAAGTTTTTGCAAGGTGGAGGTAAATAACCACCTGCAGGCAGAGCTGAAAAAAATTTTTTTGAACTCAATTTACTAGGATTTTTTTTTTCAATGGCACTGTTGAAGCATTCTGGGAAGAGATAAAGGCTAGCTAACTGCTCTGATGTGCATATCTCAATAGGTTTCCACTAAAGTAACAACCAAAAACATCTCCACCAAAAATATGACATTCGCTGGAGAAAAAGCTTGCTTTCACCAAAGCAGAAGAGGGCATCCATTAACGTTTTGCATCTAATTACTTATTTATGGCATTGTCTGTCTTTTGGATGTGAGAGTAGTCCATTCCATTGATGCTATATGGAAAAGAAATGCATAAAATTATAAATTGAAAGAAAATCAGGGAAATTTGTGTTACAGCTTTTCTAGAGAGAGCAGACTGATTTAACATTTAATCATGTTTTATAGTTCAGTCTTTCATATTTCTTAAAGTGCTTTTACTTGTTTATTTCTTTGGAGGCCTGTATCAATCTGTATGTATGAAGTTTACACACTATTGTAAGGAAAATGAGGTGAAGATCAAATGACCATAACTTCAACTCGGATCATCTTCTTCCACCATATAACATTGCATTTGAGAATAATGATGCAAAGGGGAATAGATTTGCCCACAATTTAGTATGAGAAGCAGAAGGAAAAAGATCAATTCTAAGATAAAACAGAAAGTTCTTGGTGGAGAATAGGATCTCAGTCAAAGGCCTCCATTTAAGAATTTCAAATGTGTGTGGGGACAAGTAGGAGAGAGAGAGCAAAACCAACAGTATATATTTTTTTCTTACCCAAAAAAAGCTAGTAGAGAAAGTTCTATGAAATCAAATTCATATTTTTGAAGAATAAATTCTAAAATTACAGTGAACAACCATAGAATGTTTTTGAGAAAGTAGTATTTATCTTTAGAAGCTCTATCCTTCTATTATAAAAAAAAAATCACTTTTACTCTAAATACTTGGCTAGTAATGATGCTTCTGATTCCATTCAATGAGTGACATAAGAAATAAGGAGATAGGCTGGTATTTACATCACTATTAGTTAATGTAAGTAATCAATGATAAATGAAAAGAAGCTGTATGGAAAATAGCACTGATGAAACTTTCTTAAAATGCATGTCAGCCCTTTCAATTGATACATCTGTAACAGAAAGCATTACTTTCTTATAAAGACAGAGGAAACAAAGATGCCTTTGTAGAAAAGATTCAAAACGTGAGTTGGATATTTAAAGATTTATAGGATTTACATAACAGCAAGGGAATAGGAATGGAGAAAGCCAATCCAATGAGATGAAAGACTTGAGTGGAGGCACAGAGGTTAAAATGTGAAGGATGTGTTTCTGGAACAGTAAGTAGAGAGACTTGAATGCAGAGAAGAAAGGAGCTTTGGGGAATAAATGAGAACAAGGATGGCTGGGCAATGTTGGTCCCCAGGGAGAGAACATTGCAAAATGTACAACAGGAGAATAATGCTATCACAGAAAAGTAACCAGTTCGGATACTGTCAATTATTCAGTGCAGCAAACATATCTAGAAAAATATATAATTATGTGTGGAATTGAGACTAATTAACAGGGTGAATCAGAGGTGCCTTTGATATCATGTAGATGGAAGATAGCTGAATGTTTAAATTACTGTCAAATATTATGAGACTCAAATGGTGAATATTTTAAAAACAAAATAGAAGCTATGGATAATGGAGGACATTAATGATATTTTCTTGGTGGTGAAATTTTGTCATATTATTTTTCTTCTGTAAATTAAATATAAACGAGAAAGTTAAAGGGATATGAGAAAGCTAGTCGTCATCTATAAGAAATGAACAGGCATTCCCTTATTCTTTTCTTTTTCTTTTTTTTAAGCCTCATTTTGATTTATCTGTTGCTTTCAAGTACATTGTTTTACATAGTTTCCTCATTCATTGCTCTAAATATTGTAACACACATACACAGCTCATTACAGCACACTAGTATTGGTGCTTTACCACTTCCTGTGTAGTGAAAACTTACTTTCATTTTGATCCTTTTTACCTCCTGATATTTAAAATGTCTTTAATATTTCTTCTATATTCAATAAGCACCACAAAACATGCCATTTTGCTTTTTTTTGCTTTAAACACACATGTGATTTAATAAAATCAGGAGGAGAGAGCTTATTCTATTTATCCACTTTTTTTTTTTTTAACAATTCTTTGTTTGGTCCTTTCTGAAATTCCAAATTGTCTTTCATTGTCATTTTCCTTCTGTTTGGAGAACTTCTTTGGAACCAACTTAGATGCCCTTCAGTAGATGAATAAAACCATGGCATTCACAGGTAATTGGATGAAGTTAGAGAAGATAATACTAAGCAAAGTTAGCTAATCCCAAAAAACCAAATGCCAACTGTTTTCTCTGATATAAGGAGGCTGATTCATAGTAGGATAGAGAGGGGCAGCATGGAAGGAATTGATGAACTCTAGAATGGGCAGAGGGGTGGGAGGGAAAAGGAGAGGGCATGGGGTTAGAAATGATGGTGGAATGTGATGGACATTATTATCCAAAATACATGTATGAAGACATGAATTGGTGTGAATATATACTCTGTATACTACCATAGATATGAAAATGTGTGCTCTATATGTGTAATATGAATTATAATGCATTCCCTTAATCTTAATAGACTTCTCATCTTAAAATTTTCTAGCGATTTCCTAACATTATTTCCTGGATTGAAAACTAGTAATCAGGGTGAAGATCTCTTTCTGCCTGGGTTCTGGCCTGTAGGCTCTGGAGGAAGACTACAGTGATTCCACTGCATCTATAGGACTCCACTGTTACCTTTAAATGTCCAGGAGTTCATGTCTTTTTTTAGGGGTGGGTACTGGGTATTGAACTCAGGAGCACTCAACCACCGAGCCACATCCCCAGCCCTATTTTGAATTTTATTTGGAGACAGAGTCTCACTGAGTTGCTTAGCACTTCACTTCTGCTGAGGCTGGCTTTGAACTGGCAATCCTCCTGCCTCAGCCTCCCAAGCCACTGGGATTATAGCCATAGGCCACTGCACCCTGCAGGTGTTCATGTCTTAAACTCTGACCTCAATGTCTCTTTCTTTTAAAAGAAAATTAATAATAATAATAATAATAATAATAATGTTCATATTATAATGTTGTCATGAGGATTCAGTGAGTTAATACTTATAGCATTACTTGATATATATCCAAACACTTATTTGATATGTATTATTTTGGGGTTATCAAATGTGTTCTCATTTCTTAAAAACAATTAGGAAACAATCTGAAAAGAAAACTCATTAAATAACAATTTTATAAATTTAGATTGTTTTTTCAGTTATTCAACAAATGTTGAATGGCTACTAAGTCAGGAACTATTCTAGATGCTGGAAATGCTACGTGAACAAATACCAGCTGGAGATAATTATTCTGAAATAAAGAAAAATATAATAAATGGATAGAGAATAATGGGCGGTGTCCTAATTTACATAGGGTACTAATGGAAGATAAAGACAAAACTGCCTTTGCTAGTGACTTCTGAGCTCATGACTCAATGACAAGAGAAAGATAGCTATGCAGAGATCGGTTGGGGATAATGGATGGTATTCTAGTCAAAGGGAATCAAATGTTAAAATCTGTGAGGCAAAAATGTGATTTGTTTATCTCCCACCAAGAAGGTCAATGTGGTTGGAGTAGAACAAGCGACAGGACAAGAGGAAAAGGGTTAATAAATCCCTTTTTAGGGTCTATTCTCCTTAACCTTTTTTCAACTTTGTAGAATATTCATAAAATTCACTTTAGTTGACAAAAAGAGTCAAAATAATGTTAAAAAATTATCTAATAATCACATTTCATGTGAGGTGGAACAGTGTGTTTTGTCTTTATTTGAAAAACTACTCTTGAAGTTTGCATAATGCAAAGTAGTTTGTTTTGTACAATAATATTGTGTATTATATCAATTAAGTTCAATGAAAATAATTTTTAATATACAATAATGAATTTCTAACCTCTGAAAGAAATGTCTTATTTTCCAGAAATTTCCCCCATGCAGTGCCTATAATTTAAGTTTCATGTCTTTTATTGAATGATTGTTGGAAAATTTTCCACAGATTAATAGGCAGATTTGTGAAATAAGGATGATCACAATCACTTGATATTCTAACAAACTGAAGTAATATGGAGTTACATTGACCTTATTTGATTCTTAATTTCAAATTGATTGTCACACTGAAAAAAAATAATGCAATTTGTTATGCACTTGAAAATATTGTCTTGATCTCTTTACCTGAAAATTGAGTGGCTTGAAAATACCAACTTGATGGTAATACTGTAAAGAACACATTTTACTTGATTGAAAATTAGTTTAATTAAAAACTTAGAAGATGCAAAGATCTCCCATGCTCTTGGATAGGCAGAATTAATACTGTCAAAATAGTAATACTACCAAAAGCATTATAAAGATTTAATGCAATTTCTATTAAAATCCCAATGACATTCTCATAGAAATAGAAAAAGCAATCATGAAATTCATTTGGAAAAATAAGAGACTCAGAATAGTCAAAACAATCCTTATCAAGAAAAGTGAAGCAGGATGCATCACAATACCAGAACTTAAATTACACTACAGAGCCATAGGAACAAAAATGGCATGGTATTGGCAACCAAGCATGTATGTAGATCAATGGTACAGAAAAGAAGACACAGAGATAAATCTGAATAAATATAGTTATCTCATACTTGACAAAGGCACCAAAAACATACATTGGAGAAAAGATAGCCTCTTCAACAAATGGTCCTGGGAAAACAAAATGAAATTATTTAGTAAAATGAAATTAAATCCCTATCTCTCACCCTGTACAGAAATCAATTCAAAGTGGACTTAGACACTAGAACAGAGATCCTTGCCTACTATGTCTGCTTAGGAACTAACTTCCTTAACAATACTCCTGAAGCACAAGAAGTGAAAACAAGAATCAATAAATGAGAAGGGATCAAACTGCAACACTTCTCATTAAAGTATACAATCAGTAATGTGAAGAGAGAACCTATTGAATGGGAGAAAGTAATTACCACATTCACCTTAGTTACAGCATTAATCTCCAGGATATATAAAGAACTCAAAAAATTTAACATCAAAGAAACAAATAACCCAATCAATAAATGGGCAAAGGAACTGAACAGACACTTCACAGAAGAAGAAATACAGTAGATCAACAAATATAAGTAAAAAGTGTTCAACATCTCTAGCAATTAGAGAATGCAAATCAAAACTGCACGGAGATTCCCATCTCACTCCAGCCTGAATGGCAATCATCAAGAATGCAAGCAACAATAAATGCTGGTGAGGAGATGGGGAAAAGGTACACTTATATATTGCTGGTGAGACTGCACATTCGTGAGACCACTCTGGAAAGCAGTATGGAGATTAGTCAGAAAACTTGGAATGGAATCACCATTTGATTTAGTCATTCCACTGCTTATAAACAAAGAACTTGAAACAGCATACTATAGTGATGCAGCCACAGCAATGTTTGTAGCAGCTAAATTCACAATGACTTAACTATGGAACCAACCTAGGTGTCCTTCAATAGATGAATGTGTAAAGAAATGGTGGTGTATATATACAATGGAATATTACTCAGCCTTAAAAGAGAGTGAAATCATTGTATTTGATGGTAAGTGGAAGGGATTAGAGAATATTATGATAAAGAAATAAGCCAATCCCAAAGAACCAAAGACCAAATGTTTTCTCTGAAATATGGATGTTAATTCACAATAGGGGGCTGGGTAAGAATAGAAGTATTTTGGAGTAGACAGGAAGAGTATGGGGTATGGGGGTACAATGGTAGAAATAATCAAACATCATTATCCTATATGCATATATGATTTCATGGCCTATGTAACTCTATATCATGTATAATCAGATGAATGAGAAGTAGTACTCCATTTATGTATGATGTGTCAAAATGCATTCTACTGTCATATATAATTAATTAGAAAAAGTTTAAAAAAATAATTAAAATATTTTAAAAACCCAACTAATCTACTAATAAGAAACATCTTAATTCCTAAAGAATGTGTGCATTAAGAATGATAAGTTTATTTTGAAGAGATGAACATGAAACAAACAATTCAATTCATTTGTATATGTAGGGTAAGATAATTCTCATTCACAATGAAGTTTATTTTTTGAGGTTAGACCGACCACTGAAATTAAAAGAACATAGTATTATGTAGATAATTCAAGTAAATACCATTAAACTGAATTGTAACATGCAAGAAGCAGTGTAACTGCAAAACTCCAATTAGACGAAAGTTAGCATTTGAATAAAATCTGCCATTCTAAACAGCCAATGGGAGCACTCCAGTTGAACTTCCCTAAGCAATTATTGAGGGAAAAGGAATACAAAAACTTTCCAGAGAGCATTTCTACTCAGAAATACTCATTTTTCAAGCTACATCATTAAAAATTGTTAAACTTTCTCTAACTTTGCCATGAACATCCCAAAGTTCCTGAGAGAAGTCACATAGACACCTCGTCTTCAATTTTATATCAGTACATTGTACAATAGCAAATCAACAGACCACTGCAAATGCAGTCGATGAACTTTGGTATAAGGAATATAAAATGAGAAGAAGGCAAAAATACTAATAGCTTTAAGCAAAGAAGCATATCAATGTTGCAGCATGGAAACAACCAGACCAGTATGAGCTAATATGGATACAGAAGCAATTTTACAAGTCATGTATGAAGAAACTAGATGAGACACACTTTGTATACAGCAGACATGCTCTTCTCTGAGCTCCAACATTGTTCAGCTTCTGATTTTGGTCTATCTCTTTTTCTTCACCATAACTAAGCTTGACCTTGCATTAACACCAGTTAGCCAATATTAATATTACACCTGATGCCCTAGTATCGAAATCTACTTTACCTTAATGACAGTAATGATATTATGCTCTACCCAAACAATTATGTTATTTTTCTGGAAACATTGTTAAACTACATTTACTTGTCTTACTACAAAGCTACATGATTGAGTTGTGCTCAATGAAACAAGGACGAAGTGATGTATACTATTCCTAAGGCTGGCATTTCAAACACCTTGAGCAATCTTCCTCACCTTTAATTTACAAACTGGAGGTTGAAGGTGATTGTGGATGTTGGACATCATGCTTTGAAGATGGCAAAGCATCTTCAGCCTCAATCCTTACATAATTGTATGGAGCAGAGTTCCACTACCCTCAGTTTCCCATTTTGCACTATAACATGATAAAGAAACAGATTCACATTAGAATTAACATTCAGTTCTTAAATTTCATAGCTCAAAATTATTTGAGTGTCATATTGCCCCAAATTTTCACTGGATACAATTGAAAGTTTGATAGTCTTTTTATATATTTCATTAATAAGGGTAATGACAGTGGCACATATGACATAATATTTTCTGCTGTATGTATGACAAGTACATATGTGAAAATGTACTAATCTATACTGTGCATAGCTAGCACAAGGATGGATGAATAGGATAGATAAATATGTGCACAAGTTGGTTACTAAGCTTTGTATTTTTTTCTTCAAGAAAAGCAAAAATAGGATGAACAAATAATCAGTAAGTATTTTGAAGTTCAAATACAGATCAAACTATAGTATTTTTCTTTTCTAAGTGAGATAATAGCTTTGGTTACTGCTTTGTAATTGATCTCAAGCTTTTGTCAATTTGTATATAAAAAGACAAAAATACACAAGGAAGTACAAAAGCCATGTCTCATCTGTTTTTAGAATATGATTCCTATTTCCTATGCAACATTAAAGGATCTACACTGGTCATATTTTAGACATGACCTAGATTAAATACACAATACATCAAAGTATATTATAAGACATTATAATGTACCTATATTACAATTAGAAAATAAAATGGAAACATTGCTATGAACTGATTTTGATTTGGAGATATAGCAAGGATTTTCTAGATTTCATAGTAATATGCTTATAAGGATATAACAGAGATAGTTTTCATTTGTTTTTTAATTGCTTTTATTTTTTAATGACATGACAGTGGAATGCATCACATACAGAACATATATACATATAGAACACAATTTTTCTGTTTGTATGTATAGTATGTTCACAGCAATTCATGATTCATACATGAAATTTTGATAATGATGTCCATCATATTCCACCATCATTGCTAACGCCTTGCCCCCTCTCTTCCCCTCCCACTCCTCTGCCCTATCTAGAGTTCGTCTATTCCTCATGTGCTCCCTCTCCCTATCCCACTATGAGTCATTCACCTTATATCAGAGAAAACAATGGCCATTTGTTTTTTGGGGATTGGCTAACTTCACTTAGCATTATCTTCTCCAACGCCATCCATTGACCTGCAAATGCCATGATTTTATTTTCTTTTATTGCTGAGTAATATTCCATTGTGTATATATGCCACATTTTAAAAATCCATTCATCTACTGAAGGGCATCTAGGTTAAGTCCACAGTTTAACTATTATGAATTGTGCAGCTATAAACATTGATGTGGCTGTGTCTCTGTAGTATGCTGTTTTTAAGTCCTTTGGGTATAGACCGAGGAGAGGGATAGCTGGGTCAAATGGTGGTTCCAGTCCAGGTTTTCTAAGGAATCTCCATACTGCTTTCCATATTGGTTGCATCAATTTGCAGTCCCACCAGCAATGTATGAGTGTGCCTTTTCCTCCACATCCTTGCCAACACTTATTGTTGTTTGTCTTCATAATAGCTGCCATTCTGACTGGAGTGAGATGATATCTTAGAGTAGTTTTGATTTGCATTTCTCTAATTGCTAGAGATGATGAACATTTTTTCATATATTTGTTGATTGATTAAATTTCCTCTTCTGAAAGTGTCTGTTCAGGTCCTTGGACCATTTATTGATTGGGTTATTTGTTTTTTGGTGTTTAGCTTTTTTATTTCTTTATATACCCTAGAGATTAGTGCTCCATCTTATATGTGAAGGGTAAAAATTTGCTCTCAAGATGTAGGCTTTCTATTCATCTCACAGATTGTTTCTTTTTGCTGAGAAGAAATTTTTTAGTTTGAATGCATCCCATTTATTGATTCTTGGTTTTAATTCTTGCACTATAGGAGTCTTATTAAGGAAGTTGGGGCCTAATCCCATATGATGAAGATTAGGGCCTACTTTTTATTCTATTAGATGGAGAGTCTCTGGTTTAATTCCTAGGTCTTTGATCCACTTTGAGCTGAGTTTTGTGTGTGGTGAGAGATAGGGGTTTAGTTTCATTTTGTTGCATATGGATTTCCAGTTTTCCCAACACCATTTGTTAAAGAGGCTATCTTTTCTCCAGTGCATATTTTTGGTGCCTTTGTCTAATATAATTGTAATTTTGTGGGTTAGTCTCTGTGTCCTCTATTCTGTACCATTGGTCTGCCAGTCTGTTTTGGTGCCAATACAATGCTGGTTTTGTTACCATTGCTCTGTAGTAGTTTAAGGTCTGGTATAGTGATGCCACATGCTTCAATCTTCCTGCTAAGGGTTGCTTTAGCTATTCTGTGTCTCTTATTTTTTCCAGATAAATTTCATGATTGCTTTTTCTATTTCAATGAGGAATTCCATTGATATTTTGATCAGAATTGTTTTATTCTTCCAATATATTGCTGGATTCATTCTATTAATAGAACATTTACACTTTTGTCTTGTTATCACACGCACAGCACAACATAAAATGTGTTTCTTTACTAGCCTTTTGTAAATTCTGTCTCTAGGTCATAAAACAAAACAACAAAAAATAAAAAAACAGGATAGCAAAAGAAACAAAATCTATTCTGCTCAGTTTTTCTGAGTAAGCCCAACCACTGAGCTATAACCTCTAGCCCTGAGTTTTTATTTTTAAACAACACATTGCTCTTCTGATTTTCCTTGGAAAATAACTTAAATAACTTTTATCTATACTTTTTATAGTGAAAATGAAATAGAATCACTTTGTCCAGGTATGTGCTGTAAAGCTGTAGCCAATAAGAGAAAATTGATGCTCAAAGCATGGACCCCAATTCCAGTTTCACTAAAATATGAAAAAATGGAATGCAAATCACTCAGTACCACCCCATCTCTAGTACTAGGGCCTCATTATCTGTCTTTTAACAAATTTTATGGTGACTCCTATGCATATATAACTTAAGTATGAGATTATTTTAGTTATGAGAATGTGTCACACAATCATTGAAAATCAGTGCTACAATCTATAGTGAAAAAAAAAAAGGGAAAGGCATTTTTTCTTCTCATGTGGCTAAGCCAAATCAATGGGTACTCTTGAAGCCAGTTACTACTAAATGGCATTTTTTTTAAGAAGACTCTTCTTGGGGATAACACCACCAGAAGATATCAGAGCTCAATGAAGGTGAAGGAGATATTTTTTTTTATTTCATAATACATCATTGTTCACTATAGATACAATGTTGTACAATAGATCTTCAACCTTATTTATCTTGCTTGGTTACATCTTCTTGGTCATTGATTAGTAGGTTCCAGTCCCCACCAACCCACACCTCTGGCAACCATCATTCTATTTGTTTGCTCCTATGAATTGGTCTATTTTAGATACTTTGTAAAACAAAATCATGCATTATTTGTATTTCTGTGACTAGACTATTTTGCTTAGCATAACATCCTCAAGGTTCAAACATATTGTTGCATAATGAAGAATTTACTTTTTTAAAAATTTGATGAGTACGCCATTATAAGTATGTGTGTATGCAAGTGCACACACATGAGTGTGCGTGTCACTTTTTTTTTTCATTCCCCTCTGTGAAAGGACATTTAGGTTATTTCTATTTATTGGCTACTGTGAATAATGCTTCAATAAACAACAGAATGCTAATACTTTGTGAAAAATCCTGATTTCAGTTCTTCTGAATAAATACCTAGTAGTTGTATTGCTGAATAATATAACATTTATACTTTTAATTTTTAAAGATATTTTAATTCTGTATTCCATTATGGCTAATATCACCAGATATTTCCAACAATGTGCAAGGTTTTCATTTTCTACTAGAGATAGATTTCAATAGCCTCCTTTAGGCTTCTGATGTTGCTTGGGGTAAAAAGCATTACTACAGTTCATTTGTATTATGAAGCTGTTTTTTTTTTTTCTTCTTCAGTCAATTTGAGTTGGATTCGTGTCATTCACAACAAAATACATCGAAATATTTTATCCCCATATTACAGATTTGCTTCACTTTTATTATGACTCATGTCTGGTTTGTTTTATCCCAAGAGCCCAGCCTAGGCCCACTTTTATTGAATGTTTAGAAAACTATTCTCTGGAAATTGTTAAATGAAATTAGAACAACAAAACACAAATATGCAAACTCTTCTTAAAGGGACAAAAGACTTCTAGCCCTAAGGAGTTTTGCTGTAAATTGACAAAAGTTTGAATGTATGTCAGGTGACAATGTATCACGAAAAACGTGTTTTGATGCCCATATGTAACAGAACATGGTCAGGGATTGGTCTCACTTTCTGGAAAAGGAACATAGGTAGTAAGTGTCAGCTGCCCTGTGAGGTGACAGGTGTCTCCCTTATGAATGTAGGCAGGGTAGACTGCAACTGTTATCATTAATATCCTGAAGCCATGTAAAAAATTCCATTTATTTTTTATATATCTAAACATATAAGAAGACTTCTTATTATAATTTAGTTGCCTTCGAGTTTGGTGAATAAATAAAGCATGCTTTCAACATAGAAGCACAATACACCCAGGAAAAAGTTCAGGAAGCTCATTGGTGGTGATGATGAGAGAAGATAATTAAGAAATAGAATTTAGAAGAGAAATAAAGAAGAAACTAAGTAGCAACTGTTTAAAATACTCCAAATCTTTTTTGTTGTTGTTGTTTATGTATATAATTATTGTATTCATAAATATTAACATTTCTTGAATTGATAAATGGCCCTAAGAAAATACAGATCTCATTTTAATCTACATAGTTTCGCTGATGTAAGCACTGTAAGACTTCTCTTTATGGCACCTTAATTATACCTAAAAGTTTTTTTTTAAATCATTGGCAAATTAATAGGTTTAAGTCAATAGGGAGTTACCTCCAAATTCATCTTCATTAGAAAAAATAAATGGGGACAGTTAACTTCTGGAGCCCCATACTGGGTGGATAGGGGTAATAGACATGAATCAAATGTATGATATGTCAAGATCATTGTAATGTTTTGAGCAACTAATTAAAAAAAGAAAAAAAGAAGCACCATAATTATCATTATCATAGCACCTATAGATGTTGCAACTAAATTATTCACATAACCTCCTTTAGGAAATTACTTCTGAGAACGTAACCAAATAGACTCATCCTGGAAGATTTGGTCCAAAAAAACCGGTTATGAAAATGTAAAGACTTTGAAGGATCTAGTGAGATGCATGGGTAGAAATTCCCTGTTTCTAACTTCTCTCACCTCCCACATGAATCATCTGTCTTCCTCATCCAAGCTTTGACTGACATCACCAAACTCTCCCTGGGTGGGTGGTGTAGAATGGTGAATTTCTTCCATTCCTTGATTCAAGCTTTGGCTAAGGTTTCTTTTAGAGATTCTGAAAGGGCTAGGATAGAGAGGAGCTATGCTGGAGCCACTGGGTCAATAACAAAAGTGCTTTATTAGCAAAAAAAAAAAAAAAAAAGTGAGAAGAAATGGGATCATAAATCTAGAATACATAATTTCCTGCATTGAAAAGGAAAATGAAACTCAGTTTTCTCCTAAAGTAGTATTCAAGTCAAAAGTCTGGAAATAAAATACCTTTAAGACATATATGCAAACGTGCTGAATAGATTAGCTTACTTAAAACTTTGACTTGAGGCTTAAGTTTCGCCTCTAAAACATTAAAGCGAGCCAATAGTACAAAACACAGCAAAGATTTTAATAAGATAAAAGAGCACAAGTCAAATTCATATCTTAAAGCACCTATATTCTCAATTCTTTTATCATTCAGTGAGAATGATTGCTACCAATGTATTTGCAACAGTTTAGATGAAAGAATATATTTGTCTTTGAAGTTACTATTCTGCACAAATGACATTTCCAAAATACAGCTTTTGAACATCTCTTTCCTATGTCATGAGAAATAGTGTAATCCTAACATAAAAATGAAGCAGCTTTAGCATAAAGTAGAATAAAAAGAATAAATCAAATTATTTGTTTTGTTTCAATATCTCCATTAAAAACTTTTCTAAGATATTTAGATCCTCCAAATTAAGTAATTAGCTAATTGATAATCAATAATTAGTTTTTATTCAAGAAAAATTAATTCAGATGTAAAATTCTTAAGAGACACTCATTAATGCCTCAAAATTTGTGTTTTGTTCTCTTGCTCATTTATTGTTTTAAAATGACTAATCTGAAAAGAAGAGAATCCTCATTTTCTCTGCATCTTGTTCTCTTAATTCTTCATTGTATTCATCAGTTTCAATATAAGCATCTGGTTTTAGGAATTGGGGAGTTTACAAATATAAAAATATTTGAAAATTCATAGAAAACTCAAAAAATACCAGAAACTGAAGTGTATGCTATCAGTTTTTAGTAATTTATGATAAAAACACTTCCGGATCCTTGAAATTTTAGTAAAATGATTAAATGGTTATTTTTAAATACAGTTTAGCTTCTAGTTTAAGAAAAAGTTTTTTTTAAAAAAACTATATGTAAATGCCCTTTTGTCTTGAAAATATTTTACTCACTTTAACAAATTATTGTGACACATGTGAAGAAATACTGAAATAATACATCTTAAGTAAAGAGTGTAATGAAAAATGTGCTTTGGTGTAAATTGATATCACTGGATATTATATAAATTATTCAATTTTTATTGGAATAGTAATTTATAAATTATGGTGAAAGGCAAAATATTAAAAGGTTTTATTTAGAATCACTATGTCTGCGTTTACTGTTGTGAGTATTATGTGTTCAGACAGCCAGCCAGAACATTTCTGAAGTCCTGTTTTACTTCCACAAACAGGTGAGTCATCTCAAAGAAATAAATATAGTTGATAAGGGTCATCTAAGGGATTTGATTGCAGATAATTAAGTACATTTGTATGCATTTATTTACATTGGCACAATTAGAAATTCTAGTTAATACCAAAGAGAAGTAAAACAGGGATTTCTTGTCTTTTCATGTTCAAAGTCACCAAATGTGACATTTGGCATTAAATAACTTAAGCTACGCTAACATGGATGAAT
Source organism: Urocitellus parryii (assembly GCF_045843805.1). Taxonomy (NCBI): domain Eukaryota; kingdom Metazoa; phylum Chordata; class Mammalia; order Rodentia; family Sciuridae; genus Urocitellus; species Urocitellus parryii. Next base: position 39,743,687 of record NC_135544.1, read on the forward strand.
ACATGCAAACAGAAATTTTAGTGAAAAATTCATTTCAAAACAATTAAATTATATAGTATACCCCACATTTTAATTTTTGATCTTTTAAAATCTTACTGATAGCCTGTCAATTTTCCCTTGAGACCAAATAATATTTGTACATATACATGTGCAGATAGATTGATAAATATTGATATAGAAATGGATATCTGAATATAGCCCAAAATGTTTCTTATGACCATGCACAGACTTCAGATTATGGATTTAAAATAAAAGATCTTATTATATCACATAAAATATCAACAATTATTTCTAGCCAATGATTTAAAATGTGACTAAGCAGATTTTGGAAAACGATGACATCATTGTGGTTGCTCCACATAAAACACACGCGCGTGTGCTCCTGTGTGCGTACACACACACACACACAAAAAAAAAAACTGACTCAAAATCAACTGTAACTCTCACTAGAAGTCTATTCTTTACTGATAAACAATCAAGCAAGCTAACTTTTTAAAAAAGACTATCCTTAAGTAATTTTACTTAAAATTTATAAATTCTATAATTTTGGATTTTTTGAAGAGTGATAGTGATATTCTAAATAACATCATAGTTCAATAGGTATTGTTCATATAAAACTTAATCTAAATCTTGATTGAAAAAAATTTTGTGACTCTAAAATTAATATTAGTAGCTTTTATCATTAATTTCCCTTTTCTAGCAGTTAGTATATTAGGTATTATTAATAAATATGTGTGTTGCCTATTGGTATTAAATTTTGTTCACTGCATTATATGTTATTCTATAAGTGCTCCTTAGATTTTTTTCCCCTCTTTTATTGTTACTAGTTATTTGACACTGGTTACTCCCCTCCACTGGTGAAATAAAGCTCCTTATTTACTCCTGAGTAGGAGATACGGAATTAGCAGAAATTTTCAAAAGCAGTTTTCTTGTATAAACAATCATCCCTAATAACTGTGTTAATTGTTTTTACTATTTCTCTATGCTTGTGTCAGGTACTTCTGTACCTTTACAGTCTCTGTTCTATGATATTTGATGATTTTGTTAGTGTTTTGTTCTCTTTTTTATTATTTACTTTTAATTTTTTATATTTGAAAATATTTTATAAGAATAGCAATAGTAATAAACCAAAATTGGGTATTTTAGCCACTTTAATTACTCCAGGGGCTTAAATTAATATGCATTTTTACATTTTAAATTTGGACTATTTCAAAAAGAAAAAGAAAAGCTCAATCATTTATCCAGCAATAGAACTCCTGGATATTGTGTTGAAAAGAAACTGCTGATAAAGTGGATGTATCACATCATTAGCTTTTTTAGTGTGCTAAATCCATATTTTTTCAGACATAATATGCAGTATTTAATTAGTTGAATCATACAAACTAGAAATGTAGAATTTTCATTACCACTTAATGTCTTTGCAGAGGTTCAGAGATAGAATAACTAATATGTGTGTGGAAAGTAAAGTTCATTTATCTCTTTTACTGTAATTTAAAAGTTTTTCCCATACTTTTTCTATAAATGGAAGTTTGTACCCTATATTTGATTTCTAAGAATCAATATATATTATATTACAAATGGTTTGCTTTAAACATTTCTAAGCGGGGTGCAGTAACACATGCTTGTAATCCCAGCAGCTGAGGAGACTGAGCCAGGAGGATCAAGAATTCAAAGCCAGCCTCAGCAAAAGTGAGGCACTAAGTAACTCAGGGAGTCCCTATCTCCAAATAAAATACAAAATAAGGCTGGGGATGTGTCTCAGTGGCCAAGTACCAGCATCTCCCCCCACCCCCACACCACACACACAAGAAAATATTCTAAAGAATTTTTCCTTAGAATCAAAATTGTCCACTGTGGATTTTGTTATTAATTATATAACAATTAATTAGCTGTGTTTTAATATATTTGTAAAAACAAGGGGAACCTTATTATGGGTGTCAATAGAATTAATAAGTTTTATGATACAACCCATTGTCATACCTGCAAGATACATTTACTAACTGAAGTAACTTGCATACCTATTTATTAGACGATTCTGGTATTCATCTTGTCCAGATCAGGCCCAGCCATCATATTTTCCTTAGAGTTTATTAGCTGGGTCAGCTTGGATAATTACAATTTTCTTTCTCTTCTTAGTACATGTAATAGTTGCAGTTCCACTTAAGAAAGTTTGTAGCCGGTTCTCCAAAAGTTACTTTAGTCACTTCTGAATCTTACTTTGTGCCTATTAACTGCCTCCAATCATAAGAATAGAAAATGTGTGGGAGATATGAGTACAAATCAAATATCATTTTCTAATTTACTGGAGAAATTCTTTCTAAGATCTTTCAACTTAAAAGAAACGTCAAAAAGCCACAGACCTAGTGTAATAAATATGGCAAAAGAGAATTTGACAAAAATTATTTTACTTTTAATTCCAAAAGAGACTTAAAATTCAGAACACTTGTAAAACCTCCATCTATAAATATGAAGCATCTATTTTAGTAACAGCAGAAAAATATTCAATATTTTCTTTTATTTCTTTCACTCATTTTTCTATTAATAAGCATGATGTCATGAACTTAGTATTTTATAGTTCCATGGAAAAGATATGCTTGGGTCTGGAATGTTTTAAGATTAAACAGAAAGAATCAAAATAGAATTAACAATCTCACCAACAAATTGACTTATCAAAAACATATTTTAGGTAATTAATAAGCACTGATTCAATTAAAATAATACATTTAGTTTTCTTATCAATAATTAAAAATACTGAACAGTAGAACATTTAAAATTACCCTAGGTCCATGTATGATTGCATGAATGGTTTGACTCTACTTTGTGTACAACCAGAGAAGTGAAAAATTGTGCTCCTTTTGTGTACTAAGAATTGAAGTACACTCTGCTCTCATGTATAACTATGAATAATTTGTTATGAAATATCAGTGACAAGAGAACTCAAAAAATGGCCAAGTGCAAATTTTGAATGACTAAAACTGCTTATAACTTATATAAAGGATAATAGCTGAACAGTCTTCGTAGATTCTGCCCTTTAAAACATCAACGTGCTATATAGATATTGACAATAGTTACAAACCTAGTAAATAAGAAAAAGTAATCATTATTTTAAAATATGTTTATATCATCTAAATATCACTTTGAATGGTTATAACAAATTAGAAGATCAATTAAAGGTTTGGGTTGTTAATCATAAAAAGTATAAATGTGATCCCGGGTGGGATGACACACACCTGTAAACCCAGTGGCTTAAGTCTCAGGCAGGGATCACAAATTCAAAGCTAGCCTCAGCAACTTAGGAAGACCCTAAGCAACTTAGTGAGACCCTGTCTCAAAACGTAAAAAAATAAAATAAAATAAAATAAAAATGAGATGAAGATATTGCTCAGTAGTTAAGCTCCCCTTGGTTCAATCCTCAGTACTGCTTCCCCACAAAAAAGCATAAATATGACTCAAATGTGTTAATAATTGATTACTGTTCACAAGATCCAGCCTTGTGAGTTCATCCAAAATAAAATAAAATGGTAAATGGAATAAGACAATATTTAAAGATGGGTTTGTAACTCAGTGGTAGAGACTCATCTAGCATATGTGAGGCACTGGATTTGATCCTCAGCACCCCATAAAAACAAAATGCAGGTATAAAAATAGGGGTGGGGATGTGACTAAGTGATAAAGTTCAATCTCCAGTACCAAAAAAAAAAATTTTAAAAACACAGTATTTATTTAGACATCTTTTTCCATTGTTTATCTACAATGCTCTTTTGGATTTTGGTGTCGGTGTATGTGTGTATATTCACAGATACCTGCCATTTATAACATGGAATTTTACTGTTTAATTTTGCAAGATGCTTCAAGCTACTCAAAATGTTCATGTGATCACTTAATGAATACTTTGATGATTAAAAGAAGAATATTTCCAAGTCAGATATAATTCTACAATTTAAAACCCACTGATTCACATTAAAAGAATAAAGATAAATTATCTATATCTTACAGAGCTGTGCTTCATGTTTTATCTTTTTCCCCCCATTGGCATAGTTTTTAATCTTCCAACTTATTTGTCCTCACTCTATCTACTGTGCCACTGAGTGACAAGTTCCCCCTTGTGTACAAAATCTACTTGTGAAATACTAAAACTTTTGTGCAAATGGATCAAAACTGAGCACAATTTAGAATATTGAAAGGAACAAAGTTTTAAAAGGTAAAAGGTAAAGGAGGAGGAAGAGAAGAACTGGCTTAACAACAACATAAAGAGTGTTTCTTTGAGGGGTGATGAGATGTGAAACAGTAAGGTTTAAATAGTCAATGATTTCTAAGAAAGAAATATATGATTTTTAAAGGGAAACCACCATTAATTTATAATAATTTTCAGAAGACAGTTGGTTATGCATTTACATTTTTGTTGGTCTATTGATGTGTTAAAATTCATCATAACTCCTATTAAAAACCAAGCTATGGTCAATATCTTAAAAATCATATCCATATGAACAAAATAGTCAAACTCTATGTCTTTGATACTTTGTCCATTGTTTCAATGGAGAGTAAACAGCAGGTGCTTCAATATTCAGTACTTATAAGATAATGGATATGACTTGCAATGCAGCCAAATGCCCATTAAAGTTTTTTAAAATAGGAAAATATTTTGCTATAATGCACAGTTATGAATGCAAACCTATCAAGAACCACTCAACGGATAATAGTTTCTAATTACAAGTTTTCCCACTCTTTTACATCCCAATATGTCTAATTCAAGCCTTAGAGTTAAATATTTATGAATAATATTGACAAGCTTTCTATTCATGTATTTTTCTTCTGTTCTCAATTACATTAGATCCTCATGTTGCACAAAATGCTTAATAATAGTTTATTTGTTATGTCCTGTAACATCATGTGCAAGAGCTTAGCAACTAATTATGTTTATGTTTCAGATTGGATGAAGTCATAAAAATAGAAGTATAGTGATTACAGATCACATTCAAGGTGAAAACCACCAACAAATAATAGAACAGCTTATCATAAGACCCTCTTTTCTATCTTTTCTAACACCTGATCATCTGTGACTTAAACATATAATAGATTCACTGTATGATTTCCATCCTTTATAAACCTCTTAAATTATGATTATTGTCACTATGACTACGCAAAAATAATTCTTAACTTTTAGCACAATATTGTTCCATGGTTTTGACCTCTCATTCTCCAGGAGACATAAATCTCTTTAAGTTTTTAACTATATCTACTTCAGTTAGATTATGAAGTTCAATTAGATCTTATTAGACTCCCTGGTCACTTTTGATTGGATGAACACCCTTAATGATTGCAATGTAAGATAACATAATGTATTTTACCTTTTTGAATACTCTCTCATTCTCAATTTTGAAAAGATATAACTTGGAACAAAATTATATTTACCTGAATGATAGGGTATTAGATGCAATTATTTCAAAACCATCCTATTTACCAATGATAAGTATTCTTTCCATTTTCTGTTCTAAGATAATACAATCAATAATCAAAGGCCATGTGTAGATTAGCCATACTATCTATTTGTAGCTTTCTTTCTGCAATAGTAGTGAATAAAAGTCTAAGTGAAAGCTAAACCCAATTCATATAATGTAACTATAATTTGACTATTTTCAATGATCAGTCTTCCTACCCTCCCCTTGATAAGTTCTTAGCTCATTTGCTCAATTAGCTTTTGAAAATTTGTTTTTGATTTGTTTCTCTCTGCATATCATCTGTTCTATTTTTTTTTGTCCCTTGCACACCATGTTTTTATTCTTCTTGCTTCCAGAGTCACCCTCCGTAGTGGAGTTAATGCAAGTCCTCACCCTCATCAAAACATCAGTGATGATGCTAGTCTTATTGATATAATAAATCTGCACTTGAAGATGATGAAATCCAGCATTCATCATTCTTCTCGACTTTTACTGCCCTCCCAAATTTATAGACACCTGAATTTCTAATATTCTTCACTTCTTCCTCTCTGAGATAATATGCTTTCCCATCTCTCTCTCATTTTTTTAACCTCCTGAATAAGAAATATCTGTGTTTGTATTTTATCATTCTCTGTCTGTTTTACCCTACATAACTCATCCATCCTTGGACTCCAATTACTTTCTTAGGCCATGAGAACTGTATCTCCGTCCCAGCCCTCTCTGGTTTGGGTTGTATGTTTCTTGTTGTCTATGGATTATTGTCTCCTTATGTCCACCCTGTATCTTCAATCTTCAAGAAAATGAAATGGGCCCATTCCAACTTACCTCTTGAAAACTTTGATAGCAATATAGTCTTAAGGACTGTCATAATCATGAGCTTTTAAACATTTTTTAGTTTTCTCTCCTTTGTTTTTAAATCCAGTCATTCCACTGGATTTTTTCCCAGACTAATTAGTTTGTTGGAGACTATAAATTTGATATGAGACCCAACAATTTTCTTCCTAAACATAATTATCATATTGTTATGTCAAATATGCCTTCTGTGTAGTTAGTAGATACCTTGAATAATGTCACATGAATTCCATAACCAACAAAATACTTTTAAAATCCTGTTAAAAATTGCAAAATAAATTTTAGTTTATACTGCCAATTCTACTACTCTTGGTCATGCTTGGGGATCCAGGGACTAGAGTGGTCTCCTTCTTCTCTTCTCCCATTCCAGCAAGAAGAAGAATAAAGAAGGAATTTAAATGGTTTAGCCCTGAGATGCCTCTTATCCACCTGATTTCCAGAGAATAATTGCCCTGAAGGTTACTCAGGGAGGAAGACAGACAAAACCATTTCTTTTACTAGTTTCCCATAGTTGTAACTATTTCCCTGTTGGTTTTTAAGACTGCTCTGACTAGTTTCTCAAGATGCAGATGCTCCTTATAGCAGACATCTACTTGCTGCTTCTAGAAAAGTACATAGGCATTCCCAAGTGCCCTTGGTGAGGGCCCCCATGTCTGTCTCCTGCCATGGAAGATAATGCCGTCATTTTCCTAAACTCTTGCCTACTCTGTTCCTATCCTCCAAAGTTTCTTCTTGCTTGATTTAAATCCATATTTCTCCCTTTCAATTTCCTAAATATAACCTGGGGTGGGCGGTAGGATCTGCTGATTTAAAGAGAGCCAATTCTACCACATTTTAGTAGGCTTAGTATGATCAGAAGATCTTCAACTAACTCTTTATTGTTCTCTTGGTCCCAATTTTAGACATAATTACCAATTTTAAGACAACTCAGCACTCTGCAATAGTGCTCCTGATTACCTCCTTTGCTCCCTTTCAATATTTAGGGTCTATTTTGCATATTTTTTATTCTGAAATTCTGTTTAATTATTTTGTTCTTGTTTTGTAAATCCAGTGCTTTTCCATTGCCTTTTTTTTATCAAGTCCATATTTCTTGAAATACATTTGAATCTTCTAGTTATTTATTCTTCTTTGATCATATAATTTATGAAATTTCTCTATAATAATCTAACTTTGTTAGAATATGTTTTTTCCTGAATTATATAACTTTAAAACCAAATTCAATCTTAACTAATTATTAAAAAAAACTCTCTTATCATTTATCTTTACTAAGTGTTTTATGTGTATGTGTGTGTGTGTGTTTGTGTTTTCTAATGCTTTAGAATGGAACAAGTATATTTTCAATATTTGCATGTGTTTTCTAATGCTTTAGAGTGGAACTAAGCATAAGATTTGTGAAATGATTTTAAAAAGATTTGTGAAAGTGAAAGGTTTAGCATGGTTTACATATGTGTGAAGAAATTGCTGACCACTGACAATACTTTTAAATTAAACCCCAACGGAAGCCCATTACTTTTTTTAATTATAGAATTTTGTTGTGGTAGGTATAACATGATATAAATGAATATCTGGGATGGATGAAAATATGTATTCCATTTAATTATTGTTAGAGCAATACTATATTCCATAACAGTCATTTAGCCTAATAAGATCAAAGAAATACCTGATATATTCAGAATAGAAGTCAAAGAATAAAATGGCCCGCTTGTCTTAATTATCCACAGAGTAGGCACTAACTTGTCAAAGGACAAAAACATAAATCGAAGAAAAGATGTAGAGGGAAAAGTTTGTAAATAGAAAAAAGACAGAACTATTGAAGCAACTATATGGAAAATGAAAGGCATTCAAAATAATTACATTAATTAAGATGATGTAATAAGTGGAATTACTTTTTGTATAGATACCCCATGCTTTTTAAAATGTTCTCTTTTTGGATTTCTGAATATAAAGAGATCTAAATATTAGCAGATACCATTTGTATAATCATTTTCTAATTTAAATTTCTAGTACTTGTTTTTTCTCTATTCCTTATGTATATCATACATAAGTATGGGATTTTAAGTATGTGAATACAGATTGATGTGCTCATTTCTAAGTGGTAAATTTCACAACAACAGTGTTTGAGCTTTATTTTTTCAAAACAGAATCTGTAATATAAATTTTTTCATCTATTTTCATATCTGCAATGCTAGACCATGAGATATCAAATAAAGGGTTTCCCTGCTGCTAGGAAAATGGCAAGAGCCCTGACATCTCCACTTTTATTAGTTTTCTAATTTTATTTCCAGATCCATAGCTGATTTGATAGAAAGTTGGGTTTCTGGTTCACTGATATAGGAAAATCTCTATAAATACACAGAGCCATAATGCAGCCAAAGGAATCAAAATAGTTTGGGAATAAAAGTACATTTTTAGAATACTTGTAATCCTTAGGAGTATATAACTTTGGAAGCTTTTACCTAATGCTTTTGGGTAATGCAAAGAGTAATTTTTCACCACTAATCATATTTTTAATTCAGTTTTAGAGCATTTGAAATCTGCAGAAAAATGTTTCAGTGCTTAAATGATTGAAAAATTTGAAAATATACTTGTTACAAATATTTAAATACTAATTATAGACAAAGTATAATTTCCATTGGGAAAATATCAGAAATTAAAATAATTATAAAGATCCTAAGTAAACTCATGCATCATTCAGTGATGGGGTAAATTCTGAGAAATACATTATTAGGTGATTTTGCTGTGTCTGTCTACTATAGAGTGTGCTTGCACAAACCTACATTGTGGAGCCTACTACATAGACACCTAGGTTACATGGTGTAGCTAGCCTATTGCTCCTGTGCTGTCTGCAAATCTGTAGAACTCCTTACTCTGCTAAATACTGCAGGCAATTTTAGTACAGTGGTATTTGCATAAATAAACATCTAGTCACAGAAAAGGTACAATAAGATATGATATGGTAAAACAAAAATAAATAAAACATGCTACATCTGCATGGGGCACTTGAAGTTTGTAGGACTGAAAGATATTCCAGTTGTGACAAGAAACAAGTGGCAAGTGATTGTGAAGGACTAGGGCACAACTATACACTACAGTAGACTTTACAAAGCCATACCTTTGAAAATATTGCTTCTTCAATAATATATGAGTCTTAGATTACTCACTGAAACTTATTTACTTTATAAATTTTAAAAACTTTGGGATTTTGGTATAATACTAGCTTAAAAACACAGGGTACTGTACAGCAGTCCAGAAATATTTTCTTATTTCCTTACTCTAGATATTTTCTCTTTTAAAAATTTTTACTTTAAAAAATATTTTTGGTAAAAACTGATGCAAACACAGCATTAGCCTAGGTGTGCAGCGCAGCGAATCAGGGTCATGAGTATCAATGTCATGCTCCTCCTCATCTTATCTCACTGGAAGGTCTTCAGGGGGCTGTCATCTCCTATGGGAACAAGGCTTTCTTCCAGAGTACCACCTAGGGGAACTGCCTGAGGCTCTCTCAGTTGAGAAGGTACCCTCTTTCAAAACATATCTGAGGTGGTTTGCAGGGTTCATTTCTCCAAATGATACTCCATTTTCCTCCTACAGGAATTCATAAGGGCATCTTGAAAGAGGAGCTGAGTCATCAATGGCATCTGTGGCTCCTGCAGTGCATCTGTAGTGTGGGCTCACTGACAGCCTGGAAAGCCCTGGGATTCTTACTGTGCCAGATTGCAAAGGGTTTCAATTTGTAGCTTGCAACCTTGCCCCCCAAGCAAGATTATTATCCTGTCCATAAAAGCCTTGAAATCTGACATTGACTTGGCCTCTTTAGGCATCTGATTTCTGAGTAGTGTAGCTACATCCATATTGCAGATTTACTCTTGAAAGTAAGTTTCTTCCACAATCAGCTTATCTAGAGTTTCTATAAATTCTTCCTTTGCCTTTTTGTGCTGAAAGCAGAGTATGCTTGTAGCAGCACTCAGATTCACTCTCATAATATGTAACGAAAGATGATTCTTGAGTCATTTAAAATACCCAGAGCTAGCAGTAAATTCAATATTGTAGGTGGGTCCAGCTTTTTCTTTCAACACTGTAAAATTTTTGATTTGGCAGTGATCATTAAGGGGTGGAGAGAGAGATTTCCCTATTTCCAGTCTTCAATATAGATCATTAAAAGTGTCTTCATACCTCCTTTTCTCAAATTTTTGTTAGTTCTATTGCCTTGAGTGAGGTGGCTTCTTTAACAGCTCTGTCACTTTGTTCTTGTTCTTCAAGATCATGGGTGTGATGGACACAGACATGCTTGACTGGCAAACAGCAACCATTCCTAAATTTCTACCTGCATTGTCATTAATCATTTTTAATTGTTTTCATGTCAATCACACAACATGACCTCTTACTGGCAACATTAGCAGCAAATTTTCTTCGCTGAGGAACCATGAAGATCCAAACAAAATAAAACTAAACCAAGCACAAGAGAAAAGGATCAAATCAAGAAATTCACTAAGCAAAAGATGTGTGAGGCTGCTGCCTTCCTAAGAGAGCACAGTTTGACAGAAAGCATTTTTAAGAAGGAATACGTTCTAAAATAATGATTAAAAGCATAGTAGAGTAAATACATAAACCAGTAACATGGTTGGTTATTATTATTATCAAGTATTTTGTACCATGAGTAATTATATATGCTATATTTTTTTTGTGACAGTTACCAGGGAGTGAATCCAGGGCTGCTGAGCCACATCCCATTCTTTTGATTTTTTATTTTGCTAGGTTGCTTAGGGCCTTGCTAAGTTGTTGAGGCTGTCTCTGAACTTGTAGTCATCCTGCCTCAGCCTCCTAAAATGCTGGGCTAATTTTTGTATTGAAAGGGTAAAGTTTCTAAGCTGGAAGGCTTGAATTAAAATGTAAAAGATTAGGTATTATTGAGTTCCTCTGTTACACCCAGATTCCTGAGATAGTTAAAACAATGCCCTACTGGCCATTTAGCCTAGGGCCCTGTGCAGTTCGTCACAGGGCCCGAACCAATCAGTTTGAATGTGTACCCCGCTTAGGAATGACCAATCACCCACCCCATCTGTTCCCACCAATGAATGTGCCAATCATGTCTCAGATAATTTTTCAACCCCATTATAATCATAGGCGTAGTCTTTTGCTGACCACAATATTGTTAATTCCTTGAAGGACTCTGTACTCACTAAATTTATACTATTTGATTACAGAATTTAAAATTATATTTAAACTCAATTGCTTGCCTTCTTTGTACCAGGACACTGATTTTGTCTAAATAATCCAGTTACTTATGAATAATTTGTTAATAATGCAGATGTCAGCTACTTGTGTGTCCATGCAAAACTTATATAAAAGTCATTCTAGTGCTAGTGAAAGGGTAAAGTTTCTAAGCTGGAAAGTTTGAATTAAAATGTAAAAGATTAGGTATTATTAAGTTCCTCTGTTACACCCAGAACCTGAAATTCCTGAGATAGTTAAGACAATGCCCTACTGGCCATTTAGCCTAGGGCCCTGTGCAGTTTGTCACAGGGCCCGAACCAATCAGTTTGAATGTGTACCCTGCTTAGGAGTGACCAATCACACCCGCCCAACCTGTTCCCGCCAATGAATGTGCTATTCACGTCTCAGAGTTGTATTGTTCTCAGAGTTGTTGTTCAATTTTCCCAAGCCTCATGATGATTTGTTCTGATGTATGCAAAGCCCACCGCCCTCTCCAGAAAGTGTACTTAAGCTCTGTTTGACCTCTGCTCTGGGCTCTGGGCCTCTCTCCCTTCCAGAGTGAGCCTTGAGCCTCAGCGTGCTGAATTAGGATCCTCTTCAATAAACTCCCTCCTGCCCATTGCATGAAGCTGGTCTCTTGTGGTCTCTTTCTCCAAGGATTCGCCGGATCCTTACATTAGTTCACTGTTAAACATAGCAAATTTTAAAGGAATACATTTATTTCATAGTTAAATATATAATTCCAATTGGTTAACTGTGTAATGTCAGATTCCTGGAACCCCAATAGACCCTCTGGAGCCAAATCCAATGCAATCACATAAGAGTCTTTATTGCAAGCTCTAGCCTGGACTCACAAACATTTCTGACACAGCAGTCCCAAGGAAGGAGTGAGTCCTAACCCTTAGTTCAGTGAGATTTTATAGGATTTAGAGGATACTGTATGCATCACAACATCACACAGAAAATCATTTCATACTGCGGGAAAATAAAACAACTCTTAACATTGATTAGCACATTCACTGGCAGGAACAAGTTGGGTAAGGGTGATTGGTTAGTTCAAGTGGTGGATACATTTGAACTGATTGGTTTAGACTTCAAGGGGTTGGAAGAGTGTATATGCTAAACTGCAGGGTTTCTTAATCATGTTGATCAATCACTGAAACTACTGGGAGGTTCACCTGGAATTTTAGGTATTTTCCCTGTCTCAAGCTGATTGATGGTTGCTAGGGGATTGCTATGGGTCACCACCTAGTGTAACAGAGTCAGGGATAGCTGGCACTCCAGATCTCTCCAGTTATTTACAGACAAACAACTCAGCAGGGTGGGTATGTGCCTAGGAGCACTTTGTGGGTTTTTCCAAGGACAAGGGTCATGCCCCCTCCCTCTGGACAGGCCTTGAGGTAGAAGCTGGTTTCTCAAAAATGGAGTCACATCAGTTTCTCAACTGAACTAGTTTTTAGTTCAATGGTATCATTATTTTAAAATAATAAGTGAAATGCAGAAATATGTCCTCAAAATGAGAAGACATTTTTAAAAAGCCAAAAAGATAAACAAATGTATTAGTCATGGTTCTCTAGAGGAACAGAATCAACAGGAAGTATTATTATAAAAAGGGGATTTATGAGGTTGGCTTACATGACCAGAAGCTGAATAGTATACAATGGCTGTCTGCAAGCTGGAGAGCTGGTAGAACCCACAGCTGTGCAGTCCAAGAGGCTCAAGTCCCAGAACAAGGGTTTTACTCTACTCTGATACCAAAGACTTCTAGAAACTCCCTGGAGAATCACTGGCAGAGTCCGCATTGGAAGAGTAAAAAAGTCAGAGTTCAGTACCCTCAGAAGATCATAGCACCAATAAAGAATCCATTCAAGAAGAATCCAGCTTGCATCTGCTGTCGCTTCCTTGTTCTTCCACTTTTATTCCATCCAAGCCATCAGCCTATTGGATGGTGCTGCCCATGCTTAGGAAGGGTCTGCATTTTAGTTAACTATCCCACATGCCAAACATTCCTAGACACACCCTCATTGACACACCCAGAAGCCTTTCCTTGACACACCCAGAAGCCTTTCCTCTGCATTTATTATTATTATTATTATTATTATTATTATTATTATTATTATTATTTTTGGTGCTGCAGATTGAACCAAGGACCTTGTGCATGCATGGAAAGCACTCTTCCACTAAGCTACATCCCGCCCCTCATCTGCATCCCTTAATTCAATCAAATTGACAATTCAAATTAAGACAAGGCCATATTTGTATGGACACTAAATATCTGGAAATAACATGAGTGAATCTTTCCTTTTTTGTCCTTTTCCCATCTATCATTATTCTAATTTCTCCAAAAAGAAAAATCACTTTTGTTACAAAAGAAAATAGAGTACTCATTTAACCACCCTTGTTATGTTAAGGGTTTTATTTCTTGGGGAGAAGAAGAGGCTTCTGATACTTTCTTTTCTTTTCCATAAACTCATTATGATATAATCTACATAGAAAAATATTCACTCTTATAAGTGAACAGTTAAATAAGTTTTGTTAATTGTAGGTTGTCCTGTAACTATGAGCCTAATTAAGATATCAAATATTTCTGAAACTCCTCAAATTAATCACTTTGTAAATTTTGTACTCATTCCCAACTCCCAGCTCCAGCAACTACTAATTTATAACTCATTCTGCCTTTTCTAGAATGTAAGAGAAGTGCACACACTTAATCTTTCTCCTGTCTTCTTTACTTAGAATAATGCTTGTGAGATTCATGCAAGTTGTTTACATACCAATACTTTGTTCCATTTTACTGCCGATTAGTATTCAATAATATAAATATACCTACTTACTATTCATTAGTTAATGGATATTTGTGTCTCTAGTTGTTACATATTTGGTACATTCACATGTTAATTTTTGTAGACATGCATTTTCATTTTACTTGGGTAAATTCCTAGGAATAAGTTGGCTAGATCATATGGTGAGTATATGTTTAATTGCCAAACTATTCTCAATGTAGGTATATCATTTTGTTTTTCTGTCAGCTGTGAGAATACCATTCCTTCCATATTTTCACCAGCAACTGGTGAAAATATTTTAAGTCTTTATTTTGGGTTGGTATGTCATTGTGATTTGAAAATGCATTTCTATGATAAATAGCAACAGTGAACAGCTTTTCCAGCTGCTTATGTGCCTTTCATATGCCTTCTTTTGTAAAGTGTCTTTTCAAAACTTTTCCTCATTTCTTAATTGAGTTGTTTATCTTATGGTTGAGTTGCAAGGCTTGCTTATGTTTCCAGAAAATACATCTTTGAAAGATATATTTTTGAAAATGTCTGTTCCTACTCTGTGACTTGTCTGGTATTTTATTTTGTAAAGTATATTTAGCTATTTCTCTTATGATATACATATATGTGTGTGTTTGCACAAGAGTGTCCTGCTTACTCCAAAGATGTTCTAATCTGTCTTCTTCAAAATGTAAAGAAGCTCAAAATTTAACTATAGCCCTTTGATTCTATAGTTCTTGTTAAGTTAGTTTTTGCAAATGAATACATTATGGACACTCCCTATATTCCATGTAGAAATCAATTTTCTATTACTGTTGATTAAAGGCTATCCTTTCAACCCATAATTTACTTGGCACATTTGACAGAGTCAATTAACCTTATAAATCTTTGGTTTAATTACTTATTTGTATTGCTCTTCAGTTCTCAATTTCTTTATTTCTCTTTTGGTCGTTATTTCCTTTTTTTCTGTTTCATCTGAGTTTTAATTATTATATTTTTTCTCAGTTCCTTAGAGGGAAATTTAGGCCTATATCTTTTATTGTGAGTTTTAATTAGTTTTTATGTAATACTGACTTTTGATGTAGTTAGACTTGTGACTATCATTATTTATTTTGTAAACATTCCCTCTTGGCTTTTGTTTTTTTCTTTCTTGCCTTTTAAATTTTATGTTTATTTTAGAATCAAATTTTATTTTCAATTGACTTTAATTTATACTTCTCTGTAATTAATTTTCTAGTGTCCATTCCAGGCATTAAAATAAACATTCTAAATTTTGCAGTTTTGGGGATGTGAATGCTAGTGATTCCAAATTCATATGATGCCATCCTAATCCTTAAAATGATGATTACGATATGAGGATTTATAGATATGATTAGGTCATGAAGACAGAGCACTCCCTGATGGGATTAGTGCTCATAAGTAGGGAGACACTGTAAGAGAGTACTGATAACCAGAAGGGTGGCCTTCACCAGACACCAGATCTACAGGCAACTTGATTTCAGGCTTCTCACACCCCACAACTGGATGGAATTAATTTATGTGGTTTATGAGCCTCCTAGTTTAGGATAATTTGTTACAGAAGCACAGACTAAGACAACAGTATATTTAAAATTAATGTGCTACAACTTCATACCAAATATAAAAATCTTGGCACTATATAGATTAAATTATCTCCTATAACTATCAAGACTAAGCTTTTTACATTTATTATATATATGTCTAATAAATTCTTACAAGTAAAAAAATATAGTTACATAATAATAGGTACTTGAGGAAATTTAGAAGAAAAAAATAAATCAATCAAATAGGCTGTTATCCTTACCCAAACTATTTGACATTTTAATGTTCTTCTTTAAGTCTATAAATATATATATATATTTTTACTCAAATTTTAGAAAATTTCAAACATTGTGTCTTCAAATATTTTTCTCTTTTTTCCTGCTAGGTATTCAATCACATTTATATTAGGCTCTTTGATGTCTAGCAGATACCATAAGCTCATTTATTTCTCAACCATTTTTTTTCTTCATTCTTTGGCTTCAATAATTTTTGTTGATCTTTAAATTTACTTATTTGTTCTGATGCTAATTCCATTCTTCTGCTAAATCTATTCGGATTTTTTAAAACTTCACTATTACATTTTTTGATATAGACCTATTTGTTTTTTTTCATCATTTTATCATCTTTGGTCTTTTTCATTTTATTTTCTGATATTTCCTATCTTTTCATTAGGTGATCAAATATTTCTTTTACATCATTGACAATGATTAAAATAGTGATTTTAAATTCCTTTCCTCCTAATTCTATCATGTAAATCACCTCAGAGTTGGCCTCACTTGCTTTTCTTTTCTTTGAGAAGGAGCTCCATATTCCTGGTTCTCCTATATCAGGTAAAGCTTGTATTTTATAACAAATATTACAAAGTATCAAGTTATGAATACTGGAGGATCTTTTCTTTCATGATTTGTTTGGTTTTGTTTTGGTCTTGGATAGCAACTCCTGTCTTAACTGATTTCTTTGACTTTAACTAAACACTTTAGTTGAACCCCCACAAACATGTTGCAAGGGGCTGTTGAAGATGTAGGTAGATTAAATTTGGGGATACCCTCTCTAGATATTTCCCTTCCAACATTTTTCCTCTCACTTTTCCAGCAACTACAGTTGCCTTGATTTCATATTTTGCTTTTCCAGGCCAGAAAATCAGGACTTTATTCCATAAGGGGTTCTGCCAATGACACCTGTTCTCAGGGTAGAAAGAGTGGAAACAAATACAAATCCCCTTTCTGAACATGGGATCCTAGCAAGAATTTGTATCATTTTCCTAACTCTCCAATAATTGCTCTGAGCCATTTTGTCCAAACTATATTGTTATTTCTAAAGGAATCCAGTTGGAAATCATTACCAATCTACAGATTCACCAATTTTCTTTAAATAGTGAAAATTAAGTCAAATGTCTTCTTAAAATTTTTATCAGACATTTTGCCTGACAAGTCCTTTCCCCTTCCATATTTTTTTTCCTATTTCTAACATGGAATTCTTTATTTAGTTATATGATCTTTTTGGAATACCAATCTTCCATATGTCTTATTTTACTGGCTGTAAATTTACATATTTTATTTTTGGAAATTTTCATTAAAAATAATCTTTTCTTAGATTCACCTAAAGTACAAAAATAAATCCCTTGGAACCCTTTGGTTCCTGGTATGACATTGTGCCCATTGGCATTTGGTTGAATATGGTTTTACTAAATTATTTAACTCATATTATCAACTTAAAGTTATTTTTCCATGATCCCGTATCAACTTGGTGTCATTCGAGTCACTGAGTTTTGGTTTCATCATATCAAAAAAAAAATGTATCTAAGGATCTTTAGCGTTACTTCATTATGTTAATTTGAATGATATCATAAGTAAGAGTTTACTACTTTCTCCTTTTCTGGAGTAATGTTGTCTGATTACTAAAAGGGCTGTTCTTTTGTGGCTATACATAGTCTCACAATTAATCACTATTCATATTTATGGTGACGGGCTCCAGATATCTCTTGCCTCATCCACACCTGGGAACAAACCCTTTCTTGACTCAGACCTCTTCCTGGCTCTACATGGGCTGCTTATCAATTTCTCTAGAGTGACACTAAATCAAGTGGCAGCACATGGTAATGTAAATCACAGTCTAATTTAGTTGTCACTGTGTTGTGACACTTGGTTAAAAATGCTTTTTAATTGTGAGTATAAATTATACATGAACGATTCCTAGTGACAGTCTTAATACTACATCAGATTATTTCACCCAAGGGGGAATAGCAAGCATCATCAACAGGAGGCAAGTGTATGCTTCAAACTTTTTAAATAGTAATTTAGGGAAAGATAATGATGTTGACATGCTCTGGTTTCGTTTCAACCCCAATGGTTTGGCTAGAGAGGAAGGAAGGGGAGGGGAGAAAAGATGGTCTTTGAATATTTAGGGTTAAGAATTATGGAACTGTGGCCCTGAAATCATGATCTGAGATTTCTGTTTGGCAGTTTACCAGTTTGTAGAAATGAGCTACTTAATCTTGGCAAGGTATCCTAAAGTGAGAGAAGAGGTAAGAGGACTTAGAAGAAAAGCAATTTTTCTAAGTGGATAATTGAACCTATAACTTCTTAAGTATTTCAAAATCTACATTCCCTCCTTTTTAAAGCACTGGGATTTATTAAGTGGACTACAACTGGGTCTTGTATGATTAATATTCTATAGTATCACATAATTGAAACACAAAATGTATATAGGAACAGATACATAATAGATCATTTTTATTTTATTCATCTAAATAAAGTAAGAATAACAGAATAAAAATTAACCTAACTTTACTCTGATCTCCATCTTCCGGAAAGTCATATTTGCTTTAATATGGAGAAATCCCTTAATACTAATGTACATTTTATTGAAAAAGGTTGACTCATGTTTGAAGCTATGCATCACAGCCATGATGCTTGTTTCTTCTTCTCTAAAATTAGGATAGTAATGTCTATCTCACAGAGTTTTGGGGATAGTTTTTGTAAACAGGCAGTATGTGAACAAGCATGTTGTAGTAGTCGATAAGTGTTAATAGTCCTTCAGTGGCAAACCTAACTTTTATGAATGTGGGTACGTTTTGAAGCAGCCTGCTTGTTTATCATACTTAAGTAATCTCTGATGTCTTACAGGTCTTCTTACACTCTAGGTTCACAAACCTTGACCTCCAAGAAAACTCTACAACTCTAAGTATCTGTAACATCCTAAAAATTAGAAATAATTAAGGAACAAACAGGTAAAAAAATATCAAAATGGAGCATTCTCTCATCTTTCATAATAATACAAAGTAAGAAAATATATAATCATTGGCCAGTTTGAAAGAAAGGCACAGTATCACCTGTAAAAATCTAAAATAGCTAGTAAAATTGGGATTGGCTTCTAAAATAGCAAGTAAAATTGGGGTTAGCTTGGATGATTAAGGAGGACAAGAACTCACAAGCTAGGTTGAATGTTCTAACAAGGAGCGGTGCAGTACCCAATTTTAGCAGATTTAAACTAGCTTGTTGAGCATTTATCATCACAAATGAAATGAGCATCTACTGTGTCTTGGATGCCTCTGAAACAAAGATGAATGATGCTCAGTCCCTGTTTCAGTTGAGCTCATGTGAAAGTACTCATCCAAGGAAGAGCTATGCCTTGCACTCAGTCACAGTGGCTAATGACAATGAACACTATTCGTATACAGGATGAAAATCTGTTTTCCACATTAGAAGTTATATTGACAAATACTAATTATAATTCTCCTTTAATTTAGATTGCCATAATTTCCTTATGAATATCTACTTTTGCCTTGTAGTAAACACCTTGCTGGTGATTTGTGAGGAGATGGTTTACAGGATGATTAATAGTACCAACTTAGTAGAGTTTCCAGAGATTTAACTAAGGTTTCAAACCAAGAAAAAATAGATGTAAAATTTTGATATTTTAAATCATCAAGTTTACTAACAGTAGAATTATATAAAAGTCTGTTTTTTTTAATTTTACATAAATAATCTCTCCAGAAATGTCAGGAATTTGTGCACTGAAAGATAGAATTACTAAAAATTAGATGTTGAATCCAGAGTCTCTATAGATTTACTCGAAGTGACGGGAGTCTGAAATCATCTCCTAATGATTTTCAGAATTGATTTAGAACATACCAATACATGCTACAGTATAAAAAAGATGGTGAACTCATCAGAACTTGGTTGTTTGGAAGATTACAGCCTTCAGCTATGAAGCCGGTCTCTCAAAATCCATACTTGTTAGAGTGGTCAGAAAATATTAAAATTCTATATTTTTCTTTGTCCATTTCACAGTATGCAAAATTTATACACATTTGATACTTAACAAACACTGGCAAATTATCATAACTATTCCTACTTATCCAAGTAAGTGATAAGATTTGGAAGCGATTTACTGCAGCTAATAAAACATGGTATACAGATTTGAACAAATTTGGTATTCTAAGAACTGTGACATGCATTGTATCTGGAAGAAAATATCTCAACCTGAGTTGTGATATAGTGTAAAATATATTTGGTGTTAGTCCTTTTTCTAGATATATGACTCAAAATTGTTATGTAGAAATCAGGCTGAGCCCTACTCTGAGTTATTCTATGTTGTATAGAACAGCAACTTTCAGGTTGTGCCTAGACCTGTGTTATTCTATTTTATAAATTTTCAGTTTTTGCTGAGTTACCCTATTTTGAGTATAAGTGCTAAAGCAGAATGATGTGGTAACTTGTCTGGGAATAGATAACCACCAGATGATGGACATAAAGAACTTATCAAAAATAATATCCTTCTCCTGCAGCAGAGCACAAACATAAGACACAATCTGATAAGCAAATTAGTCATGCTAATAAAAAACAACACCTGTGATGTTATCAAACTAAATCAGAAGCTCTTGAATGATGCATAGGCAAATCAAATCCATATCAGAGATATCAGAGAAAGCAGGCCCATGAGTTTATCAAATACACCAAGCCCAGGAATGATGTAATCCTCTCACATGAAAAAGTTGTCTGGAATAGCTCCATGCTTTGTACAACTTCCATGTCTCCCAGAAATTCTTTGCTGAGTTCATACCTTATCTGACGATATTTGGTTACTCTTTTCATCTGCATCAGCTGCCAGTGAGTTTAGTTCTGTCTGTTTAAACGCTGTGGCCACTGTCAACCCTTTCTTAGCCATTCTCGTAACCTATACATTGTTGTTTAAATTTTGACATTTGACTTGAGTGTTATAATACTAGTAATTAAGATTTGAATGGAATAACAGAATTCATGACTGTCGTGGTCATATTACCAAGTGAACAATGAGTACCTGACAAATGACAGCTGATGAAACTGAGGGAGCTTGCGGATTGGTTCTGACATTGTGGAGAGACTCAAATGCGTCTGGACTATCATGGCATGACTAGCTCACGACACCTTGAAATCTTCCAAATGATAGTGATTTTATGTATGCGAATGAGTCGACAGATGGTTAACTGCCCCTAGATAGTTTCAGGACTGATCACCAGAAAGACCAAGGTGGTGTTAGGGGCCGTGGACTTTCAGACTCCCATTCCCAAACTCCAAGAGGGGTGAGGACCTGAAGGTGAAGCTGAGGTTAAGTCACAAATAGCAATTTTTAAATCAATCATTCCTACGCAGTAGTGCCTCCACACAAACTCCCAAGGACATGATTTGGAGATCTTTTGGACAATGAACACATAAAGGTTTCTGGGGAGTAGAGTGCACAGAAGGAGCATAGAAGCTTTGATCTCTCACCCTATGCACGTCTTCATCATTGAACCCAAAGTAAAGGATGTGAGAACCCTGACTTAGATTTAGTCAGTATGAGGCACAGGTAAAACAACCTGGAGCTTGCAACTGGCATCTAAACTTGCAGGAGGAGCAAACTTCGTGACTGACTCTTGATCCTGTGAGATCTGACTCTATTCTAGAAAGACAGCATCAGAATTGAATTAGAGAAAACCCAGTTGTTGTCTGCTACAAAACTGGCTGCTTTCTTGATGTTCAGGAGAAATTCCCACACCTTTTGGGGTCCCAGAAGTGATCTGTGTTAGGAATACATAACAGGAGAAACTAAGTTTAAATTGGTTCTCCTTCTATATTTATATCAATAACCCTTAATTTTCTATTTCTGAAATTAGGACAAATAATCCCCATCTCACTTACTGTTTTTTTTTTTTATTCAGTGAACAAAAATTGCAATAATTGTCAGGTACTTTTGTGTGTTTCTAGAAACTGAGCAATGAACAGGAGAGACCTGGTCATCGATAAGACATACAGTTCAATAGGAATTATAAGGATTAAAAGTTGTAACTAGTGAAGACTGTTTCTCTTGAAAACTACTTCCCATAAAGAAATGCTATTTTTAGTCATTATGTTATTGGTGTTATTAGTACTATCATTACGAAAAAGAAGAAGAAAGCATGTCATACTGTTTATTAGAGGAATATTTTGTTCATATGTGAGAGGTATTTATATTTTCTTTCCATTCCTCTTTTAATGATAACTCTTATGCTATTATCAAAGAAATTTTGGCATACAAATCTGTCACTGTTAAGAGTAATGTGAAAATGCCAATTTAAGAAACCATTCCTGAGATTTTCATGTTTTTTCTTCCTTAAACATGGATGCAGAAATTAATACAGCCCCATGCAAATCATAAAAATGCTTGCTCAAGTCCATCTTTTCCTCAAGATTCCTCAAGATCAAATAGCAGGTTTGAGAATTAAACATGGCAAGGAGATTGATTGAAGAATCTAACCTCTAATAACACCAGCTCCCTCGGCCTGAAGGTTGCTGTCTTGGCTTCCAGTGGTTTGAATGAAAGGTTTTTAGATTTTGAGGTTAGAGGAGGGCAGGAGGTCATCTGTGTAAGCTCTACAATGCCTTCACTTTTTAAAATAGGAAAAATAGGTTAGAGGTCACATAAATATTTACAATGTTCCTGTAATGGAGAGGGGTAAGTGGGTTGCTTTCAATCAGTGAATCATTTGGGGTTTTTTTTGTTTTTTTGTTTTTTTTTTTTTGCAAATAATTGACAACCAGTAATGAAAGGCAGTGGTAGGGGAAGGGCTTCTAGTATAGGAGTGCTTTACTGAGAAAGGAAACTGATGTGAATTTTGCTTTAATAATGACAACATGAGGTTACTTACCCGCAAGAGGATAACAATAGGAAAAGGTAATGCTAGTGAGCAAAAACAAAGTCTGTATTTAATGACCTTTAATAATATTTCATTAGTAGTGACTTGGTGTCATATGTGACCTTAACCCTTAAACTTTCTCTAGAGTCTGGCATTACTTAGGTGAACAGAGTTAGATTATATATGTTTTCCATATCATGAGTGATTTTATTTCAATGTCCAAGTTTTTAGGACAAAAAAAACTTATAAGGAAGAAAATAAAAATAATCGTATCTAAAAGTAACTACTAAGGCCAAAGAACAATGATAATAGGCTTATCACTATGAAATAATTTAAAAATCCTTATCAAAATTTATTTTAATATTGGCATCAGGTTGTTATATGGTAGTTTTTTCCCCTTTGTTAGTTTTATTTATCTAATCACATATCTCTTATCTTTCTAGAACAGCTAGCATGTAACTCTATTTCTAAAACACAGACAGGAAAATGGAGATATATAGACAGTACATGTCATTTGCCTTAATTTTTAGAACTACAAAAAATCACAGTGTTTATATGAATAATTTCAAGCTATTTGAATGTCGCAGCTATTATTCCTTGGGATTTAAAAAATAAGTGATTTTCTGATTTTTCTCTTAGAGATAACATATTTGAAGGGAAGAGAATTAGATGGATTTGATGTATGTCTTGAAAAAAAAAAACAACCACTTGACTTTGAGACCTTGAGAATCATGATATGTAAAGCTGTAAAAATTCAAAAAGAACATTGTGATAGTCACTAGGATGGAACATGGAATAAAAGTGAGACAGTGGAGTAGGAACACAGAGACTTTATCTTTCCTTGAGACTATTCTGTGTTTTTATAACTTTTGAAATAACAATGTTGCATTAGTATTGAAATTAATTTAAAATTAATCCAAATCTTTCTCCTGGTCTTTCTATTGGCATTAACAGTTGGGTACTATATGCTAGCTGTCAAAATATTGGAAAGCATTTAGTACATTTATTCTTTGACATTGCCAAATGTGGTAGAATGTTTGCAAAACATACTGTATGTGAGCAATAGAAAATGGCTTGACTTTTACATCACACCTGTTCACTGCAAATGCTCTGCTACAAACTTTCATGGTAATAACTTATTCAAAATCATCTTTGGCAAAGCAAGTGATATTCTCTCCACAATGTTAATATGTCAACATTGCATCCATAATAGAAACAAGTTTGTCATTTTTTTCCTATTGTGTCATTTTTTTTCTTACCACTTTAGATACTCAAATATAGTGAGAGCTGAACTTTAATCATTAGAATAAGGCAATATCAGAATAATGTGATTCTTCAGTATGATGGGCATCCAGACAGTAATTTAGTAATCTCATTTTCCAAAAAGAAAAAAAAAGAAATTCATTCAGTGGGGTGATTTTCATGTAGATTCTGTCTACATTGATTTGATATATGTCATTTTCTGTATGAGAGTCCATACCCCTCCAGGTTTTTTGCTATTCTTTTGAATTTGCGTAGCTACTATAAATATACAATTTCCTGTAAAATAATAACATGAATCCAAGCATGGAAAATTGATTGTTTCACAACTAGGTCAATAAGAGACTGAAGGAATGCTTACTGCAACTTGTTTATTAGGAAAGATATCTTCCATTTACTTTTAAATTATCTTGATGATTCCAAATATTTTACTGACCTCAAATTATTTTGCTGCACAGAGAAATAGTCATTCTTTACCTAGCTATAAAAATTCACATAACCTATAATGTAAGGCAAGGTCTGTTTTTATTTTTTCCCCATGTTTCTTGGGCTGCTTTTTAACTAAGTTCCCTATTTACAAGTGCTAAAATTTAATAGCTCCTAAATTCTAAAAACCCCAAGTTGGAATCTCCTTTAAAAAAAAAATCACATGGAACAGTCTTTGAAATTTGGATCAAGAAGGAAATTCTTTGTTTTGTGTTTCAAACTGCATATTTATTTTTTGGCAAAGAATTATATAACTATATAACGTATCACAGATTTATTTGGTGTACAGAATAAAGCACTGCAAATTTATTTTAAATGGACTCCCTGCCAAAGAAATAAAAAAAAAATCATGATCATTTTCATAGACATGCATGTACCTCTTTGGTGGGTATTCAGTTTGTATTCAGCAAAAGTATTTTTTACTAGTTTGTTTTGTTTTATTTATTTATTTTTAATTTAGCAACAATGGGGATTGAACACAGGGTGCTCTACCAAATCTGCAGCCTTTTTAATTTTGAAATATTCTTGCCAAATTGCAGATGCTGGCCTTAACTTTGCTTTCCTCCTGCCTCAGCCTCCCCAGTAGCTGGGGTTGCAGGCATGTACCACCATGCTGGCTAAGAGATAAATTTCTTTAGGACATTACCTCAACCCTCATTTCTCTGACAAGTTTGGAATTGAATGGGTCTTGGCTTAGTTGAGTAGGGCTTGCTGGGATTATATCAATTGGCATTTCCCATCTAAATGTTCCACCTAAATAATCCTCTAATGGATTCAAAAACACAATCAGCCTAGTTTTCAGTTTGCCAAGAGATGTTTGCCAAGACTTCTAAGAAAGAGCCTAGCTGAGGTGTCCCTCATTGCTTCTGAACTTAGTTGTGTGAAGATAAGAGTTACAAAAACTCTTGTTACAACCATCTTGTAAGAGGGATTCCTATGCAACTATGTAAAGTGATTTAGAGAAACACAGATTTTAAGATTTAAGCCAGTAAACCTCACCTGAAGCAGCCACTGTTGATTGATTTTAAAGTTATATAGCTCAATAATCCCCTCACTTTTAATATACTTTTTTTCACTTTGAAGTTAACTTTTAGTGTAAACAGATGATTATATTAACAAACACCTGTAGTATAAAAATAGAAGCACATAGGAAAAGTGTCAATTTCTCACTGAGAATAAGGTTGAAGGACATAATTATGAGAAAGTCATAATAAAATCAGCAAGCAATATATTAACAAAAGCAATCTGCAATAGATATTATTTATCAAGCAACCTTGTGTTAATTCAGAACCAGGGCTAGTTAATGTTTTTAAAATCTCAATTTTTATTGCTTTAGAGAACTTCTTAATAAATCTATGTCTTCAGGAATACATATTATACACCAATCTGCCACCTAGGGGTAAAGACACAACTGTATTTGTGATGGAATAAAAAGCAGTCATCAATTATCTTTCTTTATTGACCATGAGTAAAATCTCTCCTGAGAGGAAGAATAAGCAACCTTGAATGAAAGTATTGTGTGCTATACTCTCTTCAAATGTCCTCTGTTGCACAATAAGAAGAAAGTAATTCTATTCAAGATAGAACAACATCACTAGAATAAAGGGAAGCAATATTTGAAACAACTATATCAACAATCTATTCAATCCCATTGACCATCATCCAAAGCTTTTGCCCCAATAATTCAGTTGTTCCTTTGTCTCTTTATAAACCAATATAAACATAGGATCCAATAATTTCGGGGTCTTGTGTTTTCTCCCTTTTAACCTTTCTCTTCTGCCAAAATGACCTTTCTAATTCAAATGACAGATCATGTCTCTTCACCACTCCAAGTTTATGATTTCCATCACCAATCTCATCAATGCGAACTCCTCACGCCTTAACATCTCACGCCATGCCATGCCATCCTACTCCTTTGCTTCCATTCCCGCCAATGGGCATCTTGAATTTCATTGCTCAGTCAGTGCTGCCCCACGTACAGCTCCCCCATACTCCTCCATAGCTTTTCCTCTTGCTTGGGTTATCATTGTATGCATTCTCCCTACCACCCTATAATCCATCGCCTCTTATTCAATGAAAGTACTGTACACAATGAATTTTTATTCAAAATTTAACTTTCAAATTGCTAATTTTGGTATGTTATTTCAAAACGACCCCAATCCTCCTTTCCAAGACAGTTTCAAGCGTCCTTCTCTCGGTTTCTATTTGATTTTGTATATACCTCAGCAAAATAATGATCTTACTTTCTATTGATGGTTTTCTTACCTCTCTCATCACCAGACTATGAAGTTTAATGAGGACAGATATTCAGTTCTTTATTTGTATATTCTTAGTTTCTAGAAAACGCCTGGAATATGGAAGATGCTAAATGATCAGTCTTTCTTATTTCCTTGTTTTAACAGAATCTGAATACTCTTTTAGGAAAAAGAACATCACTTCTGAACTTATAACTTCCTGTCACCCTCAGAGTACAGGGAAGAGTCTCGGCATCTGCATTCTCCTCATATAACAGTAGGAATTGGAGAACACTTGAGATTTGTAGACTCCAATTTACTGATTTTTATTTAATCAATAAAGGATTGAGAAAATTCTGTACTTTTCAGACTTTTATCTGTTACAAATTTTACACAATTCCATTTGAAAAGGAAAAGGTAAATTAACTCCTTTGTCATTTAATATACCACACCTGACTAAACTATTTTGATATAATGGTTGCACAGGTAATGAAGTATAATTTACCCAAAATCGTTATAAAATTCTTTTGTTCAGATTTATATTTTTAAAAATAACTTGGTTTACTATGAATTACATTATTTAATTCATTATTTTATTTTTTTTAAACTTTCTACCCTAAAATAACTGAAGAACAATTTTATGGAGATATTTAAGGAAATCTACATAGATTTAATGAATTTAAACAGTGTTCTGTGCTAAAAAAGGGATAGTTTAATGAGAGAATCTCTTCACACATTTTTTTTTTACTGCCACTCTACAGAAATAAGGTCATTTCCACAAAAATGAACCAGAAATCTATAAATATGTCATTAACATTCCAGAAATTCACTAAAGACTACTCATAAGCATGTAAAACAATGAATGTTTAAACTCAGAAATACATATGCAAAAGTATCCATGGTTTTATTAGGACAACAAATTTAAAAAAGAAAACTTATTTTAAAATACTCATAAGAAATTTAGCCCATTAATCATTTGTAGCCAAAGCAGAGTCCTCAAAATGAATATATAAAAACACACAATATCAAGAGTCTGCAGAGAAAATAAAATTTGTTCTTACTTTTTCATATTGTTTGCAAGAAAAAAATCTCAACATAGTGTGCTGGAAAAAAAGGAACAGGTAAAAGGCAATAATATAAGCAAAAAACCAGAAAATTTAAAACTCAAAACAGCAAAGAGCATAATCATTGCAGAGGAAGAGTAATAAAGATTTACATCGCACTAAAGACTTAACTCTAAGTCATGAAACTACTTGAAGAAAACATAGGGCAAATACTTAAGGAAATTGGAATGGGCAGGACCCTAAACATCCAGGAAGCAAAACTAAAAATAGGTAAAATGGTTTATAGCAAATTAAAATGCTCTGCAGAGTAAAGGAAATAATAAACTGAAGAGACCACCTATAGACTGACAGAAAATATTTACAAACTACACATTTGACCAGAGTTTAATGTCCAGAATAGATAAGAAACTCAGAAAACTCAGTATAAAATAGAAAAATAATGAGAATAAATAAGATAATAGACCTAAACAGACATTTTTTTTTAAAAAAGAAGACAAAAATATGGCCAACATGCATGTCAAAGAGACTTGTGCACTTCCATGTTCATCACAACAGTATTCACAATAACCAAGAAATGGAGAGAAACTAAATATTCATCAACTGATGAATGCATAAAGAAAATGTGGTACATATACACCATGGAATATTATTTAGCCATAAAAAGAAAGAAATATTATCAATTGAAACAACATGGATGGGACTGGAGATCATTAGATTAAATGAATAAGTATCACTTGTTCAAGCTTACTTGTGGAATCTAAAAATGTTGATCTCATAGAAGCAGAGAGTAGAGTGGTGGTTACCAGAGGTTGAAAAGATTAAGGGCAAGGAGAAAGAGGAAAGTTGATCAATAGTACTAACTTACAGTTAGCAATATTGATGTACTATTTTACAGTAGGTTGACTATAGATAAAAGTCAATAATGCAATATTTTAAAGAGCCAGAAGAAAGAATTTTGAATGTTTTCACCATAGAGAAATTATGGATGTTTGAGAAGGTAGATATGTTTAAGAATATATTTAAGCATTATACAATGTTTACGTGTATCAAAACATCATATGATACCTTATTAATATGTTAAATTTTATGTTTCTAAGAATCAACTCAAAATAAACTTCATTTAAATTAAAAAATGTATATTAAAATTCCATCTTTATGGGGCTGGGGTTGTGGCTCAATAGTAGAGTGCTTACCTAGCATGTGCAAGGCACTGAGTTTGATCCTCAACACCACATAAAATAAATAAATAAATAAAATAAAGATATTGTGTCCAACTACAACTAAAAACATATTTTAAAAATTTAAAAAAATAAAATAAAATTCCATCTTTAGTTAAAAGACCCCTCCCTCCAGTGCTGGGCCACATAGCCTTCGTCTCTAATTCTCCAATCTATATTATTAAAGTAAGTACATAAATCAAATGGTACTTATACAGTTAAATTATTTTATTTATAAATACACATAGCTGTCTTTTATCATTAAGTTTTCCCTGGCTCTAGCAAATAACACTAAAATGTATTTGTTGTTTTTTGTGTGTACGTTTTTTTTTTTAATTCAACCATTTTATGTGTATCACTTATGTACTGCATAACCTTGAGTTTACCATTTGATTTCTCTTTGCCTCAGTTTCTTCTTTGCTAAAATGATAATAATAAAAATATGTAATACTATGTACTATATTATATTATTTTGGAAGATCAGATTAGGTAATGCTTATAAAGATCTGATTAAAAAAATGCCTTGCACATGCTATCTTTTCTTTGATCTATTACAAAATTTTGAATTCGAGAAAACTTTCAATGCTTCAGAAAGAAAATATTGGCCATAGGATAAAAAGATGACCCTGTTTAATGAAAGAAAAAGGACCAGAAAAGTTTTGTAACCAAGGAGGTCCCTCATGGTCTAAGAGAGAAGGTTTTAGTTGAGAGATAAGGAGGACACAATCTGTCTCTCAAAGAGGCAACTGTAAATAAAATTAAATGCAACTTCTCAAGAGAGAAAATAGTTTTTTAAAAAATTATATAACCATAACAAAAATATTTAAGTACAAATGGATGGATATGTATCTGGACATTTTAGTAAGAGACCTAACATTGATGAGTCATTGTTGGTGAGAGAAAAATCACAGAAATTAGTGAAGTAGGCTGGTTAGTGGGGCAATGAGGAGTAGTGGGCACTTTAATAGACTGTAAAGGGGTATGTACAGCCCCAAGGCATTAACATGTAAAGTTCATGAGAGTATGAGACAACTTGAACAAAACACATCTAGAGGCAAAGTCAACTCACAGGACTAACAGTTGGCATTTAAAAACTGATCCTAAAACTAATTTATTTTTAAATACTGCATTACCAATTTATTCTTAATGCTATAGTCTATTCTGTGCAGCTCCTTCCACAATAGACTATGTATCTGAAACAGAGTACCATAGTTTGGATAACTGACCCCCAAAGGTCCACAATTAAAAGGATTGGTCTGGAAGGTGGCATTATTGGTATGCCCTTGCAGGGAATTGTGTTAGTCAACTTTAGTTTTGTGACCAAAATGCTTGACAAGAACAACTTATAGAAGGAAAAGTTTATTTTGGCTTAAAGTTTTAGAGATTTGAGCTCATGTTTGGCTGATTCCATTTCTTTGAGCCTGAGCAAAAGCAGAACATCATGGCCAAAGGACATGGCAGAAGAAGGCTGCTCATCTCATGGCAGCCAGGAAGCAGAGACAAAGAAAGGGGAAAAGAGAACAACAATCTTTCTGGGGAGTGCTCCCAATGATCTGCTTCTTACAGCTAGGTCCTACTTTCCAGTAATTCATTTGGCTAACAATGGGTTAATCCACTGTTGAGGTAAAAGCCCTCCTGATCCAATTACTTCCCCTTTGCCCCACCAGTAAACATAGGAGACTTTGGAGGACATTCTAGATATAAACCATAAAGGGAACTGAGGAAACAAAACCTCTTGCTCTGTCTCTCTGCTTCCTGGCTCATGGGGTGAGCAGTTTGCTCTGCCATTTTCTCCTTTCATGATGTGCTCTCTTACTACAGTTCCAAATAATGGGGCCAATGAATAGTGAACCAAAACTTTAAAAAATAATGAACTAAAACATACATTTTCTCCTTATAAGTCCATGATCTCAGGTATTTAATTACAGTGATGGAAACCTGACCAATGTATCCATTATTCAATACACACTCTCCCACCCACACAAAATTCCTATTTTGATTATTAGTTTTAATTTGATGAAAAGTGAGTGTAATAAATAATAATTCAAAAGGGAGAATACAAGGAAGTGGCAGAGATAGGTAACTGAAGTCCAATAATATTATATTTATTAATTGAAACTCAGTGAGAGCACCTAAAGGGATAGATGTTCAACATATTTCCAGTAAAAGAGACGAAAAGAGAGAAAGTGAAAAAAGAACAGATGGTATCAAGAGAGCTAGAGAGTAAAACAAAGGAGATTAGGGGAAGAAATTCTCAAAGGTCAGATTTATATTGTTAGGGATTTGTTATCCAGGAAAAGAAAGTAATTACTAAGGCATTTGCATTTATTACCTTTTGCTCACATATGGACCTCTTGCAATGTGATTATATATAATACCAAACAAATGCTTCCCACCCCCCACCCCCTTAATTTATGCTCCTTCACAGCTACTCAGTTCCAGGGTAGAACCATGGATGTTTTTGTCTTAGAAAAAAAGAGAATTTGGGGCAGAAAAAAAAAAGCCTACTTTTATGTTCAGGAATAAGAAACTGTCATGGCCCCTTTTGCAAGAAAGATGTCAAGAAAAAGAGGTGTTGTGCATACTTCCTACATTTGTTAAGAATACATTTAATATGCATACAGCCAAATTTACCAGCTCAGAGGCTATTTTACATAGGGTTTAGAATGTCTCCAAAGTGAACAGCTTTCATTTCATTGGTTCCAAAGGGAAAGAATAATGTGAATGAAATAGTATCATGATCCTCATAGAGAGATTTGTGGAAAGTTTAGTGACAGGAGAAGACTCCTCAGTTCTCCTGATCTCTCCCAGTCTCACTTTTTAATTATGTGTATGTATGTGTGTGTGTGTCTGTGCGCGCGCGTAGTTTAATTATATTTTTTAATTTATGTTGAAGAGTAATTCCTATATTTCATTTTTACCAACTGGTTTTAAAGAACTGTCATTATCTGTTTTTCAGGTTGTTGATTTCACTCTTTTATATAACATTTCACTCTTGTTTCTTTGATTTCATTTGTCATTTTAAACTCTTCTTACTGCCACCTATCCAAATTCATGTTTTAATGCACAACTTCTAGTATGGTATTTTATTTTGATCTTATTTTGATCAGTACATTTTTTGTTGATCTTTTCTTCTGAATTTGTAGATTTTAACGTGTAAACTATAGAAGTATATGAAATCAACAGCTTTCAGTTTTTTGTAATTACTGTTAAATAACTTTCTAAATGAATTGTGAGCACCTGAAATACAGGATTGATAGCTTGTGTGCTAATATTTATTCAGGAAAACCCAGGTGTGATATTTTATGAATATAACTTATTAAATTTCTTGACTTTGTTATTAAGAAAGAACATTGTCAATGTAGAAATGAATGAATAATTTCTATCATTATCCATAATAGAACTATATTCTTTTCTTGTTAACAGTTTTGTTTTCCTTGAAACACAGAGTTTATTTATTTTAATATCTTTATTTTGTTTATTTATTTTTTATCTAGTGCTGAGGATTGAACCCAGTAGCCTCAAACATGCTAGGCAAGCGCTCTACTGCTGAGCCACAACCCAGCCCAAAATACGGAATTTAAATGATCTATATTAAAACTCTAGAATAAGAAACTATCTTCCTTCTGTTCATAATTATTTCCTAGGTCAGAAGAAATGGTGCTAGTAAGACTTGTACATTGAATTCTGTTTCTTTGTGTGTTAGTCCCTTCCCATAGACAACTTTACCAAACCGCAGAACCTCAGTGTCCTTGGCTTGCGAGTAGAGGGGGGGCATTGGGTAGGGACACCAATAAAAAGGAGAAGCTGTAGAGAAATATAAATTACTTACAACTTCTAAAAATGAAGGACATCTGATCTGACATTTCTTATATGCTTTTTAAATTTTGTTCATACTATTTACTTGAGATGGGAAAAATATTAGAACAAGAGCTTTAATTTTCCTTAGTACAAGGTGCACTTGGACTTAACGATACATTATTAACAATTCTGTTAATTTTGGCAAACACATTTTAAACTAGTGAAAATTTTTCCATTTTTAGGTAACAAATGCAACTCTTATTTTCTCCTTAGCTTGAGAGGAAGGGAGCTTCCTCCACATTTTTATTAGCTATTTCTTATGCTAACCTGCATTTCTCTTTATTGAGTTCTGTAAATAACCTGTTCTGTAGGGAGTGACCTTTCATTTCTGCTTTGCCCTTTCCAATTCTCCTTTTGCCTGATTCTCTTCCCACCTTATATTTTGTCATTTTTTTGAGTCTTGTTATTTTGAGCCTACGTCAGCCTAATGCTGAATTTGAACACACAATAGTTCTCACTGTTCCAGTTAATTGGCTTACCTACCCTTCAGGTGACCTATAATCTAGTCTTGTGTCAATTAACACTCTTCCTCCTGCCATTTCTTACTGTGTAATGATACAGTGGGAGCAGAATAAGGAAGAATATGCAGCTGGTGCCTGGGATAGAAGACGTCAGCCTGAAGATCCTTCTCAGCCTCCCATCACCCAGTGCAAGACCTTCAGGAAACATGATGAAGAACTATGGCTTAGGTTATATTACTGGCCATTCTGGGGGATCTTCTTAGAGGAGGCATTTGTACAAACTAACCTTGTTTTAATACAGTAATACACATGCTCTCGCAGTCAGGCTAGAAAGCTGGCTGGACAAGGACACTCATGTTCAAATAACTTAAGTGTTATAAGGAAATGCGAATGGGAACTACTCAGAGCTGAACCAAGAGGCACCAAAGGCTTCCTTTATTATGATTTTTGCCTTCAGTGTATGGCATAATTTGAGAGTGGTCTTGAAACTACCCTCAAATATTAATTTCTAGATCAAGTTCTTAACAAATGGCCACTTCCACATGAATTCATCTTGATAATGTCTGCTAATTTAATATAGAATAAATAATAGGGGCCATTTAATATTTCTTCAGGATGAAACATGAAGAGTATTTTTCAAGTGTAAAGAGGCTGACCTGTGGGAACATTCTAGTCAACTTCTTTGTCCCAGAGTGGTGGGAAAATGGAAGGTGGGGGTAAACTCAAATGGTACCAACAAGAAGGATTAAAAACTCAGGCTAAAGGACACAGGATTAATACTTTTTCAATGCCTGTTTCACATAGATTTAAGTCAATGTTCATTACCCATAAACAATATAAGCCCCTAGGCTAGCATACCAGTATGGATTGTCCTGCTATCTGTTCCCCTTCTGCATGGCAGGAGTTCTCTCTTTTCGTCTCACTTAAATAAATCCTACTGTTTACTCTTCCCCTCCATACTGCCTATGAATTTTTTTTTCCTTCAAATTTGAGAGACAGGGATGCATAAAGAAATTGGGGAAGCAGAGAATCTAGTTTTATCTCAAAACTCTGCTTTAATAAAGGTTGAAACTGCAGACTCAGATTTAACCTGTACACTTACTAGCATCTTTGCATGTACTAAAGCCAATGTAACCAGGCAGCTAAAACAGAGGAGCTAAGTGTAACCAAGTGGCATTGTACACCCTCTGAAGCCCAGCTTAGTCAGATTGTATCCCTGCCCCCAACATAATCGTAAGTAGTACCCTCTTTCCCTCTCAAACCTGTGTTCATTTGGATGATGAATTTTGTGCTTACATGTTCAAGAATGACATAGCTTGAAATCATAACCTAAAAGCCAAAATAATTGACTTGAAACAATAAATTTAGCTTATATTAGACTAGTGAATCCTACTCCAAATAGCAGTCAAGAGTTATAAACAGCTCCACTATATCTCATTGTTTTATACAGAAAACAGTTTATAAATGGAATAATGTTTGATGTAATCAGTGTATTATGAATGCAAAAAGATAAAGGCAATGGATTTGAAAATATCATTTTGCAACTGAGATGAGTCTCATTCTGCTTGTTTATCTTGTCTTACAATGTCTAATTTGCAGTAGTTTTTATTAGTGCATTTTCAACATCAAAAGTCCCAGGCAATATTAACTTGAATTTTAGTAATTATTTTGTTCTCATTTAAAATTAGTTCTGCTTGATTCATTATCTTTGTTAATTATAAAAATAGAAAAAAAAAGAGGTCAATCAGTTCTGACTATAGAAAAGTATCACAGCCATCAACACAGTTCTTAAAAGGCCGTTCAACTTTCTTCAAACTTAGTTGGCGAACCTGATTTTTTTTTCCATTTTAATGTTGCATTATGTAATTTTGAGAATCAACTTCTACTCTACAAAAGAAGATAAAGCATTTTTTTTTGGCTTTCTTTTTTAACTGTACCATAATTCTTAGACATGGGGGTGTAGTAATACAGGGTCTGCCTGCTGTGGTCAGACACGTTCTGTGAAGGTCTGTCACCGTTTCTGATTCATGCCTGACACATTCTGAACTTCACTTAAAATCATGTGTTTGTTGATTTATGGCTTAAGATGAAATATGTTCTGATGTCCTGAATCAATATTCTGCAGTAGTTTATTCTTACTTATGGCATTTATGACAGGACTGCTTCTCTGTTAGAAGAAAGATGGAAAAGCCACATTTTATTTTTATTTTGAATCTTAAAAACAGATGTAATTTGTAGCCATGCAAACAGCAGTTCTCTGACAATCAAGAAGCTCATAGACCCTGGGAAAAATAGTGAAGATAATTTGAAATGAATGAAAAGTAACTACTAAGAACACTAACAAGGGATTTCTTGAAAGTGGAGAAATACAAGGAGGTCTCTTCTGAGGTGGTAGCTACAGTCTAAACAAATAATGGATCTCAGTCTAATGAGAGCAGTCAAATGGCTCAGTATGATAAAGGAAACTAGGGGCAGCAGAGCAAGCAAAAAAATAATCAAATGCAGCATAGGATGAGAGCTCTCAGAGACCTAATGTAAAATGGAAGAGGCTGGAGTTATTTTGGAAATTCGTATCCAATTTGATTGAAATCTGCAATGAAATCCAAGTGTGATTACCATGCACTTACTTTTGGTTGCCTTCAAAGATCACATGGCCTTAGGAAACATGTCACTCTTGAAAACAGTCAGTTGCTTACTGGGAGAACTTGCTTACTAATACTGGATGTTCACAAGGATGTTCTTATTTACAGTTCAGGAAACTTGCTGTTTTTCATTAAATTAAACTTAAATGAAATCGCCATCTGAGTGGACTCAGAGGCATTATCTTTGCAGGAGTAAAAAGCCCTATCCTATCTATTGTTTGTTAGAGTTCCATGGGTCATGTGACTTTTGCAGGGTTTGGTTGGTCATTTCTATGTTGTTTGACTAACTTTGTTGACACATTAACACTCAGAACTATTTAAAATTTTTACTAATATGAAGAAAACTGTGATAAGGACAAAATGAATGATATCAAAGTAATTATGTTTTTAGACTAAGGGAGATGAGATGCTATTTACCTTTTATTCAACTTTTAATATTTAATTAAATGATTTTCATATGCTTATATTACTCTATATTTTTCCTCCTTGTAGTCAGTCAAGATCCAAAAATAAACCATATTAAGATTCACTAAGGATTTGGACCTAATTAATTTTGAGGCATGTTTCTGTAATATCAAATTGACTGAGATCATTAAAATATCAACCTTTGTTGTAGAACATATAACTTTTCAAAGAACCTCCACGCCCTATTTACTTTTACAATGAGTAACTGAGTAACCATAGGCCTTACCAAGAAGTCAGAAAATCAAAAGAAATTCTGGAACCTACTGTTTTTATCTATAAACAGATTTCCATATTTATATCTGTCTTTTTATAATAACAACTGAGTTATGTTTGTTTACTATTACAATGTAATAACTATTTTTTTCTTTTTACTCCTGAAAGTGGAGAAATAGAGGGGAGCTCCAATCTGAGGTAGTACCTACTGTGGTACCTGTTTTGAATAATCTATTTTTGCCTAAATACACACCATGGTTTCTGATCCTTCTGTTTTTATCTGTGATCATCATCTTTATCCACTTCCCCCAAAATTACACATCACTAAAAGCTCACATTAGTGATTATTTTCTCCATTATATCCTTCCTGTTTAACCTGTAATGAATGTGATTTCTCTGTTGATGAATGTTCTATATGTACCTTTGCATCTTTGCCTATGAGATAGCAAAAAGAGTATCATTCTGCCATCTTGTTTTAAGAAACATAGAGAAAATGTCCTGGATATCTTGTAGATTTCTGATAACTAGGCCTACTTTCCCTGCTTACTCCAATCTCTCAAAAGTTGTCCATAGTTTGCGGTGAAAGGATATAATATTTACTCTTATATTTCCTGATGACTAACCAAAAGCCTTCTGTAGAACAGGAGATCTTTGAAATTTTGGCTCTTTGTTTGTGTGGGAATCAATTATTATTTTGGTTTTCAGTCTCTTTTATTATGAAGAAAAGAACAGAATGACTGCCATAGACAGTTTTTCCAAATCCACCTGAATGAACCAGGACTCCAGTGGCTTATAGACCCCACCTGGCAACCACAGTTGAGCAACCCAACCCAATTTTAGCCAATGACAATTTCTCTGAAATTACTTTTTCCTAAGAAAAGTTTAACAAGGGATAAAAAAATTAGAGTCAGTCCTTTTGATTTTTTTTATGAAAATTGAGGAACATTAGGATCAATTCTATTGTTAATCCTGCCTGTGCATATGAAAGATATCATTCATTATTCCTAAAAAATGAAACTAATACCCAGAAACAGCTTACATTCCACAACTTATTTCTGGTTTTCCCATACCTGTCTTCCTCATGATGTGTTGATTCAAGTTTAGTTTTTTAACATCAAATTCAAAGATCCTTGACCTTTCAATATTGCTAATAAGACTGTCAGATCCCCTCTTTAGTCCCACACCCCTCAGTTACCAAAGTGCCAATGTATGCATATAAACAGAGACAGAGATAAATGTTTTTAACTGATGCTGATAATGTGTAGTCTTGAATCTTGACATATTTTTTGACTTGTGGAATTAATAAACATACTATGCTAATACATAATTAACATGCTAGTATGTTATTTACATAGGTAATTGGGATGATTTATAGTAACAAAGTATAGGCAGATTGATAAATCACTATTGTAAAGTTTTTATAGACCCTAAAAATCAACACAAAAAGAAATATGGCTTCCAGGACTGTTTTGATGGAAGCAAACAAGAGGTGTTCTTGTTTCCTAAGCTAGGCAGGATGCTAAGAGCAGTGGACACACAGATAAATGCTTGGCTGCTTTTACTCCTAAATTTTCTCTTAATTTAAAGCAAACTTTTACATGCTAATACCTAGCAAAGGAAACAATTTTGTTGATATTTCTATTTGATTCTAACTTACTGTAATGGACTGATTCTCCAAGGTCCAATATAACATTTTTCTGATGAGTAAAGAGAAAACATGATCTTTTTTTTTTTTTTTTTTTTTTTAATTCTGAAAAAAAGAAAACTAAGCAAAATTGATTTCCGCCCCTGGATTTTTCCCCATATAATCTAAGCATTTTCCTCTTTTAAATTTGCAACATTTAAATATGCAACAGGATTTCATAATCCTGACCTTCAGCATACACAAAACACACACACACACACACACACAAATTCTTCCTATCATTGTGATAATTATTTTAGGATTCATGATTTTAGTATGAATTTCATTTAATTATATTATAACTGATAATTCACTTGTATATATATATATATATATATATATATATATATATATATATATAAACAAATATCTACTGTAAGCATATAATAATTCCAGAATATTATCTCATACCTCAGAATGTGGCCTTTTTGGTACATAGTATCTTTACAGAGTAATCAAATTAAATTTTGTTATTAAGGTGGGCTCTAATTCAGTATGACTGAAGACTTTATAAAAATGGGAATTTTTGGACACAGATTCACATGCATAAATGTGAATGCATTTGAATACAAAGAACTAATGGAAGCTAGAACAGATACTTGCCTCAGAGGAAAGAGTGGCCCTGCAAACACCTTATAGGTTCCAAAACTAGGATTCAACATGTTTCTACAATTTAGGTCATTTAGTTTGTAGTGCCTTTTTTTTTTATGGCAACCTAGCAAACTAATACACAGAATAAGAAAATGAAAAAGTGAAGCCTCTTTCTTTATTGAGTTGGAGATTCATTGAGTTTCGGACCTTAAGCATTTTAGCCCAAATGTTATTTTTCTTAAGAATTATTTCCATAGAAATTTCATAGAAACTACCTTTTTAGATAATGTATGTATATGATTTATAAAATCAACTACAGAGATTCATCAATAATGTAAGACAATACATTTAAGTGATAAATATAGTTACTCGGCTTAGAACAAAGTTTAGCTATGGCTTCAAGCATGATCCGTAGAAAAGTTTTGTCAGGTATACCATAAATTATCTCAGTTGGAAAAGAATGCAAATGTTTTCTGCAGCACACTATAAAGTAACATATTGAATTTACTCTGTGCATAAAACAAAGATGTATTTAAATATACTTAGCAAAATATATGTAACAAAGTTGCAACAAAAATGCATATAAACCTTTTTAAGATGACACCTGGCTTGGAGCTAAATCTGTTTTGTTAGCATAGTAATTTCACAGTAATCTAAAATTTGCATTCAGACTTTAAGGACAACAATAATGTGGAGAGTGA
The DNA here is from genome assembly GCF_045843805.1 of Urocitellus parryii. Lineage (NCBI taxonomy): Eukaryota > Metazoa > Chordata > Mammalia > Rodentia > Sciuridae > Urocitellus > Urocitellus parryii. Next base: position 39,783,536 of record NC_135544.1, read on the forward strand.
AACATTGGATTATTTACAGTGCATTTAATGCTTATCACTGCATTTATTTTTCTTTGATATGCTTTTAGACCAATAAGAAAAGAGGTGTCCTGTAGGTCTCTTTGGGTGACTTACATTGATTACATTGTTGTTAAATTTTATTGACAATGTAATTATTTCAATATAACACAAATATAATAATCATTAGAATATATTTGAGTAATCTGAGCTAGAGTTCCAGCATCCCTGAAGTATTTTTTTCTGTATCTAAATATAACTTGTTTAGATGTTATTATTCTATTTGTAGACTGCATAGAACCACTGCTTTCTTAACATTCCCAGAAATTATTGTTTGTTATTTAGTTATTTTATACATGAATGCAGACAGTGCAACTGATGTCATGATTAGAGATGTTGAGGGGTGAAGGGAGTGGAGGGAATTTTCTAAGGGGGGGAATGGTTAAAGGAAGCAATGAAGAATGATTATAAATTTAATGTATCCACAGCTGTTCAACAATTAACCTTTAACACAAGCTATTATTAACCATTTAACACAAATGTTCACTATTTTATTATATATTTACATAAAATGATAGAAAAAAAATGGTTTTATTTTTATTTTTTTCTCATAATAACCCTTCATGTTAAATTACTAGAGAGGTTAGCCTGGGTTACTATTATATAGAGCCACAAATCGAGGGGCTTAAATAACAGAAATTTGTTGTCTCACAGTTCTAGATGTCAAAAGTCTGAGATCCAACAGTTGGCAGGGCATGCTTCCTCTGAAGGTGGGGATAGGATCTGTTCCAGGCCTTCCCACTGGTTTTAGAGGTTCGTTGGTCTGTGATAGCCGAACTCCAGTCCTCACATGATATTCCCCTGAGTGCATATCTGAATCCACATTTCTGCCTTTGATAAGGACACGAGTCATTATTGGAATAGGAGCATCCCTATTTGAGTATGACCTCATCTTAACTGATGATGTCTGCAATGATTTTATTTCCAAATGAGGTCCCATTCTAGGATTCTACACTTTATCTTCTACACCAGAGCTATCTGATTCAAAAGAAAGGATAAGGAATCAGGAGGAGAGAGAATTTTACCCTCACAAGTCATTTGGGATGACAGGTAAAGAATGTCTCTTGTGTGCAGAAGTAAGCCAAAGTCCCAGGGGAATGACCAGAAAAAGCAAAGCCCATGTAATATAGGACTTTACTAATTCTACTACTATTTACTAAGTGCCATATTACTATTTACTAAGTGTTGTATTAAACATTAGACAATATATAAAGATTTGTGTTGAATTCACATAGAATTTTAAGCAGGAAAGTGACATGATATGATTTGACTCTTTTTTTTTTTAACATCTCTTTGTCTACTGGGGAAAAAAATCATTACAAAGACACTAATGGAAAGTTGTGTGCTGATGCAAGTGAAAAGCAATAGTGGCCTGATTTACAGTGAGGAACAAGTGGAAACAAGTGGAAATATGAGTTATTTTGTAAGCAGAAAAGAAAATGTGAATAGAAGGACGCTGGGAGTATAGGAGCAAAGACAATCACAACTGACTTCCAGATTTCTGATTGGAATTTGTGAGATTAGTGTTCTGTTTCCTGAGATAAGAAAGTCTGCTCTAATTCTTCTTTTGCAGAATTTTCTAGTTTTATGCATTTGTTATATAAGATACACTTTAGGACCAATGCACCAACCAGACTGGGAAACAATGAATCTATATATTTCTGAATTTAGTTTAAAAAAGAAAAAAATTGATATTTGACATTGCAGTATCTACTTACCCAGGAAAGTACCTCTAAATGGTAAGCATTTTATTTCATCATTAGTTCCTTTTATTTTTTTCATTCCTCCTATGTTTTCTAGTTTTCATCATTTAGAGCATATATTACATTTGTTACATTTATTATATTTCCTACATTATAAAACCATTTTACAGCCAAGTCTGGTGGCACGTCTGTAATCCCAGAGGTTCAGGAGGCTGAGGCAGGAGGATCAAGAGTTCAAAGCCAGCCTTTGCAAAAGTGAAGTGCTAAGCAACTCAGTGAGACCCTGTATCTAATCACATTCTTAAATCTGTGATAAAATATGGGAGTCATTTGGTAGACCATTATTTTGGAGATAAGACACTAGATATGATTACAATTGTAAGAATAAAGAAAAGTACTTATAAATTTTTATATTATGTCAAATGACCAACAAAATTTAACATGAAAGACATTTAGACGTATTTCCCTAGAAACAGAATATTTTTTTCAGGTGTATTACTTTTTTAAAACAATCTTTTATTGATTTTATTTTTATTTTAAATACACAACAGCAGTGGAATGCATTACAATTCTTATTACGCACATACAGCACAATTTTTCATATCTTTGTATATAAAGTATGTTCATGCCAATTTATGCCTTTCTCAGGTGCATTACTATTTAATACATGTACTTTGTCCTACCAGCAATTTTCACTTTGGGAGACTTAGTCAGATGTGTAAATTTAATATTTTTTGATTAATGATGAATATCATATTCAGTGTTAAATTTAATAATATATTAAAGCTTTATAGAAATTTTAGAACAACTAATGTAGCATATTACTTTGCTACTGAATTACAGAAAGATGAAACAGATTACCCAAAATGTAATGAGAGCAGATCAAAAAGTAGATCAAAAATATCTGAAGGTAAAATAAAGCCCAAATGTCTTCGTTATTTTAGAGAAAAGAGGGAGGCAATTATCAAGAATATATGAATTAAAGTTACCTTCTTTCAAAAATCTAAGTCCTTTTTTCTCAAAAAAAAAATGGCACTCTTGTAGTCTCTGTATATGAAATAATAGAAAATCATATATTTATCTTCCAGTTAAACTCAGAAGTCTACAAGACATTTCAGAAAGGCAATTGACATTGATCAGAAAAAGATATGCTTATTGATTGGCTGTCATGCAATCAAGCTGCATTAAAAAAAAAAATACTCCGTATGTGTTACCACATTCCATTCTAGGGCCTTATAACCTTTCTGGGATGATATTTCATTCAGTTCCCTAATGACAGGTCTTTCAACGAACTTCAAATCTGCTTTCAATTCAATTTTATAACCTGATGTTAGGTAGTTTTCACAGAACAAAATGCCTCGCTTTTCTACCTACAAAATTTATTGAAATTAAAATTTTAAAAGTAAAATTTCTGTCTTTTTTCAGAGGACACATTACTCTATACCTCTATTGCAAAATATACTTTTGGTCTTTCATAATATGCATTTTGATGATATTACTAACTTTACCATGTTAACTTATAATTAATTAATAGATTTGAATTCCAAACCTAGGCACATAACTCCTGGAAAACAGTCAACTTTTGGACTAATCAAATGAAATGACATTTGTATACTGAATTATTTTGTGTTTATAATATTTAATTAATTGAATCAATACATATTACTGACTAAATATAATTTATTCAAATAATTAAAGAAGAAAAAATTCAGTAGTATTAAGATATTGAAACTTTATTACTACATAGAATGTGACTTTCTTTATAAGAAAACAACTGGTCTATTAATAAGGCACGGCCTTGATATATTAAGCCATTTATATTAAATTTTTTTTGATCTAGCCTTTCTCATTTTTCTTATGTAAAATGGTAATTTCTACTACCTACTTATTCTCAAATATGCTAGCTAAAATATATTTTTCAAATCTCATAAATTATTTTATACATTCTTACTTTAAATATATTAAACTGTGTTAGCATAAATATATTTTATTATTAAGTTATTAATCAGACATTTACCTCATATTGAAATTTTATTTTTAGGATTAACTACAAAGTCTCATCTAAATAACCCTTCCCTGATAACACAACACCATTATTGGATTAAATAATCCATAGTAACAATTCTCACTGCATCTTAGTCTATGCTTAAAAAATGGAGTTTATAGTTTATCCAGTTTTATAGTCATTTTTTGAGAGACGGATGATCTAGCAAATTGACTCTATTAAGCATTGAAGTCATATTGAAATTTACCTCATATTGAAATTTTTTTTTTAGGATTAACTACAAAGTCTCATCTAAATAAATGTTTTTCCCTAAAGAATGATAAACTGAGCCAAATGAAAAATTACCTTCATTCATATTTTGTTCAAGAATTCCACATATAGATAAGCTACACATGGAATATGACATTTCAAATATTCTCTCTCAAATAATATTCTGATTTGTTTCTGAAGACCTCTGCCTATTATATAAATCACCATAGTAGAACATTTGTGAATTTTAATGCACAAATCTAGGTTAAAAAATATTGGTTCTACCAGTACTTACTGAATTATTATTAACAAGATATTTTATTTATTGTTTATCTAGTATTTCTCAACTCTAGAAAGGAGACAATACTACCTACCATATAAGACCATTGCAAAGACTAAGGAAATAATTAAAACATCTAACAAAATTGATCATAGTAAGAACTCTTAGTATCTAGCAGCAGCTGTTACTAATAGTGCTGATGGTTATATAGTAGCAATAGGCACACAATGCACTGTTTTGTAATGCATACTATCAAAGTTACCATCAGAAATATTTTAAATACATCTGTGTAGCTCTTATACATAAACAAATGATGTTCATCCTCCTAGCTCATATTTACTTTGGATGTCAGTTTTACATAGAAATACCAATGAAACTTTAAAAGTTATGTAGATGATATCAATAATAGTATAGATAAATGGGCTGGATTTAGATTTAATAAGAGTGGCTGGGAGCAGCTTCACAAAAGAAGTAGCACTTTATCTGAGTCTTAAAAAGTGGATTTTACTGATGAAAATAGGAAAAACATTCTTATCCCAGTAAGAGAAGGATGTGCTTCAATGCACTGAATTTCAGAAGCACTGAAAAATGAAAAACACACTAGGTTGCTAAGAATGGAGTAGATAGAATCAAGAAAGCAAATGATATTAAACTCTATTGGATTATAAATATCAATTCCATTATTTTAGTTGACTTCCACATTGGTCATGACTTCAATACTTAATAGAGTCAATTTGCTAGATCATCCCTCTCTCAATAAATGACTATAAAACTGGATAAACTATAAACTCCATTTTTTAAGCATAGAGTAAGATGCAGTGAGAATTGTCACTATGGATTATTTAATCCAATAATGGTGTTGTGTTATCAGGGAAGGGTTAACTGAGTTATCAGTAGGCCTAAATTACTCAAATCCTGCACATTCCCAAAAAAGGTCTGTCCTTAGGACTAGATGTTGGACAGCTGTGTAAAGATAAATTCTCAATCCTTAGAACAGTATGCCTGATAAGGGTACTTTTGTATGCCTGAGGCCTTTAGCCACACTACCAGTCTACGCAGATAAATTCACCCTAACAGTGTCATCTATGGTCAATGCCTATTTTGGCTGAGGTGGAGTGATTAGAGGGTGGAGAAGCAGAACAGGGCAGCCATCTGAGTAGCTGAGGTCAGCCATATAGTCTTGCAAGCTCGTGTGATAGATCCCAAACATAAATGCTGGACATAAGACTTAGGTAAGCTTCACTGGGTGATGTTGATACTTCACATGAGTTACACACCACTGCTGGAACATTAGGTATGCCCATGCATCTGGAGGCTTGTATCAGTTTTTTTTTTTTCATAGATTTTGTCCCACGTGCCTTTTTATCAGTGATACCTAGATTCAATAGTATGTGATAGCAAATCAAATGACTAATAACACAATGATATATTTTGTTATTGTAGTGAAAATAACCATCTATAAAATTAGTACAAAATCAGTGTGTCAAATCATACATTTACATGAATATTTGGAATGCAGAATTTGGAGAGAATAAATAAGATCTTATATATAATTGATATATTACTTTCTTGTGCCTAGAAGTAAATATTAAAACAAAACAAAAACAAATAGACCCCGTAGTATCTCTGATTAATTAATTGAAAGAGAAGACCTAGGATGCTGGAAATATGGTTGTGTGACCAACTTTCCTCTGCTCACCTCTTTGATTCTATCATCAGCATTTTTCAGTGAATGGTATTTGAGCAGGTTAAAGCACCAGACTGTGCTCTGAACTGGATGAGACACAGATGTAGGTCACTAATTTCTGAGGTGATTCAATCTAACAAAGTTTCCCATGCCCCTATCCGCTTCCAAAAACATACGCAGTAGGGAGTTTCCCTGCTTCATCTCAAATCAAATGTGGCAACTGCAGAACAGCTCATTTGTAATTCACTGGAACTTTAGATTAAGAAAGTAGTAAAACTGCCTTATCATCAACTTTCAAAATAACAACCACCAAACCTTGCCATTCCACTTCTATACACCTTATGAAAACAGCCATTTTAGCTTTATCCTTATAATCACATCATTAATCATTCGATTTTTTTTCTCATTTTGATGGTATCAACTTTGTTCCAGACTCTCCAGTGGATTAGCCATGCTCAACACTAGCTTGCTTTATTTAAATCCTAACTTTGCTGACATGGTTCTCTGCTATTGTTGAATCTTATCAGCCCATTCCTTATGGCTCTCAGAGGCTTAAGGCCAAGATACTCTGTGTTAAACCCATCACCACATCATGCCAAACATTTCCTCCCACCCTGTATCCCTGTACACAACCTTCTCACTACTTTCTCTTTTAAAAATCCCTCCTAATAATACATTTTACAGCGAGCATTTTTCTGGACAGTATCTCACCCTGGAACATGATTCAACATTCTCTTGAATAAAAAATTGAGAAGACAAGAAAGGACTAGAATTCAGAAAAGTTATTGTTAGGATCTGTTTTAAAAATAAAGACATTAAGGTTTTATCCAGTTTCTTCCATACATGCCTATATGTACATGAATGAGCTATAATATATTGATATTAAGAGAAGCCTTAAAATATGCAATGCACCTCAACTTATTTTCATACCTGTTCTATTAACTAAACACTACAGATCTGGGTGTGTATGTGTGTGTTATAAGCCTCCTAGATGATTAATTCCATGAGTGCAGGACTATTATCTATTGTGTCCCTAAAAGTGTATATGCTGGCACTCGATATGTATTTCTTGAAAGAAAAATAAGTTGGTACTGAAAGAGAAGAACAAGTCATAGGGTTTACACTAATCTATTTCAGGGTTTCCTATAAATATATGGCAATTAAGACAACATGTTTAAACAAAAGAATAGACAAACTGGTCAATGGAACAAAATTAAAATCTACTAAGTACACATGCAAAAAATTAGTCAACTGATCTTTAACAAAAGAACAAAGACAATTTGATGGAGAAAGGATAGTATTTTCAACAAAAGGTGATGGAATAAATACACATTCACACATTGGCAAGTGAGCAAACAAGGAAACAGCAACATAAAACTAGACAGAGGCTTTACAACTTTCATATACATTATTGACTCAAAGTGGAGGACAGACCTAAGTGCAAAAGGCAAAACCATAAAACTCCCACAAATGACATAGCAGAGAACCTAAGTGAGTCTTGTTTTGGTCATGACTTTTTAGATACAACATCCAATGCAAGATTCAAAAATTAGTATCCAATATATAAAAAGCTCAACAAAATAAGAAAGCAAAAAACTGAATCAAAATATAGGCAAATGATGTGAACAAACATCTCACCAAAGAATGCTACAGATGGCAGACATTAGTGAAAAGATATTTAACATGATGTCATTAGAGAACTGTAAAATAAAATAAGAACGAGATATCTCTGCACAGAGATCTCTATGGTATTGGCTAAAATCTAAAACACAGATCAGAATTTGGTGATGACACCAACTGCTGGTGAGGAAGTGGAACAACAGAACTCTCCATAATTATCTGTGGGAATAATTTCTAGGTCAACAAAACTATTCTATATGACACTGTGCTAATTGATATGTGTCATTATACACTTACCAAAATCTATAGAATGTCCAACAGTGAAATCTACTATGAGACAGGAATTTCAATTAATCATAGTCTATTAATATTGGCTTGTTTAGACATAGATATCAGATAGAAAGTAATTACTATGGAAAACAAGGTATTTGAACAATGTCTTAGTACAATTCAGCTGCTATAACAAATATGTTCTCTCTCATATGTGAAAGTTAATAAAAATCATCTTGAAAGTAGAACAGTGATTACTAGAGACTGGAAAAAGGTCATGGAAGGATAATGGGAAAAGTTAGGTTGGATCTGATCAGTGAGATCACTAAACCCCATTAATATATACATTTAATATATGTTAATAAAAGTTTTTGAAAATATTTTCTTATTAACTATAACAAATGTACAATATTAACATAAAATGCTAATAACAAGCAATTCACAGGGAAATTATGGGTTGATGTGGGAATTCATTGTACTTTTCTTTTTTCTTCTTTTTAGGGGGGCAGAAGTTTGGGGATTAAACCCAGGGTGCTTAATCTCTGGGCTACATCCCCAGCACTTTTTATTTGTTGTTTGTAGATAGGGTCTTGTTAAGCTTCTTAGAGCCTCATTAAGTTGCTGAGGGTAGCTTTGAACTTGCAGTCATCCTGCCTCAGCCTGAGATTAAAGGCATGAACCATCATGCCTGCCTTCATTGTACTTTTCACTCAATTTTTCTGTAACCAAACATGCAAAAAAAAAATCTATTCATTTCTTTAAAGAATAAAGAGTATATTATATACTTCAAGAATTTGCTGTTCTGGTGCAGGTTTTAATATAGGAAGAAGGAGGCCTGACAGGAATATTTGAATCCAGTTGAAAGATCTCTGTGGGTGTGTGCTCATGTGTGTGTGTGTGTGTGTGTGTGTGTGTGTGTGTGTGTAACTTAGGAAGGAAGCGCTCTCTAGGATAGCAATAAGGATCCAGAGAGGAACACAACAAAGGTATGATATGTAAACTGAGTTGAAGGGAAGTTTTAGCCAGGTTTCATGGAAAAATCAGATATCTCATGCACTGACAAGCTTAAAACTTTGAACCTTCAGAATTGTTACATAGAAACCTACTCCTCAATGTGGTAGTATTAGGAGGTGATGCCTTTGTGGAGGTAATTTAGTTATGAGCTCAGAGCCTTCCTGAATGAGACTGATATCTCTACTAAAGAGTCCCAGGAATCTCTATCATCATCTCTACAGTATAAGGAAAAAATGAGAAGACAGCTTGCCATAAATAAGGAAGCAGGCCCTCACTAAACATCAGAACATTGATCTTCAAGTTCCCAGCCTTCAGAACTATAAGAAGTATATTTTTGTTGTTTATAATCCACCCAGTCTATGTTTTTTTATAGCAGCTCAAATGTACTAAGACACCATTCAAATATCTCATTTTCCATAGTAATAACTTTCTATCCAATATCAGTGTCTAAAGAATAGCAAAGATGCCAGGAGTCCAGTAGCAGAGCTCCATGATGAAATAAATGTGAAATCTGACACAGAAGTTAGCAACTGACATTGATAAAGACATTGCTCATGTTCAAATTAAAACTTAATACCTCTACATAGATTCTAGTATCACCCTGAGGCATCTTGGAAGCTCCATTTGAAATGGTCACCAATAGGGAGCGAGACCAGTTTTCTGAGTGTTACATAGGTAGTACTCATACAAGAAGAGATGGTGGAATGGCCAGCCACTGGGATCTGGGCAGGGCGTGAACTGTGTTTACTACCGTGTGCTGGGCATTGTCCATAACAAGGTTGTAAAGATAAATAAGATTCAATCTCTGCCTTTAGTAAACTCAGAGCTCCTTCTCAGCAATAGTAATAGTCATTATTAGTCATTAATAGTCAATGCAAATGATAATAGTCATTGTTCATAGCTTTCTGTAGCATTTCACTGAAAGTTCCTTTAAAGGCAGGAACTAAACTTTGTGTATTTGAAGTGCTGCACTCATGAGCTCCAAAATAGAGAGGGAAAAAAAAAAGAGGCAAAAAGAATGACTTTGAATAAAAAAAAAAAAGAAAAAGAAAAACATTGATTAAAAATAGGAGGAGAAAAGTAGAAGGAAAGCCAAAGAAAAGGAAGAAAATAAAAAGGCAAGAAAAAATACAGAAAGATAAGAAAAGAATGAATGCAAAGTAGAAGGGAAGGAGAGAAGGAAGGGAAAAAGTGTTAAGCAGACTTGAAGAGTGGGAGAAGGGGAAAGAACAAGAAGGAATTGCTACAGAAGGTGAAATGGACCCTCAGGGGAAGCTCTCTGATGTTTAACACTGTTTGGGTATTTTAGTCAATGACATGGTTAAGACTTATTATTCTTAAGGAACTATTATGATATTCTTGAGAGAAAAGGCATCAAAGAGAAGCCAAGAAGAGAACATTGTAGCCTCCTCCATGTCTACATTTCTCATAGAAGTTTCCTGAAAGTGACTTGCTTTCTTCTCAGTGTGACTCTAGAATTCACCTATGAAGTAAATAAAGATATATTCCAGAGATCATTTACAATTTCCTTGGTCTTGTGGAGCATCCATAGCCATCTTAATATATTGCAGCTGGCAATGATCCCCAAAATCACAATATGTGGGTCTGATTATTTGTGGAGCCATACTGCAAAGAATTTAGTTGTTATATTCTTTTACACAATGCCTCTTGGCTAAAAATATGTACATTATATAAATGAAGACAGCTGATATTTAGGTAAAGATAAATACTCAAGATAGCAAATGATATTTCCTTCCCAACTGTAAACCCCATACTTTCCCTACTTATGACATTTGAGTGTTTATTTCAAATTTTTTCATCTATGTATACATAAATACTACCACAACCCTCCACTTGACATTGCGCGATCGTGCATGCGCACACACACACACACACACACACAATTTTCTAACTATAGCAATAACTTCTGACTAGCTGCCACTTATAAGCAAAAGAAGACATCTGCTGCCCCCAAATACAAAGCAGATCACAGTGATAAAAAGAGGCAAATGAAAACTGTGCACAGAAGTGAACAACTGAAAAAGAAACAGGTATTTTTTTCACCTTTGAAATCTAACTTGTTAATTCAACTTGGATTTTGTGTAATTAATTTTAGTCTTTTAATCCCTTTTAGATGTCTTCAGATATATTGCTACTTAATACTTGGAAATAATTCTTTACTTTTGTTTTTTGACTCGTCTCTGGAATATAATCAACACTATACTAGGATTTTGCATTTCAACACACAAACAAAAACAATATATATATATGTATATTTTAATGCAACTCTCTTGTTTGCCTTTTGTTCCCTAGTCCATTTCTGTTTTTTTTTTTTGTTTGTTTGTTTGGTTTTTTTTTTTTTGTTTTTCTTTGTTTGTTTGTTTGTTTGCATGTGCCAGGAATTGGGTATTGAGCCCAGGGGCACTTGACCGATGAGCTCCAGACCCAGTCATTTATTTTTTTGTTTTATTTTGAGACAAGGTCTTTCTAGGTTATTGAGACTGGTCTCCAACTTGTAATCATTCTGCCTTAGCCTCCCAAGAAGCTGGGATTTATAAGCATTTGCCACAATGTCCAGCTCCTGGTACATTTTTAAATGTATTCCAAGGCCACAGAGTAAGTAGTTGATGTTCTAAATCTTTAGCTTTGGAGGGAGCATTTACTCCTTAAAGCTCTTTAGAAATAAATATTCATACAAGAAGTGGCACAGATGTTTTGGTCAATTTGCTTAGAAAAATGAAATTACAGTAGTTTTTCTAATACCTAAGGTAAATTAAATTAAGAGTCAGTCTACTTTATTATGACTTTGGTTCATGTGTAATATTAATTAAAATATCCAGTTCATCAACAGACCCAAAGAAATAGCATTTTTTTTTCCTCTGTGTTAATTCTGAGAGTGAAGAATAGGACGGCAGCTTCTAATTGAAAGAAATAACTCAGCTCACTCACACTAAACTTAAGAGCTATCTGAGAGTGTTATTACTTCTTTTTCATCCTGCAGTCTAAGTTAAAAGAGATTGGTTGGCACTAAAAATAAACATAATATGTAACTGTCTCTCAGGCATTGTCAAAAGCAATATGGAGAGACTTATGAGGCTTCTTCTATGGAGTTTTAATGAACCTTCTTCCCTCTTGATCCAGCCCTACTATCATTTATTTTTAAAGCAATTGGTCACATCTTTCTACTGGATGAGAGCCTTTTGACTGATTCTGCCAAAACATAGAACAATAAGGAATGACAACAATTCCAGGCTGGAAGTCCATGGTGAGCTAAATTTTTAGTCAGCTAAAAATAGGAGACAGAAAAAGAAAGCAGAATATGAACATAGTTTTATAATTTAAAGTACTTATTACTTTGAGGAGCAAAGAGACATAGTGAATACATAAAAAAGTTCTTACTTAAATGTTCAAGTCTGATCCCGTCTTTCTCTTTGTGTGTACACATGAGGGGTACTGGGGATGGACCCCAGGACCCTGTGCATACTAGACTACTGCTCTATCACTGAGCTACATCCTCTGCCCTGTTCCTATCATTTACTTTAATTTTTATCTCATGGATTATACACTACCCTGAATACTTTCAGCATTTATTAAAAGGCCAATGCTGATCACAATCATAATAATGTGAAATTAAAACTACTATACAAGCATTCACCTAAATTGCATTGATTAAAGGTCACATCCACTAATAATGAGAGTATCTAAGAAATTTTGAACTAAGCCATGAGTATCTCTTGGCGTGGTTTATAGCACTAGATAGGTGCTAATAAATATAACTATTGTTCTTACTCTCAAAATAAATTGACCTATTAAGAATTACATTCATATACGTAAAATATTATTATGACTTTTCATGATATTTACAATTTTATCAAAAAATTCTTGCAAAGTTTTCTTTGTTCCTATTTTTAAATATGTATGCCTTAAAGTGGTTTAAATATAAAATTGGAGTGCAATGCAAACAGAAAGCATTTACTCCCTCCCTAAAACAAGGAATCTTCACTATTATTATATTTCCTGACAGGCCCCCTACTACTAAATATTTATTTCACTGTCACAGATACTAAACTATAGCAAACAATTTCTCATTTTTTTGTTTCATACCTATTTTTTCATGCAATAAATTTGATCTCTTTCTTACCCCTAAACTTTTTCTCTAATCTATTTTCTTTTCTTTTCTTTTTTCTTTTTTTGGTACAGGGGAATTCAGGGGCACTCAGCCACTGAGCCACATCCTCAGCCATATTTTGTATCTCACTGAGTTGCTTAGAACCTCATTTTTGCTGAGGCTGGCTTTGAACTCAGGATCCTCCTGTCTCAGCCTCCTGAACTACTGGGATCTAATCTGTTTTCAATTCACAATAAACAAAATGACATAGTTAATTCACAATAAGACATAGGAGAAATGGAATCATTGAAAATATGAGAATTAAGAAATATAGTAGGAAAAATTGCTATTGTTAAGTTGAACTTCTTCAATAATTCAAGATTTAATCATAATGAACCTGTGAAAGGTAAGTCAGAAGTACTTAAGCTTATTGAACATGGTTTGGTGAAAAAATATTTCTACCTTTATTCCACATAGCTCAAACTAACATGTAACTTCCTGTAGTTATGAATATATGCCAAAAACAATCAACAAATTATGTTTTTTACACATCTGTAGCTTTATCATAATAAAGGTAAGAAATAACAAATATTCTCATATTACAGTTTAGAAAGTACCTGGAAACTACTTATGATCATAATCTTCAAGATTATGGCTGTTATTAGGCTCATAATTTGATGCTGTTTTAATGAGTTCATTACAAAGCAAATAAACTATTATACCACAAATTTGTTTTAAAAACTACTTTTAACTATAATTCTATATAATTTATTTTAATACTATATGTATATTTCCTAATTTATGTGGTTAAAACATTACTTTAAAAGGTGTTGGTAGTTTTCACCGGACCACAAACATGGATAACCATGACATTCTTGTATTAAGATCCTTTTGCTAATAAATACATCACTTCACTTGTTACGCTTCAATAAGTATTATTTGTACCAATGTGACTCGCAATAAACTAAAATTCAAAAATTCTAAAACAAAATTTGAAAAAATATTTTTAAATGATATAGTTTAAATCAATAGATAGTTCATGAAACCCCAAAATCTTATGCTTTCATTTTATTGCACTATACTCAAACATCCACAGATAATAAAAATTATATGTATTTTATAGACAAACACAGATATGTGCATGTGTATGCACATACAAACTGAGAACAAAAGAGACAGGAAAAAATACAAAGCTTCAATATGAACACAAATACTATATTGTGTAAACTACATTATATAGCCTTGAATGTGTTAACTTATTGCATTATTAGCAAAAAGTTCCTGTGTCCAAAGTACCTGAGTAGAAAAACTTAGAGGAGGAAAATTTTATTTTGGCTCACAATTTCACAAGTTCAGTCAATGGTGGGCCAACACCATTGCTTTGAGCCCAAGATGAGGCCTATCAGGGCAAAAAGACATGGCAGAAAGAAGTGGTTCTGTTTATGGTGGCCAGAAAGCAAGGAGAGAAAAGGAAAGGGGCCATATGGAAGATGCACCCTTCCAGTGCATGTCCCCAATGAACATAGAGCCCATACTATGCTATGCCCCACCTACCTACAATTACCGCTCAATTAGTCCATTCAAACTAAGTTGGACTATTTAGGTTCTACTTCTTATAATCCAATCATCTCACCTCTGAATATGCCCTCATTGATATATGAGCTTTTGGAGGACACCTCATATCCATACCATGCACTTTATATAAATTTCATAACTATTAGAGGTGTTACACTCATACCCCATTTTATGCATGAGGAATTGAGGTACTATAAAATTTACTATTTTATCAAAATGGTAGAACTAGTTCTTTCCAAAATCCATTGTATCTACTCTTCTATCTATTGTCTCTCTGAAGTAAATTAATAAAGGATATTTCCCTTGGAAATCAATGGACATTTCAGCATTGTTCCTTGAGAGAAAATGAAAAATATTTCAGGTTATTTTAGTCAGGAACAGTCAGGAATTTTTCAAATGCATTTGTTAAATACAAGACATTGGCTAAGAGGTTTTATTTTCAGCAAAGGGTGAGGAAGCATGGGCTCCATGTGCTCAGTACGTATCTCTTACCTGGCTTCCACCAATACACCTCCATTTGTCTGAGATTCATAGACTAGACTTCCATAATTTTTTGGACCAGATTGCTTTTAGATATATAAATGTTAAAGATAATACAATTTGTCTTTGTTTTTAAAAATATGTAAGAAATATTCCCTAAACGTATATTTAAACAAAATGGTCTTGTTTTAAAGCATTTCACTTATAAAAATATTAATAATTAAGAGCAAGGCAACATTATTAAAAAATAAAATTGATCTAAATTTAAAGCAAAACATAAGAATTGCAATATATGGATAGCCATAAACATCTTTTCACTTTTATCCAAGAAGTCCCATTTCAGTGTCTTTTATTACAAAAATATAAATTTGTAATGTAATTTTTAATTTTCTAAACTATTCCTATAGCATTACAAACATATGTATACACACGTGCATGTGTGTGCACACACACAATCACACACACAAACATCCTACTGAAAAATTACATAGTAAATGAGATAGAATGTTTACCAGCAAGGAAATATAATCTTCTGATTAATGATATTGATTCTCTATAATTATCAACGTCTTATTTATGGAATGAGGGTGCAAAGAACTTTGGAAAACTACATTATTAAAAGGATTATAGGTTATAATTATGGCAAACCAAAACACTTTGGGGAAAGAATAATATTATCTTGCTAATGTATGTAAAAAAATAAAATACTTTATATTGTCTACAGTTCTCTGAAAAGCTGTCTAAAATATGTAATCATTGATTCTTGAAAGAGAATGAAAACATAATTTGGGCACAAAAATCAAAATCCTCTTTTGTAGTGGCTATTTTCTATTCTTGTAATCCAAGGTTGGTGTAATTGAAAATAATAAGAGAGTATTTATCTCCCTCTATTTCATGCTTTAGACCTTAACTAAGTAAATTTTTGAGCTAAGCTATAATAGAATTTCAGTTTAATTACAGAAGTTATGTTCTATAAAGCTGCTGTGCATGCTGAACTAGCAATAGCAAACAACTGTAAGGAAAATGTGGATGAATTGTTAGATATAACTTTAAGTCCTAAAAACAACTCACATTGGTGGATTCTATTTTCTTGACAAGAATAAATACTGAAGTGTTAAGTGATTTCCATAATTTCACCCTATGAACAGGTGTTAGAATTATGATTCAAATCACAGCAAGGAGCCCAGAGAGAGAGAGCCTCTCTGGCTGCACTGTGTCCCCTACTGACATCTCTTCTAGTCATCTCTATAGGGGCTCTGAAGCAAGGAGGCAGAAAGTCCCCTTGTCCCACCTTGGCTGAGAACATGTGTATCAGGTGAGCAAAATATTTCTCCACTTTTCACATTTCTAGAAATATTTATTTTAGTGTTACAAATAAATTCACGTGAGTAGGTGACTCCTCAAATATGGAAATTTGCAAATAAAGAGGATCAATTATAATACCAAAAGTAAACTTACATTGCCATAGTGAAAAATGACACTTTGATGGCTAGAGTTCCTTCTTGCAATAATTCAGAGCTTTGGTTTCCTTCCCTGATGTTACATTACCATCCCTTGGTGCCTCTGGTTTTCTCTATGCCATTTCCAGAAGTAAAAGAGTGAATCTAGAGAGCACATCTACTCTCCAAAAACTTTGGCTGGAGATGGCATGCATGACTTATGCTCATATTTATTACTAAGAACTATCCTTATGATCACATCTTAATTTAAGTATTTGAAAAATGAAATCCTAGTCTTGGTAGCCACTTCCTATTATCAACTCCGCAATATAGAAGAGGAAGCAAACTTTTCTAATTAAACATTTATATTAACATTGACATGAAATTATTATCTAATATAAGTGCACGGTTAAATATCCCACCCATGATTTTAGTTTTTTCCTCTGGTACAGAATCTAATTTAGGATTATACACTGATATCATATAAATTTATAGTCACCTTTAATCTAGAAGTCATTAGTTTATCTCTGCCAGGTTTACTCTCAAAATAGAGAGATTAACAGGCATTTTTGTCTTCTAGATATTTTTACCTGGAATGGGTGAAAAGATGATTTTGGATGGAAAATGAAAACAAATTAAGAAGCATCACTTTGTGTACAATTGGAAGGTTATCAAAGTACCACCACTTCACTTAGTAGCTATTGCCAAGCAAATGGATTCATTAATACATGACCCTGTTAGTGACTGAAAAGTGTGTTGGTAAGTAATTTCAACATTTGGATAATGAAGGCTGTTAAGTATTATTCATGGAATGGAGAACAGAAGATGAATGTCCTTAGGTTGCAGACAAGCAAGCTCGCAGATATGCTGGTTATACAGTATTTCATGCTGATTGTAATGGAGCAAGAAAGCAGTAGACTGCAAAGATCTCAATCAGCTGGAAACAAGCAACTCCAAAGAAAATACCTGCCACAGCAACCATTTCTGACTAAATTGCTTGTTATCTTTACAAAGCAACCCTCTTGGTGCCATTTATTTATATGTTTCCTATTACCCTGAGTGCAATTCTCAATGCTATATCGGTTCTTAGGGAATCATTTTTTTCTGAACTGAAATCACTGCTCCCTCCAATCTTACGTTGTCACATCCCCACATCTAGCACACGCAAGTGCAAAGTACTCCAGAGAATATCTTCTGATCTCTTTCCATAATCCATCCTGTCAAGGAACTGCCCCCAACATGTTAGCATAACAAATCTAATGCTATTCCAAACCTCTTATCTGAAAAACAAAATCTACAACCAAAGCTTGCAGTTTAAAAGGGAAGATGAAACTGAAAATGTGGCAGAGTTCTATTATCTATGAAGAAACTTGGCAGGCATCAGAGAAACCCAGGTTTCCCCAAGAAGATAACGATGGAGCCTGCAACTGTGAACACAAAAATGACAGTAGGGGATGGGTTCATTTCACTTATCTAGGAAAAAAATGCCCTGTTGATATAAAAGGCCAGTCAGACACAAAGTTAATCAGAAGAAGATAAGGGTAAAGTAAACATTTTTAAGGAATAGTAGTAATCCTGATCATTTTCTGAGTTGACAATTGACCCCAACCACTGCAACGAACAAGCAACCAAGACAGTGACAGTTCACCTCTGAATTTAAGAGGTGACATTAACAAATATTAATCAAAAAAGATGTTTCATCCTTAGAATAGCTACACTCATTATCTCATCATTTCGATGAACAATGTCTTGATACTAGGAGAAGGGCATTTATACAAGTACAAACTTTGCTTCTAATTATATATATTTGGAGGTTAGTAGTTTTCAATATTAAACTCTAACCCATTTAGAGAAAGTACTTTTCTTTCCACTTCTTACAGATATATAATTTTTATATCTGTATTTACTACTATTGCTTTAATCGTTAATAGGAAATCAACACTCATAGTTCTGTTTATATCTGTATTTACTACTATTGCTTTAATCGTTAATAGGAAATCAACACTCATAGTTCTGTGGTTGTCAAGGATTAAAAAAAAAATTCTGGTAGCCTCCAGGCTTCATTGTTTTATTAACTTCTAAAAACCTGTAGTTGTTTTTTGCTCGTGTGTTTTTCTTAGCACATATTCAGATGCAGTACGTTATCCTCTGACAACATAAAATTTATTATACATCCATAAGCATACATAAATATACAGACACACACAGAAATGCACCTGGGCAGGACTGGCCTCACGGGTTAGCTCAGTGCCACAGTAAATACAGTGTTTACCAGTGTGAGGTTACAGCCACAAAATATAGGAACAGGAGAACTGTGAAATAATTGTTAGTATAGACAAGATCTAAATAAATAATACTTTTTTCCCCTCAAACTATGTTAAAAAGGTGAAAAAAAATCTTATTAACCCGATAGACATTTGTCCCCAGTCACTATATTGTTCCATTTATGGTTACCAGAAAGAATGTCAATCAAGTTTATAGATGATTGTGACTTTGCCACATATCTATATAAAGTATTACAAGAAAATGTACCCCATTATCCTCAGATCATCTAGTTTGTGTACTGTTTGTATAGTAATTTTTTTAGTCAGGTTAATATTTCCATTTTCTTGTTCTATTTCACTTATATTTTATGAGGTTATGGGTTTAGTACTGTTTTTACATTGAGGAACAGTGATCTTTTATATAGAATATTCAATTTTAGTATATATCCATTTTGTCTTGCCAACACATGAGCTAAAGGCAAAATGAGGTATAAAGAACATTTAAAAACTAAACTAATGGAATATTTCATTATAATTCCATTATTCTAATAGTTACCTCACTGGCCATGCTCTGTTTTAATAAAACTAATCTCATAGAAAGGGAGAAACTAGTCTAAGGAAGTACATGATCTAAATAGTGTTGTTACTAATCAGTGGAAACTGATGTGAAGTTGGGAATATAAATGTAGATTTATTAAATTGATGATATTGAACAGGCAGCAACTAAGGCTTTCTAAGACCCCTATGGCCTGAATTTGAGTAGAAAATTAATTAAAATTAAAATAAATGGGATCACTGAGCACAAAGCAATAATGCCCTCAAACTTCTTACCTTGTTTATATTTTAAAGAACAAAGAGTATGTGATTAAACAATCTATAATTTTATTTTTCAAGGCTGCATTTTAGAAAACAAGGATTAATCAAAACAGATGTGGTAACAACTCAAATTCTTAAGGGCAGGTCAACCCTTAGTATCTGTAGGGCTTGAGTCAAAAAATGCAAATAAATATCACCCCACCACAATTCTAAATATTTAGACGGTGTACATCAAACTAACAAATTTAAAGAAGATACACTCGATTCTCCCCACTTGACACATGTTCCTTTATAACAAAAACATCAAAATATATGTGTATAGATTATTTATATTTCTAAAAGTCAAATAAGATATCAGCACCACCAAGCTTGGTATTGGCAGTGGCTCAGGAGGCTCAAGCAGGTGGACTGCAAGTTCAAAGCCAGCCTCAGCAACTTGGCAAGGACCTAAGCAAATTAGGAGACCCTATCTCAAAATAAAAGATTAAAAAGCTGGGAGTATTGCTCAGTGGTTAACCACCCCTGGGTTCTGGGTTCAATCCCTGGTACGAAACAACAGCAACAACAAAAGATATAAGAGACAATGAAATTCAATTACTATTGCATTATATTTTGAGGAACCTTCCTTTGTTTACCATGATGGCTGATCCCTTTCTCCACATTCTTACTTACATTTGTTAACCTTTTGTCTTTCATCCTAACTGGCAGGAGAGGGTATCTCATTGTGATTTTGATTTGTATTTCCCTAATGGCTAATGATATTGATCTTTTTTTTTTCAAGATATTTGTGGGCAACATTTTTCTTCTTTTGAGAAATGTCTATGATGATATTAAGTGCAATAAGGCAGACACAAGAAGACAAATATAACACGTTCTCTCTCATATGTGGAGTCATAAGATAATGGACCTGAATGTTGACTAGAGATTGGCAGAGGCTGGAAAGTCGAAAAGGGAAGTGACAAAAGCGAGCTTGAAGAATGGATTCCAAAATACGGTTAGAGAGAAGGAATGAGTTCTGGTGCTCAGTGCACAGTAGCTTATTATAAAGTTCATAAAGAGCTAGCAGAGGAGGGCTGGGGTTGTGGCTCAGTGGTGGAGCACTCGCCTAGCATGTGTGAATCCCTGGGTTCGATCCTCAGCACCACATAAAAATAGACAAATAAAATAAAGGTATTGTGTCCAACTATAACTAAAAAAAATAAAATTTAAAAAAAAAAAGAGCTAGTAGAGGGAACTCAAAAGCGCCAAACATAAACATAATACGTTGAGACAGAAATGTCCATTACCCTGATTGATCAGTATACACTGTATACACATGTTGAAATATCATACTGTATCCAAAAAAATATATACAATTATGACAGGTTAATCTAAAAATTAGATTTAAAACATAAAGAAGACTTTGCCTGGATCAATAAAGGCCAGAAATCAGTCAAAAAATTAACTTGTGCATTACTTTTCTGTGAATCTTCTTTTTCATAGTCCTATCAATATTTTATTTTTTGTAATTGCATCTATATTTTATTGGCATGCCAATTTTGTAGTATATTTTATATTATTTCTTTCTTATTAGAGGTACAGTTTAACATTTTACATGTCTGCTAGCCTTTAATAGTAAGCCACAATTCTATTATACAACTTAAACTATCACAAATTCAAAATTAATTTAGTCTTTTGCTAAAAGAATCCTCATTCATTTTTCATAGGTTATAGTTTCTATTTTCAACATGTATCTAAAAGGGTGGTGGTGAAGTCAAGTTTAATATGGATTTCATCAAGATGTTCCATTTTTAAGTAGTTCAGAAACATTATATGGAATATTTGAATTGTTTCAAATAATGCCTCTGCAATAGACAGTTGAATCCCCATCTCATAATAGTAAATGCATACTTCACATCATAGTTGACACACATACACACAAAATACCACATCTGGGTTTGGGCTGAAAAGCTGGCTTATACCCATTTTTCTTTACATATTAGTGCCATTTTCATAATGTTTTCTTTACTAATCTTTTAAATGAATGCATAAAACTGAAAAGGATTTTTTTGAAATTCTTTGACCCTTCTTTGGAGACATCTCTTCTTCCATGACATTATGCACTTAGCTTGAAATAAACAAGCTCTGGAGGTGAGAAGATTTCACTCTGTAATTGATAATGAGGTAGGAAAGCCAGCCAGAAAAGAAACTGCCTTTACAGATTCCATAGAAAAGGAGAAAAGGAATCATATAGGAGTCCGGCATTTGAGGCCACCCTGAGAACAAGTCACAATCACCAGTTCTTTCTTTCTTTTGGTTCAGGAGGTGGAACTCAGAACAGAGCAGGACCTCATGCATGTTAAACACACTCTGCCATCTAACCACACTGGCTGCTCAACAGAGATCCTTGAAACAGAATCCACAAAGTTTTGTGTTCTGGCAGACAAGTGTTGACTCAATCATAACGTGGGTTTCTGTGATCATGAATAAAAGTGTCCTCTTTTTGAGAAAAGTTACTTTTTAGTAATTTAGCTGTATGGATTTTCTACGTGAGCATGTAGAATTTTCCATCTGGGGAAGTGATAAGGCCAGTAAAAATATTAACGGAAAAAGAAGAGTGAAGATGATTCCAAAAAAAAATATCATTTTTTTAGGACATAAATTGCAACATGATAAAAAACAAGGGATAAATGCCTTGCTTGGCACTCCTGTACCAAAAAAAAAAAAAAATCTATTGCATTTGTGCAATATGAGAGAAAATAATCTGACAAGTCAATTAATTTTGTTCTTTTTTTTACCTAAGTGCAAAATTTGGACACCCAGCCAAAAAATAACCCTGCCTTCAGATCATGGCCTGAAGATGATGTGGGACAAGGGCTATAGGGAAGCTTCCTCCTAAAGTTTGAACAGTGAGTTACAGAAGATGATTAGTGCCCTAGACAGTGCTCTGCTAGGGCCACATAAATGTGGAACTCCAAGTGAAGAAGCACTGTGGTTTCTTATTTATTTATTTATTTAGTTAGTTAGTTTTCTCTTGCTGGGGATTGAACCCAGGGCCTTGTTCATTCGAGGCAAAGCACTCTACCAACTGAGCAATATCCCCATCCTTTCTCCCAGGGGGTTTCTTGAATACCTTTATTTTGGCATGTGTGATTGTGAGATGCAGAGATCCCATCTTCCGGGCCTGAGGACAGAACTGTTCTAGGATGTACTTTCTTTCAACCCTGTACTGTTAATAGCCAAGATAAAGTCATTCAGTCATAGGGAGAAACAGAATTAAATATTGCCAAGAGGAGGGCTAAGATTTTAAACAGTTATTTTCCTCTTAATACAATTTGTTTTTAACTCTTACAGGATATATTTTAAGCTCGCCAGCCAGTTACTTTGTGTGCTATGTGGTTAAACAAGAGAGGAAATGCTTACTGCCATGAGAATAAATATCCCTGGCTGGCACTACCTCGGTAATTTACCTAGCCTAAGGTCATTCTAAAGCAGTTTAAATGCATCATTAATCCACAATCCTCTAAAACACTAAAATACTTAAATAAATTACAAAGGAGTAAGATGAGCCCGAAGAGAGGAAAAAACTGTCAAGACATGATACATTAAAATGATGCAAAAAAAAAAAAGTCTCTAAGATTCATGAATAAATTATCAGTAAAATGAGAGTCATGATAAAGACCTAAAGGACACAATACATTCAGTTTCATCTGGTTTAGGAAGACAAAGAAAAGGAATCTTGGATTGTACCTTTCTACTTGTGAATTTTCATCCACTTAGTTTTAACCTTGATAACTCAAAATCTTCATGTTCATCTTTATTACATTCTTTTTCTTACTGTAATCATTTTAGGTCCTTGCTTACTATCCGTTCTCTTTCCAGCAATCTGAGCACATTGGCCTTACCTGTGCTTAGGTAAATGTGTGTGTCTGTGTGTGTTGGAGGAGGTGGCTCTAAGTGGCATCACCAAGATCCGAGTTGCCACACTTGCAGAAATGAAGAAAGAGGCAGTAAATAGAGATGTGAATTTACAAGATAAAATTTTATAACAAGGTCTCCAGGACTTTTATTTTTTTCTTAAATAAACAGAATATCTTATAAAACCTTGCTTTGTAGATATACTCCTGACCAATCTGTAAAGTGGATTTAGAAAAAAAAAATCAGATTGTAGAATCATATGCAAATTTATGTACAAGTTTAAGAATTCATTTAGGTATGAATCCTGAGTAAGAAGACTTGAAACAGTAATAGAAACATGAAGCACTGAGGAAAGTTCTTTCCTTACTTTTTCCTGTTAATGTCATGCCTGCCAGCCTGTGCCCTTGACACTTGTGCCTTCCCCCATCCTCAAATCTGCAAGCCTTTCATTACCTGTGGTGTCTCAACTATCACACATGAGAAAAATCTTGCACTTCTATTTTCTATGTTCAAGGTTCATCATTTGTTGGGAAATCAGGGCTTGGAACACTGCCAGAACTTCAGTATAAAACAGAAAAATCCAGGGCCTGAGACATAGAATGGTTTTAGATGTTAGCAAGGGAACCCAGAAGTGCAGTTGCAGTAGTTGAAGGAAACTGTGCCTGTGCTTTCTTTACTCTTGTGGCCTGTAGTATTCCTTACCATTGACCACCGGACTCTGAAATTCCCTGTCATGACCTAGTGATCCAGGATATGTGTCCATTCCCTGTGCATTTCATGAGTGTCCTTTGTACTGACAATCTTTAGGCCTGGACCAGCCTATCCTACCATCTTTGTATTTAAGTCTCAAAATATGCACAAATAAAGTACCTTTCACTGGAGTTAAAAACTCATGATTTAAAAACAACTTAATAAATGCATATGATCATGTGATTTTTGCTGCAAAAAATAGTAGGATATGTGAACTCAATGGTTATTTGTTGAAGTTTTTATGTGTATGGCTCTGGGAGAAGTAGGAAGGATGACAGAGAGGAAAACAAAAGTAATGTATTTGTTGTTAACCACCTCTGTCGTTTATGAGGAGGAAAAAAGTATTTGAAATAAAGACAGGAACAATACATTTTAAACTTTTAAGTCTACAATAAAAATAAAACAAAGAAATAGACAAAGACAGGAGGGATAAACTGTACAGAAAATACTAAATGAAGAAGTTTGTATCAAATGAGTGTAGCATCTATCTTGAAGCTTTCCAGCTGTCAGGAGTGTCTGATGCTCATCATGTAGGTTAGGAATACACCAACTCATCACAGAGAAAAGTATTTTCCTGAGCTTTGAGAGTAGTATCTCAGGGAGGGTGTGTTGGTAGTTGGGTGAATATTCCTAAATAGAGAAAGTAGTACAAACTTAGTGATAGCCTATCCTCCTTCGCTTTATTTTTAAAACAATCTCAAATTGCAGAAGAGTTGTAATAATTTACAGATAATTTTTTTTTGCCTGATCAATTAAGTTGCTAATGTGATATAACATCACCCTGGATACTGACACTCGCCTACATAACCATAACACAAGAGCCAAGAACAGGATATGAACACAGATTGATTACCATCATCTAAATTTCAGGATCCCATTGAGTTTCACCAATAGACCCTCCAAATATTCTTCATAAGAAAATAATCCAGTTCACATCCTACATGGCATTTAGTTGTAAGTTTCTCTATCTTTTTTCACTATGGATTAGGTTCTAGACTTTTCTTATGTTAGTGATGTTGACACTCCTAAAGATTGGAGGCCAGTTATTTAACATGTCAGCTTGGATTATCTGTTGTTCCATATGGTTTGATTCAGGTTATGTAGTTTTGCAAGGAATGCTGCAGAAGTTACTCCATGTTCTTATTGCAGCTGATGTGCAATTACACTTTGCCTCATCCCTGTTGATGTTTTAGTTATTTATTGTAGTGACTTTCATCATTCTCCACTGTAAAATTGCTTTTATAAACTCTGTAATTATTTAGTATTTACACAAACACATTTACATCTATATTTATTGTGTATCTATGTTGTTATTAAAAAACATTAATTCACATTGATATTTCCAATTCCAGAGTAATATCTATAGATTCATTCTAGTTTTCTCCTTTCCATATTAACTGCTTTATGTGATGAAAGGAAACATTGCTTATCTTTCCCTTAATATGTTTTCTTATTTTCTTTACTCTTTTATGTTTGAAAAATCTTCCATCACAGCCACCACCTAACTCATATGGGGATGCCCTCACCTTACCAAGGAAAGTAGTCAGAGCCACAAAAGAAGAATGAACAACTTGACTGCATTAAAATGAAACAAGACAAACCTTCAGTATCATAGGAAACAAAGTATTCAAAATCAAAAGACATTTAGGGGATGAGGAATACAATTACATCATAGTTAGGATGATAATTACTAAGGAAGAAAAGAGGAATTCAAATAAAATATGGGACACATGCCGTCTAGGGTATCTTCAATTACACTGGCTGGTTTTTTTTCTTGAAATTTGAGAATAAACACATTGCCACTTTATTATTTCCATATCTTTTTGACTTAGGAAATATTTTCTAATGCTTAATTATTAAAATAAAAAGCTACTGGTTGGCCTTTGTTGTCCTGAAATTCCATGAGTTCACATCTTCTTTAGTGAAGAAGACTAGACACAAGGGACAGCTGTGCAGAATCAGAAGGAACAGTAAGAAGTAGTTTCCACAAAGTCCAGATGTAAAATCAGATGTAAAATAATCAATCATTTTTTACTTAATTTGAAAAACACATATTTCCACCTAGCATTTTTCTTATGTCAGAGTACAACCCTAGTTTCTGGTAGATATGCTTCAAATTCACTGTTTCCTTCCCCATATCCCTGAAGGATGGGAGGAGAGAGAAAGAGTTGAAAGAAGTTTTTATTATTAATGGTAGTATTAATGATACTATGGGACTGGCTAAATAATAACACACTTAATCATTCTCTTCAGCCTTAAATATCACATGGAATCTAGAGAGTGCATGAATGTTGCCATCAAGAGTCCTTGTCTTCCTTCTCCTATTAATTGAATATTACAAGAAATTTCCAGAACATTTTTTTTCATTTTTATTCAAAACAAACCAATAAAATTATTGTTGTTCTGAATATAATTATTTTAAATTGAGAATACTTATGATAAAAATTGTGTCAGGTTGTCTTTAACATAACAAAATATATTATAAATTTATTAGCCATTAGAAAGCAATTTACACTTAGGCACTTAAATATCTGTCATTATATAATATATAAAATTATAATGTATTATCACTCATTAACTCAAATTGTAATTATTAATTATATGCAATTATTAATTATACATATGTATATTGTTGTTTCTCAAGATGACATAGTGAATACTTAGACATCATCAGTTACTTTTAAAATGAATATTATATTCATAAATAAAAATACAATGATCTATGTTAGTGCAGATGTCATATAGTATATCACATACTATATGATAAATAGCCAGTCTGACAAATAAATACATTTTAGAGCTCAAATAACTCATTAGTATTATTAAGCTAGAGATATAAATAAACTATTCTTAAGCTATAAATAAAAATGTGAAATAAAATAAATAAAAATGTGAAATGATCTAGTACCTAGCATATGTTAAGCAATAAGTGCTAAAATGAGATCATCACAGGTATACATGCATAGAAACTAGCACACATATGATACAAACACACAATCATAACAAGGCCACAAACCTATTTGAACTCAGGAAGCAATTTTTTTCTATAGTACTTTGTGTGTTTTTCAAAGTAGAATACTATATTCTATTCTTACAGTAATATAAATAGAAACCATGGAAAACGTGGAGAAAATTGCTCATCACCTCATAAATTCTTTCATATTACTCCTCATCTCTAGTATGTTTGTCAATCGGTCTTCCAACATATAATGGCAGAGTAAAGGTGCTTAAAGGAATAAGCCTCTCAATAAGTGGTAAAAATAGGTATCCTCTTTAGTTCAGATGACTCTCATTCTCTCTACTATCTACTATAAAATATTGCTGCTTGTGACAGTTATCCTTACAAGGCTCTTAATTAAATGACTCCATCTCCTCACCAGGAAATGGTGAGGAGATGGTTTCTCAGGAAACCAGAACATTCAAACATGACAACAGCTAACCTCTCCTCCCCTGGGTTATCAGGATTTTCTTTAGCCATCTGTCCAGAACTTCATCTAAACCTGTCTGACTCAGGCTTTGATTCTTTACTCCACTTGCCTATGACGATGATTAGGAGACTACTTTTCATGATTTGGGGTAACATCTTTATAGGGTATGTCTGCACTTTTTGGGGGGTCTAGTATATCTTCACTCTTTCTAAAATCTACTAAATATCACATACTGAAAATGCATGCTAAATGTAAAAATCTCTTAACCTCTGTATATCCTATGCTCTCCATGACTGGAATAGAATAGAAAATTCTAGATTCCTTATTGTCTGGTTATTCCTACAAAAGGAGGCTTCTGGAAAGCTGAGTAGTGTTAGTATTCTACATTTACCAAGCCATTTCATCTCAGGTTCCAGTGTGACACTTCCAAAGAGGTAAGTACTTGTGACAGCATTGCTAAGGATGAAAAGAAAATGCCACCAGTCTCAGAAACATTGAGACTTGAAAAACGTCCAGGCTTGCCTGTGAACTCATTGTGTGGTTTTGGCAAACAACTTTGCTTGCTCTCCTCATTTGATACATGAGAAAGTTAGGGAAGATTGTTTTATCCATCTTGAAGTGGCAATCAGTTCGATAGATAGGAAAACATACATTTGGCTTAAAACGCCTGGCATGGTGGTGCATGCCTGTGATCAAAGCTGCTTGAGAGGCTGAGGCAGGAGGGTGGCAAGTTCAAGGAGGTCAACTTAGGCAAATTAGCAAAAACCTATCTCAAATGCAAACAAACACAAGAAAAGGGCCGGGGATGGAGCCCAGTGGTAGAACATCCCTGGGTTCAATCTCCACTTCCACAAACAAAACATAGCAAAACAACACTTATGATCATAGAATCCTGTTAGGTATCAGTGTTAACTTTGTACACTATAGCATCTGTTTACCAACTGGTTTCCAAGTGTTATCCTAAATCCAGGAAATATGAAGACGTTGCTAAAATAACAAGTTCAATAAAATGAAATCTTTAATTTTTTTTTAAAAGTCAGTGTTTCTCAAATTGTGACAAGAACGTGAAAACATGCTAGAAAAGTATGATAAAAAAGAGATGGCAATGCATATTTTTTTTTTTGGCATTTTCGAACACTAGCCAAAATAATTTTGCTAAAGCAGTGTGTTTCTAAAAGATAAAGATCAGCATGTGTTAGAGAAAAGAAGTTGTTAGAGAAGATAAAAAGTACATTAGCATATTCTACAATAGTTCACATAACTGAATATATTTATTTTAATAGACTAGAGCTAATGTTACTAAATCCGTCAAAATTGCCTAATACTGACTTTATGCCAAGGCTAATTTAACAGCAATATCTGATATTATAACTTAGACAATATTATTGGTAAACAGTCAAGCTAAAGAGTGGAAATAAAATTTCTCCTTATCACTGAAGATACAAATTTTATACAATAATTAAACCCTTGTTATAGGCCTGAAACAAAATAAAACAAAAACTAAAAAAAAAATGTGAAAAGTAGGCAGAAATTACCATTAAAAAGTAAGTGACAGCTAGGTATGATGGCACACACTTGTAATCCCAGCAATCTGGGAGGCTGATGCAGGAGTTTCGAAAGTTAAAGGTCCATCTCAGAAACATACGGTGATCCTGTCTCAAAATAAAATATAAAAAGGGCTGGGGATGTGGCTGAGTGGATAAGTGTCCTGGGTACAGTCTCCTGTACCAAAAAAATAAAAGTAACTGACAGAAGTTTAGAATAGTTAAGGTCCTAGCCAGGTAAATAGGTGGCTATGGCAGAAAAAAGTTATTTTTCCAAGTTCCATTTTATTCCTAATGTTAGCATTTTTAACAAATTCTGGCTGAACATGTCATACATAAATTAATTAAAATTAATGTAAGATATTAAAAACCAAGAATTCTTTCACATATTACAGTTGCTATAAGTAATAAATATTTTTAAGAGGTTGAGCATAAATATATCTATGAAAATTATCAGTTGACAGTCAGTTCATTGAATAACCACTGTATATTGAGATTCACTGTAATTCACATTCACAGAAAAATGCAAGTATTTTTAATATTATACCTAGACTTCACATACTATTTTGTGTATTTACTACTTCTAACATTGCTCAGTATACCATTAATCAGGTAGTATGTGGAATAGGCCTTAGGGGAGAACTATCAAAATTAGATTTGGACCATCCCATGCCATTTTGTATTAATTAAAATGAGCATTTAAAGCAGCTTAAAAATTGAAAAGTAATTCCCAAATCTGTAACTTCAGGGAAGTATGTTGAAATGAGGATAAGTGATTGAAACATTTTGCTTTGATCCTGGGAGGACTAAGAGGCTTATCCCCTGTTTATCTAGAAATGCACGTGTATCAGCCTCAAATATTCTCCACTAGTAGAGACACCTTTTATCCTTTAACTCTATGACTTTCTTGCCTGGGTATTAAAAAAATCATTCCTATTTACAATTTCTAAATGACTTTTTTGTGGGGAGATACTGGGGATTGAACACAAGGGCACTGGACCACTGAACAATATCCCCAGTCCAATTTTCTATTTTATTTTGAGACAAGGTCTCACTGAGTTGCTTAGTGCCTCAATTTTGCTGAGGCTGGCTTTGAACTCATGATTCCCCTGCCTCAGCATCCTTAGCCACTGGGATTATAGGCATGTGCCACCACTCCTGGCCTAAGTGACATTTTTGACAATCTTGGTTACATTTTTTTATACTTACTCAAATAAACCTAATAAATAAAGGAATAAAAATGATAATTAATAAAATGAGAAACACACTATAATTCATTACTTTCTTGTAATGCACTCATATATCTAAAATTAACATAGATGGAATAGATATATCTATATATTTTTTTCAATGTCATACAATCTAAGAGAGAAATACTTTAAATCTAGTCATGGGTAAGAAAATAAAAATAGACATCAAATAGTAAGACATAAGATAAATTGACTTATGAGATAAATAAGTATAAATTATTAGGAATGAACTACCCAATTTAAAAGTTTGAGTTGCAATAAAGAGAATAAAAATAATAAAACTCAAAAAAATATAGACTAGATTTGTAGACTAAATTTTTCATTTTAAAAAGAAAATATTTATAGTACATATCTGATTGTTTTGCCTGGATGAAAGTATCTTAAAAGTAAAATTCTTGAAGAAATTTTTATCAGAATCTATATATTTCATCTGTAAAATAAACATGAAGCAGCCTATGGACAGATGACGGGATAAAGAAAATGTGGCCTAATATACAATGAAGTATAATTCAAACATAAAAAAGACTGAAATCCTGTCATTTGAAGCAAAATGGATGGCCTTGGAAGACACTCACTGTAAGTGAAATAAGTCAAACACAGAAAGACTAGTACCACCTGTTCTTGCACATGTGTAGAAGCTAAAAGAAGTGGAATAATGATTACTAGAGATTGGGAAGGGCATATGGGGGATGATCAGAAAAAAAAAGTTGGTTGGATTTGATCAGTGCTCACTATATTCATGATATCCTTTATGACACTGAACCCAATTAATAGGTATAATTCATATGTGTCAATAAATCTTTTGAAAACATGAAACATTTTCCCATGAGGAAACAGTCACAGAAAGTGAGCATTTGTATCTATCTACATGAAACTTTGCAAACTGATTAACCATCCAGAATAAATATATTACCTTAAGATTACTGAAAAAATAAAATGTGTCTCAAATAAGTAGAAATATGCAATTGAAGAAACACAGAGAAATAACATAAAATCATACTATTATAAGAAAAATCATTCTTTAGTGTTCAAGTCAGACAAGTAACATAAAATGTATGCACATATTTTAGCATAATAATCAACGCAAACCCTGGTCATATTTTTTTTGTTAGGTAACAGTACCTAGAATGTTATGTTTTAATATACAAATATTATGACACAGACAAGTGTTATGGCATCAGTGATCATTCTTTCCAATTTTGTGTCCACCTAAAATTAAAAAATAAATATTAAAAAAAAGAATACTTGGAAAAGACATTTCTATGAATTGAGCTGATAATATATATATTTTTTAAAGTTGATTTAAATAGCTCTCTGTATTGTGCATCCTATACATTTCTGCACATGATTTAAAAGTGGATCACAGCCAATAAAACTTCTTAAAAATCACTTGAATATGCTATGGTAATGAACACAAAAGTAACTAAATGTGAGAAGGTCAAAGTTTAGTAACTGGTGGATAGAAATGTCACAATGAAAAGTTAAAAGCTGACCATACTACTGTACAAACAGGAGTGATATAATTAATATGCTTGACATAATTTAGCATGATGAGGAACATCATGGAATCATCTCATCAAACACAATGCTATTTAATTACCAGAACAGTAAGACATTTCCCTCCGAGACACTGCATTTAGTATGCCTCCATCAAATAAAGCTTGGCATAGCTTTTCTAGCTCCTACAATTTTTTTCTAATCTCTTTTATAAGTTTTACCCTTGAATCCCCTCCCCCTTCTCTCTTTGCTTTACATTCCTGCTACACCACTACTAATTAAAATGAACCTAAGCAAATCAAGGTAAACTTTTCAAAAAGAAGGGGCTGTTCAAAGGAAGACCTGTGCTGGAGAATCAAACTAATAGAAATTTTAAGGTTTGAAACAGTCAACTAAAAAAAGTCCCTTGAAATATATCAGTCTAGATTCTTAAAATAAGTTCTTTTAATGAAGTGTGGTGTTTTGGTGTTTCTTTGTAGGATATATTAATGAACTTGGCCATATACTTTTTTTGTAGATAACTGAAGTTTTAAACACAAGTCTTTCCTAAATTGCCATGGCTGCTATTTAAATGTAGACATACGTGCCTACCTATTTTATAACAGTTTTATAAAAGTTTTACCACAGATATTGTCATCATTAGAGAAAGAGCAGATGCAACTATTATAATGTGCTCTTTATCACAGCTGTTTTTAAATGTGGCTATTTGCTTCACAATAAAATTATTAAATCATATATATCTTCTAGAGCACACTCAGATGTCTATGTATTTGAAGAAATCTCATTGAGATTTTCAGTATCAGGATCAACCTAGTATTGACATAATTGCATACTTAATCAGGATGAGGTTGACAGAAGAAAGCAGGTAATGCGTACATTAATTCATGATTGACAACAACTTACCTTCTTCTGTTCACATTTGTTTGGTAGTGCCCTCACATATTGAAATTTATATGGTGAGTGTGCATAGATTTATTTTTCGAATCCATAGAGATCAGCTCAAATAAGTTCAATACACAGAAGACAACTCACATCTATGACTCTTCCTTCTTTTCTAAGTAATGTTTATCCATTGCCTCCTCATGACCAGATAATTCTAGGACCTGGACTAGAATTTGGAAAACAATAGACAATTTCTGACTATGTTATCTTCATGAGACTGCTGTAACAAACTGCCACAAATTGCGTAGCTTAAAACAATAGAAATTTATTCTTTTATAGGTTCTGGAAGCTGAGAACCTGAAATCAGGGTGCTGTAAGGACTGCAATATCTGTGGAGGCTCTAAAAGAGAGTCCTCCCTGCCTCTTCCAGCTCTGGTGGCTACTGGCATTTTTTAAATTCCTTGGCTGTGGCCGGATCACTCCAATCTCTGCCTCCATCTCCTTAGTGTCTTCTGTGGCTACATTGATGCAGGAACCCGCTATCTCCACCAAAGAGAACCCCCACCACAATTGTAACATATAAGCTTCTCTCCAAGTCAACAAGAATTTTACAAAGAATATCAGCAGGATTTCTGCAGTGAGCTCATTGTGGTTTGAGGCTTCTTCTTTCTTGTAAAGGCTAGGTTTCTCTTTCTTGTAAAAGCAAGGTCTGCATTCAAGCTTGTTGCTATGCAAAAAAGTTACTATTACTGTTTTCCTTGGTAAAAACTTGTGAAGCCTCTGTCTGACCTAAAATGTGGTACAAAGAATAGCTGTTATGTATCCACCCACTGTCATGTAGCCACCCCCATTGAGTATAAATTTTTAGCCACTGCCCTCTGGAC
Source organism: Urocitellus parryii (assembly GCF_045843805.1). Classification (NCBI taxonomy): domain Eukaryota; kingdom Metazoa; phylum Chordata; class Mammalia; order Rodentia; family Sciuridae; genus Urocitellus; species Urocitellus parryii. The sequence continues at coordinate 39,817,235 of NC_135544.1, forward strand.
TACTGCAGCTGAAACAAACCTGCTTCCTGAAAATTCCTTGGATGTCCAGCCTCATTTGTCCTACATAAACATCACTTGAGTCTGTCAGCCTGTCTTCACATTGCATTTCTCTTTTCTATGTCTTCTCTTATATCCATCAAATCTCCCCAATATGCCTTTTACAAGAAAGATACTCACAGGTCTTACAGCCCAGTTGGATAATTCCAACTATGTCTGTGTCTCAAAATCTTTAAATTAGTCACAACAACAAAGACCTTTTTTTTTCCCCCAAGTAAGGTAACATTTACAGGTCCAGGAATTAATACCTATACAGATCTTCTGAGAAGCCAAACATTGAGCCCAAGACTAAATTTAAGAAACTTCCCAATTTATGGAAAATAAAACTTACTGATTAATGGAGAATAAAGTACCTAAACATGTAATTATATACAGACTAAGTATTTTTTTATAAAGGCAGAAGAAAATAAAGCTAACCTAATACTTAGAAAAGGTATGTCTCCCAAGCAAGGAGAAGTTTTCCAGAGAGAGCTTCAAGGAAAGTAGAAATTATCCAGGCAAGAGTGAAGACAAAATATATGCAAATTCCTAGAGAACAAGGAGCATGATACTCTTCAGGAAACTAAAAGAAGCTTGAAGTGGTTGGAGCTTAGAGAGTCTTGGCAGTGAAGTAGTGAGCAATCAGGCGTGAGTTTATATCCAGAAGAGTTTGGGTAAGCTGTATTAAAGAATTTGAGGTTTAATCTAACAGTGTAAGAGTCCAGTGGCAGTAGCTTGTTGAGTTAAGAACTCTGGATAAACAACTCCAGCTTCTCTGAGAGTAGATCTGAGGACAGGCTGGAGGCAAGAGCATTAAGTTAGAGTGTCCCTCATAGAAATCTAGTGAAGTGTTTAAGCTGGTCTCAAAAAGCACACTGGCATGAGGGTTATGTAAATAGATTCAAGAGACACCTGGTAGAAAGAATTGCTAGTCAACAGTTGAACTTGATAGTAAAGATAACGAAGGTACCAAGGTACCAATTATTATTACCAGGCCTTGGAGACTCAGATAAATGAGAGTGTACTTCATTTAGATAAGGGACACAAGAGAATAGGGAATAGAAGGCAAAGATGAAATTCATATAAGACATGCACACTTAAAAATATCTGTTTCCATGAGCTGGGGTTGTGGCTGGGTGGCATAGCGCTAGCATAACACATGTGAGGCACAGAGTTCGATCCTCAGCGCCACACAAAAATAAATAAATAAAATAAAGGTATTATGTCCAACTAAAACTAAAAAAAAAAAAAAAGAATGCCACATAAAAATAAATAAATAAAATAAAGGTATTGTGTCCAACTACAACTAAAAAAGAAAAAAAAAAGAAAGAAAATCCATGAAAAAAGATCTGTTTCCAGATTCCAGGTTTTTTATGTGGTTCTTATTCTTAGGAGAGAAATATGGATTAGTGATAACAATTTGGAAGATGTCAACTGAAACCACATGGGTTGTGAGAGGTATCCCAGGAAGAATGCAGAACAGGAATTCACTGACCTCCCCAAAACATAATATTTTCAGGAAAGGTACATAAAGCAGAGTCTGTAAAGGACACTGACAAACATGTTTCTGTATTGGTGGCTATTGGGAAGGAAAGTAAGGACAGGAGAATTAAAACAGGAATTTGCACAATGAAACCTAAATTACCAGTAAATAATCACTCTCATGTTTTCCTAGTCTGCTCTCTTTCCTGTTTCTCAAAGCTGCCTTTTTAATTCCTTCTTTCCTCAAGTCTCCTGTGCCATGATCTCTTTTCTTTGGATGAATTTTATTTTGTGGGGAAAGGGACTATGGAGAGTGGGAATTAAACCCAGGAATGCTTTATCACTGAGCTACATCCCCAGCTTTTTAAAAAATTTTTATTTAGGGCTGGGGATGTGGCTCAAACGGTAGCACGCTCGCCTAGCATGCGTGCGGCCCAGGGTTTGATCCTCAGCACCACATACAAACAAAAATGTTGTGTCCGCCAAAACCTAAAAAAATAAATAAATATTAAAAAAATTTTCTCTCTCTCTCTCTCTCTCTCTCTCTCTCTCTCTCTCTCTCTCTCTCTCTCCTCTCTTTCTCTCTTTAAAAAACAAATTATTTATTATTTTTTAAAAATTTTGAGGCAGGGTCTCAGTAAGTTCCTTAGGCCCTTGCTGAATTGCTGAGGCTGGCCTCAAAGTTGTGATCCTCTTGCCTCAGGCTCCCCAGTCCCTGGGATACAGGTATGCAATTATCTGCTTGCTTAACCATGACCATTATTCTTTGTAGGAGAGTATTTAGTTAAATTCTGTGAAGCAGCATGACTAATGAGAAGTGCTTTTGGAATTAACCAATAGGAGATTACTGATGATATTGGTGAAGAAAGTTAATGCATGTTAGTGAGAGTTCAGTTCAACTGGAGGTGGGTAGTATTGGGGGCCATCAACTAGAAGCGTCCTTTGATTCTGAAGAGTAGACAGGGCATAGAGTAGCTGAGTGTTCTGTGGCACTGAAAGTATTTGCTTTGCTCTTGCTCCTTAGGCCCCTCCAACAGTGGGAGAAACCTCAACAAGTTTAAATAGTAAGGAAAAGGATGGCCTGGAAAGGAAAATTCTGAAAATAAATGAATGGGAAGCAAAAAGAAAACAATATGTGCACGTTCCTAAATAAAGTTGTGTCCATGGTCTGGAGAGGGGTTCCATATTTATCATAGAGCTAGGGACGCTTTTCCATAGTAACAGGAATCAAGTGGATGAAAATACCCAAGTAAATGCTGCTGCTTTTTCTGTCTTTGTGACACAGAGTCTTGACTCTCCTAATATGAAATACCACACTCTGTGAAGGATGAGACAAGGGTGCATGCTGAGCAAGGTAGCAGGGGTGGTGCCATAGGAAATTCGAGGAGAGGAATAAGCAGCTTTGGAAAGCCAGAAAGGGAGCAGAATAGGAAGGAGTTTAATGATTTTATGGGGTAGTTTAGGTTACACTGGACCAGCTTGAACTTTCCAAATACTGTTTCTGTGGAGGTGACGTGACCAAGCAATATTTACTCTCTGATTCCATAGCCTGCAATAAAGTGACAGCTCCCAGTCCTACAAACAAAACAACAAAAAGCAACAGCAGAAGCCTTGAGCTAAAAACATATTTCTCACATCACACACATTTCAATAATTGGAAATGCAGTTAGACTCAACAGAACCGTTTTTTTTTTTCAGGATGCAAAAGTCTCAAGTTTTTTTCAACATTGCAAGTCTTTCATCCATTTATCGAGCCAATTACTGCTCAAATCAATCCAGATGAAAAAAAAATATTCTTTCAGGAGAATTTCAAAGGAAAAGGGAGAAGAGAAGGCTCTGAGCAAGAAAGAAGAGGGTCCAGGATATAAAAGAAATAAGATGAGCTTGCATTTTTAGACTTGCTTGAACACTATCCCAGTTGTTTGCCTCTTGCTTGTCCTTTCCTGTGTATTTCATTAGAACTCAAGATGTTTGCCCTGGAATGTCAAGGATCTTCTAAAAATATGAATTTTCCTTCAGCTTGTAAGAAAGCGGTTACATTTCTATACAAGGTAAGAGGAGGTACAACCTGAACTCATGGTGGGTCACCTGAATCTATTCATTAGGCTCTCTAAAGCAGGATACAATCCACCGGGCTAGGAAGTAGAAGAGTTCTTAACTCTCTTCACCATCTATTTTTATGCAGCTTTCCATTTCTACGCCTTTGCAGCCAACTCTTTTCTTGGAATCACTACTGAGGTAGTGAGATGCACTTCCTTGGTCATGTTATTCAACACTACTTTCCACCAGCCTCATTCTTGATTTTTTCCCCCAATTCTACCTTACTGTTGGAAGCAACCAGAAATAATGTTAAAACTCAAGTTCTGTAAAATAATAACATATTTGATCCTGAGACATTTTCAGATAATCCTCTTTGGAAGTTTAGACTAATTTAATGACACAATTTAGAAAAGATTGTTTTTTCCCCTGAGGGCAGAATACATGTTCAGAAATTAATACCGTGTGGAGAGAACAAAACTGAAAATACAGGGGGAAAGGTCATCAAAATAGCTGGTTGCTGATTGCATATTCTGGGAAGAGCATAATTCTCTGTTGAAATCTAGTTTGCTTCTGACATGCAGTAGGGCCATATGAGCCCTCTGTTCAAATTATAAAAACTTTCAAGTTTAAGTACCTTATTATGTTCTATATCAGCCACTCAAGAGTAAATAAGAAAAATAAAGTTAAAGATACTTCAAAATACTTTAAAAATTTTTTAAAAATGTTAAAATTTGTCCAAAAGAGGACCACATTTATGATGGATCATGAAAAAAAGGATGTAAAAAATATGTTTTTCCTTTTTTCAATCCCAATTATAAGTCCAAAATGTCAGTCTAATAAATAACATTTTAAATTGCTTATTATTTATGATGGAGATTTTTAATCATTTTATGCATATTAATTTATTTAACCCTTACATCAACTAATCAAGTAGGAATTATTTTTATGCCCATTTTAGAAATGGGACATCTAAAGTACAGAGAAGATAAGTAACTTTCCCAAAGTGACACATCTAGTTAAAAGCTAAAACTAGTATGTTTGGCTGTAGTTTCTATCCCCTTACCTACTTTATATATTATCTTTTATGGTGTGTTATTTTAGAATTTCTTGAGTTGCAATGATCTAGGATATTTTTAAAGTAGTAGTATTATACAGTGAACTTTACATACAGTCTCAACACGATGGTGATAAAATAAACATTATATGTTCTTTAAAGTTTTAAAAAAATTATTGCATTTGTAATATATGATAGTAATATTACAGGTATTATGGATTGTTGTGAGGATTTACAAGCACCTTATTATGGTACCTGGAACATGTGAGTAGCTCAATAAATATTACCTTAAAGTTTGCTCTGAATAGATTAAATTTAATTCTTATTATTTTGTTTCATAGTCATACTAATCATGTTAACATCAACCTTTATTATGTTGAGATTCTTGGCAAGCAAACACTACCATCTCTTCATCCTGGCAATGCATATCACCACTCTCCCATCCATTCCTACTTCCTAGACTTAAGTAGTCTCTTGTTCCTTTTTTCTTCACTCTATGTATCTGGTCACTGCATTTATTTTGACACAAGCATTGTGGACTTATTGACAAAGTGGCTTCATGGGTTTGCAAGATCTTCGTTTAGAATTATAGGCTTCAACAACTACCGGAAAGCAGATACCATAATTATAATGCAATTACCTACCTACCCATCTTCTATCGAGCTGACATGTGTAATAGATCTATATTGCCTTAAACTTTACAGAATATTTTATAATTTTTTAATTAACTCTCTAAAGTAGCAAGATAATTGCATGGGGGAAAATATCGGACTGCTTTGCCAGAAAATTCATACTATTAGAAGCACAGGCTCTAAATTTCTAAAGTTTCCCTTAAAATTATGACATTTTCTGCTTTTCTCCTCTCCTTTGTTTTACTTGACAGTCTCAATCTTCCTTAGGTATTGTCCCTTCCTCCTTTCAGTGCACCAACCTTCTAGCTTGTCCTGTTTGTTACAATTCAGGACCCCAAATTCAGATGATGTCTCTAATATTTATGGATGTTAAAAAACAAAATATTTTAGTTGCATATTTATGATTGCCATTGAAACTCTCACAAATTTGCTTAAACCTCCAAACAGTGAGAGACTGCAGTCAAGACAGAGTCAAGGATAGACTGCCAGTTCTAATAATCTTTCCAAAGTTATCATTTGTCTTAAACCATGTGGCTAATAACATGCCTAATCATGTTCTCATACTATAAATGCAGAGTGCACGGGCCCATATTCTTTGTGTCTTAGCCTTGAATTCATTTAGATAGAAGAAGTTAATTCAGTGAAATGTTGGGAAAGTTAAATTAGCAAACATGCAAAAAATTTAGAATGAGGCCACATATCAATATCCCACAAAAACTGATATTTTTCTACCTCTTCTTAAATGGTTTAAGTATGTTCTCTTTATAAAACAACTTTCTAGCTTTATATTATAGGTGTATATGTGACTTTCTTAACTAATAGATCCTAAGCTAATTGAAAACAGATTTATGGCTTCATCATTTATTTCCCTCAGGGCCTAGCACAGTATTCTGTACAAATTGCATATCCAATAAATATTTTATCAACAATAAACAGACAAATTGATAGTGATGCAGCTTATATATTTTATTATATCTGTATTAGGTTTATGGAATATTTAAGCTCATTTAATACCTTTAATAGATGTTCTAAAAACAAAGAAAAAAGTATAGACTGCTGTTTGTTAAGCTTTCCTTAATTATTTTCCATGTACCAAGCAATTTACATACATAAATCCAATTAGTTTGTGCAGCTACATTTTTATGAGTTAATTTCTGTGTTTCCATATGAGGAAATGGGTTTCATAAATGGTAAGTGATTTTTTTTTTTTTGCACCAGGGAATGAACCCAGGACGGCATAACCACTGACCACATCCCCAGACCTTTTACCTTTTTATTTTATTTTATTATTTTGAGATAGGGGTTTGCTGATGTAGCTAAGTTCCTGAGGCTAGCTTTGAACTTGAGATCCTCCCACCTCAGCCTCCTGAGCCACTGGGATTACAGGTGTGCACCACCAGCACCACCAGCTCCATCATACACTCTGTAAGGAAGGAGGCCAACACATGAAATTAAAGTGTTAGCATCTACCTTAGCTTGATCCCAACCCACCTAACTTTTATAAGATGAGGCAACTCACTGTTACCACTGTGACCTAAAATTCTGTGCAAGGAGTAAGGAACTATATCATTCTCTTCATTTTTGAATGGTCATGATAATCAAAGCAAATTCTATACTGCTCTTTTTATTTCATAAAAACCATTTCTATCTCTTCAGTGACTCTGTAGAAAATCAAGAATGGCCATGCAACATGCTTTCTGGGTCCCTTAACTCTACAAAGTGAACATAAATTTTATAAAGCAGCTGCATTGAATTGATAGTGTCACTCACCTCTTAGCTTTTTTTCTAAAGAATAAACCAATCCCATTCTTCCTTTCATGACTGAGATTTAAACAATAAAAGTAATTCTCAAGTTCTTTACTGGTAATTTGTATGAAGAAAACACCTGTACATGTGAGGCATGGGCTTTATTTTTATTGAAAATAAGTGTTACCACTACAAATACATAATTCTCTTTCCCTTCCATTAAAGTATTTCATTTTTGAACAGCTCTTTGGTACAATATATCAATAATTTGTTACTTTTTGCAATGAATAATAAAATGAAGACGACTTAAAATTAACAACCTGTCTTTAAGTACTACACAAAACGGAAATAAAAAAAAAAAAACTTTTGTTTTCCAGATTAATTTATTCATCAGTCCTCTCTACTAGCTTTAACACATCTATGGTACTGTTCTGCCATTCTGTCTTGGCAATGCCTCTAAAGGAGAATACTTATTTAAAAAATACAATTATCTTGCTAAAGGCAGTGATTGCTTATAAATACTTACTATATATAGATATACACTTTTAAATGTTTACCATATATGTGTATACACACACACACACACACACACACACTTGTAAATACCATATGTATGTGTGTAGGTAAAACACTAAACTATATCTCTTAAGCCTTGCTATACACTGTCCAAGATGCTATGCATTTAATCTTTATTATGACATGAAAGATATTACCATCCTCATTTTTTAAAAATAAAATTTGGTCTGGGGAAGATCTGTGAGAAGCTTAATGTCAAAAAGTGCTAAAAACTGGAGCCAGAATTTGAACCAAATTATATGATTCCAGTGCTCACACAATGACCTACTAAGGGAGAGCAAGACCCTGTGGAATTTCTGCTATTTCTCCTCACATGAAGTTCATTGAGATCATCCTGTTGGAAAGACATGTCAAAAATAAGGAGAAGGAATATCCACCTCATTTCAAGTTAGGTGGAAGCCCTGACAACTTGGTCATTTTAATATGATAAAAATATTTCAAGTATTATGACTGTTTCTAGACTTTAAGTACAGAAACAACATTTCACAGGTACTTGGTATTTGGAGTGATTTGAAATTCTCCTTCTCAGCCATCAAGACACCTGCACTCTTTTAAACAGAAAGTTGGTAGCTGCCACCATACTCTATGGCAGCCAGAAACGCGTTAATTTTATTAAAATATAACTGTGAATTTTCCTATTTATAATCTGTGGCATTCTAATAGGCCAAACGCTCTCGTGATTCTCACACTTTCAAAACAGATGCAAGCATTTTTAGAAACAGATGCATTTTCTTTAACTTTTTCCATAATTTCCTAGAATTACATTAATAATATTTAAATGGTGCGTCAGACTCAACTAACTACTGTAGATTCGAAGCAATGAAATACACAAGACCTTCCAAAAGTTAAAAACACTGTGGAAAATGAAACAGTTGGGTGGATTTAATTTTTCTTCATAAGTGAGACTATGAGTGTGGGCATATGTACGTGTACGTGTTCTGCTACATGAATGTGTGAAACGAATACGTTTAATTTGAGAGTATTGCTAATCCAGCCCACGTTTTGCTTTTCAATCACAATAGATGGAGAAAATTTGGAGGAAAAAAAAATTTGTATGAATTTACCTTGAATTCATTGTGAAGCCTAAATAAATATTTATATATTCACCCTCTTTTTAATGCCACTTGTAGAGTTCAGAAGTAGTGGACATTGGTAATATTATTGAAGAAAGGTGAAGGTAATGGTAAACTGTTTTATCTTTTGTGAGTGCCTTTTCCCTTCTTTTCATCATTTAAATATACAAGATATATTAGAATAGATGGTCTTGTCAGATGGTTTTAAGCATCTGAAATTCCCTGCCCTAACACTCTTAACCATCTATCTGCAAGGCAAACAAGGGAGAAATGAGAATCATTGCAATACAAAACATGTCCATGTCTGATTCTATGTGACCCTTACTTGGCAGTGTCCCTTATTTTAAGTTATATCTTCTTCTGTAAGGTTATTCTTGGTATCTCTTAGCTGTTTTTTTTTTTTCCTGTATAAAAATGTTACAAGGAGAAACATAATTGCAAACTTTCTAAAGGTTGTCATGGTGGCTCCTGACAATTTTTTTTTTCAAAAGAAATGTATTCAATTCTCTTCTGTATACCACTGAAATCACCCAACCTTTCTCACCTTTTCCTATAGATTCCAGCTTGATTTGGTTTCTATTATGGGAAAAGCTTATAGGAGGCTAATTGATTCAGCACAGCTTGTCTGACTCAGAAATGAACAGAAGGGGGAGAAAACACTATCTAATTTTTTACCAGCTTGTGAACAGAAGACGGTTTTACACTCTGTCTCCCATGGGGCAGTGTGATGAACTAATCATGTAGCGATCTACTAGGTCACAGCAAATAATTAAGACACTTGTTACAGTGGTCTGTGTACTGCCATCCCATAGTGATTCTGAATGGATTTTCCATAAATTCAAGAAAAGGTCCTTTAAAGCCCTAATTTAAAGTCCACATCATAGCTAATTAAGAACAGTATGGCTCAAAGAAATGCATCATTTCACATCTACTGTGTTGAGAATGTACTATCCTGAGTGCAGAGAAGAAAATCTTCATATTTTTTTTTCCCCTGCTTTAGCTCTTCCCATATCTAAGGTGTCTGCTGGAGAAGGAACACAAACTTTACAGCTTTAGTGATCGGCATGACAAAACAAGGCTAAAGTCAGTTTGCATACACTGGATACCAATTATCTGACATTTTTATATTATAAGACACATTTTTAAATGCCATAGGAAAAAAATGTTCCCTGTCAAAGAGAAGAGTCTTCCTGAAGGAGGAGAGAAGGATAGAGGCTGTTTAACATTTAAAATTCTTTCAGACAGAAATCTAAGGGATCTATCTGTTTCAGAAAAGGTTTTTTTTTAATTGTTGTTTTGTTTTGTTTTTGTTTCTTGTTTTTTGATTTTTAAGGAAAGTTAAGTTACTAATGGGCAAAGCATCCTTTACATGCGAATCTGGCTAAAACCAAAACATAATTTTTCACTTCATAATATTTTTCACTTCCAAGGTGGGATCTCTCAGGACTTCATACCTCTCCTTATGTGACAAGCGTGAGTATCTCTAGTTCGTAATTAGAAATTCTGAAAATCTTAGAAATAAGAAAGTTCCACAAGGTCAAAATGACTTAGAGGGTCTAGTTTTTTGTTTGTTTTTGTCTGTGTTTTGTTTTTTAATGCAGTGGATGACCCAGGCCAACACAAACTTCTAAATTTTCTCTGAATATTTCTTAGAATGTCTGATATGAAATTGTGGGGTTTTGATTTTTGTTTTTATTTTTAAAAATTATAAAATCCTTTCACATTGTGAATATTCTTGAATTACTTCTTCAATTCAGTTTTTTTCCAACTTAGTTGCTGAACTACTATTATAGTTATTTTCTTAAAATTTTGGTTAATCTATTTATTGTATTTAAGAACAGAAAATGTTTTGTCATAGATTTTTCTATGTATACTTGAATAAAGATTAGGAAGATAAATAAATTAATATGGATGCAATAGTTATAATTGCATCTTAATGCACAGCTTAATTAAGGTCTAAATATATAGCTGTACTTTCATTCGAATACTGCTGAAACCCAGAGAAGAGTAGTAATCCATATGTTAAAAAAAGGAATATGAAATTAAGATTTCTATAAAAAATAGTGCAGCAATCATTTTCAGCTAAATGTCATATTCACTATCAATAGATTCTTTTTACTATAAATGAATAATTTACATAAATATTGTAAAATAAATACAAGTATCTACTTTATGAGTAATATAAAGTAGATACTTATCCCAAAATCATCAAAAAAGAAACAAAATTAAGTCAATTGAAAATGATTTAATTGAAAATAACTTTAATTGAATATAATTTAATAATAATGACTGTGGTAATTTAGTAACAGACAAAAATAATGAAATATTTTAAGATTTTAATAAAATTTTAAAAATCTCAAAATTTATTTCAGTAATTTGATTTCAATTTTGCAATGTCCAAATAATAAAATAATGTGAAGCTTTTAATTTTATTTTAAAAATAATTTTAAGTTATTAAAATTATTTTAATAATTTTTATTTTATGGGGAAAAGAGGGTAAAGATTTAGATGAATAACTTGGGAATTTTGATTGAATTTGCTTGCTTTCTGCATCATAGATGGGCCAAATGTATTAATATTATTCAGAATTATCTAAATATTACCTTTAAAATGAAATCACAATAAAAACAATCAACTTGGAATAGTGTAGTAGATTTGAGAAAACTGCATTACATACTAAACTTTGTAAAAATAAACACAATTTTCATCATTGGTTTGTCTTTTAACTCCTATTTATTTATCTCAGTTTTCATAATGAATATAATTTATATTGAATAGTAGTTAGTAAACTATCAGTTATATGACCTGATAAAATACTGATTTGGAATATTTAAAAAGTGTTAGACATTCCATGATTTTGAACTTCTATAAGTGAAATTCTTTCCCTGTAACCCCATCAAAAAATATAATGTCCATCCATCTGAGTCATTTTTTTGAAGACTTTTCAAATTCTGGGACCAGTAGTGTGCTGCACTTTGAACAAGAACCCCTGGCTCATGGACACACCACATCTGTAAAAACAGACCGCTCACTTTAGCACATGACATGGTTTGAATAGCTTCAGTACTTGCTGCTGTCAATGCCTCAATCAACACAGTATGTTTACCTTTAGCATTTTAAAATATGGAGGTAAATATAGTAACAAATGGTTTTTGAAGAACACTTAGCAATTAGCCATAAAAATATATTTTTAAAATAAATTGCTAAATTTAAATGACACATTACCCAAGAGGCAAATTATATCCTTCAATTGAAAACTGATGTATTTATCCAACTTACTAACATTGAAATATAGATACATTAACAAAATGTTACACCCTGATATTAAGCATGTTTAATTCATCAGTATTAGTCACTTTTTATTTAGTCAAATATAATATATTAATGACTTAACTTTTACTTATCTAAAACTTATATAATAGTGTATGCATATCCACGTTTTTTTTTAATCTGTCAGAAAGCATTAGTTGTAAAATTATTAAGGTTAAAATACTAAAAGTACATTTTCAACATTCATTTTAGAGCTTACTGGTGTCTGACATCTCTTGGTTTCAAAACTTTTCCACAGGATTATTAAACTGTAATATCCATCCATCTGAGTCATTTTTTCTACAGCATAAGAAACTTTGTGGAACAGCTGCTTCTTTTGCTACCAATGCCTTTCATATCCATTACTTTCTTACTAAAAACTTAAGCATCATTTGTACTCTAGAAGAAACAGAAACAAGGATACCACTTTGCATATTGTAATGACAAGTCAGAGAGTTGAATTGCTACATTTTATTGTTTTTAATGTGATTGGACAAACAATTTTCTCATTAAGAGTCAAAATCAATAGGGTCAATGTGAAAGTTGTAAAGATCTCATTAATAAGATTAATTAGTGTTCTATGTTAGCTACACCAGCAAATACTTCAGATGGCTACTGTTAATTGAATTAGTAAGATTCAAGAAAAAAGTTTGCTTTTTTATTTTACCAATATTGTAATGAAAATTTTACATAGTAGTGCATTGACTACTAATAAAATCCTGTTTCATATCAGAGTTTAGAGAAATAAATGATCTAAATCTGAAAAAAAAAGTTTAACATCCAAAGTGCCCATCTTCTTTTTTTCCCCACTGGAATGACAAAACACAATATTCTTCAAACCAAAGTTAAATTCTTATTAGTAAAGTTGAAAGGTGATAAAAATCAACAGCTAGATGAAAATATTGTCAGCAATTGTCAGCAATTCCCCCAAAATTCCAATTAATTAAAAATCCATAGGAACTAGATATGTTTAAAGTTCAGAGATTGGAAATGACTTCTTGTTATAATGAAAAAGCAGACTACCTACACATACTTTACAACTAACTGTGTAAAATGAAAATTAAACTTTGTTAAGTATAAGAACAAACACTCAGTGGTCAATAATATATATTGCTTTGGCCCAGAAATAAACTAGTTTTACCTTCCATGTGTGGAAGGTAATAGTGTACAGGGGAGATGACCCTTGAAATTAAGAATATTAAGATTCCAAGGCAAAGTACAGGACCCACCACAAAAGTGTCATATCAATTTCACAAAGAAGGCTGCATTCCATTATTAAACATTCAATTACAGGAGCTGTTCTATTTCTTAATAAACAAAGAATTTAATGATATTGATTTTTATCAATATTTTGTGAAGGATACTTTCCATTTTTGCTCCGTAAGAAAGACAAGTTATTTTGTACCATGTTAAGTCAAGATCTCTATACATATTACAGACTCACTTAAAATAAAACATTTCATACTATGTAATGTTTCCCATATGAAGGTCAGCCTTTAGCCACAAACTTATCACCAGACTGAAACTGAATGGATAGTCTTATAACTCTCCTGTTTACCCTGTACACCCACATCACCTTAGCAACAGGGGAGAAGAGACACTTCAAGTTTCCACAGGGCAAAAATCCATTGCTAAGCAAAAATTACAACCCAAATGCAGAAAACTACAGCTTGGTTTTTGGAAAACTACTTTCAAAATGTTAAGATTTAGTTGGTTGTCCCAATCCATTTTACTATAGACATGCAAAACAAGATAGAAGGCAAAACCATGCCCTATAATTAAACTTGCACCAAACCCACTCCCTCTTTCCACAAATAAGCAGTAACCTTTCATCCACCTCAAGCCAAAATTAAACTGAGACCAATTGTGAAAGATTTTCTTTTCTCCTTCCTGACCTCTAGGATTACTCTTTTCTAGTTTTCATTTCATCATGTCATTGGCTGCAATCTTGAAACAAGTACCTGCTTAAGCCCTGAAGTCTCTAGAGTCTTGTAAAATCAGTTCTAAAAGACTTGGGAGAAAGCCCAAGGCTATCCCCTACCTACTTCCTGGTGTGCCCAAGCATGGGGCTGCATGCCTTACCAATTCTCCTGTGACCTTTTCTCTGGGTGGTACTTACCTGCTGCTCCCTGGGCTCTGTAGATTTCACCAGGTGCTTATCCTTGTACAGAGACCAGAGACCAATATTGGGCAGGAAAATTAAAGCCACCATGAATAACAAAGTCATTTGCAGAAATCTCTTCTGTTTCCTCTTCATTGCAAATGGTAACAGAGGAGAAAAGTTAAAGGAGATGGTTCCCTGACTGCTTCTTGTGTTTAATGCCAATGTCCTTTCCTCTCCCCTGTGAAGCACCAGAAACTGAGGGGAAGCTACAAACTTTTGTTGCGTGCTCAGCACCAATCTGCACGATTCAGAGGGAGTTGGCCATCTGCAGAACAAACGCACAGTTACTTTTCCCCCAGAAAACTATGACGAAGGCATTATCTATTGGCTTAGAAATAAATGACTTAACTGAGGAAATCGTTAAGCCTATTGACCTTCATTAATAAAAAGCAATGGAGTAAATATGATCGTTTTATAGAGTAATAAGTTATGAAAAAGGGAATAGCATGCTAGATACTTCAATCAACAGAAGGTGTTTGTTGTTGTCGCTGTTCGCCCACCATCCCCCTTTAGTGTGGGAGGTCTGGGTTGGGGAGGAGCAGGTTAGGAGAGAGAACTGAGAGAGAGGGAGTGGCTTGGCCCCATCAAGTGTCAGGAAGAAAAGTGTCCGCTTTTGACATTGGAACATCACCTTCCTTGTCTTCCCCAACATCTCCTCCTGTGCTACCCTTGGGATAACCCACCTGAACTCAAGTTCAACTCTCTCAGGAGCCAGCTTGCCAGTGGGCTCCACCGGGATCCAGGGACACGATATCCAGGGCAGAACTCCTGTTTGGATGGAGGCTCACGAACTCCTGGATCCTCACGCGCTGCCTAAATACTCCTGGGCAGGCAGTGGCTCTGCGACCTGGGAACCTGGAGGACAGGAGGCTACAGATGTCAGCGGAGTCCAGCCAGGAAGTGCAGGCGCCGAGACGTCCCTTCCCCGAGTAGTCCTCGGAATGAGATCCTCCGCGAAGTCAGCGCTCTGCCCATCAATCTCTTCCCCTTCCTCCGGTGACGCTCTCACGCTCCGCTGTTCATGTTACCATTCTTTTCCGGCAACTGAACGAACCCAGAGAAACATCGTGAGCACCTAAAAGGCAATATTTTAAATCTCCTCTTCACGTACCAGGGGGGCGGGGGCAGACGGCGAAACCCAAGTCTGAGCTGGGCTTTGGAAGTGGGCGAGGGCGCCCGAAGGATGAGCAGAAGGCGAAGGAGCGCCGCGCTGGCACCCGGCCGCCCGCACTCCGCGGGCGGTCGTGGTCCTTGTGCGGAGACGATACTGGTGCCTGCCACGTGCGGGAGCCCAGACCCTGAGCCCGAGAGGGAAGGGCGGGCTGCCCAAAGGGGTGGGCAGTGCCCCCAGGCTTCCAGATGCTGAATAAACAAACCAGCGGCGAGGAAGAAAAGGAGGGCGAAGGCGCTTCAGGAAGAGCCTTTGGAGCTCCCAGACTACGCGGATCCTCCGTTTCTCCACCAGGGCTGTTCAGTGCCACCTCGGACAGACAGGGCTACTAGCTCCCCTGTGTTCTCACCCAAAAGGCGCCAGGCCAGAGATTCCGGAGGAAAAGTCGCCAGATGCACACGGGTTTACCCGGGATTCCTCCATGGAGCCGGTGGGAGCTTGGTGAGCCTGGCGCGGCGGCCGCAGGACGCAGAGGCGACCCGGGGCTGGACCCGTCCCACCGAGAGGGGTTTCCCCGGTCCGTGTGTCCCCAGGCTCAGGGCAGGTACGTGATATGGGAGAGGAGGAAGAGGATCCCCAAGCGAGGCAGGGTTCTCCGGCTGCAGCTTCTGGAGGACACAGTGGAGACCCGAGGCAGCTGTACTTGGGTCTGCAAACACCCAGGGCCTTGGTTAAGATTTGGCAGTGCCACCCACTCCTGCCTCGCCGTGTACGCCTGCACTCCGTGCTCCGTAGTACTGCAAGGGCTACCTGTCCCTCTCCGACCTCGCACCCTCCTGGCTGGATGGCCAGAAATCCTGGGGAATCGACACAAGTCTGTGGCAGATGGGACTCCTCCCTCCCCTCGAACAGATTGATGCACCAGCGCCCCTGACCGCACAAGTGGGAACCTGTGGCAGTCTCTCCACCTGACCAGCGTGCCTAGGACCTTGCGCTGTGTTCTCTCCTGATCAAGAGCTTTCAGTCATGAAGGAATGGGGATTAGATGAGGCGACAGATGTGCATGCAGTGAAGGCTGTATCAGCCTGTTTAGAGCCAAAAAGAAACGCCATGGTCACCTCTTTGTTACAACCTAGACAAGATGCCCAGGAGCTTGGGATGGAAGAGACTCTGGGCTCCAGACGGTATTTCTTTTTTCCCTTCTTTCCTCCTCCTCTCCCCCACCTCTCCCCTCCCTCCTTTTTGTCTCCTCCCCACTCTCCCTCCGCTTCCCATTCCTGTCTCTCACTTAAGCGTCTCACTTGAGAATGACATAGATTTCAGTTTGAAGAGCTGTGCCTTAAATTCCTCACGTTTTTGAAGAGTTGGCCTTAACTTCCTCACGTTACCAATTTCAAATAGACTAAAACAAAGGAGATTGGCTGTATGACCTCATGAATAAAGCTCTATGCTATAATATTTGTTTTTGCTTATCACTGGTGTTTCGAAACAGCATAAAAACACATTTCACAAACATTTTAGAACGTGTCCTTGATATATAAAAGTGATTATTTTAAAATGTTATAAACTTGCAGTTTAAGATTCTAGAGAGAAAGGGATGTGATTCCTCACCTCTATTCCCACACACTTGTACAGTTTTGTACTCTGAATTATTTTCTAACCCGTTTCCCTCTAAAAGAGTGTGATTCTGATATATGAAAATATGAATTCTGGGAAGCCACACAACAGAGAGAGTTTTGCTGGGATGATTGATCCTCAAGGAAAGGAATTTGGAGAATTACTTAAGTATATTGGATATTTCCTGACTTGCAGAGTTACTGGTAATATGAAAAGTTAAAAAAAATAAAAATTTAGAGTACATTTGGAATTCAAAAATTTTAACCCTTCACATTTTAAACAAACACAGGGTTTTTATGCCTTAAATACACATAATCTCATTCTACTTGCTAAATCCAGATGCTGAATTGAATTGTGCTTCATTATTATGTTCATAAATAGTCTTACATATAATACCCATTCACAGGACATTATCAGTCACAGTGAATGCATACAACTGTTAATTTCCCAGTCAAGTACATGCAAAATACATAATAGCAACCTAAAGGAGAAAGTTATTTCACAATATAGTTAAGACCATCATTTTTGATCCTTCCAACTGATGAATTTTTTAAATTTTTACTTAGAGAATGATTTCCTTTTGCTTTTCACACTGGTCTATGTCTAAATAGGAATGGGCAAACTCCTTTAAATTGGTTATTAATATTGGTTTAATCCAGATTCTTACATCTTATAAAATTTGTCTTAGACAAAAAAAATCCCAGTGTTCTTGTCTCCATCATGTTATGATTCAACTGGCAATCTCAGGTAGTCAAAGTCCCATGTGCCTAGAAAGGTGCTAATTGCTATGGGAACTCATGAAAAGAAAACAGAGCTATGGTCTGTGACCTTTAATGACTTACACTGTTGTTCAAAATGCAAAATAAAGGTGATTGCAATAATATATAAAAGCGATTTGTACTGACCTTAAATTGGGCCAAACTGAAGTCCTACCTTGAATGTAATCAGGAAGAGGTGGTAAGCATTTTGCTCACACATGTATGGTTCCCCCTCTACTCTAAAATATAGCATTGATTTTGTTGTCTCTCTATACTGTGCATTGGATGGGCTCAACGGGGTGTTTCTGTTTCACGTGATATGGGCATTTGAGTAGGCTTGGTAAAGATGGCTAGCCCTTGGTAATATTAGCTAGAAGATCTTCTGGGACATTCAAGTGTAGCTCCTGGGTTCTCCTCCACATGACGGATGCATATGGCCTGAGCTTCTTTATGATCCAAGTGGGAGCATTCCAAGAACACGTGTTCCATGAGGAAGAAATCAAAAGCTGTCAAATCCTTATAAGAACTAGGCTCAGAATATGCACACCTAACTTCTACAATATTCACAAGCTCAGCCCAAGGTCTAGGGTGAATTGGAGTAGGGAGATAAAATTTACATCTAAATGAGGGATTGAATAAAGACCTAGGGGTCATCTTTAATTTACAATGGGTTTCCAAATGTACAGAGGTAGGGGTTCATAAGGAGGCATAACCAGCTTAACATGGAGAGTAGTGGGGAAAGACTTCCCTAGTTGTGTTGAGTTGAATTATCCAAATGCTACTTGATAATGAGCTGATTTATTTTTTAAGTTTAAAAACAGGTTTATTGCCTTATTTAAACAAACAAATAAACATGGTACCATGGATGGAACTTAATTTGAAAGAAAAACACTCATCCTTGATTTTGCTATATTAATTAATATTTTTAAATTGACTAGTTCAAAACTTTACAAATGAAAAGATAATAACTGCTCAAAGTCTACTTATCATATACTAAAGAAAGGTCATCAACATCAATCTTTTGGGTACATATTTTTATGCAACACTCTAAACACAAATTAATAAAAATTACTTAATTATAGCAATTACAATTATTAATTATAGCAATTACAATTAAAATTTACAATAATTTATTTTAAGGGTATAGATAGTACTTTACATAAAATGTTTAGTACTTTATTGAAATTTACCAATGAAACAATAATTTGATTAATTTAGTCTTAAAATGATGAAGTTTATTTCCATTGGCATGAGTTTTTTTCTAAATTTTTATCAAGAAATATAGAAACTAAAATATAAAGATAATTGGAAATGGAGATTCATTCCATGCTTTCATTCAAAATATATTTTTGGAATACAAAAAAAGTCTTGAAAGTTTTAACTATGTGTAATTATTAGAAGATGTTATTATCAGGCTATGTTTGACTAAGTTCTTAGCTCCTAGTTCTTTTTTAAAAGAAGTGATTCTGTAATGAAAAAAAAAAAAAAGATGAGCTGGGCACGGTGGTGTAAACCTGTAATCCCAGTAGCTCAGGAGGCTGAGGCAGGAGGATCCCAAGCTCAAAGCCAGCCTCAGCAACTTATAGAGGCACTCAGCAACTTGGCCAGACTCTGTCTCTAAATAAAATATTTTAAAAGGATTGAGGATGTGAATCAGTGGTTAAGCACCCTGGGTTCAATCCTCAGTACCAACAAAAAAAAAAAAAAAAGAAAGAAAGAAACATGAAAGTGTTGAATAATAAATAAAAGTAAATATAAATTTAAATTATACCATTCATTTCATGTAATTAAATTAAGACACATATTATGGAATCTTCCATTTTTCCCTAGAACTTCATTGTTTGTCATTTTATAATAGAATCCTAGACTCTATCATCTCTGAAATTCTTCATCAAAAGTACTCAGAATCAATTTTTGTATATATGCATTTGCTGTTGGATAGAGCATATGAAGTTGACTATTCTTACAAAAGTTTCAGCACCAGGAGGGAGGTAAAAGGTGCTTGCAATTAAATGTGGTACAAATTTGAAAAGTAACAAATGCTACAAAGGAAAGAAGTTTGTTTCTACTTGACCTAGGTATTTTCTACCCAAACAAGATCTTTACCTTGTGAAATTGAATCTCTTAGCAATCTAATTTACTTCTACCAAAAGAAAATGATCATCCCTCAGTAACTATGTATTCAGGACTATCACTTCCATACAAAATCCATGCATGCTCAAGTTCCTTATATAAAATAGTGCAGAAAACCGCATCTTCCTATATGCTTTCAATATCCTATAGTATATGTACAATGTCTAATACAATGTAAATGCCATGTAAATAGTTGTTATATTGTATTATTCGGAGTAATAGCAGAAGAAAAGTCTGTAATTGTACATGATTAATACAAATGCATTTTTTCCTAAATATTCTTCACGTTGTTGGTTGAGTTCTCAGATAAGAAACCCATAGATACAGAAGAATGACTATTTTCTTTCCTTTATTTAGTCATCAAACTTTATTTAGCACATAGTATGTACTAGGTACATATATAAACATTGCTATTTTATCTTACAAATGATCCTAGAATATAGGTAGCTTAGAAAGCTGAGACAAAGAGGTGGTAAGCATTTTGCTCACACACGTAACTGGCAAGTTGCTAGGGCAGGGATGTGAACTCAGATTCCAGGATGTTAACCACAATACAATATCGTCATAAAGTCTTACTTTTTTTTTAACAAAAGAGTTAATTTTCACTGTCTCTTTTTACTTTATATCCTTGTGAGAAGACTAAAGAAGCTAAAGAAAAAGCTGAGAACATTGAGAAATGGTAGTTTATCTTTACGACCACAAAGCTTCTGTGTTCATGGTTTCTGTGGAATGTAAGAAAGAAGGTTGTGCTGGAGGCAAACGCATTATCAACTAGATCATTATGGCATATTTAATATGCGAATATAATTCATTGTTTGGTATAAAGATAATTTATGTAAATCATATATTAAATTTCTAGTTTAATTATTTCTTAGGCTCTTAATATGTTTGTGATAAACTAAAAAAACTATGTTCACTTATATTTGTGAAAACTCCAAATTATTGTGATGATGAAATAAGTGATAATAAAAGTAATATGTTTTAACATTATGTTAATATGTATTAACATTAATGTTAATATGTATTAACATTTAATATGTTAAAGGACAATGTTATAACTCTATGAAGGTAGGATAAATAAAAAAGATTTAAAAGTGCAATTCTTCTTCTTTTTTTTTTTGCGAAAGAGAAAATATGGAATTCCCTACTCACATTTTATGTTGGATAACCAAACATTTTCTCACACAATGTTTATGAATGTGAAATAAATTTAAAAATATAAATATAACTGCATTTTGAGACATACTGATATTTTACATTTATAGAATGCTTTAAGTAATTCATCCAATGCAGTGAATACCACACACAAAAATTCTTGCTTTGATATGATCAACAACAAAACTAAATGAAGTATAAAACCTGATGATATGATACAGATAATAATAATAATAATAATAATAATAATAATAATAAGAAGAAGAAGAAGAAGCAGCAGCAGCAGCAACCACCTGGAAAGAGGAATGGGGCATGCCAAGTGATAGATTAATATAATTTTAAGTAGAGCATACTGTACAATTCTTTACCTGAATAGGTAGCATTTGAACAAATACATGAAAGGAACCAGGAAATGGTCTTTGGATATCTTCAGGAATGGAAAAATCAAGTTCCAGGAACAGTACATGAACGAACATGAGATATGTATGGGATTTTAAAGAATAATCAGGAGGACAGTTGGTCTGGGACTGAGTGCACTTATAGGAAAGAATAATGGAGCTATAGTCCAGGCAACACAGCTTAGGGGAGCCATACCGGACATTATAATCGATTTTAGAAGCTTTCACTTTTAGTCTGAGTAAGACTGGAAGCCACTCTTGGGACTTGAGTAGAGATTAACATGACCTAACATAACTTTGTTTATTTTTAAATTTTTTTAAAAATATTTATTTATTAATTCTACTTTGTTATACGTGACAGCAGAATGCATTTCAATTCATACTGTACATATAGAGCAAAATTTTTCATGTCTCTGGTTTTACACAATGTAGAGTCACACCATTCGTGTCTTCATAACATTTAATTGGGGTAATGGTGTCCATCTCATTTCACCATCTTTCCTACCCCATACCCCTTCTCGTCCCCCTCTCCCCTTTGCCCTATCCAAATTTAATAGGATCAAGCTGGCTGTTGTCCCTGAAAGTAAATTATGGAAGAAAAAGAAGGAAGGAGAGATTAGTTGCTCTAATTCAGAAATGAGGGTATCTTGTATCAGGGTAACAGTAATAGAGATGAAGAAAAATGGCTAGAATATTCTCAGAATTTCCTGACTATAAAACTGCATTGAATAATTGCTGCAATAAATTTAAGACATTATGGAGGGGGCCTAAGATATTTTCAATCTTTTGGTTCAAGCACTGTTAAGACTGGATTTATTTCTTACTGAGATTGTAAAACTTTGAGAAAATTAAGTTTGGAGGGGGAGATCAAGTGTTTTAACTGAGATGTTTGATAGCAGAAAGGTTGAATAAAAATTTGGATATAAGTCTTCAGCAGGAGAAAAGGGTGTGTGAATTCTAAGTTGGGATATATAAATGTAAAACATTAAATCGAGTGTAAATATCAAGAAAGTGAGTGCAGACATAGAGTAGAACTAGAAAATGTGATAAAACTCAGGGAGAGGAGGAGAAAGCAGAAGGAGACCTTGAGAAGTAGAGGAATGCCTAGAGGAAAACCATTAAAATCAAAAGAAGAAATTTTCTCAAAAAGGAAGAGTGATTAGATTCATAAAATAAAGTTGGAAAGTCAAAAAATGCAGGTTGTAAAAATCATCATTGTATACAGTAAATTACAATTTTCTTATCTTATTAGGAAATGAATAAAAGAGCAGCATAAATAGCAGTTTAGGAGCTAGGAAAATGACCCCTAGAGAAATTCTGATAATAAAATGTTAACATAACTGTTAAGCACTTAGTGATCAAAGCAAGGGAAGTATTCGATGCTTGAAATATAAGTGTACTGTATGGTATTTGTCTCAGAAAGCAATTATCAAATAAAAAGATTTTGTCTATTATTACTTCATAAGAATTTATTTTATTATTGTGAAAGTAAGACAAAGCATTTTAAACCCACTGGCTATAGTCTCTCAAATATATAATTCCAACCTTTTACAAAGGCTACAGATTCGATGGTTAGCCATTCTTGTCTTCTGCTTATTTCTAAACAACTTAGATTGGTAACTAGCCAATCAAAAATTATATTGAGAAACAACTTATGATAAAACCTGTATTGGATCATCTTCATATTATCCAATTCAAATCTTACAAGATTTCAGATCTCATGTTTTAATGTATTTTTTCTCCCTTCTCTTTCAGAAGTCTTTGAAGTTCTAATTTATTCCTTCAGAGACAGAGATGAAAATAGGGATAGAGATGAAGATGAAGATAGAGATAGATACATAAGTATAGACAGATACAGATATATTGATAGATATATAAATGCACGTATCTACACATATGATTTATATTATGTATAATATGTGCTCATGTCTATGCACATACATATACATATTCATAATTTCTATAAGCATAAATATGTGGTAATTTTTATCTAATGTTCCCTAATATTTTTAAAATAACATTTTATCAAATGAAAGAGAAAGTAATTGGTGTACATGTGTACATGGATAGATAATTGAAGTATGAAAGGAGAGAGAGAGGGGGTCAGTAACTCAGGACAAATGACAAAAGCAAATTCATTGCAATACACCTTAACACTTTTATGTCCTGTATAAGATCATTACCAATATCATCTTATATTCAGTAGTCACCCCTACTGTTTCCCTGTTCAGTATGTATTTTGGTTTGAATATTTTAGTTTTGGTTATTGGAAAAAAAATGTAAAACTCCAAAGAGGATTCGTGTTGGCTATGTCTGATATGCCTATAAATTACATTAACAACTCTGATACCCTAAGTTACTTGTAACTAGGTTAGTTGCCATTTTCAATTTCACTTTTACACATATAAGTATATCTTTGGTGGTCCCCATTGAGAAGAACCTCCAAGAGGCTGAGAGCAGTGGTAATGAAGAGTGCAAGGTGAGAAAGGAAAGTCTATATCCAGACCCCATTTGCATTACTCACTATCTGAATGATTGGAAAGGACATGCAGCTGTTCTGACTGCTAATTTATGAAACTGTGAACTTATGATATACAATGGTAAAATTAGAACTATTTCAAGAGTTATTGTGATGATCAAAACAGATAATATATAGATAAAGATACTTTGTGAAATGTTAAAAATTATCCTACTATAAAGTTTCATTACAAAGGCAGAATTAGAATCAAAAGTAGCTTACAGATAATGGAATTTCATTCAATGGTTAATTTCTTATCATGACATTTATCTTGTAAATCAGAGAGTTACATTTAATTGTCAGTTTACCCTCCAAAGTGGTGAGGAATCTTCCAAATCAAATCTGTTGGTGTCATTTGCTTCAGGTTAAATTCAAAGTATCTTAATCAAGACAAATAACCTATTTTAGAAAACTACTAAGTAGTTAATGATGGAAGATTTATTAGTTCTAAGAATGTCTTATTATCTATAATGATAACTTATCAATAGTTATATTACCTATAATACCAAAAGAGTTATAAATCCTTATTATGTTTCTGGCATATTGTTAAACATTTTAATTTTATCATTAATTTAATTTTTATAAAATTTTCATATCATAGCTACTATTAATAACAATTTCTTCTGTTTTAAAGATAAGAAAACCAATTATCAGTAGGGTAAACAGAAAATGCAAAAAACAACACAGATGATATGTGAAGAATTTGGAAAGTGCATGTGTGTCTCCATCATCCTAACATCTGAGTTGTTATCTTAAAACAAAAGTGTAAATATTTTGCTAAAGTTTATTAATTGATTTGAATCTTTTGTAAAACAACATTTCCCCATCCTTTAAAAAGAACCTCAACAGTATATTCAGGAAAGAAACACTGACATGAACAAGACTCACAAATATACTTTATATTTTCTTTTGGAAGCTTTTAAGAACAATTTTCTGGGGGGTTGGGAGCTTCTGGAACTTCACTGGAAATTGCTCTTAAGAATTCAAAGACTGTATTTTTCTGTTGCAGTTCAAGGAGGATGCCATAAAGCTGGTGCTACTCTTTGAAGATGTCACCTTTAAAATTCAGTTTTGAGTGGAGTAGAGGAAAAGGGACCAGGGGAGGGAGGAGAGGAGGGAAAGGGAAAAAAGTAAAATTCCGCTATGAAAACTTAAAAGCCATGGTGATGGTATTAAGAGACAGATGTTAAAGTTTTTAGGGTATAAGCACCCTTCTCTTTGTGAATGAACTTACAGAAGAGGATTCAAGCTAGTTTGGCATGCTTGCCCTTCCACAGTCTAGAGGACGCTGCAACAAGGTGCCATCCTGGAACAGCGTACAGCATTCACAGGACAATCCAACTGCCCAGGTCTTCATTTGGGACTTCCCAACTTCTAGTGCTACAAGAAAAATAAATTTCCATTACTTATAAGTTATCTAGTCTTATATTCTGTTACAACAGTACAAAAAAAAAGATGATAAAAGGAAAGCTACAAATAGATGCTAAAAATTGTCCCCACCATAGACTGAGACATGACTCCATATATCTTGTCATTAGCAGAATCTACTTAATAACTGGGTGTGGTGGCACATGCCTGTAATCCCAGTGGCTTGAGGAGGCTGACACAGGAGGATCAAGAATTCAAAGCCAGCCTCAGCAAAAGCAAGGTGCTAAGCAGCTCAGTGAGACCCTGTCTCTAAATAAAATACAAAACAGGGCTGGGGATGTGGCTTGGTGGTTCAGTGCCCCTGAGTTCAATCCCTAGTACCAAAATAAATAAATAAATATCCACCTAATAAATAAGGATAATTTTAATCAACTAATTTCTAACTAGTTCTGAAATCTCAAAATACTTTATTCTTGGCCACCTTTTATCTTACAAAAAGTAGAATAATATATGTAAAATGTTAAACTTGTGTGTGTGCATAAATGCAAACATATCTACATATTTACAGTGAAGGTCCAAAGTTTCTTTTGTGCCTGTAAATATGATGTATTTCCTAAATAGTGTTTGCCTTACCATCAGAATCATATAAGGAGACAAATTCAAGAAATCGCTATTGCTAGCATACTGTAAATGCTCCATAGATAATTTTTGAATGAAAGAACATAAAAATAAATACCTGAACATTTTCATTGTCTTCAGAGAATATATTAGACTTATGTAAACTCAGTGATGGAAGAATACTCAAAAATCACATGACATATCATTCTGCAACTTGCACAACAACTAAGTGCTCCAAGAGAATGTCAAACTTATGCTAAAGGACTTATACCATCAAGAAATTATCTACTTCTGAAGTCACACATTCCAGCCTTGTATAACTATAACAAGCCACAGAATCATTCATTATGTTGAAATAAAACTCATCTTCCCAAACACTGATTCTGGTTCTATGCTCAATGCCCACCCACTATCAGTTCAAATCTTTCTTTCACATGACAGCATTTTCAATATTTGATAATATTCTGTATAGTAAAAAATCATTCATAAAGCCTATACAATTTATTTTATAACATTCTGGTATCATTTTAACTTTGGGAGGAAATCAGTTTTCTTGATATTTATGAATATATCAAAAGATTTTTTGCCACAAAACAGCAGGTGAATATATCCTCATGTATATAATATGTGGCCGTTAATATATATATTTTTTTCATCCCTGTCAGGATAAAAAAGGAAAGTTCACATTTTATGGGAAGAACAGCATACATTTACATTCTTCCTTCAGAGTTAAATTTCCCACGTTCTGAGATGTCATAGTCCAAAGCAATCCATTCCATTCAGATATTTTCTGTGCATTGTACCAGTCCAATTGACTATAACAAAAATATCATGCTAATTGATAATAATGAGCAAGTAGCTAGCTTGCTAAAGACCTTATGAAGCAAAACTCCAAAAGGCAAGAAAAAAATTCTACTAAAATTCAAGATCTTACCATAGCAGGGTATTTTTAAGGATTTTGTATTCTGAGAATGCCAAGATAAAGAGAAAATTATTATGGCTCATACCTACAAAATAAAGGGCAACTATTAGGCCTCATATCTCTTACCAGTAAAAAAGATGCTGAACATCTCGTAGGCTTCCCTGGATTTGGAGTGTAGCATATTTCACTTGGGGAATTCTGACTCAATCATTCCTGACTGACAAATAAGACTGCCACCTTTATTTTTTATTTTAATTTATTTACTTACTTGTTTTATTTTGGTACCAGGGATAGATCCTAGGGGCATTTAATCACTGAGTCACATACCTAGCCCACCCCTCCTTTTTATATTTTGAAACAGGGTCTCACTAGTTTGCTTACAGTCTTTCTAAACTTCTGAGGCTTGCTTTGAACCTGAAATCCTCCTGCCTCAGCCTCCGGAACCACTGGGATTATAGGCACGTGGCATGGTGCCCCGCAAGAGTGCCAGTTTTAAATGGGGTACAGTGAAGAAACAGGAACTGCTGCAGGTCTGAAATGTTTCCAGCTGTTCTGTCACTCAGGCCACATTAATCTGCAAATGCTCTGTACAAAAAGTTCTGGCAATGGGAAAAGATGCATTCCTAACAAACCCCAACAGGGTTATCACAATTTAGGCTCTAAGCTTTTTGCAGCAAGGCCATATAATATAAAGCAAAAAAAAATAATATTCCTCTTGATAAAAACTCCATAGAGTTAGTAGATACTGGTAGAGTTGCTACTTCATCACAGGAGAGCAAGTGACCATGTTTTACAACATAAGCTTGATTTTGTCAAGTCTTCTAAGTCATAAAATCCAGGTGAATTTGCCAGAGAAAGCCCTTAGTGTGTTTATGTTATATCTGGACTTAAGCACAAGCAAGCCTAGCACCAAGGACAGAACTAAATGAGGCAAACTTGTAGTCAAGACATCCATACCACTCACCACTGTTGCACCAGGACCTTTTGATCACTTCAAACCTATGGCCACATCTATTTGAGGAAGGAGAAAAAGCCCAGCTTGGTTTTCTGATGGGCCAGTTTGGTAGTGAGTGACAGCCAAAGTGAAGTGATGATATACAACTTGGGGTAATTTGAAAAACCAAACTTAGGGCAAGTCCTCCCAATGAATGGCAATCTAGTTAGTACAATATGACATGTACTTTGTGTGGAAGAAAGAGTAATCTAAAAATAAGAAAATATATATGAATATATCAATGGAATATTACTCGGCTCTCAGGGGCCCAGAAAGATAAATATTGGAAGATCAGACAGAATAATTTGTGGAAAAGACACATATGTACATCAGTCAGAGTGGAAACAGCTTGAATTATATTTATATAGCATATTAATGTCAGAGAGCATTCACTAGGAAAGTGGCAAAAGGTACACAAAAATGCTGGATCACTTGACATCAGCTGGAGGCTTACTTTGATCATCTGAACACTGGCTTAATGAGCTGGTAAATGGAGTAGCTTTGGTGATAAGAATGCAAACCAAATGTGGGCTTTACTACATAGCACCCCCTCCTTAATAATACTGAAATAGCTACCAACCTATCAGCAAATAAGAACTTGGGAATAAATTAATTGCATTGAAAAGAGCAGCACATTTGGAATCATTCTATATATGGTTTGACCTTTCTTGACTTTAGCTCTTTAACTAAGACCATTCTCTGAGGGTATACACCATGAGCCGCACTAAGCATTTTCTCAAGCAATGATATTCCACATAGCATTCCACTGGCCAAGAGATGTGCGTTAAAGAAAAGAAGCAAAGCAAGAGGCCATGCGTGGTGATGGAATCCATTTAGTCTGTCACCTACTTCAGCAGCTGAAAGATGCTGGCATGGCAGGACAATAGAAAAATCTTTTGAAGACAAATTTGAGGAACCACATTTGGAGAAGATACCCTATGAAGGTTAGGTACCAACAATTTTAGCTACTTAAAGGGCATGGGTCTGGAAGACAAGAGGTAGAAATGAATAGAAGAAATCCACCTGAGGAATTTGTGGTTCTTATTCCTGCACCTCTAGTCTCTGTAGATCTAGAATTCCTTACTTATAGGAGAAAGTAAATACTTCTATCAGAGAACACATAATATTTTGCATAATGAACTTTAGGCTGTGGCTGACACCAAGTCACCTTCTGTTTCTTTGAGTCAAGAAATCAGCTGTTAAAGAATTGACTATCCTGAAGGCAATTTGACCCTGATTGTCAGAGGCAGAAATAATCATTTTGGCATCATGGTAATTTACAGGTGCATTTATTAATACTTCTTCAGATTGTGATAATGAATGGACGAGTGCAGCAGTCAGAGTCTAAGGACATGGTGACCAGGCTCAGATGAGGCCTCAGGCCATCTCTTAAGGATGAGGACTGTGGAACCCCTCCAAGTGGTCATTCAGACTGGCAGAAGTGCTAACCCAGGGTGAGAGAAATCTAGAATAGGTACTAGAGAAGGGGAATGACAAGTAACAAGTTATGACCTCCCAAGAGGTGGTAGCCTCATGAGTGTATTGTGTCCCATTAACTTTCCTCTTGTAAGTTATCCATGGAAGAGCAACTATCCTGAACCACGAGAAAGCTGTCGGCATATAGGGTTAGCCTTATAGGGTTAGCCTGCTGAAGGAATGGTGGATTGTAGTGGATGCTGAGATATGCTAGTCAGATCCCATCTTGACTGAGATTCTCTTTTCTCCGGGTGTCAGAAATGTTGGGTGCTGGTGGCATATAGCTAAGTCCCCTTCCCTCAGAATGTTTCTTCCCTGTGTCTTGTAAGATTTTGCATCTTTATTTCACTACCATCCCCACTGAAAGGTAGCCTACACCCAACATTTGAACTTTAAAAGAATACAAAGTCCTGGCTCCTTGCCTCATTGGGAACAACTCTGAAAAGCAATCTAGCTCCAGAGCTGCTCAATGATCAGGTGAAATCTCTGTTGCAACTGCCATATACTTCAACTTCACCCTCTGCAGGTCCTCTTTCCCTCACTGCTTACTGATGACATATATTCAACTCAGAATTTGTACAATCGTTTGTTCTGCATTCATCTGTTGCATTCTACAGCAACTAGGGTATTTTCTTTCGATTATAAGCATATATTAAGTAGCATTATGAAACCACTTTGAAGACATTTTCTAAAAATGACTTAAGGACTTTTTATGGTCCCTGTTTAATTAACATTGATAACATACTTTATAGAAAGGATTGCTTGGGGAGGAATAAAAACAATATATTCAAGAGCTATAATGACTACTTTTAATGCCAAAACATTGAAGTAAAATCATCTTAATCGTAAGTCTATAGTACAAAAACCTAATATATTAGCATTAAGTCAGCAGTTGAAAGATTGACCTTTTCCCTCAAACTCATTTGGATAATCTGGCAAAAATGGACACCAGAAAAAGACAGTCTTAATTGTTAAAATAAAATTGTGCATTTGCACCCACAGTAGATATAAGTAACGTCAAACACAAAATAATAATATTCTTACCTTCTTATTTTAAGTTTCCCTTTAAGTTGACTTTTTTGCAACTAAGATCTATCTTGTCAAGGTAATGCCCACTGTCTGTCATTCACTATCCTATTACAGGATGGACTTCAGAAAACTGACAGTTTCCATGAATAACAATCATGCATCCAAAGATATCTTCAGAAAAAGGCATCTCTTTTTTCTTTACTTTTTGTTGTTGCTGTTGTTGTTATTAGGTGAAAGGGACAGAGCAGTCATCTACCTTTTCCCCTGGTCTTGCCTTCATGCACTGTGGAGGACACATGAGATCATGTTCATCTTCAATTGTCTTCCTCCTCTATCAGAGGGTGTGAAGTCAGACCATGAGTTATTGTGTGCATATTTTCTGGAACAGTTTAGATCTTATTATTTCCTAAAAAATAATTCACATATTTTCTAGATAACAAAACATTAACTTGGTACATCAATAATTTTATATTATTATCAATATTATTTGATTAGATCTTCATCCTTTTAAACATAGTTATACATTAATTTTGAAATACTCTGTATGAGGCTACAGGTCTACTTATATGTCCTACTGTTTCTTAAGTCTTCAAAGGTAAATCAAGACCCCTTCATAGTGTGGAAGATTAGTAAGTGATCCTTTTCTTTGTGAACAACTTAAGATTTCTGCTGATTTTAACAAAAATAACCATTTTCTTCATTTATTTTTCATATAATTCTTACACCCCTACTGTAAATAAGCCAATCTTTAGACAATATAGATATGAGACAAAGTTTTCTGTCCTAATAGATCTTATATTTTAATGTAGAAAGGCAGACAATAAATAAAAACATATATACAGAAAGTGACTCATACAATAGAAGAAAAAGGAAAAAGAAAAACAAGAACAAGAGCATGTAATGTCAAGAGGGCAGTATTCAGAAATGGAGCAAACAGACAAGGCTTTAGTGAGAAGATGCCAACTAGGTAGCCTTGACTGAGAAGAGAAAACTAGGAATACATTCAGGAAAGAGCACTTCAAGAGAAGGAAATAATATGCAAATATCTTGAAGTGGGATTGTGCCTGATATGTGATCTGGCATAATAGTAAAAGAATAATCCTTTAAAAGATTGATTTCTCTCTTTTCTCACAAAACTTTATGCTTTTTATTTAATTGTTTTTGGTTAATTGTACTGTGTCAGGAAGTAAAATAATTGAACATTTTTTTTTCTGGTGTCAAAAGTAATTTCTCCATATGGATATATTTATCTACAAATAGTACAGAAATATTTATGAGTATATGCAAGTACAAATATGTTTAATACACATTTGTATGTGCATTTTATATATTATTTATTTTGTAAGTTTATGTATGCATATGTCTTTATGCCTGCATATGTAGATACCTGCATATATATATGTATATATGAAATATGATGAAGAAAACATCAATTTTTTTTTCTTGCCAGCATGGTGCACATGTCTATAATTTTAGCTACTTGTGGCAGGATAGAAAGTTTGAGGCCAGTCTGAGAAACTTAGCAAGATCCTGTCCCACAATAAAAAGATGTGGTGGTGTAGTTTGATTGCAAACTGCTTTCCTAACATGTGAAAGGCTCTGAGGTTAATATTCAGTACTGAAAAAAAATTCTTTCTTTTCAATGTGATGTATATGTACAGACCCCAGTAGGTGCTGTAAAATATGATAACAGTGCTGATAATTTGCTTTTAAAGAATTTGTTGTATGTCAGTCATTTCTCTAAATAGCATACATATGTTCACACATTTAATTTTTATAAAAATCCTATTATCATGGGGATGGTAAGCAGTTTGTACTACATAATCTAATATTTCTTACACATCTAATAATTCAAAACAGGGGAGAATGTGTGATTCACTGTTCATTTTCCTAAGCAATGCATACTCTTATTCAAATCTCAAGCACATTTACCTAAGTAGACACATCCTCACATGTTCTATTTGAGATGATTGAAATAATAGATTCTAGTCTCTTAGAACTGTTAAGTCCACTTTGTATAGGTTGTGATCCCCATCTCTACCTGTGTTGCAGACATCACTAATAGATCATGTTCTCTACCTGTGTAATTCTGTAAACCATTTTCTACCCAGCACTCCATATAAGCCTGGCTGTAGACTGGAGGTGGCAATCATGTCAAATCTATTTGCCATCCTGCCCATAGGTTATAGTGAGCCATCTAAACGCATCCAAGAAATTGTTACATATAAAGGTATGTTTTATAGAATTCCTATGTCAGTGGTAATGGTGTTAGAGTTTGCCTTGTGAAAAAACTGAAAATAAGGACACCAATCAGGAGACTCCTGAATAGTTCAGTCATGAGATGATAAGGTCCTGGAGTAAGATGTTAGCAGCAGGAATGGGAAAGAAGGGCTAGAGAAGGCACACTTTATAAAAGAGGATTTGAGGAGATTTATTAACAGCAGGGGATTATGGAGCCACAGGAGTTGAGTTTAAAAAAAAAAAAGTCTTTGCCTTATCCTTTTGACTTTTCCCTGTTTGGACCTTTAGTCTATAATTTACACATTGCAATTCAATCAGTTTGATCTTTGGAGAGTAGGAGCTGTTAGCAATATAAGCAGAGAACAAATTAAACAAACAAAATTGTTCCTGTACTAAAACTACTACTTAGAATCAGAAATTTTAATTCCTGCTAAGTAGAGAGCTCTTTTGCATTTTATTTTTAGAGTATGGTATGATGGACATATATGTACACAGGAAAGGATGCATTATTAGTATCAGCATTCATAAAGCATGCATATTAATATGCACGTAGACAAGTAAATCAGCCTGTAGATATCTCTCTCATCTTTTGCTAAATAAAATAGAAATATATTGTGAAATTTAAACCAATATATATTTCTTCTAGTAATATTAAATATCGATATTTACAAACAATTTTGCATACTGGATTATATGCTAGTTAATATTCAACCATTATTTCACATTAGCTATCATTGTTCAGAACATAATGACTGAATTACTAAGTCCACATCAATAAAAAGAGGGAAAAAAACTAAGTCATATTCATTCATATTTTATACTTTCAGAAACAATGTATGGAAATAAGTGGTAAATTAAGTTAAATAAATCAATTGCATGCAGGTGAATTAAATATGCTAAGAAGTAAAGTCACTAGAACCATAATTTCTTATCTCCACATTGGAATTTTATGCTGCTTCAAAATAGAGGAGTCTAAAGATGTGGTTTGAAATGATATTTGGAATTTTTTTTAAATATGAATCATTGCAGATATACACAATATAAATAAAATAATCCTATGAACACCAGTCTTGCACTACTGAAGTTAATAACTGAATTATCAACACTGTCAAAGTCCTATATCTCATGTGCTCTTATGAACTTGCTGGGCATAATGGTTGAACATACATTTTTGAAATTGGCACTGCCCATGAAACATTAAGACACATGTTTGTTGTAACTGTAATTATAAAAATATTTATAATACTGCTCTGGCCACATGGCACATTTCTCTTATATAAATTTACAGTGCTGAATCATTTACTAACTAGAACTATATGGTAACAATATTCCTATTGATTACCAGTACTGTAGATGAAAACAATGGATCTTGTCATTTATTTAGCTAACATATTTTTTTCATGTTGAATGTTTGAAGGTGATGATGATAATGATGATAATAATGTTGGTGATCATTGCTTGCTTTGATGAACAATTAAGCCTCCTTGCTTCTCTCATTTAAATTCAGCAATATTTATTGTGTGCCTTTTATGAGCTACATACTGATAGAAGGAGAAAAACACAAATAATAGTAAGAATAGAATCAGTAATATTAATTTACATTCATTTTAATTTTGCATGCTGTCTCAGTCACAATTCTAAGATTTTAATACAGTCCCTCACTTAATTTTAGTCAGAATCCTATTTCAAGATGAGATAGATGTCAAATACCTTACTGAAAGTCACAGAACTAGTAGGCACGGGGGCCAGGACTCAACCACCACCTGGAGAACAAGATAAATAAGTCATTCTCTCTTTCTTCATAAGAAGTCTCAGTAAAATTTATATAAATAATAGTAAAAGCAAATAATTAGCAACAAAAAGCACCAAAAAAGGAGCACATGTTATCTTAGATGAAGCAACAAACTTTCAGGAGTGAGCTGCATGAAATTATAGACACACTCGTTCACGTCTTAGCACCAAAACAAAGATAAAAATTTCTTTCAAGCTGTTGGGAAAAGAATCACGGAACAGTTTAAATTTATGGGTAATATGATCTGATTGATATTTTTTCTACATTTGTCCCACTGGGGCAAACCATCCACACTTTCAAATGGGTAGTGGAGAATGAACATAGACCACGGAGGAGAGAGGCTGGGAAGACCAAAAAGAAGGATGCAGTGGGAGAGGAAGAGGCAAATAGGAGAAATATATCCAGCTAAGAATGAATGGGATTAGGGGACAAGTTGGAAATGTGGTAGTTTTAGAAGAAAGAACAGACAAGAATTATATCAATGAATACTTAAATAATAAAGAGTCTTACAGTGGATAGGCTCTCTGTTTCAGCACACAATATTGGCCAATATTTAACTTTTTCTGAACAAGATGTCATACTAATAAATATTATTAGCAGTAATAGTATTAATAATTATTTTTTGAACAAAATTTTATTATTATTAATAACATTAGTAATTTACTATTATTGTTGTTATTTAAATCCTAAGGGATGCCATTATCATTTAATGGCCACTTTTCTTTTTGAGGTTTCTAAGATAAACATATCTACTTATTTCCTAGAATCATCTGTAGAGAGAGTGAATGCATCATGTGTATGTGGTGGCAAATTCAAAATAAAAAATAATGAAATAGTTAAGTGAACACCTATTTTTCTAATTTGAAGAACCAAATATTTGAATAATATGCATTAATTTAATGACTTAGTTTTCCAATTTTTATGTTAAATAGCACTTATCTATATGCAAAATTAACCACTATCTGTATCTGAAGCTAATCAAATTAATACTTTTTCAACCAACATACTGACTTTAAATTAGTAATGTGGCTTAATAATACTTGATTTTCTCAATATAAACTAGGTTTACCTGTTTTGAAACTATTTGTATAGAAGCAATATAGAAAATTTAAACATCTGAAAAATAATATATGTTAAAAATATATTCATATTGAGAAGAAAGATTAGTTAATAGAATTTTCTTTAAGGGTAATATTTATAAAATCAAAAATTCATGTTTTTATCATTTTAATTCTCAAAATTTAAGTACTTTTAAGAATGCAATAAATTATAAATAAATATAAAAATACTTAATCTAGTGAAGAAGTTAACAGTGAATTTTGTTACACTGAGTCACTACAGATTTATTCATTTTGTTAATTTTAAGACATACAAAGTTATTTATTTTTATAGAAGTTGCGTTAAAAATATGGATGCTTAATATAGTTTCTTGTTAAATAATGTTAGAGGTAGTGATTTTAAACATCATTTTTTTGTTGGGAGGTATATAAAAGAAATGGTTTGGGACAAGAAAAAA
The DNA here is from genome assembly GCF_045843805.1 of Urocitellus parryii. NCBI lineage: Eukaryota > Metazoa > Chordata > Mammalia > Rodentia > Sciuridae > Urocitellus > Urocitellus parryii. The sequence continues at coordinate 39,852,993 of NC_135544.1, forward strand.
ACTATCCAAATGCAGAAGAGTTTTTGAAAATTAAACGAATTTATTAAAAGTTAGTTGTGTTTTCCAAAAAGCTTCTAGAATACCTTACTATAAAATACAGAAGTAATCTTCCATGATTCTACTAATCCATCCTTTTTTCCCCCAGTGTTTGTTGTTGAAATAAAAATCTAAACACAGATTCACTCTCCATTTGACAAGACACATGTCTGTATTTATTTGTGATATTATTTTAAATATTCCACTATCTATATAGTAGGGACAAAAACTAGAAATCAGGCTGGTCTTTCTGACTGGATTCCTATTTTATTATTTATATATTTTTTATTTATGTATGACAGTGGGATGCATTACAATTCTTATTACAAAATGATGGATTCCTATTTTATAAGACAAGTTCTAAAGCTTGCAGTTACTTGACTCAGCTCCATGGTGGAGCCATAAGCATGAGCTTCACATTTTCCCTTGAAATGAAAGCAACACTATGTAAGTTTGAGAATTTGCACAGAATTATAATAGGTAATATTTCATAAAATATGTTTATAAATTGTGCATTTCTCCTGCAAATCTATTAGTAATGAACTGACAATTCAAGTCACAATTTGATTTATCATTTGGTTACTTTAGTTATGCAATCCATCATATTAGAACAACACAGCAAACAACACAGATTTGGGAAAGTAGAGGAAATAAGACAAAAACGAAAAGAATATTTTCATGAATTTTTATGCCACATTCTTGGCAAAAAGGGTGAGAAAAGATTCTTTGATGCAAGTATTTTAAAGGCAGGTTGGATATGTGTATTAAAGAGGTATTAAAGAAATGAAAAGACATTTAATCTAGTTGTTTGCTCAAAGGTTGGTAGTAGTTTATAAGGTAAAAGAAAACTGCTGAAGCTGGCATTTGCTGATTAAAACATTCTGCATATAAATGGGACCTTTCACATTAAATGTGCGTTCAAGTATAAACTAATTAATTCTTAAAACACTTCAGGAAGGCCAATCAATTCTCTTTTTAAGAATAGGGAAACTGAGGCTGGCAGTTAATTAGCATTGTTTATCTGGGAATTTGATAACAGAATTTAAAAATATAATTGAGAATTGCCTGATCTGTTTTAAAATCAAGACTTTGCATATTACTTTTTTCAAAAAAATTATATATATATAATTGAGATTAACTTTTCCCTATTGTTATGGTTTGGATATGAAGTGTCATCCAGAAGCTCATGTGTGAGACAATGCAAAGAAGCCTTAGAGATGAAATGATTAAGTTATGAAAGCCTGAAACCAATCAGTGAACTAATCCCTTTATGGGGATTAACTGAATGGTAACTAAAGGTGGGGAGGTGGGCATCGGGGGCATATCTTGGGGTATATATTTTGTATCATTATGTGAGCCACTTTTCTGCCTTGGTGTTTAACCTCACCTTTATCCCCAAGGAACAGAGATGGCTATCTATGGACTGAGATCTCTGAAACTCAGAGCTCCAAAATAAACTTTTCTTCCTCTACAATTGTTCTTGTCAAGTCTTTTGGTCACCGTAGGAACAACAACAACAAAACAAACAAATAAAAAACACTGACTAAAACACCTAGCATATTTGTTATTTTAATAAGTATATTCAAAATATTTTTTAAAATTTCTCATTACTTAATTGTACCATTAGCAAGAATTTGGTCAACCTAAAGATAGTTTTCAGTCCTAAATTTGGAAACAAACTAAATAAAAAAGAAATAGAAGATGCTTGGGGAACTTGATGAGCACCTACATAAATTATCTAATATTTAAGTACAGAGGGTTTTTTTGTGTGTGGTAAGATAATTTCTAGGATATTGCAAGATAAGATGCTATATAAACTGCGTAAAATGTATTGCTAAGTAAGATAATGTGTAAAATAATGTTCAGAAAAGAAAGGTAATTTAACGGCTGGTATTGAGGTCTATGATACATGATTAAGCAACTCTAACACAAGGTAGTTCAAATTCCCTTCTCTATAATAGTGGTAAAAGGGAGTTAGAAGCTGCTTTTACTAAAAGCACTGACTCCACACTTGGACCTACAGATGATCAACCAATCAACTGTAGGGCAGAATCACTGCCTTCTTATTGCATTTGTCTCCTTGTTATTCCTCCAATTTTGGGTCAGATTCCTGCTCAACTCTGCATATAGACATGGTAGTCATGTAAGGAATGTTTGTCTAAAACTAGTAATCCTCCCCTTTGAAGTGGAAGACACCAGAATTAGATTAATGAAGATATTTTAAAGATTTGCAGGAACACCATAATCAATAAAGTGTTAAATCAGCAATTGTCCTGCTCTATACCACTGGAATGGTGCCTAGAAGTCTCTAATCACGCCCTCACCCTGCAAGAGAGCCTATTGCTGACCTAACTAATTCTTTCTTGTTCTTTCTCTGAGTAATTTTTTCCTGAAGTCACCTTGGAGTCCAGGAACAAGTCTGATTGGCATACACCCTGCTAAAAAAAATTTAAAAACTACCCAAACAAAGCATCGGCAACTTTGTTATCACAGCAACTTTTACATGGTTAATCCTGAGATAACTGCTCAAACATTGCTCCTTCCCTGTGTAACCCCAAAGCTCTTGTCAGCATTCCAGGAGACAGGTCTTAGGATGCTGGTCCCCTGCTCATTTCTATGATGGCTACCTGAATAAATTGCTCTCATGCATTTACCACCATTTTCTTCCTGTTTGGTCAACTGGGCAAGTGGCCAAGTCTGGTCTGGACAACCTGAGTTGGGGCCTCTGGCTTAGGACTCCTGTAGCAAAGTTGGGCAGGAAAGATATGAGCTAGAAGTTAAGAAGTGTTATAACAAACTCTTAATTTCAAAAAGCAATCATGTAATGTTTATTTTAGTCATTTATGTCATGTAAATCTGTAGAGTTTTTTCCCATCTTCTGAATCCCTTGTGAATTCTTTTTTTTCACTCTTTTTTATTTATCTTATATGCACATATTTCTGCTTTTGTTTTCTATGGGAAATGTACAACTATAAATTTTGTTCATAATATGCCAGATCAATTATTTCCAGAAAGAACATTTCTACTGGATTCCTTTCTCATGTGTTCTTTGAAGCCTGTCTGTGACTATATTTCTTCAGTTGTTTATTTCCAACTCTTAAACTCAAGTCCAAGGAATAATGATTAACATATAGGAATTTCTTGACATCAAAATAGACATGTTATTAAGAAACACACATTCATAACAATGATGTCTGTATACACAGCATATATAAATAATTATTCATAAGGGCTTTCAGTAACTAAAAAAAACTTTACATAATGATACACACACACACACACACACACACACACACACACACACATATATAGATTTCTTTGTACTGCATGCACCTATTTGCCCATCCTTCTCAGTTACCTAAGTATGTGAATGTAACAAAATAAGGGACATGATGCATAGCATCTCTCTTCTCTGCTTGAGGGAAGTTTCTATGTAGTTCAGTGCTCATGACCTCTACTGCTTATGGGTATGAGAAGAAATGAACCCAGCAGTTCAAACAGATTATTTTCAGGATATTTAAATAATTGCCCTTGCTGCTGTGTGAAACAGAAAAGGAAAAATGAATGATAAAATAAGCGTGAAAAAAGACAGTATTATTTGAAGTAGAATACATTTAATTTTCATGGAAAGTAATTGTATTCTATGAACAATATTTTTTTATTATTATTATGCTTCATACTATCTTATTGGCCAAAGGTGTTTTTCCAAAATGAATTTTATCAATGTAACCTGTGTTTATAGATTGGGAAAAAAGTGGGTCAATAATGGAATCAGAATTTAAGTAAAATGCTTGCAAATTAGGCAAAAGTTTATTCTATGCAATCCATCAAATATTGACAGGTTGGAAATTTTGTTGAATATGAAATAATTTTCACTTATTTATCCAATTTTGTACTTTAAATTCAATAATTCAATAAAATATGGAGCATTTCCGATGTACCAGAGCCTATTTAGCACTAGAGAGAAAAATTATCCAGTCTCAAGGTACTTATCCTGAGAAGCATATTTTTGCAATGAATGGAATACAAGTTGCAACACTATGATAGAGCATTTGCAAAAAGTCCTATAGGAATAAACATGCAGAAACCAGCTGTTTTAGAAAGAATGCATGGAAAAAATAAAATGAGCTTTTGAATATAAAAAAAATTAACAAACAGAAAATATGATTGCTGGGCAAAGCATTAAAGTAGTCCGGTGCCTCAGAGGGGAGTACATGCCAGAGGCAAAGCTATAAGGATGTAAGAATGATTGACAGGAAAGTTTTCTGGTTATTATTTTTGTATATGTACAATTCTGTAGTAATAATAAGTATAATAATAATTAAAAATCATTACTTTTCCCTCTCAACTTGAAAATTGATAAAGAAACTTAATCAAGAAGAAATGCACTTTCATCCATAGACCTTTTCACTTAAGAAAGAACTCCTAACATGACTCCAATAGACTCCAATGAACATTAGTTATTCATAATAAAAAACAGTGAATTAGCTAAAGTAGCCATCATTCTTGTCTAATGAATACATAAAAACATTTAATAAATATTTGATAACTCATATAAGAGTCATATGCCAAAGCATAAATGGAGAATTGTCTTACTAAGTAATTCATGGAACAATGATGTTCCACTGAGTGTGGTGATATGCATCTTATAATCCCAGCCATTTCAGAGGCTGAGGCAGGAGGACTGTGAGTTGGACACAAAGTGAAACCCAGTCTAAAATAAAAAAAGAGAGAGATAGAAATAAATGAGGGAGGGAGGGAGAGATAGAGAGAGAGAGAGGGAGGGAGAGAGGAGAGAACTAATTTGGAGAATATTTAGTAAAGCATCAAATAAAAACTTGAAAAAAAGAAAAAGGAGAAAAACACTTTCGCACATATCCCAGGAAATGGGTTAAGGGATTTTGTATGGAAAATTCATTTAATATCTTCTCAATACATGAATGGGAAAATAAATCATGGTGATATTAGCTAAACTATGTGCAGCTACACAATAGAAATGAGCCATAGCCATTATTTGAGACTCATTCTATCAAAGCCTGTGTTCTCAAACCTTGTGTTCCTCCCACCACTACTGGTATGTATTTATCTCCATGGTGCTTCAGTAGTATTTTAAGAATTTTCTGTTTAATAGATTCAAAGTTCAGAAAAAAAAGAAACCTACAAATCCCTAGTAGATCATCAATCCTCACAAACTATGAGCTAACAAATTTGTGGTTGATGAGAAATCAGCTGAATTTGGGAGGATCCAAGATGGTGGAACAGAGCAGGTACTGTTTCTGGCTGCTCTGTGGAATTAAGCCAAGAAAACATTCAGGCAGAGTCTCCACAAGGTCTCACCTAGACGGAATCCAACATCTCAGAGCATATGACAGGACACCTATACAGCGGATTTCCGCAAAAATCATCAGAGCCCTGACCACCTGAGCAGAAATCAAGGCCTCTGTGTCCAGTAAGACTCTGGATCCAAAGCCCGGAGTTCAAACTCCCACAAGGCTCTCAAGCAACATAGCAGAATCACCTAATCAGCAGCTCCTGCTCCCATGCAGGCCACATGGCTGCAGTCTAGCCACAGCACAAAGTCATCCCAGCTCCCCACACCTCACCCAGACACCCCAGCGCTGGAAGTAGATCCACTCCATCTTGGAAAACCTCTCTTGCCATTTTTTGGTGGACGTGACTATCAGCACGGACCTCCCTTTGCACAGGTACCTGGTTTCCAACTTCCTCCTCCTCCCCCGCCTCCCCAGCTGAGATGACTTGGCAGAGTGACTACCCAGCACAAAACCCGCTCTCAGCTGAACAGGAGCAGGAGCACAGTGTGACCAGGGCTCTGCCCACCTGGCAGGAGTCTGAGGGTGAGGGGTCCCACAGTTGGGACCTGATAAGCAAAACCTGAAGCAAATCAGAGGGACCAGGATTGGGAAGCTCCAGGCAGGAGAGGGAGATGATTGGGGGGAGGGGCGCTCAAGTCCTCTCACCCTGGTTAAGACAGCTCCACCTACAGGAAGAGCAGGGAAGCAGAAAGGAAATGGAATTCTAAGAGGTTGCTTTTTATTTTTTTTATTTTTTATTTTTTGCCTTCTTATCCTTATTCTGCCTCCTCTACCCTTCTATCCTCTTGCCCTCACAACCACAACATTTGTGAAACCAAGAACTTTACATGAAATAGAGCTATGGGAACTGAGTCACGTGAATAATATAATATAAAGGAATTGCATAAGCCCCCCCTCCGCTTTTTTTTTTCTTTTTTAAAATTCTCTTCTCTTTCTTTATTTTTCTTTCTTCTTTCTCTTTCTTCTTTCTTTTTCTTCTTTCTCTTTCTTCTTTCTTTCTTTCTTTCTTTCCCTTCTTTCTTTTTCTTGCACTCTCCAAATTTTACTATTTTAACGGCTTATAATTTTCTAAATATGTATGTGTGTCTGTTTTATGTAGTCTATTGTCCTCCCACGTACTTCTCTACCCTAAATTACCTGTATATTTCCCTGCTTCTAACACTCTTCATTAGACTTCTCCTTCAAATTTCCTAAGTTATATTAACCTCATACCCTCACATCTTTCCCCCTTAGCATATTGTCCTATGCCTGACCTCTAGTTCACTGTCTGCCAAAAGAAACTGTACACCTTTTATGAAACTACTGATTATAACTTAAATAATAATTAAATACAACATTTCTGGACATTGAGACTAACTATAAATGTCTTAATACTTTGTTCATAGGTGATGTTCTGTTGATATTGGCATCGGTTAACATTGTCCTTCCCCACAAAGGAGGGATCTTGGAACCATAAAAGAGCACTGCAAATCTATAGGGTAAAAACAAAAACACACCAGTCACACAGAGCTGGAAAAAAAGAAACGGGAGCAATATGAAAAAACAAGAGAAGGGCTGGGGATGTGGCTCAAGCGGTAGCGCACTCGCCTGGCATGCGTGCGGCCCGGGTTCGATCCTCAGCACCACATACCAACAAAGATGTTGTGTCCGCCGAGAACTACAAAATAAATATTAAAAATTCTCTCTCTCTCTCTCTCCCCTCTCTCACTCTCTCTTTATAAAAAAAAAAAAGAAAAAACAAGAGAAGAAATTACCACAAATAATTCAAGACAACACATCATTAGAAGAATTGACAGCTACAGCAGAAAGAAAGAAAGATTTCAGGATAAACATGAATAAAATGTTTTGGGATCTCAAAGAAGACATTAGATACCAAAGACAGGCAGCAAAAGAACACTTTGACAATGAGCTACACAAACAAATCCAAGAAGCAAAACATCAACTCAGCAGGGAGATAGAGTTTATGCAAAGAGGAAAACCAAGTCAAGTTAAATAACAACAACAACAACAACAAAAACAAATATGGCTAGAAATACAAACCATGTCTCAATAGTAACCTTAAATGTTAATGGCTTTAACTCACCAATCAAAAGACATAGGCTAGCAGATTGGATTTAAAAAAAAAAAGATCCTACAATATGCTGCCTACAGGAGACTCATCTATTAGGAAAAGACCTACGCAGACTGAAGATGAAAGGTTGGGAAAAATCATACCACTCCCATGGACAATGGAAGCAAGCAGGGGTTTCCATACTCATATCAAATAAAGTAGACTTCAAGCCAAAGTTAATCAAATAGGATAAAGATGGACATTACATACTGCTCAAGGGAACCAGACACCAACAAGACATAACAATGATAAATATATATATGCCCCAAACAATGGTACATCTATTTTTATCAAACTCTTCTCAAGTTCAAGAGTCAAATTGACCACAACACAATAATCATGGGTGACTTTGACACACCTCTATCACCTCTCGGTAGATCTTCCAAACAAAAGTTAAATAAAGAAACTATAAAGCTCAATAACACAATTAATAACTTAGACTTAACTGACATATGTAGAATATTTCAACTGGTATTAAAGCGAATACACTTTCTTCTCAGCAGCACATGGATCCTTCTCTAAAATAGACCATATTCTATGCCACAAAGCAAGTCTTAGCAAATACAAAAAAGTAGAGATACTATCATGTATTTTATCAGATCATAATGGAATGAAATTGGAAATCAACAACAAAATAAAAAATAAAAATTTATGCATCACATGGAGACTGAACAATATGCTACTGAATGACAAATTGGTTACAGAAGACATAAAAGAGGAGATTAAAAATTTCTTAGAGGTAAATGAGAATACAGACACAACATATCAAAATCTCTGGGAAACTATGAAAGCTGTACTAAGAGAAAAATTCATTGCGTAGAGTTCATTTCTTAAAAGAAGAAAAAGTCAACAAACAATTGACCTTACACTAAATCTCAAAGTCCTAAAAAAAGAAGAACAAAAGCAGCAGTTAAAGGAAGGTAAGAAATAATTAAAATTAGAGTGGAACTCAATGAAAACAAAAGAAACAACTGAAAAAATTGACAAAACTAAAAGTTGGTTCTTTGAAAAAGTAAATAAAATTGACAGACCCTTAGCCACTATAACAAAGAGAAGGAGAGAGAAAACTCAAATTACCAGCATACATCATGAAAAAGGCAATATCACAACAGACACTACAGAAATGCAGAAGATAATTAGAAATTATTTTGAAATCTTATACACCAATAAAAGAGAAGATAGTGAAGGCATTTATAAATTCCTTAAGTCATATGATCTGCCCAGATTGAGCCAGGAAGATATACACAACTTAAACAGACCAATATCAATCGAGGAAATATAAGATGACATCAAAAGATTACCAATAAAGAAAAGCCAAGGTCAAGATGGATACAGAGCTGAGTTATACAAGACCTTTAAAGAAGAACTAATACCCATACTCTTCAATTTATTTCAGGAAATAGAAAAAGAGGGTGCACTTCCAAACTTATTCTATGAAGTCAATATCACCCTGATTCCAAAACCAGACAAAGAAACTTCAAAGAAAGAAAACTTCAGACCAATATCTCTAATGAACATAGATACAAAACTTCTCAATAAAATTCTGGCAATTGAATACAAAAACCATATCAAAAATATGGTGCACCATGATCAAGTGGGATTCATCCCAGGGATGTAAGTTTGGTTCAACATATGGAAATCAATAAATGTAATTCATCACATCAATAGACATAAAGATAAGAATCATATGATCATCTCGATAGATGCAACATTTGACAAAATACAGTACCCCTTTATGTTCAAAACTCTAGAAAAACTAGGGGTAAGAGAAAAATATCTCCACATCATAAAGGCTATCTACACTAATCCTTAGGCCAATATCATCCTAAATGGAGAAAAATTGAAGGCTTTCCCTCTAAAATCTGGAATAAGACAGGGAAGCCCTCTTTCTCCACTTCTATTCAACATAATTCTTGAAATACTGGCCAGAGCAATTAGAGGAAAGAAATTAAAAGGATATGTATAAGAAAAGTAGAACTTAAATTAGCTCTATTTGCTGACAATATGATTCTATACCTAGAAGACCCAAAAAACTCCACCAGAAAACTTCTAGAACTAGTAAATGAATTCAGCAAAGTAGCAGGATATAAAATCAACACACATAAATCAAAGGCATTTTTTTTATATCAGTGACAAATCCTCTGAGAAGGAAATGAGAAAAACTACCTCATTCACAATATCCTAAAAAAAAAAAAATACTTGGGAAGCAACTTAACAAAAGAGGTGAGAGATCTATACAATGAAAACTACAGAACCCTAAAGAAATAAATCAAAGAAGACCTTAGAACATGGAAGGATCTACCTTGCTCTTGGTTAGACAGAGTTAATATTATCAAAATAACCATACTACCAAAAGCACTGTACAGATTTAATGTAATTCCCATCAAAATCCCAATAGCATTCCTCATAGATATAGAAAAAGCAATCATGAAATTCAACTAGAAAAATAAGAGACCCAGAATAGTTAAAGCAATCCTAAGCAGGAAGAATGAAGCAGGTGGTATCACTACACCAGACATTAAACTATACTACAGAGCAATAGTAACAAAAACAGCATGGTATTGGCACCAAAACAGGCCAGTAGACCAATGGTACAGAATAAAGGAAATAGAGACTAACCCACAAAATTACAGTTATCTTATATTAGACAAAGTTGCCATAAACATGCACTGGAGAAAAGATAGCATCTTCAACAAATGGTGCTGGGAAAACTGGTAATCCATATGCAACAAAATGAAATTAAACCCCTATCTCTCACCATGCACAAAATTTAACTCAAAATGGATCAAGGATCTAGGAATTAATCCAGAGACTCTTCATCTAATAGAAGAAAAAGTAGGCCCTAATATTCATCATGTGGGATTAGACCCCAGCTTCCTTAATAAGATTCCTATAGTGTAAGAATTAAAACTAAGAATCAATAAATGGGATGGAATAAAACTAAAAAATTTCTTTCCAGCAAAAGAAACAATCTTTGAGGTGAACAGAGAGCCTACATACTGGGACCAAATTTTTACTTTTCACACATCACATAGAGCACTAATCTCTAGGGAATATAAAGAACTCAAAAGCCTAAACACCGAATAACCCAATCAACAAATGGGCCAAGGACCTGAACAGACACTTCTCAGAAGAGGATGTACAATCAATGAATAAATATATAAAAAAATGGTCATCATCTCTAGCAATCAGAGAAATGCAAATCAAAACCACTCTAAGAAATCATCTCTCTTCAGTCAGAATGGCAGCTATTATGAAGACAAACAGCAATAAGTGTTGGCAAGGATGTGGGGAAAAAGGTACATTCATACATTGCTGGTGGGACTGCAAATTGGTGCAGCCAATTTGGAAAGCAGTATGGAGATTCCTTGGAAACTGGGTATGGAACCACTATTCGACCCAGCTATTCCATTCCTTGGACTCTACCCAAAGGACTTAAAAACTACAGGAACACAGCCACATCAATGTTTATAGCAACACAATTCACAATAGCTAAACTGTGAAGCCAACCTAGATATCCCTCAGTGGATGAATAGCTGGGTCATACAGTGGTTTCCTGTCTAGTCTTTTGAGAAACTCCCTACAGATCTCCATAGTTGTTGTACTAATTTACAGTGCCATCAAACTCTAAAAGTTCCTTTTTCTCCACATCCTCTCTCCCATTAATTATTTGTATTTTTGCCGCCTGACATTCTAACTAGTGTGAGATAAAATCTCAGTGTAGTTTTGATTTGCATTTCCTTAATTGGTAATGGTATTGAACAATTTTTTAATATATTTGTTGGCCATTTGTATCTCTTCTTATAAAATATGTCTGTTTAATTCATTTCCCTGTTTATTAATAGAGTCATTAGGGTTTTGGTGTCAAGTATTTTGAATTTTTTATATATTCTAGATATTAATCTTCTGTCAGGAGAATAGCCAGCAAAGATTTTCCCTATTCTATATGTTCTCTCCTCACATTCCTAATTGTTTTCTTTGCTGTGTAGAAGTTTTTTTTTTTTTTTTTTTTTTTTAATTTGATGCCATTCTATTTATTAGCTCTCAGAATTGTCTCCTGAGCTTTAGGGGTCCTACTGAGAAGTCATTGCCTGTGCTTACAAGCTGCAGTGTTAATCCTACATTATTTTTTTCTAGGACTTGCGTAGTTTCTGGTCTAATTCCTAGATCTTTGATCCATTTTGAGTCGACTTTTGTGTGGCATGAGAAATAAGTGTCTAGTTTTTATTCTTCTACAGATGGATAAACAGTTGTCCAGCACCTTTTGTTTAAAAGGATGTCTTTTCTCCAGTATATGCCTTTGGCACCTTTGTCAAGGTTAAGATGACTGTAAATGTGTCGCTTTGTCTCTGGTTCGTCTATTCTGTACCATTGGTCTAACTAAATTCTTAACTAGGGTGGACCAAAAAGAACTAAGCTATAATATAAGCAAAGAAAGCATTTGTTTGAGAGAAAGAATAATGATTTTTGTTCACAACCCACAGGGACCCAAGGTATGTTCCCATGAGGACAAGGAAAAGGGACTTTTAGAGAATCAAGCAGAGAGCTAGTATGATCTTGAATCACTTCTTATGAAATTTCAGAATTGACTGATAGGGGACAAAGACATATGACTGCAGAGTAGGTTATGCCTTGGCAATTAGCAGATGTCTCTGGATGTGCAGCTTGTGGAGAACCTGGAGTCTGACACTCTCAACTACTCCATCTTCCATAACAACACTCACTATGGCATCTGGCTTTCAGCAAGCTCCACATTTTCTCAAAATTAAGGAGTGGGAATTGTATTTGTTCTCTTAGTGGTAGACTCTTCCGTTTTATTTGTATAAATATTTTTTTTCCTCTTACTTGAAATACAATATTACTCAGAATATTGGAAATTGTTTTTTTTTCTTAATTTTTTAGCTTTACTAAAAGACAGCTGTTTAGTATCTTCTTTATAATCAATTATGAAACCATAGTTGATTTATTGGATTATTTTTACAGATTTATGCATACATAATAAAAAATACTCATCAAATTAAACACTGCTTTTGTATAAGTATACTTAGCAACATGTTTGGCCCACCTTCACTTCAGTTCTCTCATTTAGTTAATTTATTTACAAAGAAATAACAATTTATGTAATTTACAAAATTAATATTCCACACAAACACCATATATACACATCTATATCTATATATATCTACATATATATATATACTTTACACATATATATTTGAAAAAAAGATACAAAATAAGGAATGCAGAAGAACTATGCTAGACAGAATCCAAATATGTTTTTCATAAAAAATGAATTTGTATCTACAGAAGAAGAGAGATACAAAACCTGCTAGTAAAATCAGAGTTTACTCCCCTAGAAGTCAAAACTCAAAAGTAGAAAAGAGTTTAGAAATGAAAGTCAAACTAACAAAATCTAGAACACCAAGAAACTACGGAGTACTAAGATTATAAAAGCAACCTCTCTCAGTGAGGAAACTGAGAGGGCAAAGTTTAAGAAGTATTACAGCAAGGTCAACTTGAAGAACCACAAAAATTGACTTAGAGATTTTATATTTATTTCTCTGTATGTTGAGGTGAAATTGATTCCAGAAATTGAAATTGATTGACCTGAATTTAAAGGAGAACCAATTAGGCCACCCTAAATGGGAGAGGTGGGAGATGCAAGCCATTTGGCAGATCATTACAATCTATAATAATGAAAAATATCCAAAATTATTTCTTTGATTATTGTGTTTTTCATTGTTATCATAAGGTAAGCATAATGCTTTACTGTAGTAATATATATGTAGCCAGTCTTATTAATTAATTCTTACATTATCATCTTTGAACAGCTATATTATTCATGGTTGCAGATCATGATATAACTGAATAGTCTCTGGAGAAGTTTAATTCCTATCTGCTGCCATGATCAAAAGGATAAGTTAGTACACATAATAACTAAAACTACACAAAACTATTCTTGAATTTACTTGCTTCTGTAGAAAATGAAAAATATTGCTTAAAAATGAAAACTTCTTTATTACATTCATTGCTAATGCCTTCATTTACTTTCTTAAATGTTCTAGTTAATCATTTCCTTACTGGATTCTTTTATCCCTCATTTGAAACTGCCAAATCACTAATGTTCTCCTCTGAACACCTATAACATAAAATTGGTAAGAAAAACTTGGGCTTATGAAAAAAAAATTCATATTTTATTGAAAGAGGTAATTTTCATTAATATGTTAGCTTAAATATTTTATCTCACTATTCCCCGCAAAACACCAGTTAGGCTACATGATTCTGAGTGCATCACTAAATCTGTTACCATGATTTCTCCAAAGGCTAGCCCTATGAGTTGGTACCTGAGTTGGAGGGTTAAGGAGTGATGTCATTAGCGATACCATTTTTTAACATAAAATATTCATGAGATACAAGCAAGAAATTACAACTTCATTATTCAATATACAGTGCTCTTACAAAGCTAGACGCAAGCATGCAATTGACATAACACAATCTTAGGTATGAAAATGTATAGAGGAAGAATAACACAGTGCCCTCCATTTTGCAGTGTTCTCTTTGACCTGTGAGTATATAGTGAGGCGTGGCCTTTATGAATGAGATGTGAGTTTTTCCCTTGAAGAGGTATTGTTTGGGAATATATTATATTAAGCATTGATCACAGTAAATTTACAGAGAGAAAAGAAGTTTGGGGAGAAAAAAAAAGATCCTGCTTCTCACTGGACACCCATTTCTTAAATATAGACACCAGGGACAATAGCTGACCAGGTCTAGTTTCCTATAATCCTGTGTCCAGAATATTGGAAGAGAACATAAGGCAAGGTGATTTGAGGACTTTGAGGCCTGGAGACAAAATCATATGATTTGGATTATGTGTTTTGTGTCACTTTCTGTATTTCCCTCCATTCATCCTTTGCCACCTCTTTCCTCTAGTTATTATTTAAATGATCCAGTACTATATGTCTATACTGTGCATAATTAATGAAAGGATCATATCTTCATCTTTCAACATTAGGACATCTCTCATTTTGGCCACTATAGTGACTACAAGAGAAATCTGTGAACATCCAAAGTGAGATTCTCTTTAATTAATACTCATTATTATTCCTATATGAACATATGGAATTTTTGTGATGGTTTGAATGGAAAAGGTAGATCTCTCTGACAGAACAATAAAGAGAGGTCGTATGATTTGAAGGAGTTGCTTCAAAAGTGCAATGATGGTATAGGACAATGGTGACCTCTGTGCTCTAACTAGCTGTGTGAGGTTTTTGCATGGGCAATTGATGCAAATGTGCCTTGATGTCTTCACAAATAGTATTATCAGGGACTTGATCTGAAGTAATCCTAGCCTGATATACAAGGAAGGGATTGATTGATAAGATCTTTGTCTTGTTGATGGAAAGATGCTATTGCTTGTTGAAAACAGTATTTGAACCTACAATTGACCAAATCTCCAAGAATTTCTATTAGAAATTTATAGTTAGATAATAGGATTGCTTCATTTCCTGAAGTCTAAGCTCATTAGGGGAAGTATTAGAATTTACACTAAAGGAGGAACTCAGTCATTTTGCATATGATTCAAAATAGTTATTTACGTGTCAGATAAACTACACAGAACAATTCCAGCCATCTTTTTTTGCCTTGATTTTTGTGTTTCTTCTAGGTTTTACTCCCATAACCCTCTCTAACCTAGGGATGGACATTATCTCCCCAACATGTTCCTTCCTCTGTTTTATTCACCTTTGAACCACTACTCCTGAGAGCATTGGCAACCCATGCAACACTGCAATTGTGAGTGGCATAGGTCCAAGTTTAATTACTGTGTGTGCTCTAGGTATGTGGTTGTGGGAAATGCCTGGCTTGTTGCATGGGTCTTATGATATTCTGTGATGATGGCCATTGTTTGTAACTACATAGTCAAGTGTAGGGAAGTTCTCAAGGTAGTACAGAAATGCATTATGTACTGCATCTAAATACACAAGAAAACACTGTATCTGCCTAACTCAGACGGAATGCTTTAAGCATACATTAAATTAGTTCTGAAGAAAAAAAACAAATAAATTGTCCTTATTCATTTAAGTGGGAATTAAGTGTAGATAAATGACAGTAATCAGCCACTAAAATACCTGTAATAAAAGAATCATTTCCATGTACATGAAGATAGGCCTTGTGACATCCACGTTGCAGTACAGTGTATTAGCAGTAATTTTTAACTTTTTAACTTGAAATGACTGTGTACATAGAGTCAAAAGGTTTTCTAACTTTAATTTACATCTATCAAAATTGCTTATAAACACAATCTCATTTGCAAACCAAAGACCGGCCTTGGTGTGTGGGCCTGCCCCATTCCTTCCAAGGTGCTGGTTCTGCATGTATCGGGGGTTTTTAGCCCCCTGTTTCCTCCTGACCTGTGGGAGAGATGGGGAAAGCACGCCCAGACCAGGACGAGCCAAGAAAGGCAAAGATTGACTGGCCGCCAGCACCCAGCCCTCCCTGGGTGTAGGACAATCAGATGTGCCAGGGAGAACAGTCAAAGCAGGATCTCAGTTTATTGAGAAAACATACACAGCTAATATAATGTACAGGAGCCTATCAGGATAAAGGTCAGCAGGATGGGGAGAGTTCTGACCCTATCCTAGAGGTGGTCTGATTTTTCATCACTACCCACAGCACCACCTCCTGGCTGATGGCCAGGTGCCATCTTAACTATAGGTGGCCCCAGGACTTAGAAGCCCATAGCAGCCAGCAAGTAAGACTTCCTCTTTTCTAACGCAACATGTCCCACATGTTGCAGCATGCCCCTACATGTTGTGACATGCCCTACATGCATGCAATACTGTTCACCGTAATGGACCTCAGCCCACCTGGGCCTGCCCAGATCCCTGCCCACTGGGGCTGGCAGCAAGGACTAATGACCAGAAGCAAAGGCCCAGGTGGGCCACTTGCCTGGGGAGCTGTCCCCAGGGGACCAAGGCAGTCAGCCAGCCCTTCCCTGTCCCTGAATAAACACTGCCAGGCTTTGGTCCAGCTTCCAGTACCTGACCGGAGATGCTCAGCACAGGGACCCACTGTGGGGCCTGTGGACAGTACAGAAAGCTCTCACCCACCTCACCCAGTCCTTGCACCAGGGCAGTTGAGGGCAATTCAACAGCATAGTTTATTAGAAACAAACAAAAAACAGGATTATACACAACTCTATACAAAGTTCATATTTACTGATTTGGAATGAAGAAAGTGACATGTAATTATGAAATTTTCTGCACATTAATTAACATCAGAGTTTGGAACTTACGAGCTTCTCTCAATTTGAATTCATTAACGATCAGCAGAAGCAAAATAAGTCATGTAAATTGTATAGAAAAGTTCATTATTCCCTTTCTATAGCTCTTCGTATTCTCTTATGTTTGAGATAATTGCTAATTAAGTATGATGTTTCTGAAAATAGGTAAAGATTTACAATTTTTTTTCTTTCTGAATGCAGAATTGAAAAAAGAATAGAAGGAAAAGTGTTTCATCCGAGGATCTTTTAATTATCATGCCACATCCTACAAATTTTTGATAATTAATAAAAATACTATATTGATTGCTTTTCAACTTCAGTACTCCCTATGAGTTTCAGTAGGGCTTCCATTAACTTCCATTCGTGCATGTAATGTAATGTTAGAATGTGATGATACATGATGGAAATTATGTGAAACCAAAGTAAATAAATAAAATAAATAATAAGTGTTTTAAGCTAAAACAGTATTTAATGTACCTAATTTTGGAAACAGACATACAAGAAAATAAAACAGAAACAAAGAAGCATGAAAGAGCACAAGGGGAATTATTGGTTAAAGTTCTTTTTCTCTAATCTGCTCCCCAAATCAACCATTTAACTGTCTACCACATACATTAGTAGAATGAAGACACACACAGAATTGGGTTTAAAATTTGCTGTATGATTGACAGCCAGTTTGATCAAACTGGGGTGGGGGTGGGGCAAAAGACATGCCCATAGGGTCACTTAATAGAAATATACCAAAGATCATGTGATGTTCATTATCCTCAGCCAAGTAAATAGGAGGAAAAACAGTTTGGGCACAAAGGTTCAGATAGATGTTACTTTTCAGATTAGTATAACTTGATCATTTTCAATTTTCATCTTTACATTTTGCCTTACAAATTCTATTACTTACTGAAACATAATTGCCACTATTGTTTTGGCAACAGTGAAATATTTGGTAGACTCTAGAATACAATAATTTATAATGTGTTGAAGGATCAGTACATATAATATATAGAATTACACACACAGTCAACATTATATTAACTTGTAAAATATATGATATATATCATATATCAACTACTTAGGGAACAGAATTTTACTGATATTTATGAGGCTAAAAGAAAAAGGAGGGCTGAGGATGTGGCTCAAGCGGTAGCGCGCTCGCCTGGCATGTGTGCGGCCTGGGTTCGATTCTCAGCACCACATACAAACAAAGATGTTGTGTCCGCCGAGAACTAAAATATAAATATTAAAATTCTCTCTCTCTCCCTCTCTCTTTAACAAAAAAAAAGAAAAAGGAAAGGTCATGTGGTGGAAAAGTCACTCTTAAACAAAAGCTGATTGCTATAAACATTAGAAAATTCCTAATACTTTATTTTCTGATTGTAAAAATAAGATATCAATATGCACTTCATACCAGGTACTGTGCTAAAAGTCACTAGCCTCTTGATCTTGCATTTTAATTCAAGTACTGACAAGTGATTTGGATGTTCAAAGGAGAAACTAACTTGGAATTTATGTTTCATAAATGTGATTGTGAATCAAGCTTTTCTGGTGGCTTATGAATCACATAGAAAAGTTGATCAGAATCAAAGCGTTAATTTCTTTCTGCAATAACTTCTGACAGCAAGCACTCAACTCTGGCCAAACTTCCTTCAGAAAACTGTTTTCACATCAGGCACTGGCTGCAAGCTCAGCCGGACTCTTGGACTCTTTCACTTCTGACAAGCTGGCTACAGATTCAAGAATTCCCACAACTCCTTTTTGTTTGAAAATTTGCTGAAACACCTCATAGAACTTAGGAAAGCATCATGCTTAAAAGCAAGAGTTATTATAGCAGAAAGATAAAAATCAGAACTCAACAAATGTTGAGACAAATTATAGGAAGGTCCTCAAGGGGAAATCTGGATTATCCTCTTTCTGTGGAGTTAGCATGTATTGGTTGGCTTCCAGACATATTAACCTGTGACAATATATTGTCTACCAGAGAGACTAATGTGAGTTTTGGTGTCCATGATTTTTATTGTAACTCCATATATGAAAATGAGTGATAGAATCATCAGCTCTGTGTTTCAATTTCCATTCTCTCTTCCATCATGAATTCAGGGCTGATATCACTTGGCTCAAATCTCCAACCTTCTAAACAAAGAGTCTTTCTGTCTTGACCTACCTTCCTCCTGAGTCATTCCCCTTTGCATAATCTATCAAGTAAGGGGGTGGAGACTCTCCTATCACTGGGATAATTCTGAGAAATTGGAGACCACCTCCCAGGAACTGGGGACAAAACCCAGCCAAATTTTTTATTATGTATTAGTTCACTGATTTCGTCTCCTGTTTTGTTTACACTACTTTTTCAAACTAGTTCAGATTTCATAATTTGGTTAAAAACAATTAGATTTTTACTCTGTCACTTTCTTTTTCTGTTTGGAACAAAGCTCTAAATCAGCTGACCATCAGGGTTGATATCATGATAACAGGTTAACAGGAGTAGGAATCAGTTCTAATAAGTTACTTGACAGTGACAGGACACTGCAGGGCTGGGGAGGGAGAGAACTGAATGAATTACTAGACTCATTGGCAAAAATCCGAGAGGGTGCCTAAGAACTCAGTAATTAAGATAAATTATATATAATATGACATTTTGAAATCAAGATTAATGAAAATGAATCTTGTTAATTAACATCATGTTCATCTATAATGAACAAAATATAAAATTTTGCATACAGAAGCAACATCAGCATTGCAATTTTTTTTTCTTTACTTGTGGCACCAAGATGGCTGTCATGGCAAATGACCCCATTACTCAGGAAGTATATGAACACTCTTAAGGGTAAATTCTGCCTTTCTAGATCATCTAAGACAGTGAAGAAGGTTTGACTCCACCAAGTGAAGATGAGAATCTAAGTGCATTTGCTATCTTGGTCATGACTCACCCAACGACTTGCTGGTGAAGCAGTGAATCTGGATTTGAAGAGGGCAACTTGGGGAAGATAGGCTTTTCTAAGAGATGTGGTCTGTTTTCTCAGCTCTTGTACTCTGTGGGGTGAATCGGAAGCCTTGTCTCTGAAACTGCTATCTCTCTGTAGGTTCTCAGAAGGAATGTTGATGATAGTAAACCCTGAGGCTCCATTCCCACCAAATCCCTTCACTGTCCAGAATTTCTCCTTAAATCTAGTATTTTCACCATTAACTACTTGCTTTTTTCTTATTCTATTATTTTGTGTATTTTTTAATTATTCCTCACTCCTTTTCTCTGACCTACTATGTCCCCACAGTTTTATTTATCATCAATATCATAATTCTTCTTTGAGTTCAGTATTCATCTACCATCACAGTTCTTTTTTTTCCTCACTCTTCCTTAATTTCCATCCCCTTATCCATTTCAATTGCACATTTCTACCTCTTTAAGTTTTTTCTAATTAGCTATACATAACAGTAAAATGCATTTGACACATCATATATAAATGGAGTATAACTTCTCTTTCTTCTGGTTGTATATGATGTAGATTCACACTGGTTGTGTAATTGTATACATACATAGGGTAATGACCTTCCATTATTCTACTATCCTTTCTACCCTAATATTCCCTCCCCTTCTTTTATTCCCTTCTGCCTAATCTAAAGTACCTTTATTTTTTTCCCTAGCCACACTACTTATTTTGAATTAGCATCCACATATCAGAGAAAACATTTGGTCTTAGTTTTTTGGGGATTGACTTATTTTGCTTGGTATGATATTCTCCAGCTCCATCCATTTACTTGCACATGCTATTATTTTGTTCACTGTAAGTCTAAGTAATATTCCATTGTGTATATATAACACATTTTCTTTATCCATTCATCTGTTGAAGAGCATCTAGGTTGGTTTCATAGTTTGGCTATTGGAAATGAGCTGCTATAAACATTGATGTGGTTATGTCATTGTAGTATGCTGATTTTAAGTCCTTTGGGTATCTTTCTACCTTTTTGATCCTATTTTTTATTATTTTTTGAGTGTGTTAAAGTGCATTATTAGTTAGGTTTTTGTCACAAACCCAATTTTATTAATGTAGCATATATGCAAATTCTTGCTTTGTCTTTCCTGCTCCCTATATAAAAACATCACCAAACTATTTATCTATTGATTAATTTATTCTTGAAAACTAAGAAGCAAATATCTACCCAACCATCCATACAAATATAAATATAGATACATAGATCTTAAAATTGGAAAAAGAAAACTTTACCCAAGACAACAAATTCTTTTTTTAAAGAAAGTATTTTAATTAGGTATATATGACAGCAGAATGCATTTTGATTTCATTCTACATAATTGCAGCACAACTTTACATTTCTATGGTTGTACATGATGTAACATCATACCATATGTGCAGTCATACATGTACCTAGGGTAATGATGTCCATCTCATTCCACCATCTTTCCTGCCCCCAAGCACTCTCCCTCCCTGCCCTCTCCTTTGCCCAATCAAAGTTCCTCCATTTTTTCCCCATGCTTACCCCCTCTCCATTATGTATCAGCATCCACTTATCAGACAGAACATTTGGCCTTTGGTTTTTGGGGATTGGCTTACTTTGCTTCACATGATATTCTCCAACTCCGGCAATTTACCTGCAAATGCCATAATTTTATTCACTTTTAATGCTGAATAATATTCCATTGTGTGTGTGTGTGTGTGTGTGTATGTGTGTGTGTGTATATATATATATATATATACATATATATATATATATATACATATATATATATATATATCACAGTTTTTTTAGCCATTCATCTATTAAAGGGCGTCTAGTGTGCTTCCACAGTTTAGCTATTGTGAATTGAGTATCAATGAACATTGATGTGGCTGCGTTACTATAGTATGCTAATTTTAAGTCCTTTGGGTATAGACTGAGGGGTGGGATAGCTGGGTCAAATTGTGGTTCCATTCCAAGTTTTCTATGGAATCTCCATATTGCTTTCCATATTGGTTGCACCAATTTTCAGTCCCACCAGCAATGTATGGGTGTGCCTTTCCCCAACATCCTCGCCAACATTTATTGTCTGTATTCTTATTAGCTGCCATTCTGACTGGCTTGAGATGAAATCTTAGAGTAATTTTGATTTGCATTTCTCTATTACTAGAGATGTTGAACATTTTTTCATGTATTTATTGAGTGAGTATATATCCTCTTCTGAGAAGTGTCTGTTCAGCTCCTTAGCCCATTTATTGGTTGGGTTGTTTGTTTTTTTGGTGTTAAGTTTTTGAGTTCTTTATATATCCTGGAGATTAGTGTTGTATCTGATGTGTGTGTGGCAAAAATTTGCTCCCAAAATGTAGGGTCTCTGTTCAACTTATTGTTTCTTTTGCTGAGAAGAAGCTTTTTTTAGTTTGATTCCATCCTATTTATTAATTCTTGATTTTATTTCTTGCACTTTAGGAGTCTTGTTAAGTAAGTTGGGGCCTAATCTGACGTGTTGAAGATTTTGGGCCTACTTTTTCTTCTATTAGGGGCTGAGTCTCTGGACTATTTTCTAGATCTTTGATCCACTTTGAGTTGAGTTTTGTGCAGGGTGAGAGATTGGGGTTTATTTTCATTTTGCTGCATATGGATTTACAGTTCTCTCAGCACCATATGTTGAAAAGGCTATCTTTTCTCCATTGTATGTTTTTGGTACCTTTATCTAGTATGAGATAACTGTATTTATGTGTGTTTTTCTCTGTATCTTTTATTCTGTACATTGATATATTTTGGTGCCAATATCATGCTGCTTTTGTTACTGTACCTTTGTAGTATTTTTTAAGGTCTGGTATTGTGATACCTCCTTCTTCACTCTTCTTACTAAGGATTGCTTTGGCTATTCTCAGTCTCTTAGTTTTTCAAATAAATTTAGTAATTGCTTTTTTCTATTTATATAAGGAATAACATTAGGATTTTAATTGGAATCACATTGAATTTGCATAGCACTTTGGGTAGTATGGCCATTTGACAATATTAATTTTGCTTATCCATGAGCATGGGAGATCTTTCCATCTTCTAAGGTCTTCTTCAATTTCTTTTTTAGTGTTTTGTAGGTTTCACTGTAGAGGTATTTTACCTCTTTTGTTAAGTTGATTCTCAAGTATTTTATTTATATGTATTTTTTAAGGCTACTGTGAATAGGATAGTTTTCCTAATTTCTCTTTCAGAGGATTCATCACTGATATATAGAATGCATTTGATTTATGGGTATTGATTTTATATCCTGCTACATTCTTGAATTCATTAATTAATTCTAGAATTTTTCTGGTGGAGATTTTTGATCCTCTAAGTGTAGAATCATGTTATCAGCAAACAATGATAGTTTGAGTTCTTTTTCTATTCACCTCCCTTTAATTTCTTTTGTCTGTCTAATTGCTCTGGCTATACTTTCAAGGACTGTGTTGAATATAAGTGGTGAAAGAGGGCATCCCTATCTTGTTCCAGGTTTTAGAGGGAATGCTTCCAATTTTTCTTCATTTAGAATTATGATGGCCTTGGGTTTAGCATAGATAGCTTTTACAATATTGAGGTATATTCCTACTATCCCTAGACAGCAAATTCTTTAAAAGATATCTTACTGTAGGTGAAAATAAGAAAGATCAGATAAAAAGTATGCCAAGGAATAAAAGATCTGAGGACATTTCTTCATTAAAAGAGTTGTCTACTAGACTTTCTGCTTTATTGAGCAAACAATAACATTGTCACCAAAACATTAAAAATCCAATCTATGGAACTCTAGCATTCACTTACATTGGAAGTATGCTGCGTAACAGTAAACTCCAAAGTAATTTTAACTTGCATTTCCTGAATGCACTCCACCTTTCATATAAGTTTAATAAACCCAAATATCAATGAGTTAAATATAAATATCTTTATTTGTATAAAGTGTACGCTTAATCTCTTTTTCTTTACACCCATACACATACCCACACATGAACACACACACACAAACTATTAAGTACCCAATATGTAATTGAATGGATGTTGACTAATTTCAAGTTAATAAATCCAAGAATGATTACTTTGTAGTGTTGTAAATATAAATGAAACACATTAAACATAAATATATAATCATTCATAACTTGTAATTGAATGAAAGTTTATGTCCTCCAAAAATTTAAATGCTGGTCTGGGGTTGTGGTTCAGTGGTGCAGCACTTGCCTCACAAATGTGAGGCACTGGGTTTGATCCTCAGCACCACATAAAAAATTAAAAAATAACTAAAATAACGGTATTATGTCCATGTACAAGTAAAAAAAAATCGAATGCTGAAATCTTAACCTCCAATATGATGGTGACAGGAGGTGAGAACTTTGGCAGGTAATTAAATCATGAGGGTAGATCCTTCCTGAAAGGAATAAGCACTTCTTATACAAGAAGCCACAGCCAGCCTTCTCTGAAGTTTGTCATATAGTCATCAGTCTGCATCACAAAAGTGGCCCTCACCAGAATCTGACCATACTGATCTCAGACTTCTAGAATCCAGAATTGTGGAAATGAATCCCTGTTGTTTAGAAGACACTCAGTCTCAGGTACTTTGTTATAACAGTTCAAACTGAGTACAAGACACAGCTCATTTGTAGTTATTCATTGTCAGATTGGGAATGAAATTAGAGATGCATTTAAATAATTAATGGGTATTAGCTTTGTGTTTATATGAGAAAGAAAACAGCAACAACACAGCTATTGGCTCTAATAAGATGAGTAATATACAGTTTATCTTCCTCTGTAATTTAACAAAGTTCCCTTCTGATGCCTAAATAGCCAAAGGAATACACACACACACACACACACACACACACACACACACACGTGTTTTATTTTGTTTATTAGAGTACAATTTTAGAAACATTAACTTCAATTCAACACTAACTTATTAATAACTGGAGTAGACTTCATTGGCATACCACATAGATAATAGTCATGTTATATTAGCATACATACAGAAAACAGGAGAATAGATATATTGTTTTTCATTTAGAAAAAATCTTAATCTCCAGTGTGATGGTATCAGGAGGTGGAAACTTTGGTTGGTAATTAAATCATGAGGGTGGATCCCTCATTTACTTATTGATGCTACTGCTCTGACTCCTTGTTGTATTATATTTTTCCTGCAGTATCAACTGACGATGCAGAAATGGTTCAGGTATCAGTAATAATTCTGTTTCTTCTTCCATTAGTTTCAAAATATTTGAATAGATAATGGTTGTGAGGTAACAATTTAGTGATTCAGTTTTGTAAATATTTGATTAATTACATAGTTAATACTAAATTTGTTGGTGTTCCTCATATATTTTAAGGTAAACCATCCCACCAATTCAGAGCATATGTGCTGGTCATTAAAGATAAACCAAGGAATGGACATTTGACTTAGTGCTAGAGCACTTATCTAGCATGCTAGAGGCCCTGGGCTTGAGATCCAGCACACACACACACACACACACACACACACACACACACGACTAACAAGAATCTGCAAAGCTTTTTATAGCAATTGTTGAGACAATTCTTCCTAAATTCTCACTTAATTCTAAATTTTTAGCTTTTTCCAGGATGGTGGTGCATATCTGTCATTCCAGTACCTGGGAACGAAAGGCAGAAGGATCACAAATTCATGACTAACCTCAGCAATTTAGTGAGATCCTGTCTCAAAATACAAATTAAAAAAAAAAATGGGGCTGAGTATATAGCTCAATGGTAAAGCTCCCATGAGTTCAATCTCCAGTACCAAAAATAAGTAAAAAAATAAATCTAAAGAATATTGTTATGGTTTAGATGTGGTGTTCCCCATAATGCAAGAAGGTTTGGAGGAGAAAAAATGGGGTAATAGCGTTAACTTAATCAGTAATTAATCCCTGGTGGGATTAAATGGGTAGTGACTGGAGGCAGGTGGCGTGTGGGGAGGGCAGTGACTCGTTGTGGGCGTGGCTATGGGGTGTATATTTTATATTGGACAGTGGAGTCTCTCTCTTTGCTTTCTGATCATCATGTGAGCTTCTTCCACCTGCCATATTCCTCTGTCATGATGTTCTGCCTCACTTGGAGCCCCAAGGAATGAAGTCTGCAGCCTATGGATTGAGACCTATGAAACCATGAGCCCCCAAATAAACTTTTCCTCCCCTAAAATTGTTTCCAACAGAACTTTTAGTCACAGCAGAAAAAAAATAAAGACTAAAAATATAAACTTTTAGTTGCTGAGTTTGGCTAGTCAACTGATGGTAGTCCCCTGTCTTGGTCTCTGTCATAGTTTGCTTTGTAATATGGCCAAAGTTCCTCTACTTGTTTAGGACCCAGATACATATCGACCTAACCAAAGACATCCTCCAATGTTAATGCGGGAAGGATGGTGATCATTAGTGATCTCACCAAGCACCAAATATGGTTATATTAAGTTTGAGATGAGGGGAAGAACCAAAGAGCTGGCTACAGATACACTGAGTGTGATTACTAGAGCTAATAATAAGTACTGATAGCATAATGAACATCAGGTATAGTAAATACTGATAGCATAATGAACATCAGGTACATTGACAAAAGTTCACCCAAGAATGTTACTTTACCTCTATCAATACAGTTTTTGTATTATGTTTTGATATAATTATATTAAATCTGCATTATTATATTGAAGTCTTTTCAGAGGCAACTCCCCCTTCAAAGAAAGGGAAAAAAAGTGGGGAAAATGTGCAACTTATCATTTTAAATATTTTTACATTTGTTTTATCATTTACTGACATTAAAAGTACCCAAGTATTTTATTTCAAGGATTGCTTGTCACTGTAAAAGTGAGCAGAGTAAAATAAAGGAAAATACCACAAAGAACCCTGCAAGTAAAATTTATTTGACAATATGGTTGACAGTTCTAAGTGTTATATATCAATCTTTTGTTTCCCACAGAGATACTGAAGATCTTAACTAATTAGTGTTTAGATAGCATTTAGCAGTCCTTAGTTAATTCCTTAGTAAAAGTATTCAAACAATTGCAACAATATTACATTATATGTGCTCAAAACCACTTCTCAGCTGACGTTTCATGTTGCCCTTGTTTTGCAAGCCCCCTGTCATTTTCTGATCATTTCACTGTGCATATATATCCATAATTATCTCTTCTCTGCTTGATATACAACTCCAGTGAATTTCGATTCCTAATAATATGCTTCATATTAACATAAAGTAAAATTATTTTGCTTGTGTCACAAATAACCTGTTAATTTATTTTTGATATGAATATAAGTAATATTAGAAATACTGGAAATGACACATTTTTCACAAAAATGAGTCAAGAAAAAGAAAAGAAAAGAAATAGTAAAATAATAAATACATAGTAAAATCAAAACAAAAATATAGTTTCAGAATGGCACCATTGAATAGGTAAGGATTATAAAGATATCAATATTCTTGCTCCCTTCTTTACTAATAGAGAGTTTGGAAATTAACACATAGGAATTCCAAAATATCTGTAATGGTAGTCTTCAAATTGGGATACTAATTTCCATGATGGAAAAAAAAAAACACATTCAGAGAAGGACAAAATAATTTTAAGAGAATCTGTTTATAGATTCACAGTTTCTATCTGTGTTATATTCTACAACACTTCCACAAATTTGTAACTAATTTCCTCAGGTTATGGAAGAAAGTCACATTCCCTACATACTCCACAAATTACTGTGGTTCATTGCCTTGGCATAGAAAAATCTCCAGGGCGCACAAGAAAGTAGAGCTTCCCTTAGAAATCAATCAATACACCACAAACCCGGAGGTTTACAAAGCTCCCTCTATTATGCATATTCCTGTGAAGGATAATTTGTCCTCTTTAAATGTATTATTTTGACTCACAGAAAATAACCTGAGTTCATCTATATGGTGAATAATACCGTCTGAAAACTGGTATATTTTTAATCACTTGTCTTTAGAGCAATAACATATACCGTACAGGGAAAATTGTGGCTCATTTACATTACCATTTCAATTCGCTTTAGGCTCAAATGAAATCTGATTACTTCAGAAAGTTATTAAGATTTTTCCCAGTTTGTAAATTTATAGAAAAGTTCTTTATAACATTGTTATTTCCAGGCAGTAGCGTTTTACCACCATATAAAAACAGAGATTAAAAGTTAGTTGAATGCTCAGTGAGGTTATAATTTTAATAATGTAGTGCCTAAGCTAATAGAGATGCCTGCTGATAATGAATGAATGTATTTATGGATCATGTAGGCATTTCCTTCACCTGTGGCATAGCAAAGTAAAATAGTACTGATGTTTTACTGTTTAATAAATAATTATTGACTTAGACTTCAAAACTATTATATCTGCTTCTAAATGTCTAATTTTTTCAAAAGATGTAGTCACTTTTTTTCTGATGATTTATGTGTGTATGTGTATATGTGTGTGTATATATATCATATTATCTCGTGTTAGATGTATGTACATATGAATATGTAGATATTCAATTTAGCAATAGAAAAAACATGAGAGAATATTTTAAAAATCAAAGCACGTTTTCAAAAACTAAAAAGAAAACAGCAACCATGACAAGTACATTTTATAGTTAAATAATCTAAATGATTGTTGTAATTAGGAATTCATTGTAAAATGGGATTAGGGTAGGACTTTTGAATGAGGAGTGAGTGAAATATATGTGATCCATAAATTTAAAGGGGTAAGACTAGGTTTAAACTTCATCCTCATGATCTACCATAAGAAAAAGATTTGTGTGTGCATTGCAGTTGAGGACAGTCATAGAAATGGGTTCTCTAATATTTCACATGAAACACATGGAAAGTAGTTATGGTCAAATATTCTGAAGCCATAATTCTAGATGTCAAATCACCACAACTTTACCACTTAGTAACTATTTGTTCCTGAATAAGTTACATGAATTTTTTATTGCTCTTTCTCTTTTAAACTCATGTGCAATACATAGATAAAACCTCTCCTTCATAAAGATGAGAAAATGAATGTACAATTTTATACATACAGTTTTTGTCAAAGATAAAGCCAGAGCTGGGGATATAGCTCATATGGTAGACTGCTTGTCTTGCATTCCCAAGGCCCTTTGTTCAATCCCCAGCAACACACACATACACACACACAAACACACACACACAAACACACACACACACACACACAGATAAAGCCAGGCATTAGTTACCATGACAAGATGTATTTTATTTAGTAATAGCTATTGCAATGGAGAGGAGAGCTGGGTATAAAGATAACGCAAGTTGGATTTGTGCAGAGGTGATTGGGCACTTTAAAAGAGAATGAGAAACAAGTTACAGGGAATGAAGGAGACTGAGTAGAGTCAAGGAGGTAGAAGTTCACAAAAAGTAAACAAGGAGAATGACTAATTGTCTAGGACAAAATCTGAATTTGCCAACTACCAATGACAAAAGTTAGGCCCTACCCTCTGACAGAGATCTGGTGTTCAGGAGACAGGGGCCTTTCAAGTGTTGGCTGGAACAAATGGTTAAGTTATTTTGTTGGCCTTGAGCTTCAGTTCCCAGGCAAGAACAAAGAGAGTTCATCATCAGAGGGATGTGACAATGAACTATTAGAAATTATGTTGGTGCTAGCTCAAGTCCCTCACATGATCAAGGAAGTATAAGGAATCATTTTTTGTTGACCATATTGGCAATTTTTAGACTATGTTCGGGTCATACTCAAGAGGAGTCCAGGCTCCCTCGAGGTGCCTAACTGGAATTTGCTCAAGAGGAGAGTCTGTTGCACTGTTACAGGCAAAACATACATGGGTGGTGGTTCTCTTCCCTTACATGTATTTTTTAAAGATAAAATCAAGACACACAACAGCACAGTTCAAACGTGTTATAGGAACATGAAACTTAAATTTGAACTCTAGACTATTTGGAGGAAGACTGGGACCTTTTTGCCTGATTTTAGATGGTGATTTTTCCTGTGTTCTGCTTTATAAAACAGAAAGTGGCATCTTATTATATTTAAAGTTGATGTTTTTTAAAAAAATCTGTGAATACTGTTTTCAAAATAAAAACAAAGAAGGAAATAGCAACATGTTCATTGCTAGCTGGAATCAGGAAACATATTTTCTGGTTTCTATACCCTCTGTAAAGACATCCAAATAACCGTAGATACAATGAGAGAATTAATAACTAATATTAGAGGAAGATAAAACAATGGGTAGCCATCAATATTACATATATATTTTCAAATTGTCAAAAATATTGCCTACTAGAGATTTTGAGGAAAAACTGATTAAAACAGCTTAAGCCTCTTTTTTTTTTTCACTGCCAATATCAGAAGGTGATGAGATTTCAAAAAGTGGATAGTAGCATCAATAGTAAAGTTTTGTTTCTTTCTTTCTTTTTTTTTTTTTTTGGTATTGGGGATTGAAATCAGGGACACACAACCATTGAGCCACATCCCCAGTTATATTTTGTATTTTATTTAGAGACAGGGACTCATTGAATTGTTTAGCACCTAACTTTTGCTGAGGCTGGCTTTGATTTCAGGATCCTCCTGCCTCCACCCAAACAGTTGGGATTACAAGTGTGCAAGACAGCTCTGGCTTGTTTCTTTTTTAATTAATTAAAAAAGCTATAACATGTCTCATTATATATGAAAACAGTATTACAATAAAAACAAACAAAAAAATCTGGTAACTAGAAAACTAAAAATCATTATGTCTAACCTACTTTATACATCTAAATGCTGTTAATATTTTGAGATATATTCTTCATGGTGCAGATATGCATATATATAAATATATGGGCAGAAAGATGTGTATACATACATATTTTTTTCAAAGTAATTAAAATATAATATTCATTATGTTTGAAAACTTACTTATAGCTCAATAATATTTATTTTAAACTGATAATGTGAATTTTGTCTAGTTTGGACTACTTGTAGATATTATTGCATAAAAGTCACTTGTTGAAAAATTAATGAATTTTGAGCAAAAATAAGTCAGCTTCAGAGAGAAAAGTATTGTATGTCTTCTCTCATATGTGGAAGCAAGAAGGACAAAAATTAACAAAAGGAGGATTCCATGAAATTAGAGGGAAAACCAGTAGAGTAGAGGATTGGGATCAGGGGAAGAGTAGAGGAGAGGATGTGAGAAGTACTGGGGAGTAAAATTGATAACATATGCAAGTAGGATTATGCCACAAGGAAACCCACCACTCTGCATAACTAATGTTATGCACAAAAATGTTAATGACCTAAAACATGTTTGTATATACAATCAGTGAGATTGTATTTGTGAAAATCAGGGGTGTGCTCATCAGAACATCTTAAAAATCATTACTGGACAAGTGCCAAAATATTGTCTGAGACCTGAAAGAGCTTTTAGATGAACATCTCTTATTAGACTCTAGAAATACATCTATAGACAAAAGAAAAGGCACTATTTTCATTTTTAGGATATATACACCCACACACACACACACACACACACACACACACATATGCACACCCACACCCACATATATGTATATATAATTTCTGTCACTAAAAGTACTAAGAAATGGCATAATAAGTTTGAGGAAATTGATTCTCTTTTGTAAACACAAATCTACATCATGATATAAGTAATACCAGTCTCAAAACTATTTGTTTTAGTGTCTGATGCTTTTTTTTAACCTGTGTAAATGAATCACCCTCCTCCCAAATTTCTGAGTTATTGCTTGTACAGTTCAGCACATATCCATTGTTTATGTTTCAGAAGATAGCATAACCCTTTTCCCTGAATCAAAAGTAAGACAGCATTTAAAAAAAAAATTGTTTTTGTGCTACATTTACAAATTCCAGAACCTTTTGGCTGATTTTCAAAACATACAATTGCCCCAAATATGTTATAAACAAATATAGACAAATAGATATAGAATAGATATAGATATAAATTTAGATATATATTTAGGGAGAGAAGATAGATAGGTACCTAAATTTAATTTATAAATTTTAACTCTGTGTACAAAATGACAAGTTTCAAAGATTTTAGTTCCCATTTCTTTAGCCCTAACTAGCCTCTTCCCACCCTCTCTCCCCTCTAGCTCTTTCCTATGTCTCCCATTCTTCTGTTCTATTGTCCAGGGACTGACTGACATTGTTGAGTCTCCACAGAAATCGGGAAGAAGAAAAAAGATAAATAAATAAAACAAACCAGAATCTTCTTTACCTTGTGGAGAAAGGAGTGAAACTAGAAACACTCATTTATTGCTACTTGTCATAATGTAGAAAACTGCAGAAAATACATATTAAGATGTTAGAAATAAAGATCTTTAGCGCTAGAGTTAACAACTAGAATCAACAAATGGGACTTACTCAAACTAAAAAGTTTTTTCTCAGCAAAAGAAACAATAAGAGAGATAAACAGGGAGCCTACATCCTGGGAACAAATCTTTACTCCACACACTTCAGATAGAGCCCTAATAACCAGAATATACAAAGAACTCAAAAAATTAGACAATAAGACAACAAGTAACCCAATCAATAAATGGGCCAAGGACCTGAACAGACACTTCTCAGAGGAAGACATACAATCAATCAATAAGTACATGAAAAAATGCTCACCATCGCTAGCAGTCAGAGAAATGCAAATCAAAACTACCCTAAGATACCATCTCACTCCAGTAAGACTGGCAGCCATTAGGAAGTCAAACAACAATAAGTGCTGGAGAGGATGCGGGGAAAAGGGCACTCTTGTTCATTGCTGGTGGGACTGCAAATTGGTGCAGCCAATTTGGAAAGCAGTATGGAGATTTCTCGGAAAGCTGGGAATGGAACCACCATTTGACCCAGCTATTCCCCTTCTCGGTCTATTCCCTAAAGCCCTAACAAGAGCATGCTACAGGGACACTGCTACATCGATGTTCATAGCAGCTCAATTCACGATAGCAAGACTGTGGAACCAGCCTAGATGCCCTTCAATAGATGAATGGATAAAAAAAATGTGGCATTTATACACTATGGAGTATTACTCTGCATTAAAAAATGACAAAATTATAGAATTTGGAGGGAAATGGATGGCATTAGAGCAGATTATGCTAAGTGAAGCTAGTCAATCTTTAAAAAACAAATACCAAATGACTCCTTTGATATAAGGGGTGTAAACAAGGACAGGGTAGGGACGAAGAGCTTGAGAAGAATATTTACAGTAAACAGGGATGAGAGGTGGGAGGGAAAGGGAGTGAGAAGGGAAATTGCATGGAAATGGAAGGCGATCCTCAGGGTTATACAAAATGTCATATAAGAGGAAAGGAAGGGTAAGACAAGAGAATACAAATGGAAGAAATGATTTACAGTAGAAGGGGTAGAGAGAGAAAAGGGGAGGGGAGGGGAGGGGAGGGGAGGGGGGATAGTAGACAATAGGACAGACAGCAGAATACATCAGACACTAGAAAGGCAATATGTCAATCAATGGAAGGGTAACTGATGTGATACAGCAATTTGTATACGGGGTAAAAGCGGGAGTTCATAATCCACTTGAATCAAACCGTGTAATATGATGTATTAAGAACTATGTAATGTTATGAACGACCAATAAAAAAAAAAGAGAAAAAAAAAGAAAAAAAAAAGAAATAAAGATCTTTGTTGGCTTTCTGTGGTTTTATGAGCACTTTTCTGATATGAGAGCATGCTTTGCATATATTAATTATAAACACTCAGTTAATAATATTGTCTAGTTTCAACAAACATAATGAACAATTTTATGACTCTCTCCAAGTAAGAATGATTCTTGATTTATTAGTTTTAATATACTTTAGATAGCTAAAGTGTAGCAAAGTTCTTTCAATTGTTTTGAAATCATATTTTACTTCAATATGAAACTGGAAAGCAAGTAGAGATATTCACATAATAGATTAACACAATTCACTTTTGAACATCTAAAAGTAAATGCATGCCTGTAGTGTTTTGCTGGTGCTTAGGGAATATTTTGAAATGAAACTAAAAGATTGTGTCCTTACTTATTAAATCTTTATTTAACAAACTTGAACTGAGTTCCTTCTATGTACTAGCATTCTGAAAAATGCATGTTATTCAAAGAATTGGTTATTTTCTCAACCTCACGAAATGCACAATTCAGTGTACATACAGTCTGATGAAGTGATTTAAAGAAAAATAATAAAGAAAAATTATATATGGGGTTCATTGTGACTTTTCATCATCTGGCATCATTTTCTAGAAAATGATATCCATTCACATATCACTCAAAATTCTAAAAGAAAATGCATTCACAGGCAGTTAGTTGATAACATTTTGCATTTTTAGAAGCTATGAGATAGCTAGTTAATAAGAAACATCACTAAGAGAAATGGCATTTGGCTCATGTATAATGAAAATGTAAATTTCAGACTTGTGAACTACATTTTCTCCTATATAATCCTTTATTACTTTATTTGTATTGCAGATAGTTTATTTTGTTCATCATTTCATGATTTTTAAAAACATGCTTGCCAGTGTGCTTTCTTATCACACCTTTTCCTGATGTATCTTGAGGACTGTAGAAGAGCTTCAGCCCCATTAATTTCAAAGACAGTGGCCACATTGTTACATTATGTTATCTTTGGACTTTATCCTCTTCCCAAAACTCTTTTCCCAGTTTCATACCTTCTCTATGAATATGTTTTATTTTTCCATAGGTTTATTTTTCTTATTAGATTCAGCTGATAATCAACTCTAATTAATGCAAGGTCATTAGGAAGTCAAATATTTTATAAAGAAATCACAGAAAAGAGAAAAGATTGGTCCAGACTGACAGGGGAGATCAAAACATACTTACATGAGATTGCTTGAAAATGTGGATGATTCTTGGGGAAATTCAACTCTGAGGTAACAGTTTGAAAAAAAAAAAACAACTATAGTTAACTCTAAGGACAACCATCTGGGTGTTGTTTATGGAATCACGGTTATAGGATATTCTTGCAATGTAACAGTTAAAAATCAATTAATTATTGAAGATAAACATATAGTAAAAAAAATTGTTTACATTTTTTTATCCTGGCACATGAAGACATAAATACACAGAATAAAGCCAATAAAAAAAAACTAACAAAGATGATAGCATTTTTTTTTATCTCCAGAAAAGGTGGGAAATGAAGCCACTAAGTTAATGACACAAGGTCATTTCCTTTAGATTTATATAATCTATTTTGGATTGTTTGATATTTACAGTGTGAATGTGTTCATCTTTTTTTTTTTGTATAATCAAAATAGCATCCTTAAAAAGAGAAAACAAACAATTTCAATTCTCTAAAAAAATTGACATAGTATGTAGGCTACATGAAAGAAACTTATTAATTTCCCTTTTCTGGAAATAAGGTGTTTAATCTCCACATAAAACAGGAAGAAGAAAAAAATAAATAAAACAAACCCAAATCTTCTTTGCCTTGTGGAGGAAGTTAGAAATACTCACTTAGTAGTGATAGTGCATTCTGCGTAGTGTTTCAGTATTTTTTTCTTGCGTTTTTTTCTTTATTAACATTTTTATTGAGGCATAATTGTCATACAAAACACTTCACATGATTAATATATACAATTTGATGGATTTGCATGTATGCATATACTCATGAAATTATCATTACAATCAAGGCAATAAACGAATCTATCACCTGCAAAAGTTTCCTCCTGCTTTCTTCCTTTATTGGCAAGAACACTTAGCTGGGGATTTAACCTCCAAACAAATTTTAAAATGTATACTATCCTGTTAACTATATGCACAATGTTGTATAGCAGATCTCTTGAAGTTACTACTCTTGCATCACTGAAAC
Source organism: Urocitellus parryii (assembly GCF_045843805.1). NCBI lineage: Eukaryota > Metazoa > Chordata > Mammalia > Rodentia > Sciuridae > Urocitellus > Urocitellus parryii. The sequence continues at coordinate 39,888,489 of NC_135544.1, forward strand.
TTGATACCAGTTGAACAGCTCTCCATTTCTTCCTCTTTCCATCTCCTTGCAACCACCATCATATTCTCTGCTTCAACTAATTTGATACCTCATATAAAAGGGACCTCTTGAAGTTTTTGTCCTGTAATTGACTCAAGGGCTTTAAGCCCTTGTCATTCACACTTGACATCTTCTATCAATAAATAGCAAGTGCCAGTACTCCAATTGTTTTTCAAATTGACCCTTGTTACAGATGTGGAAAGATTTTCTTCTTTTTATAGGCTGAGTTCTATTCCATTGTATCTTTATAATCACTTTGTTTTTTACTTGAGTTTTCTTTTCAACTGCCAATCTTACAGGGATTAAGTGTAATAAATAAAATTGAAAAGGTATTGTAACAGAGTGATGCATCCTTGTATACAAGAGAAAGCAAATTATCTCCCTAGGAAATGGAATTTAAACTGATATCCAAATGAAGTGAGGGCATAAATCAAATAAAATTTCTGAAGGAAGAGAGTTTGACTAATAGTAACTGGAAGGTCTTAGGTTGTGGTGCACTGGAAGAAGCTACATGCTTAAGGGGAACAAGGAAGCAGGAGAATGGAAGAGAATTGGGCTGAGAGCTTGAGGAAGATGGGGTGATGTGGGTTTTGTAAGGCATGCTATGGACTTGGGATTTCATTTAAAATAGCAAGGGTAGCATTTGGAGGAAATGGATCATTAATGATTATGTGCTTCAGCATAGGTTGTACACTTCTGGGTCCCAACACGTAAAGCGGTGCCTGACATATAACAGCTGTTCAATAAATATATAAACAAATATATATTGAACACATGAATATACCTATGAAATGTATGTATCTACAGAATTTAAAGAATATAGAGTTTACTCTTAGGTGTTTACAAAATTACTAATTTCCACTAAAATGTTTGTTGATATTTTGCTTTTTTCTACTTTTTAAGATTTCATAAGAATTCAGTGCACTGTGTGGATATCAATATCACATGAGCAATCACAAGAACTGACAAGCTCACTTCTGAGACACCTGTTCTAGCTAGAAGCTATGTAGCTTTAAGCCCTTGTCATTCACACTTGACATCTTCTATCAATAAACAGCAAGTGCCAGTACTCCAGCACACTCAGCATGTCTTTGGCTGTTGAGATACCAACACATGGGCGCAATCATCATTGGAAAGCATATGGAAAATTGCTGTAGTTCTCATCATTTTAAACATCCTGCAATCTCATGTTGACTTTTTCTTATGGGATTCTAAATTAACACACTATGCACAACTATGCCCAAATACCAGGTCAGCAGATAGGGGGTTGTGTTTGGGTCTCAGCATTTAGCACATCTAATGAACTAGGTCATTAGAGGCCATCATGAAAATCTATTCTCTATGTGGAGAAATGAGGACACAGGCTACCTAAAGTTGTGGACTATAGAAACTCCAAATAGCACATATTCACATTTACAGAGTTCTTTTTCTCTCTAACATATTTTGAATTTCAGAGTAAATCTGTTAATATATATTTCCTTTGTGTGAATGAATAAAAGAATGAGAACCATTTGCAAAATTCTCTTCTATTAATCAAAACCCTAGGCTGAAAATTGATGGTCTTTTAAATTTAGTCAGGCACTATACATGACTTTTAAAATTACTATTCTTAACAGATTGTTACTTACACCCCCTATGGCTAAAAAAATAGAATGAGGGAAAAGAACACCTTAGGTATGTTTTACTTATTCTACTTCAAGTTCTCTTTTCAAAATTTTATAATTCATACTGTACAGTTGTGCATGATTTGATGAGATTGTATTTATTGTTGTGGCCACATTAAAAAATAAACAAAGTTTTTATTATATACTAATAAAAGGGTTTTAGCCTCAAAATTAAATTAGATGATGTACATTTTAACGTTTGAAAATGTCCTTTTCATTTTAATTTTATATAGGGGGAAAGATATGGTGATTATATTAATACTAATAGTCCTTAAGAAGAAGTACACCATTCAAATAAAGAGAAAACTATTTTTGTCTCATTGAAAAAGACCCTCCTCCACTTCTATGAGTGACAATTCCACTGTCTGTGCAGGACTCAGTCTCTCTCTCTCTACATACACACACTGACACACAGACCCGCAGGTGTGCATGCACACAGTACTTTCTTTCTCAGTTCACTTTCCGCTCATATCCTTTTTTTCCCACTGAAATAAAATTTGTGCAGGTTTCATGACAAAAATAAAAATACAGATTTATCACTAAAATACATTATATGTGATACATATGTGCTTTCATGTCCTTGTGGAGTTAAATAATAATCACAAAAATATTTTATATTATTTACTGGTTGGTGATTTAAAAAAAAATAGAAACAGAGACACACCAAAAATACCTCTAAAATAGACTTCTAACACAGTGTCATCAAAAAATGTATTATTTTCCATTTTGTTATTATAAGTTAATTTTAATGAACATAATTTTAATGTCTATAAGTTTTAATGTCTAAAGGTATTTTTTAGGTTGTGAGAAACATTTTAGAAAATCAGAGCAACAAAACTTTGTATTTAATTCTCATTTGACAGATATTTTTTCTGGTCACAGAATATTGTACATTTATATCTTTAGTTAGCTGCTTCAAATTAGTTTGATCATAAAGAATATTAAATGAAAAACTGCTCCAATTCTAATGTTTTTGCATCAAAAGATTAGAGTAACATACAGTGCTATCAGATGATTTAAATGATTCTAAAAAATGTGGATTATAATTCTGCTTTTGAAAATAAAAGGTTTATGCAAAGAGAGGTAACTAGCTCCATAAAACCACATATAACATAAGTGATTACATAGCTATGTAAAAACTATCTAAAACTGTTTTATTTGTAACATAAGAGAAATCAAGTAGATATTCAAAATGTGTTTTCATTTGTTGTTATATAAAAATCCAAATGTCTTTCTCCCATCTTGAAATATACATTATTTAATGTTTTGAAATAACTGTCGGAATTGCCTTTCTATTCTTATTTAAAAATAATTTCAAGTTAAATACAGTCACAATGAGAGCCAGTTTATTCATTTTAAAAATTATTTTAAAGCAACTTTGTGTGGTCTTTATTATCTGTATTTTTATTATCACTCAGTCAACTGGAAAAAATGTTTGAATAATTAATACATTGTGTTTGTGCCAGTTATACTATTGGGTATTAGTATGATAAAAGAAATTAAAATATCATTTATAAATATGCTCATTACAATATCCATGGTAATTTCATTATAATGATGATAGAGTCTTCAAGGTACAGTTATATATGTAAATTGATGTATTTTGGAGGGAAAAGATATAACTAGTTTTAAAAGTTATCATCCCAAAGGGTTAGCACTAAGAAAGTAAAGGTTTCTAAAAATAAAAATCAGCTTTGAAAAATTGATTTCCCTGTACTGGCTCATTTAATGATGTTGTCAGATTGATGAAGAATTTTTTTCCAGTCTTTTTCTTAATATTTTAAAATTTTTTATTTTTTATTTTCTGGGTACTGGGGATTGAACTCAGGGGCACTCAACCACTGAGCCACATCCCCAGCTCTATTTTGTATTTTATTTAGAGATGGGTCTCACTGAGTTGCTTTATGGGCATGTGCCACTGGGCCCAGCAACTTTTTCCCATTCTTAATGAGGAAGGGTCATTTATGCTGAAGGAGAATCCCCATGTCAGTTCTTCTTTTCACAATTGTTGTATCCTTAGCAAGACTGTAGAGCTGCCTTTGTGTACTGACAATGAGAGAGAAAGAGAGAAGTGGGGGTGAGCCAAGTTTTTATTTATTAAGTCACTATAAATGTAAAATTTTACTTTTATGTTCAGTTTCTATTTGTATTTAAAAGTTTGATGTTCATGTATGAAATTTTCAGTTTTGTTTTAAAAATAGTTTTCTTAACCAGTTTGAAAAAATAAATTCTTGTAGATCTTCTATAAATATGTTGAAATGTATATTGTCTTTTACACTGAAAACTAAGATTGTTGTATGGCTTAGTTCCTAATATTTCTTTTTCCACCTTTGAAATTCTGAAAGTGCATTGATATTTGAGTAGTCAATCTTGCTACATATTCACCTAAAAATACTGCTTTTTCCATAATTCTAATATTAATGATAGATAATAGGAATCTCTACATAAAATTTAGTTGTTTAAAAGATAAATGTGACCATGAAGTAACAATTTAATGACAATCTTTTTAGATAGACTAAAAAATATTTCCTTTGTTTTTCTATTAATTTCATGTTAATAATATATAAAGATCCACAAAATGTAAGGGTCTATTTAACAAAAACTAAAAAATTCAATACCTGCAAATAATTATCAGAGAAGAAATGTTTCATTTCTAAATGTCCACTTGAAAATTATAGGGAGTGAAATAAGAAAGGACTGATGTGGTGAAATGTTTGAACTAAAGATAGTTTGAAGAGAAACCACATTTTACTTTAGAGTTAACCTTTTTAAAATTTCTCCCTGTGTTGATCCTACATGTTTGGTTGACAGAAGCTGCTATGCACAGGTATTGAGATTAGGTTACTTAGCCAAGGATTTGTAGATGGATACAAGATTGAGATCAAGTTTTTGAGTGAAGGCTTGAGATTTTTTTTTCTGGATTTATACTTGGATGGAAATTTTATTCCTTTTCTGAGTCCAAGGCTCCATATTAGAATGCTTCATCTCTAATATTATGGATGAAATGAATATGAAAAAAATGATTTTTTTTTCTAAAAAATCAAAACTTTGAAGGGTAGAAATTTCCATTCCAGAACTTTAGAAAATGAACAAGAAAAAAAGAACTCAGGGGTAAATATTAATAGTTTCAGAGGGTAGTATTAACAGTTTTAGAAATTCTGAGATCTTGGAGCCAGTGCTCTTGGTCAGATGTGATCTACAGGATTTGTAGTGATTTGCCAGGTATGTAGCAAGTATGCAGGTTCTATTTAAATTGCTTTTTAAATTTACGATTGGTGTGGAAGTAACAGAGATTAATTCACATGTGTGGGGACCAGGAACGGAACTCCTCACACCCCTTATTGAACTAATCAGTTAGCTTATGCTTCACAAATGCTAATCAATTACTCTTTTAGTTTATAATAGATATATAGTATAAACTTTAACATTTAGATGGCTTTCTCCATGATATTTTCACTCACATTTCTGTGGTTATCCAAGGTCAATGTCACTCTGCTCTAAACAGCATCAGTGATAAGACAGCCCAAGTTTCTTGGAGGGTTTACACTTGCATCTTGTGCTTCTATTTTCAGTGCCATTCCCCACCCACCAGAGAACTTTGTTCCCCATAATATTTTTAAATTTCATAGAGAGGTTTCAATTTCATGCATTATAATTGTATTTCTGACTTCCAAATCACTTAGTGTGTCATAAATCCAAAGCGTGTCATAAATCCGAAGTATTTAAACGAGAGAATGACACCTGTTCTTTTCTAATACTTAGAGGCAGAGTACATCCAGAGACAAATAGCTAAAACTTCAAATTTGTCAAAGGTATTTTTTTTTAAAGTCCAAACTGTCAGATGACTTGTTACAGCTCATCTGTTCCTTTCAGCCATCAGGAAGATCAATACTTATTTCAGGTGCTACTGATTGTGTGGTTATCTGCATCAATCACTAAGATGGTCACAAGGAACAGATCAAGCACAAGGGAGCTATTTCATTTTACTTGTGATTTAGACTGAAATATGATGCATATCAATCTTTGTGTCCATGCCAAAATCTGCCATTACAAGCACAAGTTATACTTTAATAATATTCCATGTACTTTAAGCGTTCACCATCAGATCCTGAAAATGTTCAGATTAACCTTGGTTAATAACCCTGAGGTAACTGTGACAGTAACTAAAATAAAATATTTTGTCTGATGTCAGGAAGAAGCCCATGATGGAAAAGTACAAAGGGATAAAATATTACTGAAATCTCATTATCAAATATTATTTACATGGATTTAGATATATTTACTAAAATATATAAGGTACTTACATGCTAACTATCAAAATAAAATTACTTAACACAACCACACACACAAGGAAGAGAGAGAGAGAGAAAGAAAGAGAGAGAGAGGGAGAGGGAGAGAGAGTCAGAGAGATAGTGAGAGAGCCAGAGGGAGGTTCAGAGAGACACTATGTAGTGAAATCAAAACCTGTTACATAATACCTGAACCAATTTTTATTTTCACTACTAGATTCACCTTTTAATAAAGTTATTATAAACATTTTCATTCCAGATATACATGAGATCGATGGCATTCATAAAAGATATATATTCATGTGTAATCCTGAGATATGCAAATTCCTGAGCTTTCATAAGCTCTCAAAATAGCACATCAGAATGAAAGTTGGAAAGAAACAATATTTTTTCTAAATAAAGTTGGTATTAAATTCCCTGTAACAAAAATCATTGTACTTTTAACAGTTAAAATGGGATTCCATTGGATGTATTTAAGAAAGAGAATCCTGTAGTTGTAAATAATGTGAAAGTCATGCATATGTCAGGGTATATAATTTCTAATCTGACATGCTCCATGAATATTTCATAGATGTATTATAGAAAAATGTGAATCACTGATGAGTTAGCATGGATTAGGGTGTTACTCAGAGCAGGTAGTAAATTAGAATGCGAATGACACTAAATGGTCTAAAATCATTCCTCTGATATAACTGCCACAGAAGGAGCAGACAACAGTGAGGGACATGACAACTCTGTGACAAGTGTTGTCCCAGGTGTGCACATTGGTATTACTATGAGATGCAGAGGGGAAGATTCTAAAGCATTGTATTGGAGAAAGATGAAGGTAGCCGTTTAGGATATGAGCAAACAATTACACAAATTGATTAAAGTGATTTCAGACTACTGGATGCTTTTATAGCTACATGTGTTGATAACATATTATTTATTTTTTCTGTTCACTGTTAAGAAAACTTAGCTTATGGCTTTTCTGATTGTTGGTATTTACTCTGATTTTGAGCATTTTTTCCTCTTGCATACGTCATTGGCATGCCATTTAAAGTCTCTCACACACCCAAAGGAAATATCCATGTTTTCTCTTCCTCCAGATGATATAGACTACTGACTCATATCTGCAAATGTAATGACCAAAAATAAGGGAAGAAGTGTTAAGGGAATATAGGTGTTAACTTTTCTATTTCTCACAAACAAGTCACTGAGATCCAGCATGTGTTTTCTCACATTGCAAAATATAAATGGAGTTTTATTTTCATTAAGTAAAAAAAAAAGGATATTACACCATATTTTTTCAGCTTGTTGAAAATAAACTGTGCTTGTTTCCAAAAATACTGCTCTTTGAATTTCTTGAAATAACAATAATACTAAGTTGCAACTAAGCAGAGTTAACATGACCTGGATGAAGGCTAAAACCAGAGTATTTGGCTGTATACATAATATAAACAGAAAGGAGGAGTGAATCTATTATTATACCTTTAAAATATTTTTATCCCATATTAGTAATCTCTATTCCTGGTTAGATCAATACTGCATGTATTACAAATACCCATGGAAACCTGTACCCTGTGGCTCACTAGAGGTAGCTAATTTCTCTGTACCTGTCCTAGAAGAGCAAGTTTGGTGTTACTTATGTCACAATTCATTCTTGTGGCTTGAGGGGGGAGGAGAAAGTGCTAGATCTGTTTCTTCCCTGCTCAACACTATGAACAACACATGTGCACACTCACACCAATCATGCAAAAAAAATACTCTTTTAATGAATGGAAAATAAAACACTACTTCCCCATTAGCCATTTTTTTAAACATTGGCAGTAATTCAGTAACTTTGGACAGATGAGGAGGTAAAGAGAAAATAGAAGCTAAAAAAAGAAAAAAAAACATAGGGTAGAATAAAAGGGGGAAAGAAAAATGAAACTACAAATGAAAGAAGTTTTGAAAAACCCGTGTTCCTGCTCAGAGCAAATTTGGTAGGGCTGATAGGACTTGCCAATTAAACTCCATCGATATGTTCCTTTGACTAGATCATTCAGTTTTTAATTTCTTTTATGTCCTTGGAATATTCATTTATAGAATAGAAATAATTTTGATATATTTTAGTTTTTAGCAATTATTTATTTCATCTATATTTCCAAAAATTTGGCAGAGTTATATATCAATTTGTTATTGAGTTGTTCTTTTCCTTCTTTGCTATTTTTAAATTCCTGTTTTAATGGCAAGATTTTTCATATTTTGCACTGCCTTTATCTTGGTTAAAATTTGCCAAAGAAGGGTCCAGTTGATTGATATTTTTATTGATATTTTGATTCCAATGATCAAATCTGACATGTTTTGCTTGTAGTTTTCTAATTACTACTACTACTGCTACTACTACTACTACTACTACTACTACTACCACTACTTTTATTAGCTTGTTATCCCTTTTTGAGTTTATTTTTATCTAGTTATTTTCAATTTGCAATCATTTTATTTTTTAAATTTTGATAGGTATTTTATTTTTTGATAGTTAATTTGGATAGGTATTTATGACTACATTTTTTAAAAGTTTTTTTTTCCTTTGAGTACTTTGTTTATTGAATTGTACTGTTTGATATCCATAAGGCTATCTTTCCTGGAGTCTTTCTTCGGTCACTTTACTTTAATATGGACTATTTACTCTGTGGTACAACTAGATAGTTGGCATTTTATAAATTTGCATCACCTCCTTCCTATTTGGAAACATTTATATTCTGAGTTTGATTCATCCTCTTTCTAAGCTACATTCTTGTTTTTTTCAGGAGCAGTTTTCTAAGAGTTAAAAGCAGGTGGAAGTCTATGTTCCATTCTGCACTTGAATTAATAATTTTGATGTAAAATTATATTTAATTCTTTTTTCCCCCAAATTTGAAAACCATGCTTTGTGTTTTTTTTTCTACTGAAATATGATACCACTGAATTTTCATTTCTTAGTATATAGCCTGTTTTTGTGTCCTTTCATCTCGTTTGTATCTCTTTTAGGAAATTTTTGTGTGTTTTTGATCTACACATCTGAAAATTAACAATGTTTAATCTTACTAGCATGAATATTTTCTCATGCATATTGTTGGGAAATGCAACAATTCAGACAGTTCACATCAGAATTTATTATCTAGTCAGCGGCCACCATCCGGGAAAGCTGAAGGATACACCGCCACTCTCCTTCAGAGTGCGACATCAAAACAGGTCGGTGTCATTCAGCTCACCCCCCAGACAGCGGGAATTCGCATAAAATCTCTCCTAGGCTTGCCGGGAGAGGGAGTATCAAGCTGAGCCTCCATACAGACTAGGGGGAAACCAGAGACACCTGACCTCCAACCCCTCCTCCCAGTAGCAGCCAAAAGGAAACCTGGCTAGCCAGCGCTGGGGGAGGGGCAAGCAGAAAAAATCAAAGTGATAGAGTGCCAGGGATCCCAGCAGCCTGCAGCAGGGCCCCGGAGATCCAGGCCAACTGATTCGCGTGGCCTGCCCTGCGGCTACAGAAGGCGTGGCGCCTCAGTGAAGCCATTAATTGGCAAGCAGGGAGGTTAGGGAAGGCCATTAGGTGGAATCCCACCAGCCAAGCCCACACGGACCCTTGGGCCGAGCACGGGTTCTCAGAAGGGGAAGGAAGCGGTACAGTCCCATCCCCCACAGCGGACACTCCACCGAGGCAGTCAGCGGCCACCATCCGGGAAAGCTGAAGGATACACCGCCACTCTCCTTCAGAGTGCAACATCAAACCAGCGGACACTCCATCCAGGCAGTCAGCGGCCACCATCCGGGAAAGCTGAAGAATACACCACCACTCTCCAACAGCTTGCAACATCAAAACAGCCAGCAGCAGGACCCCGGAGATCCAGGCCAACTGATTCGCGCGGCCTGCCCCGCAGCTACAGAAGGCGTGGCGCCTCAGAGAAGCCATTAATTAGCAAGCAGGGAGGTTAGGGACTGCCATTAGGTGGAATCCCGCCAGCCAAGCCCACCGCCCATGCCCGGAACAGGCCCAGCGACCTGCCAGCATTGTAGTCACGACACCCCAATTGGAATAGGGACAGAGCAGAGCCGCCTTCCACTCCCGGAACAGGCCCAGAGAGCCGCCAGCGTGGTAGACACGTCACCCCAATTGGAGTAGGGGCACAGCCGCCGCCCGCACCTGCAAGGGAGACTTTTCAAGTATACAAGAGCAACATAAATAAATAGGGGGTAAATTTCAAAACACAACAGTTGCACCAAGCAGAAAGAAACGCGAGCAGTATGAAAAGACAAGGAAAGAAAGGACCACAAGCAATGCAGGTCAACTCAACTTTAGAAGAGGTAATAGCTGCAACAGATGGAATATCAGATAAAGAGTTCAGGATATATATGCTTCAGATGATCTGGAGTCTCAAGGAAGACATGAGACAGCAAAATCAGACAATGAAAGATCACATTGACAAACAAATCCAGGAAGTAAAAGATCAATTTCACAGGGAGATAGAGGTAATAAAAAACAAACAAATTGAAATTCTAGAAATGCAGGAAACAATAAACCAACTTAAAAACTCAATTGAGAATACTACCAGCAGAGTAGATCACTTAGAAGAGAGAACATCAGACAATGAAGACAAAGTATTTCAACTGGAAAAGAACATAGACAGCTCAGCAAGTCTGCTAAGAAACCATGAGCAGAACATCCAAGAATTATGGGACAATATCAAAAGACCAAATTTAAGAGTCATTGGGATACAGGAAGGCACAGAGCTCCATTCCAAAGGAATAAACAGTCTATTCAGTGAAATAATACGAGAAAACTTCCCAGAATTGAAGATTGAGACAGAATCCCAAATCCTAGAAGCCTACAGGACGCCGAATGTGCAAAATCATAAGAGATCCACACCTAGACACATTATAATGAAGATGTCCAACATACAGAATAAGGAGAGAATTTTAAAAGCTGCAAGAGAAAGAAAGCAGATTACATTTAGGGGTAAACCAATCAGGATAACAGCTGATCTCTCAACACAGACTCTGAAAGCTAGAAGATCCTGGAATAACATATTTCAAACACTGAAAGACAATGGGCTCCAACCAAGAATCGTGTATCCGGCGAAATTAAGCTTCAGGTTAGAAGATGAAATTAAAACCTTCCACAATAAACAAAAGTTAAAAGAATTCGCAGCTAGAAAACCATCTCTTCAAAAAATCCTTGGCAAAACATTACAGGAAGAGGAAATGGAAAACAACATTGAAAACCAACAATGGGAGGTAGGACAGTAAAGGGGGGAAAGTAGTCAAAGAGGATAACAAATCAGGTTTAGTAACATCAATAAACAAATATGGATAGAAGAACAAACCATATCTCAATAATAACCCTAAATGTTAATGGCTTAAACTCACCAATTAAGAGACACAGGCTAGTAGAATGGATCAAAAAACAAGACCCAACAATATGCTGTCTACAGGAGACGCATTTGATAGGAAAAGATATACATAGACTGAAGGTGAAAGGTTGGGAAAAATCATATCACTCATATGGACCGCGGAAACAAGCAGGAGTGTCCATACTCATATCTAATAAAATAGATTTCAAGCCAAAGCTAATCAAAAGGGATATAGAAGGACACTTCATACTGCTCAAGGGAACCATACACCAACAAGACATAACAATCATAAATATATATGCCCCAAATAATGGTGCAGCTGTATTCATCAAGCAAACTCTTCTCAAGTTCAAGAGTCTAATAGACCAACATACAAAAATCATGGGAGACTTCAACACACCTCTCTCACCACTGGACAGATCTTCCAAACAAAAGTTAAATAAGGAAACTATAGAACTCAATAACACAATTAACAACCTAGACTTAATTGACATATATAGACTATACCACCCAACATCAAGTAGCTACACTTTTTTCTCAGCAGCACATGGAACCTTCTCAAAAATAGACCATATACTATGTCACAGGGCAACTCTTAGACAATACAAAGGGGTAGAGATAATACCATGCATCTTATCTGATCATAATGGAATGAAACTGAAAATCAATGATAAAAGAAGAAAGGAAAAAGCAAGCATCACCTGGAGAATGAACAATAGGTTGCTGAGTGATCAATGGGTTTTAGAAGACATCAAGGAGGAAATTAAAAAATTCCTAGAGTTAAATGAAAACACAGACACAACATATCGGAATCTATGGGACACATTGAAAGCAGTTCTAAGAGGAAAATTCATTGCTTGGAGTTCATTCCTCAAAAAAAGAAAAAACCAACAAATAAATGATCTCATACTTCATCTCAAAATCCTAGAAAAAGAAGAGCAAAACAACAGCAAAAGAAGTAGAAGGCAAGAAATAATTAAAATCAGAGCTGAAATTAATGAAATTGAAACAAAAGAAACAATTGAAAAAATTGACAAAACTAAAAGCTGGTTCTTTGAAAAAATAAATAAATTTGACAGACCCTTAGCCATGCTAACGAAGAGAAGAAGAGAGAGAACCCAAATTACTAGCATACGGGATGAAAAAGGCAATATCACAACAGACACTTCAGAAATACAGAAGATAATCAGAAATTACTTTGAATCCTTATACTCCAATAAAATAGAAGATAGTGAAGGCATAGATAAATTCCTTGAGTCCTATGATCTGCCCAGATTGAGCCAGGAGGATATAGACAACCTAAACAGACCAATAACAATAGAGGAAATAGAAGAAACCATCAAAAGACTACCAACTAAGAAAAGCCCAGGACCGGATGGGTATACAGCAGAGTTTTACAAAACCTTTAAAGAGGAACTAACACCAATACTTTTCAAGCTATTTCAGGAAATAGAAAAAGAGGGAGAACTTCCAAATTCATTCTACGAGGCCAACATCACCCTGATTCCGAAATCAGACAAAGACACATCAAAGAAGGAAAACTACAGACCAATATCTCTAATGAACCTTGACACAAAAATCCTCAATAAAATTCTGGCGAATCGGATTCAAATACATATCAAAAAAATTATACATCATGATCAAGTAGGATTCATCCCTGGGATGCAAGGCTGGTTTAATATATGGAAATCAATAAATGTTATTCACCACATCAATAGACTTAAAAATAAGAACCATATGATCATCTCAATAGATGCAGAAAAAGCATTCGACAAAGTACAGCATCCCTTTATGTTCAAAACGCTAGAAAAATTAGGGATAACAGGATCATACCTCAACATTGTAAAAGCAATCTATGATAAGCCACAGGCCAGCATCATTCTGAATGGAGAAAAATTGAAGGCATTCCCTCTAAGATCTGGTACAAGACAGGGATGCCCTCTCTCACCACTTCTGTTCAACATAGTCCTCGAAACACTGGCCAGAGCAATTAGACAGTCAAAAGAAATTAAAGGCATAAAAATAGGAAAAGAAGAACTTAAATTATCACTATTTGCAGATGATATGATTCTATACCTAGCAGACCCAAAAGGGTCTACAAAGAAGCTATTAGAGCTAATAAATGAATTCAGCAAAGTGGCAGGATATAAGATCAACACGCATAAATCAAAGGCATTCCTGTATATCAGCGACAAATCCTCTGAAACGGAAATGAGGACAACTACTCCATTCACAATATCCCCCCAAAAAATAAAATACTTGGGAATCAACCTAACAAAAGAGGTGAAAGATTTATACAATGAAAATTACAGAACCCTAAAGAAAGACATAGAAGAAGACCTTAGAAGATGGAAAAACATACCCTGCTCATGGATAGGCAGAACTAACATCATCAAAATGGCGATATTACCAAAAGTTCTCTATAAGTTCAATGCAATGCCAATCAAAATCCCAACAGCATATCTTGTAGAAATAGATAAAAGAATCATGAAATTCATATGGAATAATAAAAGACCCAGAATAGCAAAAACAATACTAAGCAGGAAGTGTGAATCAGGCGGTATAGGGATACCAGACTTCAAACTATACTACAGAGCAATAGTAACAAAAACAGCATGGTACTGGTACAAAAACAGGCTGGTGGACCAATGGTACAGAATAGAGGACACAGTAACCAATCCACAAAACTACAACTATCTTATTTTTGATAAAGGGGCTAAAAGCATGCAATGGAGGAAGGATAGCATCTTCAACAAATGGTGCTGGGAAAACTGGAAATCCATTTGCACCAAATTGAATCTGAATCCCTATCTCTCGCCGTGCACAAAAGTTAACTCAAAATGGATCAAGGAGCTTGATATTAAATCAGAGACACGGCATCTGATAGAAGAAAAAGTTGGTTATGATCTACACGCTGTGGGATCGGGCTCCAAATTCCTCAATAGGACACCCATAGCGCTAGAGTTAACAAATAGAATCAACAAATGGGACTTACTCAAACTAAAAAGTTTTTTCTCAGCAAAAGAAACAATAAGAGAGATAAATAGGGAGCCTACATCCTGGGAACAAATCTTTACTCCACACACTTCAGATAGAGCCCTAATAACCAGAATATACAAAGAACTCAAAAAATTAGACAATAAGATAACAAATAACCCAATCAATAAATGGGCCAAGGACCTGAACAGACACTTCTCAGAGGAGGACATACAATCAATCAACAAGTACATGAAAAAATGCTCACTATCGCTAGCAGTCAGAGAAATGCAAATCAAAACTACCCTAAGATACCATCTCACTCCAGTAAGACTGGCAGCCATTAGGAAGTCAAACAACAATAAGTGCTGGAGAGGATGCGGGGAAAAGGGCACTCTTGTTCATTGCTGGTGGGACTGCAAATTGGTGCAGCCAATTTGGAAAGCAGTATGGAGATTTCTTGGAAAGCTGGGAATGGAACCACCATTTGACCCAGCTATTCCCCTTCTCGGTCTATTCCCTAAAGCCCTAACAAGAGCATGCTACAGGGACACTGCTACATCGATGTTCATAGCAGCTCAATTCACGATAGCAAGACTGTGGAACCAGCCTAGATGCCCTTCAATAGATGAATGGATAAAAAAATGTGGCATTTATACACTATGGAGTATTACTCTGCATTAAAAAATGACAAAATTATAGAATTTGGAGGGAAATGGATGGCATTAGAGCAGATTATGCTAAGTGAAGCTAGTCAATCTTTAAAAAACAAATACCAAATGACTCCTTTGATATAAGGGGTGTAAACAAGGACAGGGTAGGGACGAAGAGCTTGAGAAGAATATTTACAGTAAACAGGGATGAGAGGTGGGAGGGAAAGGGAGTGAGAAGGGAAATTGCATGGAAATGGAAGGCGATCCTCAGGGTTATACAAAATGTCATATAAGAGGTAAGGAGGGGTAAGTCAAGAGAATACAAATGGAAGAAATGATTTACAGTAGAAGGGGTAGAGAGAGAAAAGGGGAGGGGAGGGGAGGGGAGGGGAGGGGGGATAGTAGACAATAGGACAGACAGCAGAATACATCAGACACTAGAAAGGCAATATGTCAATCAATGGAAGGGTAACTGATGTGATACAGCAATTTGTATACGGGGTAAAAGCGGGAGTTCATAATCCACTTGAATCAAACCATGTAATATGATGTATTAAGAACTATGTAATGTTATGAACGACCAATAAAAAAAAAAGAATTTATCATCTATATAATCTGTTTCCTCCATTTTCTCTAACATTCTTTTTACTTTCACTTCTACCTTCTATTTTTAATGTTTTAAACACTAATAGTAAAGTTTCTTCAACTTTTTCTTTTGATGATACTATGTAAGTCAGATTTTTGTTGCTGTGAGCATAATATCCAATCAGAACCACTTACAAGAGGAAAAATTTATTTGGGGCCCATGGTTTCAAAGGTTCAGTCCATGGTCAGTGACTCCATTTCTCTGTGTTTGAGGTGAGGGAGAACATCATGGCAGATGAGCATTTTGGAGGGAAGCTGCTCAGCTCTTGGCATCCTGGAAGCAGAAATATATATATATTTAGAGAGAGAGAGAGAGAGAGAGAGAGAGAGAGAGAGAGAGAGAGAGAGAGAGAATGAGAGAGGGGAGCAGGGGACAAACAAAATATAATCCTAAATACAATGACCCCCCCAGACCTACATTTACCATCCACTCATCTAATCAATTATTAATCCATCAAATGAATTAATCCACTGACTTAGGTTACAGCTCTTATAATTGAATTATTTCATCCCTGAACATTACTGCATTGCTTTACACATGAGCTTTCCAGGAAAACCTCATATCCAAAGCATATCACTCCTATTTATTGTTTTAATTTCATCTACCACTTGCTTAATATCTAAAATACTTCATTATTCTCTTTCTTTACCATAGGATCCAGTTCTTCTTTTATGGAAATTTAGTTTTTCTTTGTGGATATTAATAATTTTTTATTTTTTTCTTCTGTTTCTGAATTATCTTTAACTTGTCATTCATATTTGTTTACCTGATTTACCTATTTCTTTTCTCTTGCAATCATTCTTCAAGGAAATGGTGATATTTATCTGCTCATCATTCACAGTTAATTATGATGTATTAAAATCTGGTGCTTGTTTTGTGATTGTGGAGGTGACTAGCTGCCAGATAAAGTTCTTTCAGATGATCTCTGGTACTCAGACTGTGTAATCATGGTATAATCCCAACTGTTAATCTCTGGAAGAGTTTATTTTTCTATTACTCCTTTAGTTTGTTCAGAGAAGTTTTCATCATATTCCATCCTTTATGTGCTTCTGAGCAAGATTATAAGAAACAGAGAGGGTTAGCTTGTCAGCCTTTGCTATAGTTAAGTGAAAAAAAATTATAATTGTCTCCCAAAATTCATTATGCAAACTTTTAAGCCAACTCTGTTTTCATCATACACCCCAGACAATAAGCCTCAAGCTTCTTGCCTATAAATGGGAGAGGATATATAAAATCCCCCGGATTCTAGGTATAAAGGAGATAACACCATGCTCCAACTATACAACTATTCACAGGTGGATGTTTACTAACATTGGGATTGTTATGTTGTGCTTGCTGTTATCAATGCTTACCTATTTTTTGCCTCAACCAGCATTAAGAAGAAAACAAATATTATTCAGCCGAAAGGCTTTAAGAAACGAGAAAGGGGAGCTGTAGGGATTCTGTGTTTGGGATTGGGGTTCCTGATGACTTCATGACTGTGGCATGCTTGGTGCCTGGGAAAGTTTCTGTGCAAAGGCACAGGATGCCCAGTTGCTATGGTTTTGCCCTCCGTGCTAGAGTATTACCAGCTTTGACCTTAATCTTAGGCACACAACTCCTGGGAATAAAGGAATTTGCTTGCTTGATAACTACCATATTTCACCAAGCTCCAGTGCTCCTGGAGCTGCCCAACTAACAGTAACTTCAGACAATGGACCTTCTTGAGAACTGCACAAAGCACCTAACATTGCATATTGTAACTGTGAAATGTAACTGCAGAATAAGCAACCTTACTGATACTCTAAACAATAATGTGGTTATGGTCCTAATGACCTAATGCAACCTATTGTTATAAATAAATGTGGCCACTTGGACAAAGAGCCACTCTGCCACCTTCCCTGCCTCTGCACCTTATTTCTTTGTCTACTTATTATTCTTTACAACTGGTGACCAATGTTGGGGCATGAGAAGAGTTCTGTCCCCCAAAGCCTCCCAGTTCACAGAGAGTTTGGGACAACAGAATCTGCCTTAATAGAGTTCCTTGGCAGGTAATAGGGGAAGGGAGTAGTTCCTTATGCCTGGAACAGGCTTTTGACTCTTTCATAGGCTAGTACCAATCCCTAATCAGTAGACTATGGACAATTCTCTCTTTCAAGCTGATGCTAAAGGACCTCATCAGGCTGAGCTTTCTCTCCTACTTAGTAAGGCTGAATATACCATAAACAATGCTGATCTTACTGCCTTGCTGACAGAGATAAGCTCTTGTTGTCCTTTTTATCCACAAAGTGGGACACTAAATTTGAAAGACTGAGAGAAAATAGGTGAAACACTACATGAGAAGCCACAAACTTCTATTCCTGTGCTTCAAAATTGGTTTCTTGTAGAGATGCAATTGATAAAACCTCTATTTATCAACCTGCCTGTTCTTCTTTGAGCCTTCCTCCCTATTTCCAGGCTCTACCCCGAATATCCATGGCATTTGTGCACCAAGACTATGCTCTCTTGGGAATTCCGTGGGGATACTTGGTTTATTTCCAGTTGACATCCCCGTCACAGACACTGTATGTTAGCACTTACTCCACTCTGCTAAAAAGGTTAATATTCCTCTCATGAATTTATTTCTTCTTAACACATATAGCATACTAAGTTTCCAGAATAATGGTCTCTTCAATTCCAGGTTTGGAAGTATCCTTCATAGGACACTCCCCAAATCTGAAGTGGACATGTCAACAGAGGACAGATAAAATGAATACTAATCAAGTTTACTTTAATGATCCACCACTCATCTGTCAGTCCTGCCCTCCAATTATACTTTAAAAATTATTGTTATTTTTCTTTTGCTCTTAGTTTTTCCCAGGTTGGAGTGGAGAGGATGACCATATATAAAAGAACCTTGTACAGTTGAAGCAACATTTCATGCTTCCTAGGACTGTATTCCCCAAAATGTAAAAGTGGAAGAAAATAAAACAAATGACAAGAAGGAGAAGAAGGAAGAGAGGGAATAGGGAGAGGGAGGAGAAGGAGAAGATGGAGAAATATATATATATATATACATACACATACACACAAACACACACACACACACACACTCACACACACACATCCTCTCATAATCCATATATTGTTCTTTGGGGCCAAAATGCACTGAAGGATAAATAAAGATTCATCAGAGACTAATTAATTACAAAAATGAGTCCTTTTTTTTCTTTTTTTTCAGGAAAACAAACAAATAATGGATTAACCTGGGTGAAATGTATCTCTCAAATATAAGCCCATTAAAGACAGATAATGAGTAAAAAACATTTAATATAAAATCCAACAAATGAATCCAAATTCTAGCAAATCACTTTTATGATGTAATTATTAATGGCGAAAATATTGTCTCAAGTTATAAAATATCAATAAAAAATCTCTAACAAAATTATTTGTTTGCTTTTAGAAAAGCAATCAGTGATAAAATTCAAGATTCTTTCAAGGATTCATACATTTCAGCCATAACTTCCTCTCCTAGGAATTTTTTAATGATCAGAAATTAAGCTATTAGGGATTAGAGGATATTCTATGATGCATTAATTATAATTAGAGTGACTTAACATTGTAGCAATAGGGGAGATTAAATGAATTGTGGTTAAGTCTATAAAACAAAATGTTATAGAGTGATCAATGATATTTATAAAGAACAGTAAGTGAAAATCAGCAGAACGTAACTGTATATACAACCTCTATCAAACTGATTAACATAAATAAGGCTTTAATTTATTTCTTCAATAAATCTTAATGTCTTTTACAATGAAAATGAGTTTTAAAAAGGGAGAAAGACTGGTAGAATGAATACAAAACTATTGCCTCTAAAAGGGGATGGGAGTAGGTCATTAAAGAATGGCATTTCCTATTTTATACAGTGTATCTTAACTGCTTTATTCATAATGAAAATGTATTTGTGTCTTTCATGTATAATTAATTTTTAAATAATGAAAGAACATGTTGGAATTTTTATAGAGATATTATGAATTGAAGCTTCAATCACTTGATCAAATATTTTTATATTAGCTTTTTACATACATGACACATTTGGTACAATTGATATTTGAGACTAGCTTCAATGTCATCAGCCTGAACATGAAGGATCATTTATTTCTACTTTCAAGATAGCCGTTCTATGAATACTAAATATTCTATTAATTACATGAATTAAATCCTCTGATGTCTGGAGAAAAGCCAGAGCTAGAAAGCAATGATTACATTAATCTTATATTGGGAAAGATTCTAAAGACAAATCATGAATATAAAATATGTAATACTGATGCTTCCCAAACTACACACAATAGACAGTAGTGAGGATATGGATAGATAATTCAAAAATAAGAGATTTTAAAAAATTATATACTTAACAGAAGTTTTCATGAATATGCTGACCTTTCTGATGAATTGATACTTCAGTCAGCTTTAGAACTTCTAAAGTTGATGCTACATGTATAAGAAGTGCAGCTATCTGACATGAAGCTTGTTGTTCCTGTTCACCCATCTCCTCTCACCCACTGGAACCACTGCCTCTGGGACAATCAGCCATGTTTCAAGCTGAAATTTCCCATCCTTTAATCTCTAAGCCATTTATCTTATATTCAATCTGAAGTGCCTATTTTCTGTCTTAAATAATGGTATCTGCTTTTAGGATATCATGTTAACTTCTTTTTATACTTTAGTTCCCAATGATTTTTAGGACCAATGGGAGAAATCATCTGAATTAATATTTTGCCAAAATCTTGGGAACCCAACTCAAACCAGCTGTGCACAATATCGACTTGCCATCTTTTCAATACCTGAGTGTTGGCTGGGAGACAGACTAGCCTGCATGAGGCCCTTGTTCAGCACCACAAAAAAAAAAAAAAAAAAAATGATACAAATGATAGACCTTTTCCCCATCACTAATGACCACAGGTCTCACTGTGCAGCCTCTATGCTGACTATTTCTTAGCTCCACCCATAGTCATTTCCAGAAGTTACTATTTCAAACATTCTTCACTTATCACATATGTTTGAGCCTCACCCCCATCTCTGTCTTATATGTTACAGAGACAATTAAGCAGCATCAAACCAAATTACTTCCATTTAAAAAAATAAAAACTTCAGAAAAGTTCCTATGTTTCCATCCAATCTCTTCTATATTCCTTCTTCAGTAGAAGAATCTTCCCTCTCATTGCTATTCCTTATGTTCTCGATACAACTCGCTCTTACCTTCTTAAGAAATGCAAAGTCTTAAATCTGCTTCTCATCTCTGGATCTTTAATCTCAAATTTTACATAAACTAAATTATATCTTTCCTTCTTTTATTATTTTACTTTTGAGAATTAGGTTTCCTCTTTCAGTCCCCACACCATTTCTGTGAGCTATGAGTCTTCTTCCTAGATTATCTTTTCTCTCCGTACTCTTCAATGCTAAACTTACATTACAAAGGAATTAACTGTATTTGTTTTGGTTTACTTACCTCAAAATCCAGTCTTTTTTTATGGAGCTGAATAATAACATGCAAGCTAGTTGAGCACTCTATCTCTCAGCTATATGCCCAACCCCTAGATCTAGTTACTTTCTAAACCAGCTTTAGGAAAGACACTGATCCCAATAGGTTAGCAAAAGTGTTTCCGCTGAGATTATAAATAACTCAATGTCACAAACAGACATGTTTCTGTCCTTATCTTAGTTGATCTTGCATCAAGATTCTACACAACTTTTAACATCCTCTCTCTACAAAATACTTCTCCCTGGGTCTTTGTAACAATTTCTTCATCCTCTTGTTCTCTTTCTTTTCTGGTTATCCCATCTTAATATTCTTTGCTCTCAACCAATTCTAGGTGACAGCTTTTAGCTTTTCAAGGATTTTGTTTAGTACTCTGTCATATCATTTCTTCCATCATTCTCATTCCATGTTCTATAATGTGATAAGTAGGATAAATAAAGAGATAGGTAATTGAAAAAAAGAGTATTATATGCACATAATGTATAATGCCATACATATGTATTTCCCTGATTCTTCATGATTCTTGTAGTCTTGCAATAGTGTCTCTGCATTGAACAAACAGTCACATCTTCCAGACTTTATGGACTTGCTTCAGTAAGAAAAGACCTCCACAGTGGTGTAGGGGTAAGGTAGAGTGTGTTGTGGCACTAGGTCTAGTGACACAAGTTACCAAATATGGGGCTTGTGGTGGATCAAGGTTTGGGGATACATGATGCTCCATTGGCTCAGGAAAGATCAAAGGCAAGGAAAGTCTGTGGCCAACCGTAGGTACCTCCATATCCATGGTTGCAGGAGGATAGGAAGTATGTCCTTGCGTAGCTGCTGAAGCCAGTTGTATGCAAGAGTCATGGATCAGATTGGCTTTGTGGGTATTGGCAGTTGCAAGTCTAAGGCAGAATTGTGCATGTGTGTGCAACTGTAGGAGTCTGCTATGAGTAAAAAGTAAAATTAAGTGGATGAATTTTGGGGGCTAGTGCACTGTTCTTTGCACTTATAAAACTATTGGGGCTAGGGCAGGCAGTGCTCACAAGCCTAGAAGAAGGGGTGAACTGTAGGTAGTCATGCAGTTGTAAATACCAGTACCCATGGTGGGGGATCTGAGGCTATTTCCAGGTATGTGTTCAACAGCTGTACTGGGTAATTGGGATGGAATATTTGTGACAGAATCTGGGGTGGCTTAGCAACCTGTAAACACCAATGGCAAAAAATGGTGGGCTCTTCAGTGACAAAATCTGCACGGGTTCCAATGTGGCTGTGCTGGATGTTGGTTTCCTCCCAGCAGTGAAATTTGGGTCTACTATATAGGAAGCCTCTTGGATCCTCAATGGAGAACACTGGGGTCTCCGTGGTGGAGAGGGCTACAGGAGGTAGATAGGAGCAAGATATCTGCTGTATTATGAGTAATGATCACTCTCATCATTCTTTGGTCCCTGTCAAGTCCAGAAGTCTCTGCTATGCTGGTCTTCCCTGTGATGGAGGTGAGGGATTAAAGCTACTTGTTTTGTCATGTTTTGTCATCACCCCCCCCCCCCACTAAATCTTGGGGAACTTATTGTTCAGCTCACTCTTCTTTTATCTCAGAAGGGGTTTGTGTTCCAGGGCGCTCCTTCTCAGTGCTGAACAGTGTCTGGAGGGACAGTGTGAATATATTGAAAAAAGAAAAGGCTGTTCTTTACCCTTTTCGTGTGCATATTCTTATGTTTTGTTTCATGGTATGACCATGGCTTCTTAAGTGGACTCCTCTATAATTATTTTTTGTTAGTGAATAGATGTCAAGTTTTGTTCTTTGTAGAAGGGAGGAAGGCTGGGATCTCGTCTGCCCTCCTGCTGATACACGTTTTCAAAAATGAGACAAATGGGTCTGGATTTATAGTTTACTATTGGTTTAATTATGGGGCTCGTTTTCGAGTTTCGAGTTTTGGGTTCATTATTAAATGGTGATAATATGCTTTAAAAAAGATATCCTCCGCATAGTTAAATAAGCACTGTGTATGTTTCAAAATTGTGATTTTTTTTTTTTTTTGTGCCTAACAACTTACAGTAAATCACTTCTTGGGAGCAATTTCCACTCCTGGTTGCAGCAGCTTTCAATGATTTCCCTAATAATCGCTTTTCAATGTTCTCCAATTATTTTATATCTCTTGGTGCTTCAAGAGTTCTTAGGTCATTCAGTAATTTTCTCTCATTCTTTATAAGATGGAAGCTCACTAGATTAGCCCTGGTAAGTTCTCAAAGGACAGCTCTTGGCTTGCATCACTCTTTTAAGAGACTTGTCCCCGAGATTACATCAATAAATAAAATCTATGTAGCATCCCATAATATTCTATTGTTAGCTGTTCTGCCACTGATACTTTAATGTTTCCTTTGGCATATGATCACATTTATTTAAGATATCACCTCTTTAACTCTGGCAGTATTTAAACTTGGCAAAACTACTTTTTCTTTTGTTGATGTTTAATTTCCCCAAAGTAAAGTGGCCTTATGCAAATTAGGTCTCAGACAAGGCCTTACATATTGCCTAGTTAGGCTAGTTATGTTTATAGAAAAGCAAAGGAGGGTTACTTTGAATCACATATGCCATTTTACAGATATTTTCATTGTAACACAGCACTTAAGGCATATAAAATATAAAAAAGATAATAACAAATATTCTCTATTCATCAAACAGAATTGAAAATAAAATATTGACAACATAGCTGAACCTACTTCTGGAGATTTCTGACTGTACTAATCACAGAGTTAATCATCTTTAGTCTCCCACTTGAATTTGACTTAATTTATATAGAGAGTTCTATGATAGTCAAACTGATATATAAAACAAGTAAAAACCAAATCCTGATTCATGCACTACAGAGATGTTCTATATGTACAATGCAAAATTTTAAAGATAAGCATACACAAATCTAGAATTATATTTGGAGATTATTTTATAACTTTTACAAAGAAATAACATTAAATAGGCAATATTGATGTGGCTGACTTAGATGAATTACTTTTCACCAAAAAATCAGATAGATTTTTACAAAACTATCTCCAAACAGTAAGGCATATATATTTGCCTAGTCCACAACTCATCCAATAATTTTCAAGATAAACCATTTTTTTCTGGTGGTGTGTGAGGGAACAAATTCATTCATCATGCAGAGTACATTCATTGATCACAGTGGAATCAAATCTGAAAATAATAAACATACATTAAAAAAAGAAAAAAATATGGTCTTCATCCAACTTCTACAGCAAACATGGTTCAAAGGAATAAATCACTAGATACATTACAGAATATTTTAAGAAAAATGAAATATAAAAAGATAATAAAAATATGAGATGTAGTTAAATTAATGCTTACAGGAATCATTATAGGTTTCAAAACTTGTAACAGAAATAACAAAGGGTCTAAAATTAATCATCTCACTTCCCTTTAATAACTGGGAAGAGAAGAGGAAATTAAACCAAAGAAAGATGAAGAAAGAAAACTATACAGATAAAGGCACACACACTGGTAAAAGAGAAAATGGATAAACAAGAGTCTATGAAATTATAAGCTTGTTTTGTTAAGGATAAATAACATTGATAAATCTTTAACTATGCTGATCATTAAAAATGGGAGAATTCACATTATATCAAGAATGAAGTAGAAGACATTACTAAGGGCACTGCACATATTAAAAGATCATAAATCCGAAATAAGGGAGGGAGGAGAAAAGTGGAATTTCAGAGGATTAAACAAAGGGAAATGAAGGGAAGGGAGCGGGGAGAGGAATAGAAAAGACAGTGGAAAGAAGGTGACATAACTTTCCTACGTACATATGAATACATCACAGTATACCCCGCAATTGTGTGCATCCACAAGCTCTAATTAGAATAATATATATTCTATACATGTATAATTATATCAAAATGGACTCTACTCTCATGTATGACTAAAAAGAATCAACATCGAAGATCATAAAATACAGACATTTTTCCAATAAATTCACAGCTTAGATGAAATAAACAGTTTTGCAAAATACATTATAATAAAGACTTAGAAAGAACTAGAAAATCTGAGAAGGGCATGGAGGACTGTAATTCTAGCCACTTGGGAGGCTGAAACAGGAGGATTTCAAGTTCGAGGTCAGGTCAGCAATTTAACAAGGCCCTTAGCAGTTTAACGAGATCATATCTCAAAACAAAACAAATAAAAAGGACTGGCGATGTAGCTAAGTGGTAAAGTACCATTTGACTTCATCCCACCCCTACAAAAAAAAAAAATAGAAAAACTGAGTATAATCATGCCATTTAAAGAAATAAATATGTATTTAAAAACTTATCACAAAGTAATCTCTAGATATAGATGATTAATGTGATGAAATCTAGTTCTATCAATCCTAGAAAAACTCTTTCAGAAAACAGAGGAGGTAAAAAAACTTCCAGTTTATTTTCTCCTTTGACATTCAGCATTAACTTACTATAAAACCTAATGAATTTATTAAAAGGAATTAAATCATAAAAATGTTTCTTTTAAAGCATATTTTCTTAAATAAAATAATAAATCAGTTTAAATAAATTATAATAATTTAAGAAAATGTGACCTATGTGTCTTTTCTTAAGGATCCAAATTTGATTAAATCTTCAACAATTCATTTACCATATTAGTATAAAAACAAATAAGATCATGTTAATTTGAATAAATGAAGAGCTTACTCTTGTCAATATTCTCAACAGTGATGATTGAATGATTTCATTATGAGAATAAGGCAAGGATATACACTTGCTCCATTTCTTTCCATGGTGTTCTGAAGGTACAGTGCTCCAGTCACAGAAAGACATGAAATATTTTTTAAAAATTGGAAAATAAGAGGCAAACATGTCTATCATATGTATAGGAATTCTAGTAAGTTTGCTCCAAACAACCAGAATTATGAAACAAACTCAGCAAGGGCATAAAATACAATTTCAATACACAAAATATTTTACTTATATATTCTACATTAGAAATAAAAACTTGGATGACAGAATTAAAATAATTTTACAATGACTTAAACATGTTATTTTTAAATATAAATTTATTGACGTTACATATATGCATTTAAAACTCTAAAACTTTACCTAGAAGAATTAAAGACCTAGAAATTAGAGAAATAAACTGTATTGACTGATTGAAAATGTATCATTGTTAAGGTGTCAGACATCTATCTATAACCTGACCTACAGAATCAATGCAATTCCCATTGCATTCCCAGCAGAAAGATTTCTCCAGAAAAAAAGTAGTTTATTTAAAACTGTATGTGACCATACAATTAAAATAGCAAAAGCAACTTTAAAAGACAAGCAGAAAATCTTACATTGCATGATCTTCAAGCTATGCTGCAAAGTTACAGTCATTAACATGGTTTGGAACTGACACAGAGACTGTCGTATAGATCAGTGTAATGGAGTAGAGTATCTAGAAATAAAGGCTGATTGATTTTCAGCAAAGGAACCAGGAAAATCTAACACTTGATAGTATTTCAATGAAAGGCACTAGAATATCTGTATATTTTAAACCTATTTACCCTTCTCTTAAACTGTATGTGACCATACATGAAACTACATATTGAAATGTGAAATACAATTTTTACTTTTCTATCAGAAATTAGAAGAGAAAATCCTTGCAACTCTGGCTTAAAAGACTTCTTAGAAGTAGCTGTGAAAATATACAGTAGAATCAATTATAAAATAAAAATTATATATTTAAAATTTTATTTTAATTATAACATCTTTAAAAGATACTGATACAACGATTGAGAGGCAAATCACAAATTAGAAGAGCATATTCATAATCTCTATAACTGACAAAGGACTGGTATCAAGCATAATTTACTAGTAAGAAAATAATTACACATAGAAAAAGTACTTAATAAACACTTTATGAAAGAGATGTACAGATGGCCAGTACACGTGCAAATACTCATCAGAGAGCTACAAAGGAGAGAGGTTCAGGAGCACACCCACTCTAATGGCTGTGACTAAAAACACTGGCAATACCAACTATTGGTAGACACATGGAGAAACTGAAACTTTCATATATTTTGGCTGGAGTACATAATTGAGTATTTGACAGTTTGTTATAAAATTTAACGTAAATTGAGTTTTTAACCTAATGAATCTACTCCCAGGTATTTATCCAAATAATAACATATGTGAACCTAAAGAATTTTAAATGAGTATTTCTTGCAACTTTATTGATTAAGCTGGTAAAAAATGGCCATAACTCAAATGCCCAGCAACAATTCAGATAAAGAAATGTATCATCACATGGAAAAACTACTCAGCAATAAGAGAAATGTGATACTGATTGGTGTACATGATATCATGAAAAAAATATCAAAAGCAATATGCTGAGTGAAAGAAGTCAAAGAGAAGTAAATGAAAAAGTAGAAAAGATAAAACCAATCTTTGGCAATAGATTGTCTAAGACTGGCAGGGAGAGAGACATGACTGCAAATTTGCTGTAGGAGCCATTTAAACCCAGTGAAATTGTTCCATAATCGATTGTGGTGATATTATTTCTAGAAACTCATTGGCCTGCACAAGTCAACTGGGTGTATTTTCTTGTATATAAATTACACCTC
This sequence comes from Urocitellus parryii, assembly GCF_045843805.1. NCBI lineage: Eukaryota > Metazoa > Chordata > Mammalia > Rodentia > Sciuridae > Urocitellus > Urocitellus parryii. Next base: position 39,916,197 of record NC_135544.1, read on the forward strand.
AATAAAGCTGATTAAAACATAAAGGCAAAAAAATAGTAAGAGAGCTAATAATATATGTCATTTGGAGACTTATTTCATTCATTCTAAAAGAGAACATGATCTTCCGGTGATGGATTTCAAGGATCAGTTGTTGTGGTTCTATTACCAACTATCCAATTAACTTGGGATGTGACCTGTACAAAATCACTTCACTGCTCTGTTTCTAATTTCTTCTTTTCAATAAGGGAGAATCACTTTGGTCTTTAAAAATAGACTGATAATTTTGTAGTAATTGATGCCACAATACTCATTGCAATGTCAACTTATCCTTCAATGCACCCAGCGCTTATGCTAGAAACAGATTCCATTAATACTTTCCCCATGTTGATCTAGGGATCCAAAGTCTACAAAGTGTAAGTTCACATGAAGAATCTCAGGATAGGTTTAGTATTCATCAGATAGCAGATGTTTCCTTTTCTTTTTTGAATTGTATTTCCAGTGATAATGTCTTCTTGTTAGCGTTTTGTTCTAAGATGGAACAATCTATTTTTTTTTAAGAATTTACCCTTTATTTTACTTATTTGATTGTATATGGTTCTGAGGATCAAACCCAGTGACTCACCCATGTTCGGGGAGCACTCTAACCACTGAGCTATACACAATCCACATTTAATCATTCCTTAGGACCTAATCCATCCCCAAAACACATGTGGCTTTACACAGTTGTTGGCATTGGCTTGTTGTAACAGCAATAAACCAGGAATGTCAAGTGATTCATTGGGATTTGAAGGAAGAGGAGAGAGTAGAAACAAGGAGACATGTTTTAATCTTCTTCATGTCAAGGTAGCAGATTTGTAAGTTTTAGATATTATGAGGATTTTTGGAATCGATCAAATACGAGTATGACAATTTAGAAAGTTAATATCTGAAGTTCTACTTAGAGATAGTACAATGTTTTCTTGTTAATCTTGTTAAATTGAGCTTCATGCTTAGACATCCATTGCTGTTACATATAACCTCCCTTTCCTTCTTGTTTATTCTCCCACAGTATTCCTAACTGGTTTTCTTGCTTCCTGTTTGCCACTCCTTAAAATCTTAGCAGTTTTCAGGCTACAGTGAGATAATTTTAACATGTAATCAAGACCATGATGGAATTCTGATTATAGTTGTTAAGAGTACTTAGAATAGAATATAAATGCATTTTTGAACAAGTGATCTGGTCCCTTCCTGCACCCTGTTTTGTATCAGTGTACTTCATTTTCAACTCTTTAATCCATATTTGCCTGTTTCTGCCTCAGGTCATTTGCATTAAAAATCCTAGCTACCTGGAAAAGATTTTTTTCCAAATATTATATCTTGGTGTTTGTTTATTTTCATTTAGGTCTCAGCTTATATGTCACCTCCATCCATTATCCTTTCATGTCTTCTTTATAGTGTTTCTTTTTTTAAAAAATATTTATTTGTTTATTCTAACTTGCTATACATGACAGCAGAATGCATTTCAGTTCATGGTACATATATAGAGCACAATTTTTCAAATCTCTGTACACAAAGTAGAGTCACACCATTCATGTCTTCATATGAACTTAGGTAATAATGTCCATCTCATTCTACCTTCTTTCCTGTCCCCATGGCCCCTCACTTCCCCTCCCTCCCCTTTGCCCTGCTAAAGTTCCTCTATTCTTCCCATACTCCCCTACTCCCCCACCATCCACATATCAGAGAAAACATTTGGTCTGTTTTTTTTTTTTTCCTTATAGTGTTTCTTACCATCAAAATTACATTTTAACTGATTTATTATCTGTGACCTATAAATTTGACCAGAACAAAGTCTGTGTCACCTTTACTGCTCAGCAACCTCTGCTAGATTCTCCTTTCTTTCTTCTTTTTATTTCCACATTATTTTTGTATTAAGTTTAGTTTCATGATTTTCTAATTACTTTTACATACTTTTTTACATTACCATAAATGCAAATAACATCCTAAAAGATATTTATAATTTTTTAGGGAAATATAATTTTAAAAATTGAAGTTTAAAAATCGCCACATAAAGTGGGAAAATTCTATAAAGGTCAGACCCAAAACTTCCATTGTGATTCAAATCACTAGGTTCCAAAAAGAACATAAAAAAACTTTGAATTTTTTAATAATATGTTCACAACAATTTTAAATGTTAGAATGTCCAGCTTCCTAATTTTTAATGGGGGAATCATTTGAATTTGAATTTTATTAGCCGTTGGCAGGATCATATTATATAAAGTTTTTCACCAAAAATAAGTAGCTAAAGTAAAATAAAGTCTAGAAGAATTAAACATAGATAATTCAACTATATTTTCCACTCTGATTTAATTCAACTTAGCATATTCTAGTTCACTGTCTCAAGACGAAAAAGTGAAGTGCATGAATTTTATAATACAATTTAAATCATAGTATATGTGATAATTAAAAATGTAAGAATGCAATTTTTCAAAAACTTAGTGCCGCAGGGATTCAATAAATACTCTATCCATACAACATTTAGGTAAATAATATTTCAAAATTACTATACCATTTACTTCATCCCAGGAAGATTTGTGAGGCCTATTATTTAAGGCTACAGACAAAATACAGTGGCTTACTTCTACAGAGACTTTTTGAAGCACATTGTACATAATATTCTTTGTGGTTAAACCATTTAAGATGTCTATTATAAGTACTGGTCCAGTGGTTTTGATAATTCTGAGATTTGGAAAATAAAAATGAGGAAAAAATAGTAAAGACCTTTTATAGTTTCAATTTCTAAATAAAACTATATAAAATATTTATATATTTTATTTGCATACATACTTCTCAGAAATTATTTTATGGAGTATTTTCAAGCTGACTTGAAATTTCTTTTACTGAAATTTCTGGACCACATAGAACATTGAGGAAATACTCTTTCAGCATATTATACTTTATTCTTATAAAGCAAACAAAAATAAAAATATATGTGCTTATTATAGGATACAAATATGTATATCTTCTCTGAACCAGAGAAAAATAAGAGACAAAATGTATGTGACCCTAAAAATTTCCTTAGTGATTAATGTTCCATTATTCTGTCAGGCATGGAAGATCTAGGTATCTAAGGAACCTTCAGTACTAGACTTGATTTAGTGTTAGTCTTAAGTTTTAGATGAAATAAGGATCTTGAAGATTATATTCAGTTTGATATACTGAATTATTTTTGGGTTAGTCAGTTTTGCATCACTGTGACAAAATACCTGAGATAAACAACTCAAAAGGAGGAAAAGATTTATTTTGTGTTATTGCTTCAGAAGTTTCAGTTCATGGTGGCTTGGCCCTATTGCTTTGGGCCTTTGGCAGTACAGTACATTAGGGAAGGAGGACACGGCAGAGGAGATGCTCACCTCATGGTTGCCCAGAAGTAAAGAGAGAAAGATAGGAAGGGACTGGGCTTCCAACATGCCCTTCAAGGGCATGCCCCCAATGACCTAACTTACATATAGTAGGCCCACTTCTTAAAGGTTCTACATCTCCCAACAGTACCACACTAGTGAGCAGGTTTTTAACTCATGGGCCTTTGGGGAACATTTGTTAAAGCCAGCACACGACTGAATAAGCATTTTAGGTCACTCTCTCTCTTCCTCCCCCCTCTCTCCCTTTCTCCTCTCTTCCGTTAACCTGCATTTTTATCAATATAATCATTATTTTTAGGTGATCAGTTTTAGGTTTTATTTATTTTTCTCTATTGATTTCCTGTTTACAACTTCATTAGCTTTTGCGTTAATTTTTATTTATTTTTTATTCTTATTTTTATTTAATTTGCTTCCTTTTTCTGATTTCCTTGTGGTTTTGAAGACAAGTCCAATGTAACTTTTACCCTTGTTTTTGTTTTATATGAAGGAAATTAATTTTTCCTTGAGCTGCTTTCAAGATTTTTCTTTTGCATTTGATTTTTGTAGTTGGAATAAGATACACCAAGGTTTAGATTTTGTGACATTTAGCACCTTTAATTTTTTCTAAGCTTCCTGAATCATATGTGTAGTTTCTGTTAATAATTTTGGAAAATTCTAGTCATTCTGACTTTAAATTGTTTCTGTTCCTCTTTTTCTTTCTTCTCTGATATTTTCAACTTGCATAAGTTACATCTATTGTAATCGTCCTACTTTTTCTCTTTTAGATGTTTTTCTCCTTTTATTCTCATTTCTTTCTCTTCTTTTCAGTTTGAGAAACCTCTGTTAATACATATTAAAGCACACTGATTCCTCCCTTGTAATCATCCATTCTACTGAGGAATCCATCCAAATCATCCTTCATTTTAAAATATTTTTTAAATTTCTACTTTTTCCTTTTAATTTTCTTTTAGCCTTTTCATCTTTTGCTTACATTATCACTCTGTCATTCCATGCCGCCCAGTTTCTCCATTAGAACCCTTAGCCTACTAAGGACTAAAATTATTTTGAATTCCTGTTCTTCTATTTAAAAATTTTCTACTCTACCTGAATATGGTTCTGACACTTGCTTTTTCTCTTCAAAGTTGTTTATTTTTTTTTTTTCCTTTTACCTTACCCTGTAACTTTTTATTGATGCTAAACGTGACGTAGCAAGTTTAAAAAGCAGCTGAGTCAAATGGGCCTTTAGTGTAAACTTTTTTGCATCTCTGGCTAGTAGTTTTGATGTGTTTGATGTTTGTTGGAGATCTCAGAGGCTAATGATTTCCTCTAGTGTTTTTGGTTTCATCTCTCCAGGTGACTTTGGTTTCACTAGATACCTTTTCTTAAGGGTGTCTGAGACTTGCAGTTCTTTCCGTTGTGAAGGTAAGGGAGGGCTGAGGGCAAGTGTCTTAGAGTACTGAGTAGGTTTCCATCTCCTAGGGAACCTTTGTCCCTCTACTTTGATCTTCACAAAGGCTTCTCAGCATACCCTCTTCCTCTTGGGTGAGAGAGAAGGAATTGAGGGTACGAGAATTGAATACCTTCCTTCTGCCAGGTCAGTTAAATTCTGATAAACCCAATGTGGGTTAAACTCTAGCAAATTAGTTTTTCTGAAAGACAGGCTTTTGTTACGGAGAACAGAATGCTCTGTATTTATATCAAAACGACTCCTTTCATCCTTTGTGGAGAATTTTCCTTGATTTTTACATTGAAATCCCGATGGAGCTTATGAAACTCTCAAAAGTGTGGTACTGTCTTTAAAACAAGGACTCCACACCTGAGTTTTTAAATCTCAAGCGTTTGCACACTAAAGCCTCTAGCAATTTATCAATCACAGTTTCTATGCTCCTACAGGTGTTGGCCCAGCAACAGGCTTCTGCTCCAAGAAGCAGTTATTTTCTGTATTTACCTCTTTCCAATTTTCAGGGTGGCAGATTGCCCTGAGATCTCAATTCTCTAATGGATAGAAGACAAATTGTTGGCTTCTGTTTATTGAAGCTTTTTCTGTTTTGTTGGGATTGAAGTGATGACTCCCACACTCTTTATCTGTCAGACAGAAGACTAAGCCACATTTTATACATCAAAATTATTCTCTCTAGGGCTGGGTTTGTGGCTCCACAGTAGAGCACTCACCTAGCACGCACGAGGCCCTGGGTTCAATCCTCAGCACCACATAAAAATAAATAAAATAAAGGTATTGCGTCCAACTACAACTAAAAAATAAATATCTAAAAATAATTATTCTCTCTAAGAAAAATATTTCCTGATTATAACAACAAGTATGAATGTGAAACTTACGATATACAGAAAAATACAAAAATAGAACTAATTGCCTTTCATTATCATATTGCTTTGATAAAAATAGTTATTTTTGTTCATAGTTTCTGTTTTTCCTTTGCATAACCGTGTGATCCCAAGTTTACTTTCTTTTTTAACTTACTGCTTTTCATTTAACAATATAACTTGTATTTCCAAAATATGCAAATAATGTCATATTATTCTCTTACATGGATAGCCTAGAATTTGCTATGAAAAACACCTACTGTTGATGATTCATCATATTCACATTTTTCAGTGTTATCAGTTGATTGGCAATCAATATACTTCAAATACTTGCTGAGTCTGATTATTTCCTTATAGTGAATTCCAAATAAAAAAAAGGAATTTCTGCTTTAAAGGTAAAAAATACTCTCAAAGATTTTGGTTTTCTTTCTTAAATCACTCCTTGAAATGTTTTGTTATTTACTCTATCAATTTGAAGAGAAGGGTTATTTATGACTATACATATCAATTTGGCTACAAGCAGATCTGAAGCTACTCATCGAGGCCAATTGTACTGAATTATTAGAGGAAGGATTTGTTTAGGGATTGGGCAGCCTCTTCTCCACTAGACCCTCCTACTCGTATTGGCTTAATATACCTGAATACTTTATATGTGTATGTGCCCCTTAAAATATAGAATGATATCCTACTCATTCAACTTCTGAACATGAATAAAGGGGTACATTAATGAATGAATGCAGGGGAAAGTTGGTGTAACTGATAAACTCTCCTCCTCTTCCCCACTATTCTTCGTATGCAATTCCAAAACAGGGCATATCCTGGGAAGGTATAGGCTATGCCAGCACGGAAAGCTGGTATCCTGTTTAGTCAATGTGCATTAGCATATGCTGTAAGGACAAGGGCTATCACATCAAACAAGAAGCCCAACAGCAAGGTAGGTGCAGAGCTTCGTCACTTGAGTGGTTGAGTGATGTCTTCATCGGATCTACTCTACTTTACACCTTTCTGGTGCTGCTCTCTTCAGTTTTGCAGCTTAGGCTTATGCAACCACAAATGAGGGCTTAGCACTTCTATACAAGAAAAGATGGAAGAACAGCGAAGCTAAACCAACAGGCTCTTATGGGGATCACATGAAGGATGAGAGATCCTTCTCAGGAAGATAGCCACACTTCAGTCATGAGCCATACTTAATGGTTAGTCCTTACTCCAGCCAATTCTTAGCAAGGGTGAAAGTTGTACATATATTCAGGTCATCTCTGTTCCTCCAGGAATATATATGAGATCAACTTCCTGTGAGACATATGAATATGCAAAGGAAGGTGAGAGCTTTTGCAGGATCAATGTGTGGTGAGGGAAAAAAGAAAAAAAGAAGATCATGTGTTGGGTGGTAACAATTTTCCTGTTTTGCACTGTCACCCTGTGGCTTTAGTTCCTTTTAAGGTAAAAGTAGAACAGTTTCACTCCTTACAACATTATCTTCTAGTGGTAAATTTGACCATCCTCATAAAGTATGCTTTTATGCTTTTGAGCGAGAATTCCAGTCCTCATGTGGATCACCAGTGAACCATATATATGAATTGCAAATTTGTCTTAAGCTACAACTAAGAGGAGTTTCAAATAGCACAAACAATGTTGTTTTTCTCTTGCATTATGAAGCACGGCCAGTACATGACTAGTTTGTGTCCCTAGCTGGCAACCAGTGGTACTTCAAATGGATATCTACTGTGTCAATCAGTGTCAAGAATACAGATCAATCATTTGGGAAACATTTTAATTTGTTACCTTCTTATTTTGTTTTTATTCAAAGGGTGGTTGCTTTTAGGAAAAGATGCCTTCCAAGTCTGCTCTGTTCCACTCTGTTTTACAAGGAAGCAGACTGAGAACCACACTGAAGAGAAGCTGATCAGCTCTTGCTGTCCTGAGCCTGGAATTCAACCCAGCCTCTCCTTGAAAGGTCTGTTTTCTTATTGTTCTGTGTTAATTTCAATTCACATTTTACAGAGTATAGGGCATTTTAAAAACTAGAAAAACACTGTGTCAACTTGATTTCGGAGTTGCTATAAAACTTTAATGGTGCTGACCCTTTTATATCACTTTGTAAAAAAAAAAAAGCAAAACAAAAAAAATTAGTTCAACGGAGTGACACTTTACTTAGCTTAGGTTTTATCTCATTTAATTTTATGGCAATTTTTAAAACTCTTTAAAGTTTATAGCGCAATTAAACTATGTTCTCAGGCAGAGGAAATGCACACACACACATGCACACATACAAAAGAATAAGCTAAGTAATAATTTCTAGATATCAGGCTTATTTTTACTATTACTTATACAAATTATATGAGCATTTGTTCTGTGAAACAAGTAGTTTCTGGTGCAAATAAAATGAATTTTTTTGTCAAAGAAATATTCATATTTTTGTTAGAGAATGACAGAGCAGCTTATTAGATTGGTCGATGGATTAATTGTGAATTTAAATGATCCTTTCCTATTGTTTTTCATTTGAATTGCTGCTGATTTTGCAACATAGAACATTACATTAGATTGAATTTAATACCCTAGTATTAACATGGTCTTTAAATGATAATGTGGCACTATCTAAGAAATCTAATCAAATATTGAATCTGTTAAAGTTGATTTCATGTTGGAATATACTTGAGAACATCTTTAGAGATTAGGAGGATGAAAATATTTGAAAAATGTTCCAAACTATTAATTAAACAAAAAGCATACATTTTATAAATGTAAATATGGATATTTCTATGAAATGAGTTTTACAAAAAAAAACCCAGCATAAACAAGTAAATTATAAGTAAAAATATACACGTGTTTATTTCTAGAAATAATAATTCAAGTTTACAACTCTGACCTCTTTAACAATTCAAATCTCTTTAAAAATCAGTTTTGATTTTTTTCATTATGAATTAAGACTGGGGAAAGAAATCCAGTGGTTTTCTTGTATTTCTTAAAGGACAGTTAATAATGTTACGACTTATTTGTGTGGGCCTTTTCCCAAAGTAGTCCAAATTTTTACATGGAATACAAGTGAACAGAAGCTTTTCGTTAATGCATAAAGCATAATACTGCAACTATTATAATTATGTCACTATAACTACAGATAATATCTGATGAGCACTAAATATATATTCTCTCAATCATGTTTCACAGAACAAGTACCTAATATAAATTTTTCTTAAGATATATGTGTCCATTTTCTCAAAAGTTTCCAGGATTTTTGTTGTGCAACATTAGTGAAACATCTATTCTTATTTAAAAGGCATGTCTAATATTCTCTTAATAAACTACAGCATGAGAAAAAATTGACAAAGCATCAAAGTTTCAAATGAAATATACCTTTCTTGGAAAACTTCATTTGCAGCTGTCAGTCTCACTTTCAGAGATCCTGCCCTTGAATGTTCCCATTATACTCCTATAGATGATTGACTTTATAAATTTATGTATCTATAAATATTCTTTAATATGTCTTCTTGAAGGAATATTCATTTACTCCTTGCTATATCAGGAAAAAAATCTCAATATTGTCATCTTCGATTACCCCATTTCAAAGGTTATTTATTTAATTTTTTTTTGGAACCAGGGGCTGAACTCAGGGGCACTCAGCTATTAAACCACATCCCCAGCCCTGTTTTGTTTTGTATTTTATTTAGAGACAGGGTCTCACTGAGTTGCTTAGAACCTTGCCATTGCTGAGGCTGGCTTTGAAATCAGGATCCTCCTGTCTCAGCCTCCTGAGCAGCTGGGATTACAGGCGTGCACCACTGTGCCTGGCTTTGAAGTTGATTATTTTTAAAGTCTTCTATCAGTTTCCTCTTAAACATTAATTTCTAGAGGTAGATAATTAATTTTGCTCCATAAATTTATGCAGTAACCTCTTCTCTCCTATCAAAGAAGATTAAAAAGAACTTCCGAGCTACCTTCTTCTTCCAGAATGTTTTAGTCAACTTTTCTGACCCTGTGATTGAAAGACCTGAGAAGAAAAATGTTTAGAAGAGGAAAAGTTCATTTGGTGCTCGCAGTTTCAGAAGTCTCAGTCCACAGATGGCCAACTTCTCTGCTGTGTGTCACAGGCAAGAAAGAACATCATGGTAGAGGGCATGGTAGAAGGAAGCGGGAGGGGACAGGGCCACCAAGAAGCAGAGTCAAAATATGAACTCCAAAAGGCCAACCCGGATGACCCACCTCCTCCAGGTATTCCCTACCTGCCTACAGTTACCAGCCAGTTAATCCCTAGCAGGGGATTAATGTCCTGATTAGGTTAAGGCTGTCAATCATTTTATCTCTAAACTTCCTTGCACTGTGTCACACAAGAGCCTTGGGGGTCACCTAATATTTAAACCATACCACCATGTAATTTCTAATGGTTTTTAGCAACTTCATAATTTTTACATTGTCAAGGCCTTCAGTATTTGTGATTTGATCACTATAATTTTTCCCACTTTCTCTAGTTAATTTCTTAAAAATGTTCACGACATTTATAATTATGCTTAGATAAACATTAGTTTTACAGAATGTGTTAATTAGATGATGCTTGAAAGTACCAAAGTGTGATAATGACATTAGTACCCCCAAATCAGAAAGACATTTAGAAAGAGGAAGAAGACCAATAGTTCAAGAATTAATGAGAAGAACCCTGGAATGCTTTGGAAAGAAATCCCAAGATAGAGCAGTATCCCTCACTCAATTGAATTGTTGTAGTGTATTTTTAACAGTGGATCAATTTTTTTTTCTATCTATAAGAAAGAATAAAGGCATTTGGAAACATTGTTTTTTAAAAAAGATTTTATGTAATGAAGGTCACTGTCTAAAGACAAATGAAATATAATGTACTATTTAAAAACAATGGAGACTCTAAGGAACTCGAAATACATACAAAACAGCCTTTTCTTAAATGGTTATTACATTCTAACAAAAAGATTTTTCACTTTTCCAAAGGCTCTTCTATCATTTATTAGCTATTTTATTTTCTATAAATATGATTTTTATGTCATAATACCAATGTGATATAGTACCTGCTATAGGTTTTCATTCATTTTTTCCCTCAGTTTTATTAAATTTGCTTATAAAATGCAAAAGAGAAATTTTCTTTGCTATTACAGAAATATTTTAAGTTGCTTAATGACTGCTCTAGAAATAACAATGTATTCGATTTTGAATATCTCATTGAAAATTATCTGAAACTTTCTTTGTTTAGAATTTTTTTCTTCTTTTAGGTAAATATGACAGTAGAATGTATTTTGACATATCTTACAAAACAGAGTATAACTTCCCATTCTTGTGGTTGTACAAAACATGGAGTTACACTGGTCATATATTCATAAGTGAACATATGAAAGTTATAACTCATTCATACTATCATCTTTCCCATTCTCATCCCTCTTCCCTTCCCCCTATTTCCCTCATCCAATCCAACAAACCTTCACTCCTTCCTGCCCGAAGCCTATGGAGAGTCAGCGTCCTCATATCATAGAGAATATTCTGCCACTGTTTTGAGGTTAGCTTATTTCACTTAGCATGATGGTCTTAGTTCCATCCATTTATTAGCAAAGCCATAATTTCATTCTTCTTTATGGCTGAGTAATATTCCATTGTGTATAATTTTTCAGAAAAATAAAAAGAGGCACAGAGACAAGATGCAGAGTCAGGAAAGATGGCAGAATGGCAGAATGGACAAGCTGCCAGCTTTATTTATATCAATAGGTTACATTAGGTCATTGGCATCAATGATATATTATTGTTCATTGTGTCATTAGGTAGGTTACAGAGTTAGCAATATTATGCGGCTTATTTTTCAATTATATACCATAGTGGTTGCAATGTTCAATGTTAGGAGCTTGGTTAACTCTTAAGAAAGTCCATTGTTTAAAGTTACTGTTATTGGGCAGGTTCAGGAGTACCAGAGCTTGGTGAAACATTGTGGTTGCCTAACAAGAGAGTTTCTTTATTCCCAGGAGCTGTGTGCCTGAGATCAAGTTTGGGGCTGATAAGAGTCTAAGACAGATCCTCCTCATGCAGGGCATTGCTAAAGCAGCCGGCCAGCTCCTAGCAGTCAGGCATTCTGTGCCTTTGCACAGAAAGTTCCTTAGCTACCAAGTCTGCCACAGTCATGATGCTAACAGAGATCCTAATCCCAAACACAGAACCCCTACAATATGTACCACATTTTCTTTATCCATTCACCTATTAAAGGGCACCCAGGTTGGTTTCATAACTTAGCTATTGTGCATTGAGCTGCTATAAGCATTAATCTCCTTGCATCATTGTAGTATGCTGATTTTAAGTCCTTTCAATACATACCAGGGAGTGGGATAGCTGCGACAAATGGTGATTTCATTCCAAGTTTTCTGAGGAATATCCATACTCCTGTCAATAGTGATTGTACCAATTTGCAGTCCCACAAGAAATGTATGAGTTCACCTTTTTCCCCACATCCTCATCCACATTTAGTGTTACTTTTATTCTTGATAATTGCCATTCTGACTGGAGTTGAGATGGATCTCAGTATAATTTTTATTTGCATTTCTCTAACTGCTAGTGATGTTGAACTGTTTAACTGTTTTTTTATATATATATTTGTTAACCATTCATATTTCTTCTTCTGTAAAGTGTTCAGTTCCTTTGCCCATTTATTGATTGGATTATTTGGCTTTTTGCATGTTAAGTTTTTTGAGTTCTTTATATGTCCTAGAGATTAATGGTCTAGAGGTGCAGGTAGCAAAGATTTTCTCCCATGCTGTAAGCTCCCTTTTCATGTTATTCATTGTTTTTCTTTGCTGTTTAGTTTGATAAAACCTTATTTGTTGATTCTAGATTTTACTTCTTGTGCTTTAGGTGTTTTGTTGAGGAATTCAGTATCCTAAGCTGACATGATGAATATTTGGGTCTTCTTTTTATTCTAGAGATGCAGTGTCTCTCTAGTCTAATGCCTATGTCTTTGATGCATTTTGAGTTGAGTTTTGTGCAGGGTGAGGATAAGGGTCTAATTTTATTTTATTACATTTCCAGTTCTCCCAGCACCATTTGTTGAAGAGGTTATTTTTTCTCCAATGTATGTTTATGGTGACTTTGTATTATACAAATGTATTTATTCAAACTTTCTTTACTAGTTACTTTGAAAATAAATTTTATACAAAAGTATCTTCAAATGAAAACTTTACTTGAAATCTTCCATTTTATTTGAGTGTATTAAAGTCTTTGTAATTATGATATTGCTTTTCCTATGCTATAAAACATTCTGTTTTTTTTTTCCTGGTGAGTCAAACTTGAGAAAAGGAAAATAGCTCATTATCAATGAATATCTCTTGCTTTCTTGGATTAAGCTTTGAAATTATATCACCAAAATACCACTGTTTGAGGGTTCACAAAACGAAAAATCATAAAATATTTATAGCTTTATAGGTAGTATATTATTACATTGGGCACTTGGACATTTAGTTTTCCAACTATGTCAAGATAATATGCAACTAATCCATACATGACAGTTCCAAATATTTTATAACAGTATAAAGGAGATAAAATAGAAATATCCATTTAAAAAAGTGTACATGATCAATGGCAGTAGTTTAAAAGCAAGAAGCACCCTTCTTATAACATATATCAATTTTAAAAACCAAGGAAAATAATCTCAGAAAACACACACAATTATTCAATTACTCCATTTAGTCAATTTACTTTACTCATTAGGAGGGAAATACTTGTTTTTTAGTGAACATGGGATAACTTTCTTTTTGGAATTTGAAGTTTTCCAAAAGAACTTGCTCTGTGTTTGAATTTAATTATGTGTATGGTATTGAGTACTTAACTAAACATGACTCCCAGTGTGCTCCCAACATGATCAACTGTACCCAAATTTATCTAGTTGTATCCACGTCTAACTAGGCATTTAAAATCTAGCATATTCACATAATTTTATATCTATTAATATATCTGGGGCTGGGGATGTGGCTCAAGTGGTAGCGCACTCACCTGGCATGTGCAGGGCACTGGGTTCGATCCTCAGCACCACATAAAAATAAAATATAAAGATGTTGTGTCCACTGAAAACTAAAAAATAAATATTAAAAAATTCTCTCTCTCTTAAAATAATCTATATCTATTATATTTATATGTATATATTTATATCTATATTCATCTATCTTGATCACTATATATCTCTATATATTTATTGTAAATATGTATTTGTTGTAAATACATATATTTATATAGATCACTATATATCAATATATATTTAATGCAAATATATATATACACATATATATGTATATGCATATGCAATATATATATTTATTCCATTATTCCACCCAAACTTAATTGGGTGGTAACTGCTGGTAAATGGATGGGACTCCAGCTCTCTCTCTTGCTCTATTCTTATGTTAGACTATTTTTCCCAGGACAGAAATATCTGGGGACATATATCAGGTTAAAATAATGATAGCAAATCAGCTCTGTTTTTTCCTGTGTCTAATTGTGCTCACCCCGTAAGAACTCCAGCTTCCTCTAATTTCTCTCAATTGGTTTAGGGATCTTCTGGGAGTAGGGTATATTTGTGTAGGGACTGCATCTTTCACAGCAGTGGAATTTGTGATTTTCTTCTGCTTCCTGAGCTAGAGAGGAATATCATTTATCGCCACTGACACTTCACAGCTGCCAACAAAACCATTTCAAAGCCAAATGCCCTTGCCCACTCTAATTTTTCCATTCTGGATATAGGCTATTTACACCATTGGGAGATGACTATGTTTTTTTTGTAGAATTTCTAGTTGTCCTGTAGGAATCCTAAACAGGGAACAAATGTTCCATTTCTTAAAGAATGCCACTTAAAGTAGAAAGCACATAGCCTACTGCTCTTTTTATTATTCCTTAAGGAAGTTTTATAAATCAACTTTATATTAAAGTATAATTTGCATGCGATAATATGCTCCCATCTAAAAAAATGCAGTTTGATGACTTGGAGATGTAAAATCTCATGTGCATTACTCTGCTAGGGCTGCCATAACATAAGACTACAGAGTAAGTTGAACCCCTAGCAGGACAACAGAAACCTGTTTTCCACAGACTAGAGGCTAAAAATCCAAAGTCACAGTGTCAGCAGGTTTGGATTCTTCTGAAGGCTCTTTCTGGATTGCCAGTGGCCACCATTGGCATCTCATGGCCGTTTCCCATCTGTGTGCATCTGTGGTGTCTCTGCCTCTCTTCACATCACCAGTCCTATGGAATTAAGACCTCTCCCTCTATTCTGTACCATTGGTCCACCCGCCTGTTTTGGTACCTTGAACAGACACTTCTCAGAGGAGGACATACAATCAATCAACAAGTACATGAAAAAATGCTCACCATCTCTAGCAGTCAGAGAAATGCAAATCAAAACCACCCTAAGATACCATCTCACTCCAGTAAGATTGGCAGCCATTATGAAGTCAAACAACAATAAGTGCTGGTGAGGATGTGGGGAAAAGGGTACACTTGTACATTGTTGGTGGGACTGCAAATTGGTGCAGCCAATTTGGAAAGCAGTATGGAGATTTCTTGGAAAGCTGGGAATGGAACCACCATTTGACCCAGCTATTCCCCTTCTCGGTCTATTCCCTAAAGACCTAAAAAGAGCATGCTACAGGGACACTGCTACATCGATGTTCATAGCAGCACAATTCACAATAGCAAGACTGTGGAACCAACCTAGATGCCCTTTAATAGACTAATGGATAAAAAAAATGTGGCATTTATACACAATGGAGTATTACTCTGCATTAAAAAATGACAAAATCATAGAATTTGGTGGGAAATGGATGGCATTAGAGCAGATTATGCTAAGTGAAGCTAGCCAAGCCCTAAAAAACAAATGCCAAATGTCTTCTTTGATATAAGGAGAGTAACTAAGAACAGACTAGGGAAGAAGAGCAGGAGAAGAAGACCAACATTAAACAAGGAGGAGAGGTGGGAGAGAGAAGGGAAATTGCATGGAAATGGAAGGAGACCCTCAGGGTTATACAAAATTACATACAAGAGGAAGTGAGGGGAAAGGGAAAAATAATACAAGGGGGAGGAATGAATTTCAGTAGTGGGGGTAGAGAGAGAAGAGGGGAGGGGAGGGGAGGGGAGGGGGATAGTAGAGGATAGGAAAGGCAGCAGAATACAACAGACATGAGTATGTCAATATGTAAAGCAATGAAGTGTAACTGATGTGATTCTGCAAGCTGTGTACGGGGTAAAATGGGAGTTCATAACCCACTTGAATCAAAATGTGAAAAATGATATATCAAGAACTATGTAATGTTTTGAACAACCAACAATAAAAAAAAATTAAAAAAAGACCCCTCCCTCATAACTTCACTTTACTCCATTGCTTTTTTAAGGGCCCTGTTTCCGAATACAGCCACATTGGGGGTTATCTGCTTCAACACATGAATTTGGGGGACTATAATTCAGTCCACAACACCAGGCAACTACCTTTACAATCTAAAGAATGACTCCATCAAATTATTTTTTTTTTCTACTCAGATTTGCAATTATTCAGCTGCCACCCAACATTGCCCCCATATAATAACTTTAATTTCTAGAATTTCATTTGAAGCAATCACTGTGTGTGTGTGTATGTGTGTGTGTATGTATATATAGAGAGATTTTTTTCAGTCTGTTTCCTTTAAGTCAATATTCACCTGTTTTTAAGATTCAACTGTATTTTTGCTTATAAGACTTTTTGTGATTGAATAATAGCCAAATATATGAAGTTATTGCAGTTTGTTAATATATTGACCTATTGATGGTTATTGGTTAGTTTTTAGTTTTTGGCAAAAATAAATAAAACTTTTTTGAGTAATGCAGGGGCACATTTTGAGAAATGAATTGTGAGGTGATTTACTTGTGTGAATGTTGTACAGTGTACTCCTATAAACCAAGATAAGTACAATGTTACTAAGTGATAATCTTATGAGATCATCATAGTTTATAAGCTCCATCATTAGCCAAAGTGTTACCATGTGGCACATGACAGTATTGATGTTTAAATCCTTGGATACAGATTTTCACGTCACTTGTAAATACCTATGGTTTATAGGTCAAATGATGACTGTATATTTAATGTGTTAAATAAATGGTTAATGCATGCTTTACTTTATATATAAAACATTGTTAAATTGTCTCCCAAAGTAATTGCAATATTTTTCATTAAGAAGGCTATCATTTTCCTACAAAATTAACTTTGTGCATTTATTAAAAATAATTTGACAATATTAGTGTTAAATTATTTATAGTCCCTTTAATATATATTTATTTACTTGTTTTTATGCCAATACCACTATATCTTAATTAATTGTTTTTATGGTATATATTTTAAAATGATATAAGTTCTCTATATCTTTTCTTATTCAAACTATTCCTGGCTCTTCTAGATTATTTTTGTTACCATGGAAAGGTCAGCACTTCCTTTGAAAAAGTGCAATGATAATTCTAATTGTGTTAAACTGGTAGATAAATTTGGAAAAATTTTCTATCTTAAGAATAATGGGCTTCCCAATACAGAAATAAGATATTTTATCCCATTTAATTTCCCTCACAATAGATTGTTGGAAAGGGAGAATATTTTAATTTTGTAAGATAATTATGGCTGTGTTTTTTTGATACTAAACCATGACTGCACCAGTGGTAGTTACTTAAGGCCTAAATGCAGTGTTAATATGTAAACATATAAAAGATACATTTTATTATGCTCTATTAAAATTCACAGATCCATTTGACACTTTGAGTAGATTGTTTTATTTATGCATGATCCTGTGATATACATTGGTCACAAAGAAAAATTTTGGCTCACTGAATATTACAAATTTTCCAAGTGTTGGTGCATTTTATTACATCATATTTTGGGGAGGAATTTCATTATGGACATCTTGCACGCCTATATTTCTTGCCGAGTGTGCAAAAGTTGCAAGACTATAACCTCAGGTTCTTTCATGTGAGCAACTGGATTGTGTATGCAGGTGGAAGCCTGAGAAGTGAGGTAATGTATCACAGGAATGTAGCACTATATATAGATGTAGAATTATATAATAATTAGGGTCTATTACACTGGTTTCCATAAACTCAGGGTTTCTTTCCTGTGGTGGAGCCAGTACGTGTGCTAGCTGCATCATCTTATGGTACTGGAGACAAAGCAATAAGTGAAACTATACTAGTTTTCTTGCAGAAGTATTTCTCTTAGGGATGGAGTCCATCATGTCTAAGTTAGTGGCTCTCTTGTCTTCTGGTAACATCCACAGAATGTGTAAGCCCAATTTACAATCTTACACAGTTGTTTTGGGAGAAGATATCCTGCTTCTAGCTCCATTTCACACTGTCAAATTTATTAAAGTTCTGTGACATTCAAATAGTTCTGGCAGTCATGGCTTTCTGTTGGGGGCAGGAGAAAAGGCTGATCAGTGGAACTGGTAGCAGACATGTTGATCAAATTGTCTGAACTGTAGGCAATAAGTTGTCTTCTGGTTTTTGCCTATCATTGATGTATTGGTTGTTTTAAGGTAGTTATCAGGAGGCAGACTCAAAGACATGTTTCAGATTAGAGCACTTGAAATGGAGAAGATATTCTAAATTGTTTTCTGTACATTAATCCTACCATAGGGTATCTTAATTTCAATGAATGGGGTTAGAGGAAATTTACAAAGAAGCTTCATAGGCTATGAAACCCAAAATTATATACAAAATATATAATCTTGATGTAATATAATCCATACATCCATTTATGAGATTAGTAAAAGTATCCGTGATTCTAAGAAAATTCAACAGACTATAAAGAATCTATTCTTTATAGGAAACCTAAAATAGTTTACAGAACTTGTAGAAATGTATTTTAAATTTTAGGAATAAATTTTAATTTGTTTAAATTCATCAAAGTGTATTGTATATGTAAAAATAAAGACACATACACACACACACACGCACACACATACACACACACACACACACTTCCTGTATCTATTCAATTTCATTTTATAAATCCAGAATGTGGCAACAGCTTCAGTCAGTAGTCTAATACTTTTAATGAGTGGTGGGATTTAAGAGTGATTAAGAAATTCATTTGTAATTGTGCTCTCAGTACATATTCATCATTGAAAGACCTACTTTCTTCCAACTTGGATTTTTAAGCAGATTTTCCCCCAAAATAATCATAAACTTATAAATGTGGAAAGCTCCAGTGAGGGTCCTCTTAGCCAAAACAGCTTCTATGGAAACTCAGAAATCCCCTCAAGGGACTTCTGTGTCTGCTTCCCACATTATTTGAAAGCTTTAGCATGATAGCACTACAAATGCAAAGACAAAGTAATTTTAATACTTGCAAGCTGGGAAAAATGTACTACCATAATGGAGAAATCTTGAGTCTTTAATGTTTATAGTATACATTTATTCTTATCTCTGTAGAGCCAATCTTCTAAATCCCTCATTTTGGCTAAATTCATTATCTAATATTCCATGTTTTGTTCTAATGATAATCTAATGATTAAGACATATTGCTAATAACTCAAGACTGGGCTTCATATTGATAAATAATAGGTAGTTGCAGAATTGGCTGTTTCTGTGGTCAGTTGACAGTGAACAGAAACAGGGCTAAAGCGTACTAGATGGTAGGGAATCGGAAGTGCACATACATGTTCAAATTAAATATGTTTATACCAAGATACATAACCATAAATTGAACATAATTTTAAATGTCTTTTATTTCTGTAAAGATAAAGGTAGCACACATTTCCATGTGTTTCAAGTAGAATTTCTGTGTGTGATATTTGATATCATGAGGAAAATATGTCAAGTACATCTTCATCAAAATTATAAAGTGCTGCTTCTGGTCACTTTCTCCACATTTTGTGACTGAGTCCTGCCAACCTTATTTGGATCGAATCCAATCGTGTTTGAGGGATCAGTGGGCAAGCTGTTTGCTCTCTGGATTTTTAGTGCTAATGCAACTGAACAAAGAATTAGCCCCTCTGGAAGGCAGAAGCCTAGTCAGTAGCTTTTAAGTGAAAGATGAGCAAGTCATGTGAAATCTTTGCAGAGAGGGAAATCTGCTGCCCTATGTGCTGTCATGGCAACCTCTCCTAAGATGCACTTAGTGTTTTGAGAAGTTGGATTTTCCCATGGAGTATTCTAATGTCCCAGAAGGCATATGGAAGGGTGCTTTCAATTTTGATCCATGTGTTTCCCAATTTTTGTATGAAAGTATTTTTTAAAAGTTATTTTTTTTAAAAAAATAGCATAATCTAAAACATACTGATTTGATGTTCTATTTTCAAAACTGCCCTATCATTATTTTGATGTTCCATTGGACTGTGAATTTTTCCTAGATTTAAGAAAAAAATTTCCTTCAGTACAATAAAATATCGAACATGATTGTTATTATAGATTAAAATTGCTTTTACATGTCTAATGCATCTATCAGTCAAAATAAGCGGTCATGGGTATTAATCTAACAGAATATGTTGCTTTGGCTCAAATAAAGAATCCCAATGTTAAATTAGAATTGCACACTTTGAAAATGACATCTTCCTGGCAGCTTCTTTAGACTCCTCATTAAGTACCTATAGAGATGTCAAATGATCAAAATCCACAAAGTTATAGAAAACTAAAAATTAAGGGGAAAAAATCCACTAGCACCAGAACTGTGAATAACTTTCATCAATTTCAGGTTGATTGAATAGAATTGGAAAGAACAATCTGGGAACTAACATGCTATGCTTGTTCTTGGAAAATAATAGGACCAATTTCCTGAAAATGAATAGAAGGCCCTGGATGAATCAGAAGAGAATTGTGGCAAGCCAGAAGGCTACCTTCCTCCTACTTACCTGCCCCCCGGCCCCCGCCCCCCCCCCACATTGATTGGTGATTTAAACATTTACAAAATGTTTCTCTAGCCATTTTCAGATTTAAACTCTTATTCACCATTAAATAAAATTATTACCTTCTATGTGCCAGGTTCTGCAGGGGATAAATTATATTCAGAAGAAAAAGCCTTCTCGCAATGCATTCTGGAGCAGATACCTCCCACAAATAAAGTGATAGGTGATAGTAAAATGATAAAAGTCCTCCATGGTGTGCATCATATGGCTTAAAATTTTTCATTTACATCTATATCCTGAATAATAGGAGTAACAATAATTGAAGATGGTCTTTTTGTAGAACTATGGAATAAACTGGATAAAAATTTATGTTTCACTCTACTTGACTAGAAGCTAAAGATTTAAATTGGTATTTGGGTATGTTTTCAGTAGGGATTTCATTGAATGAAAGACACTTTGTCAGGAATATGATAGAAGAGAGTCAAATAATTGATAAGTACTTATGCTAAGCAAATTTCAAATTCCCTTAAAATACTTTACTTCTGTGATTGTGAACAAATATAAGGAGGGTGAGAAAGTATTTCTGTTTGCTTCTAGATCCATTGGCTGTGATTTTTAAAATTATTTTTTATTTTTGGCTTAATTATCCTTCAGTGTGGTACATTGGCAGCAATTTCAAAACTACTTAGCTGTAGACATTTCCAAAATGTTAAAACTGAAAAGCAATTTACATACTATTCAATCTAAGCACTATTTGATAGTAAAAAGTGGTATTTAGAAAGGTTAGTTTATTGCCCAATGTCAATGAGCCTCTGAGCTAAACAATGTGTTTGTCTGAAAGGGCCTCCATATGTAGGGAAGTGTAAGATAGCTTGATGTGCAGGTTGCAGAATACTTATAAATAAGGAACTGAGACTTAGCCAATATTAGTAACTGACCCCAAAATCAATCCCAGGCTGAAGGTTGCTAAATTGTGTCCAAACAAAGCAAACACCATATTGCACTAGTCAGGTAATTTCTGCATATCACTATCTGTGTTTTGGTTGTAAAAATAGCCTGTCACATGGCAATGGGCCCCATTCTAAACTATATTTTGTCAGAAATGATGTTTGATTCTAGATACTTTTTGTTCCTCGTGTGCAATTCTTTAAATTAAACTGGTTTCAATTTGATTTACTAACAGGGACTAAACAATGAATAAGACATATGTCTAATATTGTGTAGCTGTTAATTTCTTATTCTGTCATGCTTCTGGATAGAAGTGAGATGGTTAATGACTCTGTTCATGACATCGTCATATGCTATATAGAAGTATAAAAGTTATCTTGGAACTCTGGAAGTGAAGAGCACTTCTAGAGTTTGAAGTAATAGGAGTGGAAAAGAGAATAGTTAGCAACACCTGAGATATACAATCAGTAGTTTGTGTTTTAGTACATGTGCTATGAGAAAAAAAAAGATGTGTAATTTGTATAGTAAAAATGTAGGATTTGGGAATAATAGGAGGATTGGTGTGACAAAGTATTTTAAGAACTCTTGAGGATGGTCATTCTAGATTTGTTTAAATTATTCATGAAAAAAATCAAAATTAATTTGTCATGTTGTCATTCAGATAGATAAACCTGAATTTCATTGTGGAATCCAGTTATGAAAAACAATTATTTAATAACTACAAACATATTAATAATAGGCAAAACTATGTCTAAATGTCATTGTTCCAGATCCAGAGTTTGGAGCTTGAGGGAACCAAAAGTTGTATTGAAAACCTGGGGGACACTCTTGGTAGGAGGCAGGTAGAAAAATTTCTCCAACTGCTGGTGTTTCCTTCCCCATGGGGAGAGGTCATCTGGCACAACACTCCAACCTATTACTTCCCTTTCGGCTCTTCCTCCATCAGACTTTGAAAGGAGACGTGACCATGAATATCTTGACTATCTCAGTCATAGTCACTTTTCTTCTGGGGTGGTTCAGACTCATAGAAAACATATATTTTACCCTGTTCTGTGCTTAGGATATTGACTCTACTATAGTTCTGTCTATTGGTAAAGCCACATCTTCTGATATTAAGTTATTAGTATTACATTCTTATTTATTTCTTTTTATGCCTGCCTGATATTTTACATTATTTTCACAATAATGTCATATTTTCAGAAGTTAAAGACATATCACTAATAGGGTTCTTACAAACTAAAAAAAAAAACAAAAACACAAACATATTAGGAGCAGGCAGAGGATGCAGGGGCCATGAACTAGATTGAAAAAATATTATTTCAGAGATAAGAGTTACAGGATTTTCTATAGTTGTAGTAGTGAGGTCTTTGGAATTGAAGATCAAGGGAACAAAGAGCAACTTACCTCTAGTAATCTCCTAAACACTCTCTCTAAGAAGGGCTTTGACCCTAATGAGCATGTCACTTTTCAGAACTTACATGTTATGCCACATGGTAGGTTTTCTTAAAACCAACCGTCTTTGTATTTCCTCTATGAAACATATGCAAAATCCCATCAAGCTTATGGAAACTACTCAAGTAGTAACTTAGTAATTATATGTGTATGTGCTGGGACAAATACATCTTAATTAAACAATTTAATGAAAACTCATACATGTTCTAGATATTAGATGCACCATTGTTAATACACCTTCATTTCAGTTTCATAAGATATGTGGAATGACAAGTAGCTCTTTGATGTACTTACATTTATTGACTTTCTATTAGATCAGTAAATGTTCTGGTACAACCTGTACTCCCATGTGAAAAGAGAATGAGCTAGCAATTCGCATCTTATATTTGATAGTCACTTATAAATTTGAGACAGCTATTATTTTTCCTTTCTGAAAGCATTATACCACTAATATCAAAAAAGGTCAGGGTCTCATAATACATATGAAATTAGAGTTCATTTTAATAATAATATAATAATCTAAATGCCACTATGCATATTCAAAGGTCAGTTTTAACACTTTTACCTTTGGGGTGAAGTCATAAAACTTTAAATCCCACCCCCTGAAAGTAAGGGCAATAAATTCAGACAAAATAAATCCTCTTTCAGAACAAAAACAGAGGAAGCCTGAAATGGCTAAAATATCTCTTTGCAAGACAAGTTGATGCAGCATAATATCTAGAAAAACAATCATCCACTGTTACTCTGAGCTGGCAAAACTTGTATTGATTATTTCATGGCTATACAGTTATTTTAACAGCTTCTGCCTCCAGATTTCAGGACTTCATTTTCTCCTAGATTCTATTATCATAATCAAAAGGGTTTTGCTCTCTCAGAAAAGATAGAGATATTTGAATTTCTCTTTCTCTTATTTTTTTCTACATATATGTGATATTAAAATTAGAAAGTCAGTATTATTAACTCTCTTGATTTTATAATATCTTTTCAAATTGAGATTGAAGATAGATTTCCTAATTCAGTTCAAATTTTAATAAACTTTACCTCATTTTCTGGCATGCATAGCTATTGCATAATGTAGTTGAAAAGGTTATACTATTCTAGAATTCTTAATTATTTTCATTCTTTATTAGACCTCTCGGTTCTCTCTCTTTCACCCCATATGAACTTAGCCCAAGGTAAATCAATATTTTTTGAAATGACATATGTCAAGATAGGCTTATTTTTAGGAAGTTGAAATTAAGTTTAGTATTTCTTGAGCTGAAACTCATATTTTTACATACATATGAGTATGTATACATGCACCCATGCTCTCATATCCTTCATTATAAATCCCAGAGAATGTTAGCTTCCATGAGAAATAAACTGAAGCTTTTCACTATCCCAATGAAAAAGAATGATACTAAATTGGTAAAAATAATTAGATATTTTATTGAATCACTTCCCCTTTATATAGATATATCTAAAATTTGGAGTATATTCCCAGTGGCCAAAATGCTGTGGATATTATGGTATTTTGTCTAATGGCCTGAGGATATGACACTTAAAGTAAATGGAGAATACAATAATTTTATAATAAAATGATAAAATATAAATGAACATGGTGGAAATGGATACATATAATGGAATATATATACACAAAATATTGACAATAGTAATTAAAAACAAATGGAGTCTTTCCCAATGACTTAACATTCATGACTCTTGAAAACATATAAAAGAAGCAAATTTCAGAGGGATAAGTGACATACATAATTTAGCTTTGTGTACCAATCCAAGGACATTGCAGTTTAGAAGGAAATTTAAACTATTGGGAAATTTTGATCGTATTGGATGTCATCATTTGACCAATATTGCAAAAGTATCAGATCAGTATTGAGAAAAAAGCAATTCACAGAGAAGGATAAAAGTATTTAATAAACTACACAACAAGCATGTGGTGATAGTGGCTTGTTTAAGAGTGGTAGCAGTGTTGAAGACAGGCATTTATATTCTAAAGAGACTGTGGAGATAGAATTGATACAATTTTTCCCTGCATGGAACATGATAAGGGAGAAAATGAGAAGAATCAATGAATACTTCTCATATTGGTCTGAACAATGGAGAGGATAGATTGTTATTAATTGTGATTGGGAAGATTATAAGAGCAGCGGGTAGGGGAATCTCTTGTCTTATAACTCTATGGGATTCTGTGTCTTTGCTTCTGTTTTATTTGAATCCTTCCTGATATGAGTTGTAGCAGCATCCAGATGGTATTTAAACCAATGTAGTTGAATGAGATCAGCTAGGATATTAGGTTAGACATTCTAAAGCTGGTTGGTAACAGAGATGAGATGAAATAAGCAAGGGAAACCCACAAATATCATCCAGGGTGACAGGAATAAGGCCAACATACACATATACCTCTTAAACTATACAAAATAAGGAGAATTCAGACTCAAGAATGTTAATTTCAACTTTCTAAGCATGAATGAGCATATGTTGGCACATGTCAATTAAAAACTTGTTGGAAGCCAAATCAATAAAATTATTCTAGAGAATGGACAGAGTAAGAATGTTAAATATTAAGCTGAGGGTGTAGCTCAGTAGTAGAATGTGTGCATAGCATGCTTCAGGACCTGGGTTCAATCTCTAGCATTGAAAAAAGTGAGAAAATTAAAAGGTTCTTAAATATCACTCATAGGTCAAATAATATTATATTTAGGAAACTAATGGTCAATGATAAGCTTATTTAGCTGCATTGATGGGAACAAAGCTTGTTTTAAATACGTTAAAGAGGTAAGGGAAAGAATATAATTTGGGAGAGTGAGTCTAGAAGATTAAATTGGAGATTTTGCTGCTAAAATGTGAGAATAACAGTAGGGAGTAGAGGGAAGGAAATATAGAGTCAAGGGATTTCTTTAAAAGTAACTGGGATATTGCATTGTATTTCTATTATGATAAGAACATTCAAGAAGAGAGGAAAAACTGATCAGACAAGAGAGATTACAGAATGACTGAAGCAACATAATTGAGGACATGAAAATGGATGGGACCTAGTTCACAAGGGAAGAGATAGGCTGCATCTGTCTGTGAAGGTCTGCAGAGAGTTCATTCATAATAAAACAGAGACAGACAGAGGAGATGGCACAGATGGAAGTAGGTAGATCTATATGCTCCTAAGAGTATTTAAAAATTCTATTTCTTTTTTCAATGAAATAAGAATTAGGTTATCAGCAGAGACTGAGGAAGAGAGATGGTATTTTAAGTATCCCTGTAAAGACAAGGTTTGAGAAAGTCATCTAGGAAAGTGGAGAAGTAAAAACCGAAGGGAATGAAGTAGGATTGCTAGGCAACACTGAGAACCCAATTAAGGTAAGAAATCATAAATTTGAAATGAGAACACAGAGTTTTATTTTGCAATTTTTTTTTCTTCAGCTACATTTAGCAATTTAGAGGTACTATAGAGTAGGTAGAAAGTTGGATTTAACCAGGGTAGGATGTTTCTAGGCCAATATTTGAAAGGACTGAAAGAAGCAAGGATGTTGTTTGTGTTTGCAAAATTGTGATACAAAGTGAACTGTGAAAACTGCACTGGAAGGAAGACAGGAAAATGAGGGCATGCATGGGGTGAGACAAAGAAACTTCACTAGGACTCATTTTATTGGAGCTCCTAAGAGGTTGAAGCAATTTGGAGTTGTGCTCAAAAGATATAATAAAGAAGCAGACTGACAGCAAAATACTTAAAACTGAATCTGCTGAGCTTTTTGGTAATGACAAAAATATCTAGGATATGAAAGTAGGAGCAGGTGGGGAGCTAGTGAACTAGTGGGCTGGGAAGAGGAAAAGATATTAAAGTAAAAGATGTCAAGAAATTTAAAGACCAGGGTTGTGGGAGGATCACCAAAATCCCATCAAGAATTAAAAATGAGATTAAGATAGGCATTAATATACCTGAATGGAGGAGGGAGCATGGATGACTGCAGTACAGAGGGAGAGGTGATGACAAGATCTGAGGTTATCAACTTGAGGGCTGGTGGTTTTTGGAAGGAAGAGCAATGAGAAGCCAGAAGACAGTCAGCAAATCACTCAGGGTTCTTCTAATGAAAGGTTCCAGTGGGGGGAGTAAAGTTCTCAAAGAAGAGCAAGGGGACTGGCAGAATATGCAGGCCAAAGACGAGTTGTTAAGAAAGTGTGGAAAATACAGGACACTCAGTTGGTGAGGGACAGTAACCTTCAGATGGTACAGTATAAGGTTTGGAAACAGTGAAGGAAAAAAACAACATCAGAAATAGCAATGTCCAGGGCAAGAGATGGATGAAGTTGTGTATGTGTGTTAAAAAGATGGCCAAAAAAATGTAGTTTCTGTAAAATTTGGGGATAGAATATATTGGTATTTTAATTGCAACTTTAACAAAATAATCTGGTTTCTTAAGGGCTTTGATATTACAAGGTATAGATTCTCATACTGATGACTTAATTTTCCTCCCATAAGGAAAATTGTTTAAAAATATATTATCTTGAATGAATTATCTTGAATGATCTCAAAAACCAATTTTAACCTGGGAACCATGGCACACACCTGTAATCCCAGTGGTTTGGGAGGCTGAGACAGGAGGATCATGAGTTCAAAGCCAGCTTCAACATAAGTGAGGTGCTAAGCAACTCAGTGAGACCCTGCCTCTCAACAACAATACAAAATGGGACTAGGGGTATGGCTCAGTGGTCAAGTACCTCTGAGTTCAACCCTGGGTACCCCCCAAATAAATAAATAAATAATAAAGAGCAATTTTAGGAAGTAGTTTCCTCCAAAAATATTTGCTATCCCGGGTCCTTTTTATACAAAAATTCATAAGTTGGACATCCAACATTCTGTAGTTACAGCAAGTGTATTTCAAACTCTCATTATCCTTTCAGTTTTAATTTATTCCACAAATCCATCATCTTTACCTTTAGTCATTATGTTCTATAAAGGCCTGAAATATTTTTCTGCATCTTTTCTCTGTCATCAAAGATACTAAAGCCTGATAAAGAGTGTACTGAGAATAAAACTAAAGAACAATTTCACTCATGAATACCTATGCAATAATCTTAAATGAAATATAAGCAAACAGAATTCAACAGCACATTTAAAAGTAATGCATCATACAAAGTGAAATTTACTTCTGAAATGCAAGAATGCTTCAGTATTAGGAAATATTTTAATGTAACTTACATTAATTGTCCCACTATAATGGGATTTATGATGAATGCCACAGATGCTAAAAAGCAATTGGTATAATTCAAATACATTCAGAGTAAAAAAATAATAAAAATATAGTGGATAATTCCATAATATGATTAATTTTTTGTGTATCAACACAAAATCTAAAATCATATTTAATGAGCCATTCCCACTAATATCAGTAAAATAAAATGCTGTTACCAGCAATATTTAAAACTATACTGAAGGTATTAGCTACTGGGTCTGGGCTTGATTTTACACTACCAAAAAGCTAATAAGTTAGTCTGCTATTGTTATATGCATTCTGGAAAGAGATACAGAATTTATTAAATAAATAAAATGAACTTTATCACTATAGCATGGTAAGCTGCATGATATAAATTCCTCTAAGATCCATTAGGGGTTGGGAGGTGTTGCATGTTGGTCAACATGAGTATTTTGTATATATATATATGTGTGTATGAAGAACACTTAGTATTGAGAGTATATTGCTTTTAATAGTAGGTGGCAAGCAAGCCTATGTTTTTTGTCCTGAAAAATAGAAAAAAAAATTCCTATCTTTTAAAGGAATTTCTGCAAAATAATCAGAGAGAATTATCAGACACTCAGGACCTTTGTAACATAAGCATTAAGATGTATAGGAGAACAAGAGAGCTATAGAGGAGTATCTCCCATTATTAGCTGAAGAAGTTAGTTAAGACAAAATATTTATCTATACTGGATTTTTAAATAAAATTATTTGAATTAGTCTATTTAAATAAAATTACCTCTATTTTGAAAAGGTTATATAATTTATACTTAAAAGCAAGCAAAAAAAAAACTGCTAAGATACAACATAGTAACTTTTAAAACTAATGTAGATATTGAGTCCCTATATATTGAGACAATAGCTACTTAGAAAATATGTATGTATATTAGTGGAGAATATCTCAGCTATAAAAGCAATAAAGTCTTAAATATAGAGGTATTAAAATATGCTATTTTAATTATTTATTTTGATACATAATCTATCCCAGATTTCTCCAGTTTTTCAAAATTTTGTTCTTATTTACTTTTGATGAACCCTTGGTGCTTTGAGCACATTTCTAGTTTTTGGATCAACAAGGTGTTCTGGGTTTATCTTATCTTTCCTTTCTCCAATATGGAACTTACCATCATTCCAAGGATCATTGGTGTTTAGAAACAAAGTTGTATGTGCTGGGTGTGCTCATTTGTATTGTAGTGCCACTGATTCAAGATACACTAGCAGACAGCAAAGGTATGTATTTATGTGTGTGCACACAAACACATATATAGGAAATTTTACTAATTTGTGCATCAATTCTTACATACAAAAATGATGACTATTCTAATTTAAGACCAGGAGATTTATTCTATATCCTTTTGGTATTTGTGAATCCCTTCTCTGGTGATGAGAAATCATTTTCCATATATTATCAAAGGTATGTACCATTTGATTCGTTGCCCTGATGTAAATAATTTCCTATTGCCACATCATTCTCTCCCTGGCATAGATGCTGTCTGTGCCACAGCAGGCTTGGAAACTCCATGTCGGTATACCATTTTGCATGGACACCTTTCTTAATCTTCTTATACTAACAAACCCTATAGTCTCACCTCAGTGCTGACACCCCATTCAACTTAGTGTTTTCTCACAACTTGCACCACACTCCCCTCTGCATGGAAATCCTCTTTAACTCAGGCTCTGACCCTAAGCCAAGGGGCCTTTTCCTGTTCACTTCTTCTTTCCTTTCCTGGACTCTGCTAACCTATTTTGGACCACCATACTTCCTCTTCACAGAACCAGGTGTGCATGCCAACCTTACTCTGACTTTCCTAACGGCTTTAGCACCCGAATGTTCAGAAAAGGAAGGGGAACGAACAAGGAAGAGTCAGGGGCAGGAGAATGGAAATATGAAGCGAAGAATTTTTAATATAAAATGTAAATGTGGGATAAAAATCTGCATTCTGATATATGTTACTCACATACAATTTGATTTTAAAATTAAAATTGCAAACCTTGCCTCATAGTATTTTACTACTTCAGGATCCTGGTGAAGCAATGGTTTCAGAAATAGATTATAGTCATGTGTCAAGCCAGGGATAAGAATCTATGGATTTTTCTGAGAACATAATTATCCAAATATACTAATCATTCATATAGAAAGGTTTATACAGATTCCTTTCATCTTCTCTTTGAAGCTGATCTTCTTTAAACTTTTCTGATTTCCTCTTCTCAAAATTACATTTAGGTTTAATTTACTTTTCACAGTGGTCTAACATATAAAACTAGTGCTGTATTCATTGAAGTATAAATCAATTGATTCAGTAGTTTTAAGGCCAAGTGTAAACCAGACTGGAAAAATTCAAAAACTTCAAGTGTTATCTATTATATTGAGTGTGAAGTGAGACTCTACTGATTTTATAGGTTTAGCTATTTGAGAGGAATTGAAGAAAATCAATCTTCAGAAAAACAAACAACTTTACTTTCTTGGAAGTGTTTAAATAGATATTGAAGATCTCTTCAAGACACATTAGTTTTATACCTAGAAAGTAGTGTTGATTATTTGCATATATGAGTGTTGTATCTTTCAGCATCATAAGATTCTTGAATTATATGCTTGTATTATACTTAGTAAAAATAAAATGCTTGTCTAGAGTTCATTTAGGTGAATAAAAACTTATATTGAACATACACAAAAACTGTTACCTGAAAGGCTCCCTTGCCAGTATTTTGAGGAACTATATTTGAGGATATTCTTTGAAAAAAAACAATGTATGCAACTTGAAAATTAACATATGAGGCACATTAAATTAGACCAGATTTTGATTGTAGTTCCTTAACACATAATTCATATTTTCGATGTCTAATTTTGATGCTTTGAGCTTAATTTCACATTTGAAGAACTTTGAAATTAGCCTTTTACAAGATAAAAAAGTAAATATAACTATAAAAAGCCATGGTCCATCAAAAATTCTTTAAAAACTGGATTAAGTTAAATTTAAACTACTTAGCTTTTGTACATTCCTCTTACCTGTCTCCTAGAGTTATGACAATGATTAAACAAATCAGAATACAAAAGGCATTGAGCATAGTGCTGGGGCAGGGTAAGCATTACCTGTTATTATCTTGGATGCCAAAGCTGTTCATTTCTACCTTCCGTTATATTTCTTTTCCTCTTCCAAATACATATTTTCCAGCACCTGTCCCAGTAGCTCACAGCAGAATTGTCTTTTTCTGTGGGTTTCAATCACTGCCATATTCAAAAAGGATTCTCAAAACATTGAAAGTATAAACAATGTTGAAGATGAAGAACATGGCTAATAAAGACTTAGATGTTCAAAAGATGTTGGTAGGAATTGAAGCCACTCGGTTTTCTTAGAAAACACTAAAGCATAGATGATGGATTGTTCTAGCACAATACCCTTTTGTGCCATTTTTTCTCCTTTCTTCTCCCTATCGTTCTACTACGTCTTCAAGAAATTTTGATTGTTTTCCTTTAATCTCAAAAAATATTTTCCTTGGGATAAAGATAAGACAGAGATAAGTTTTCAATTGCTCCAGGTTCTAGGAAAGAAGAGAGGCAAAGGTAACAAAGGTTTCATTTCCTCCAATGAGAAGATGAGGATGGTTTCAGAAAAAAAAAAAAAGTTTAGAAAAGATACAGAAGCCAAAAATCAATGCAGATGTACTACAAAATAGAACCTAGATTAGTTTTTACATATACATTTTGTTTCCAGTCCTTCTTCTGAAGAAAGGTAGAAGTTGGCCTGGATAATTCCCTTTTTCCCACTTCAAATCCTATAATTATGTGATCTTAAACATGCTAGATTTTTCATTTCTAGCCAGTGATAAAGATAAAGTCCAATTTGGAAGCTGAACATTGATGTCAATATCACAAACAGGATGGCCCTAATTAAAGAAAAATATCAACTTTCTTTCCATTTGTAATATTTAATGTTAGCTTCTCAGATATCTTAATACTTCTTTATCCTACTAATTTAAAATTAAAAGATTTCCAATAATCTTGAGTCAGAATATTTGGAAGCAGACATTTTCAACAAGAATGTGCTTACCTTAATTATTGGTGAAGCCAAACATCATTGCATTTTCCACCCTACTGAGATGATTAAAATCTTTAGGGCAATGGCATGTAATGTAGATTTGATTTGATTATTTTGAATGTAAAAATTACTAATTGGAAACTCTAAGGGAAAATTGTAATTTTAGTTCTCTTGATTCTAATTTTATATTCACCTTGAAAAGTCAACTGACGAGTTCTTAAAGTCTTCACTGAGCAATTGTATGTGAGAAATAAACACTCAAAATCAAGATAGAGAAAACATGGCAATCTATGGGCATTTATTTTTAAAAGGCATTTCTTTACCTAAATTCCTGATTTATTGCTTTAAAATTTAGAACTAATTTAAATTGCTATCAAAATACATTTGGGATATGTTTTTATCATTCAACTTAATGTAGTCAATATAAATATTTAAAACTATAATTGTCATTTTGTCAGACATGTATGTAAAAAATAACACTTATTTTTATTTTTTTATTCTTCTAGTCATTAATCTTAGCTTGTCTGATTTTCTAATATTATTTTTTACACAAAAATTTTGAAGCTAATAGGTCTTTAGTTGAACCATTACAATGGCTAGAGGTGTTTGATTATTTTTAATATTCCATATCACTGTGGAGTTTTGAGACTATATGGCTGAAAATCCAGTTCCATATGGCTGTGAAATTGAATTTTGATCCTTATATTTCATCATATTATACAATTAAGAATCTTTTTATAACCATTTCATATCTAGATCAAAAATAGCATTGAACATTCATCAAATTTATCTCTCTGTAATAAAAAATTATGCTCAAAATTATATTCTCAGAAAAATCTTTGAAAACATTACAATTGCTTTTTCTCTGTAATGAAGTGACTCTAAGTAAAGATGTTGCACTATTTGCTGTATGAATTGGCAGTTTATGAGGGCATAGCATACTGCCTGATACATGAGCACCTGTACACACATATAAAGTCAGTAGGATCGATTCATTGTGAGAAACTATACAACATAAAGCATAATCAGAGTCTGCAGAATTAGATTTGTGGAAATTTGGGGATCTAAAAGAGCTATGAGGGGAAAAATGGGACTCATTTGAAAGCATCTAAAAGTTGTTTAAGGTGTTATTTGCCAAATTTAAATTGCTATCAAAATACATTTGGAATATAATCCAACTTTGTTGGATCTTATTGCAGAGGCCCCTAAGTTTATCCACAAATATTTTTCTTGATTTGGTGAATTTATTTTTCTTTATTATTATTTAGTTGATCTGTTGAAAAAACTCCAGAATATGGTCTTTCCTGAAGATATTGGATATTGATTTTTGGTACTTTAAAAATGTTTTTGCACTTCAAATTGTTTTTCATTAAATTTTACTTAAAAGGATACAAATTTAACAAATAAATTTTATTTTTCTTAAATTCTTGAAATTGCTTATTGATATATTCAATTTGATATGTGTGTATGTATGAGGCAATATGTCACGCCCTCATAAACTGCCAATTCATCTCATGCAATCTATACTCTGTGTCTTTGGATGTTTAAATACAGAGCCTAAGAAAGCTTTGTTGGATCTTAGATGATAAGTAGATATTATGAGATTATCTACTTTGTGCTCTGCTGACCTCATTAATGTTGTTCGCCTTCCTAATGTGCAAAATATCTTTATTGGTCGTCCTTCTTTGGTTTGTGAGTCACACAATGATGTGATTTTATATCCTATGACATTTCCTCAAATTAACTATAATGCTAAATGTGTTTCATTCAAATGGAACTACCTGATGTTGTCCTAGTTGACTGTATATAAATACTGATGCATCATTCTTGTATGCCTGATTAAAAAAAATAATTTAAAATCACCCATTGCATTTCCTGAAACTTATATTTTCTCAATGGTACATGAATAATTTACACAGTACATAGGTAAAACTCTTTAATTTGTATAATTGTCTATTTATTTTAATAATTATATGTTAGTTTTACTTATATACACACAAACTATAACTTACCAAAAAGACTTTACAGTTACATTGATGTTAATATTTAGGATAATCCCACAAAAAACTAATGTGATTTTCATTTAAATGGTATATGGAAAAAAATTTAAAGATAATATGCAAAAGACTGAGGCTTGCAAATCACTGAGGAAAATAAAAAAATTCTATAAAACTAATAGTTTAATGCATTTAATATTGGTCTCCCTAGGTTATTAATAGGTTTTAAAATGTTTTTGTTTTGGATAAAACCGAATTAAAGATAAATTTTACTAATAGTACACTATAATGTAGAAAACAAAATCCCTTTGGATACTGTTTTATGCATAAACATGTATATATATATATACATATGTATATATATATATATAACACATACATACCTAAATTTTCTGCTAAGTGCTAGTTTCAGCATGGACATTTTTATACAGATTATAATAGTTCTACTTTCATCATTTTAATGTGATTTTATTCTGTTTACTAAATTAATATGATTTTAGAAAACCTGGTTTCAGCAACAACTTTATGTTAGCTATAAATAACACATTTAATTTCATCCATTTTACCAATACAGTTAACAAAATTCTCAAAGAAAATGAGCATTTTCAAACATGTAGATTATTAATACCTATTTTTGTGTAATTTACCTTTGATCATACATTTGATCAGAAAGGGACTATAATGTACTAAAATAGGAGATTTGATTATTTACAGTAAAAGCTTTGTAAAAATAGATGGTCAAGGGCTGGGGTCATGGGTCAGTGGTAGAGCACATGCCTAGTACATGTGAGGCACAGGGTTCTATTCTCAGCCCTGCATGTAAATAAATAAAGATCCATTGACAACTAAAAAAATTTAAAAAAAATGATGGTCAAACAAATTCAGGAATGTCTTCATTGTTAGAGATATAATGTGGTAAAGTATTTACTCCAAGTGAAAGATACTTAAAACACAGTACTGATATGGAGTTGAGAACTGTAAATAATTCAGAACTGAGAAGTTACCCCGGAGGACACAGAAGTCTCAGCAAGTAAGGAATAAGTCTTCAGAGCAGTAATTAATGCTGTACCATCATAGCATTTTTCAGAAGCTAAATAGCTATTCAATGTACAAGGCTGTGGTAGGTAAAAAGGAAAGGAGCTGTGGATACTAATTCACAATAAGGAGAGTAGGGAAAAATAGAGGTACTTTGCATTAGGCAGAGCAGGAGTGAAAGGAGGGGAAGGAGCATGAGTATAGGAAAGATAGTAGAATGAATTAAACATCATTACCCCATGTACATATATGATTACACAAACTGTGTGATTCTACATCTTGTACAATCAGAAGAATGAGAAGTTATACTCCATTTATGTATGATGTGACAAAATGTATTCTACAGTCATGCATAATTAATTAGAACAATTTTTTTAAAAGAAATGGAGCTAATGTCTACATTGTAATGCTGAAAGATTTGGGGTCATTAGTTTCTTAATATTGATACATAAACACATGTAGTTTATAAAAATGCAGACATCCTAATAATGTCTGGGACAGACAGGATTACAAGGGCTTGGGAAATATGTTACAATGCCCAAGACAAGAACTGTAAAGGGTCAGAATTGGTGAGTTATATCTGATTCCTGTTGTATTTTTAGTACTCATATTTTAATTTTAACTTCTTCATAACTTTATTTTTTGTTTCTTTATTTGTATTTCAACTGAAATTCCTGAACAAGCAATATGTAATATATGCAATATTGAAAATGACCAACATACTGGAGAACAGTTATAAGTAAATATCTATTGTAGGCTTTCCAAAAGTTCAACGAGTTCTTTAGTAATCAAGTAAGCTTATTGAAATGACATTGGGTAGTGTTTTCAAAAGCTGTTGAAGAAATTTTACCAAATCCCTAGTCTTTCGTCAGCCACCATCAAACAGAGGGTCATTTCCTTTCAGGAGAATTTGTCCTGAAATTGACCCTGATGTCCTGTTGAAATGTGTAACCACTGTTGCTAAGGAAGCACATAACATGCTTCATATGTACTGGGATTGAAGAAAAGAGTGGAGAACTGTGTGGTTGGGAATGCCATAGGATACCACAAAACTCTTTGAAATTCAATTTTTATTGCTGTGAACAGCTTTTAAATGTAACTGAAAAAAAGAATTATTAACAAAGGCTGTACAAGCATGCATAGCTACATTAAAAAAATAATAATTCTAGTTCTTAATGGAACAACAAAAGTAGAAAATCAGTGATTTCAAGGAAGGAAGGAAGTGATATGGAGGATTTTGTAATCACACACCTTTACCTGCTCCAATAATGCTTCCACTGGTATATAAGTTAAATTTCATCTCTATCTGTGAAAAGAACTAGTGGGCAAGAGGAATAAAGTCCACTTGTAAGAAAGCTAGAAAATATCCATAAATTATAATATCTGATTATCCTAGTGACCTATTTATCTCGTGGTAAAATAAAAATGCTTACATTTCTAACACATACTATGTTAAATGTCATTACTTATCTTTTGTCTCCTACAGGAAGAGAGCCAGCATTTAAATACACAGACTGAATAAATGTGTCAAATAAACGTGTCAGTCTTGGTAATATGGCAAACAAGAGTGAGAAGTAGAGAAGTATCCAGATTATGAAACTGGGCAAAGTGCCATTTCCTGAGGGAAACAAAACCCAGGTACACATACTCCAATATATTTGATTTAGGATTAAATTCAGGGAATTATCTTCATTTACTTCCCGCTCTACTTTTTACATGCTTCATGTCAATGTTGGATCAGGGCACCCAGGTAGCAAGATTTGGGACTTACTACTAGTTAACACAGAAATAATTTATTAGAATAATTAGTTTTTCTAACATTTTATATTTCTCTGTTAATGCCATAGTTCGAGTTACTGGAGGAAAGTTAACAAATAAAGACAAAGTTGCATTTGAGACAAATACAAGGTAAAACCCCTCAGTTTCTTCACTCTCTATAAAATAAAATATTTTAGTGAATAATATTCATGTTGGTAGTCTGTAGCTTTAAATACTGTTATTTGAGAATTTTAAGTGATTGGTTGAAAAGAGACATTCACTTTCTTTTTGCCATCTCATTATGTATTATTTCTCTGTTTTTAAAAATATTTATCTATCTTGCTTTCTTTCAGGAAGGGACTGATTCACATTTCTAATATTTTTCAATATCCACTTCTGAAATGTTCATGGAAAACTCTTTGAAATTCAAATAGGATCTATGGTACAGGAGTGCCAATTATTCCATGACAGTCCCTTATTAATTGCTCTACCTTGTTATTCTAGTGGAAATTCCTTTGATTATAAATGATATAACATATAGTCATTAACTTTATTTATAAACAACATTTAATATCAGTGCCCTCCAAAATTATTAGTGAATTGCTGAGTGATTTATAAAATGATGTTTAGTAAGAAGTGAAGGAAAAACAAAAAATGTAACAGGTCCTTGTCTTATGGTTTAATCCATAGGCGCTCTCTCTCTCTCTCTCTCTCTCTCTCTCTCTCTCTCTCTCTCTCTCTCTCTCTCTCTCTCTCTCTCCCCACATGCATACAGAAAAGAGGACAGAGAAATGAGCATAAGGATGAACAAAATAAGAATTGATGAAAAGTTGAGCAATATGACCAATAATGGGTTAAAATCACAAAACTGTAAAGAAATTAATAAATGTCATACAGCCTGTGTTAAATTCAGAATTTAACAAACTGTTTCAAAACATATCTTTTGACAATTTCTTTCAATTTGACCTGGATTTATGTACAGCAATAAATTACAAGAATCAGATAAAGGAATAGGAACAATTTATGTTTTGTATTAGTCAGCTGTTTAAAACTGCGAACAAATACCTGACAACAACAACTTGGAGGAGGAAAAGTTCACTTGGGGCTTGTAATTTAAGGGGTTCAGTCAATGGTCTGCTAATTCCATTGCTCTGGGTGCAAGTTGAGACAGATCATCAAGGGGGAAGGGCATAGTGGAGGGAAGATGCTCATTTCATGGTAGTCAGAAAGCAGAGGGCAGGCTGCCAGGGGCAAAATGTAAAACACAGTCACAGTCTCAGTGACCTACTTCCTCCAGCCACACCCCACCTGCCTATCATTACCTCTCAGTCCATTCAGTCCATTCAGGCTAATAATCCATCAAATGTATTAATCCAATAATTATATTACAATTTTCATGATCTAATAATTTCAGCTCTGAATATTCCTATGTTAACTGGAGCCTTTGGGGAACACCTCATATTCAAACCACAACATATTTGTAAACAGAAGCTCATACATATGATGAAGATCTTGTATGATGAGGACTAGTCATTTTTCTCAGCTATCTTTCTTTCTAAAAATGAGTCCAGCCAGGCATGGTGGCTCATGCCTGTAATCCCAGTGGCTTAGGAGGTTGAGACAGGGGGATGGCAAGTTCAAAGCCAGCCTCAGTAATTTAGTAAGGACCTAAACAACTCAGTGAGACCCTGTCTCTAAATAAAATACAAAATAGGACTTGGGAGTGTCCCTGAGTTCAATTCCCACTACCCCCCAAAATTAAAAAAAAGAATAAAAAATAAATAAAAATGGGTATAGAAAGAGAATACACCAGGAATTTTAGCATTGCATGAGTTTTAAATAAGTGAATATTCCAAATAGAGGCGTCTTTAAAGCCTTCACTCCCTGATGTGCAGATAGAAATCATGACTTCTCAGGATAGAAACTAAATTTTCTGCCTCAGCTCAGCTCAATTTGGGAGTTGAAAATAACTTTGTCCATAATTGCTTATTGCCATCAGCCTTTCCTTTCTAGATTGTTGGCCTATGGAAAGTGCAGCAAGCCCACAGTAGCACAAATGAAGTAAATTTCTGAAGTGATAAGCTTTGTTCTCATTTTTCTATTTTATAACTTCTAATTCTAGCACATAAAGGAACATTGTAGATAAGTTTTTCAGAAGGAAATCCTTGGTTTACTTTAAGATTATTCAGTGGGTAAAAATAAGTGCTTCGCTTTGCAGAAGTAGAAATAGAGAAATAGTTTCAGAGTTTATAAGGCTTTAGAGTGTATTCTGATTACATGGACTGTTGGCTGTTGATAAAATTGATGGGAATTTCATGGATAGAATTTATATTAACATTTACATTAGTGCTATGAAAATATAAAGATTAAAGCAGTTCTGTGGTTTTGCTGAAGTTCATTACCATTGGTTATTAATGAAAGAAGCATACTTCCTTCTTCCTAATGTTAATGACTTTGCATCATTTTAATAACTTTTGGCATTCAAAGAGGAGATAATAATACCTTTAAAGTGAGACAGTAAGAATCATTAAATTGTGGGTATTTGTAGCTTACATAAAGAAAGATGCTCTTAATATGTGGAATGGTGCTCTGACCTCATGTCTCTATATATATAGCAATCTGTCATGAGACTAATGCCTAAATTTCTGACCTTCCCCTATTTGCCCCACATCTCTTTCATTTCATCCCACTGGGGGAAAAAAGAGTCCTATAATTGATGGGTAATATTCATTTGCTACCATGTTTATTTAGTAGGAAAAAACCCTGTATACCTTTAATCCTTGAGACTTCCTTCTTCTCTCTCTATTTCTTCTCTGGACCTTATAGAAAAGACATACTTAATAAAAGTGTCTATTGAGCAGAAGCAAACCTTCTGTTTGGTGAGCTGTGCCAACCTCCTCATAGTGGAGATGAATATGACTATCTCCCAAATTAACAAGTGGATTACAACTCTGGACAGAGAACACATTGAATTTAGCCTTTGAATCACCACTTTAATAAAAACCCTGATGGTCAGAATTATGCCCTCTGGGACAGGAGGACCCTGTGCTTCTCCTTTGCTAGCAAAGCAATAAAACTTCATTTTCTTTTTTTCTCAAATCGGTGTCCTCATAATTGGAGTGGCATTGGGAACAAAGACAAAGCTTTGGGTAAAACTTCCTTCTGGAATGATCTTGGTACCCTTGTTTAAAATAATTTGCCCATATATAAAGTTTTATTTCTGGACTCCCAATTCTATTAAAAACATTAATAAGTTTTGTGCATCAAAGTGATAATGAAGAGAAGATCTTACCAGAAATTGGGTTGTGTTCTCAGCTCTTGTGCTTTTGCAGAAGAGGATTTCAAGCAAAACATGAGACTTAATAAGAGCAGAGCAAAGTTTATTAGAAGAAAAAGGGTGCTAAAGGAAGAGAGTGGAGCCTCTTAGAGAACATCAAATCACTGTTCTGTGTCCCAGCTTTTATTGGGGTTGTTAGAAGGTCCTGCCCAAGTCTCACCTCTCGGTTCTGTCTTGACAGTCTACATTAGCTAACAACACAAGGGCAACGTTTGGTCATCTTGGCCTGGTGGACAGGTCTGAATTACAGCTGGTTTTAAGGAATTTATAGTTGGTGGGCTCCATCTTGGTCCTTTTGCTTTCAGAGGTCTCAGAATCTGTTGATCTCTGTTGTTTGTGTGGGATCTTAAGATGTTTTAACAATTAGCAGTTGAGCAAACACACCTTTGTCTTCCCCTGAATTTATCTAAATTCCTCTTGTTTAAGAGGCATAGTTTATAAGGTTGAGATCAGACAAGGGTCTTGAAATAGATTTATTGTCAGACCTTGAGGTGCCACTGAGGCAGGGCTGTTGATTAACTGATTTGTTTTGTACTAAGTATTTTATTAATCTCCTGACCCACTGCTTATGTCTAACGTCTACCTAACAAAAGGATAATAACAGTAGAGTTAAAAACAACCCATAAGAAGGGAACAAATATTTCAAATCACATATCTGATAAGGGATTAATACTCAGAAAAAAATATACATATATCCTAAAACTGAGCTGCATAAATAAATAAATAAATAAATAAACAAACAAACGAACGATATTGAAGATTTTGAATGAAGATTTCTCCAAAGAAAATGTAAAATGGCCTGTAAGTAAATGAAGCCAGCCTCAACATTATTAATAACTATGGAAATACAAATAGAAATCAAAATGAGTGGCACTTTATGTCCATTGCCATAAGTTATATTTAAATATTGCCAACATTATAACATAATTATTTATTTTTAAAAAGTTAGTGTTTCTGGAAAGTATAGAAGGAAATTAGATTCCTGTGCATTGGTGGTAGATATGTAAGATGGTGTAATTTTGTGCAAAACAGCAAGTCATTTCCTCAAAAAATTACAAACAGAATTGCCATATGATCTGGAAATTGTATTTCTGGGTATAAATACAAATGAACTTAAACAGGGGTATAAACAAAATGTTTGTGAATCAGCGTTCATAGTAGCAGCTATGACAAGAGTCAAAAGATAGCAATAACTCCACTGTGCATTGACAGATAACTGGACAAAGAACGTGATGCACACATACAATGGAGTGTTATACAGTCTTTAAAAGAAATGCATTTCCTGTATGTGCTGCAATATAAATGACCCAGAGGGACACGTTGAAAAGTGAAATAAGCCAAGCACAAAAGTAGAAATATGGTATAAATTCCATTCATATGACGTACCTGGAATAATCACATACACAGAGAGAGAAAATAGAAAAATAGTTACTAGGGCCAGGGGGAGGGGAGAAGAGAAATGTATTGTCTAATAGGTATAGACTTTCAGTTGGGATGATGAAAAATGTTCTGAAAATGGTTATTAGTGAAGGTTGCACAACACTGAAAACAAATGTTTTTAATGCAACTGAACTGTATACTAAAAAATTGCCAACATGGTTAATTTTATGTTATATAATATGTTTTTACCACAAAAATAAAACATATACATATGTGCACACAAAAGTAAAAGAAAGGAGAAAAATATATAATTTTAAATTTAATATTTCAAATTGACTTTGGGGATTAGCACAATATTTTGCTTAGTTTCATTTTTTTTGCATATGAATGCATAAGTCAAACTTCAGGTGTCTGATGTCCAGTGAAGAATCATTAGCTTAGTTCAGATAGATCTTGACTGATGAGGCAATTTTTGAAGAGTGAACACATGAGGAATGCCCACCGTCCATGAGACTGCTAGTGACTGAGTTAGCAGGTCAGCTTCGAACAGAAGTGTGAGTGTCTGTCAAACTGGCCTTCAGGCACAATCCTTCATCCCTCCATGTTGCAGCAATAGTCCACTTTCCCCGTGGTACTCACAATCATTCACCCCAGCCAGGAAAATCTGCTATTCTCTTCCCATTTGTTCAAGCAGCATAAGAAATACAAATAGCTTGGGATAAAGTTTAGTATTCAATTTAATTGAACTGTGCTGCTGGAAAAAAATATTATTTTTATGACTAGACCCTCTAAAACCATTTGATATTTGTCTGAAGGAACAGCAAGCAAATGTTTCAGCTATAATAATGAGTAGATATATCCCAGCCTCCGAGCCTCATTTCCTGGACAGCAGTATTAACTAGGAGCCAGTACTTTAAGATCTGCACATTCAGAAGATTGACATGCCAGACTCTTAGGATGCTGCCTGCATCTCACCTAGAACTGAATTTTCATCAGATCATTTTACTATTCAAGCTTGTTATTTCTGAGTAATATGGTAAATGGTAATAATGCTGGTGAATCTCATGGGTGTCATCCCCTTGCCATATCTGTACTGATGTAAAAAGCACTTCCTCTTTTGAGAAGATCTTCCCTAGGAGAGAATGGCCACAAATAAGACAGGGTATGTGTCCAAATATGGTGGCATTTGCAGAAGTGTTTTGGGTAGGGATTACAAAAATCAGTCCATATTCTAAAAGGACAAATCACTTCCTTTACTGAATAAGATTTAAAATAGTAGGCATATCACCAGGATGTTAGATGGTCCTTCCATAAAATGGTTCCCTTTCAGAACCTCAATAATAGATTTTGCTATTAGGAGCTGGAGACTCAAAGTAGCAGTAGACACATCAGATATTGATGGCCACTTTATGCACGCAAGGTCCTATTGATCAGGATAAGCTGCTTCAAGAATGACACTGAATGATAGCTGTAGAGTGACCCTTTTGGATATATGATCATTGAAAGCCTCTCCTTTGGAAGATGCTTTTTGAATATTTATGCAAAATATGAATTTGTTCACAATTTTGCTTTTAATAGTAAGATCATTTATATATATTTTTAATCAATTTTCTATTATCAATTTTAACCCTTTTCTTTCAGAGTCCCTTATAATTCAAACAACCCATTAACTATAGACATTTATTTATTTATTTATTTATTTTGGTACTGGGGATTGAACTCAGGGGCACTCAACCACTCAGTCACATCCCCAGCCTATTTTGTATTTTATTTAGAGACAGGGTCTTACTGAATTGCTTAGCACCTCACCATTGCTAAGGCTGGCTTTGACCTTGTGATCCTCCTGCCTCAGCCTCCCAAACCACTAGTAACTATAGCTTTTTAAGCACTCTAAGTATATATCTCAGGCAATCTCATTCCATTTTAATTTATTTCGTCAGACATAGTCCCTGAAGTTATGTCCATTGAGAGAATTGTCCTTTACTACTGTCATCCTACATCCATAAGTGGAATTGTTGTATGTGGTGGTTTTATTTTTAAGATAGTGCCAGCATACTGCACAGATCATTAAATAAACTAGGGTTGAACTTTATTTTATTTTGGTCACTGAGCAAAGAAGACTCTACATAGTTATAAAACTGGAGTCAAGGATACGTAGACAAGAAG
The DNA here is from genome assembly GCF_045843805.1 of Urocitellus parryii. NCBI lineage: Eukaryota > Metazoa > Chordata > Mammalia > Rodentia > Sciuridae > Urocitellus > Urocitellus parryii. Next base: position 39,960,050 of record NC_135544.1, read on the forward strand.
CAAGTGCAGATTTCATGAACTTGTACCATTTACGTGTGCCTTATGATGCTCAGTCCTGTGTACTTTCTGGACCTGTTCAGGTCTCAAGCTGACATTCATCATATCCACTTAAGAACACAACATTGCTACATATGTTCACTTTTGTGTTTCATCAGAAATATTACAACCTGTTTGTGATAGAAATTCCATTTACATAGACATTTTCTATTCCATGGTTCTTCCTCTCTTCTCCAGTCCCCATTGAAATATGGAAACAGATGGACTACTTCTATAGATGTGAGCAGAACTCCAAGGGTGACTGACACATATTGACTCCAAAATATAAACAGCTCTGCCAAACTTGTTCACCTTTTTAGATATTTGGCAAAATAGTGTATTAATTGCTCTGTCATTCCACAGGATAGTTACCAACAAACTCCATATCCAGGGAATCCGGGAGACTTTATGGCTATAGCAAGTTCCTGAACTTTCATGGCATTTTCCTCCCACCTGCTCAATCTTCTGTGAGGAAGAAAACAGTCAAAATACTATGAACTATATTTCAACAAGAGAGTTATTATAATCTTGATTCAGGAAAATGTTGGTATAATGCTCTCCTTTCAACCGAAGGGAAAGTGCTTGTGACTATCTTTGTTACTAAAAATGGAAAAGAAAATATTTACTGGGCATTTGGATATGCTGTGCTGGCTGATGTACTCCAGTAAGGATACTGAATATCACCACCTAATAATCTACAGGTATTCCCCAATGCCATACTGGCTGGGTCTCTGAGACTAGCCAGATATGTGAATTAATGGGGGATTTTGTACATATTAATACACCTACAATATAAAATCCTAGTTGGAGAAAGTAATATTTGCAGTTCCTTCAGAGATTCACTATTGATCCATGTTTTCTTTCTAGATATTATGCCAGTAACTCTACAGAGGAAAGGGCCCCTCAATGTGTTCATTGTAAGCCTAGAACCACTGTGAGATGGACTCAGGACAAGATTCTGTATGCTGCCTGAATCCTGTAAGTACCCACTCTGATGTTCAGTGGTTTGTATCCTCAGAGACTTGTGATGTTCATTCATAGCATCAGTTTTTGGAAGATTTGATATATATATATATATATATATATATATATATATATATATATATATACGATTATTTTTGCCAATCCACTGAATGTTATGGGAAGACAATTCAAAGAGAATTCTTAGAATTTTTGGCTGAGAATCCACCCTAGTAAGTAATGTTGAGTTTTGTCAAACAAACATTTTGAGTTACATTGTCCAAACAACCCCTTAGAAGGCTGTTCAGCTATTTAGTTCACAGGGACTCTGTCATCCATTATCCATGGATTACAGCAGGACAAACAATCTGGTTACCAGAGTCTTATAAAGACATATCATGGTGATTGTGTTAGGTTTATTCCTGTCAGGATCCCATTACCCTCACAAAATCATAAAATCCAGTTCCATTGATAGTTCTACCACACAGGCCACAGAGAAGAGTCACAAAATGACTTTTTTCAAGGATACGTCAGTTCACAAATTCATTTTAGCTTTTTCATAGACCTATATCATAATGAAAAAATAAATGCGTACGTCAAAAATATTCACCTTGTTGAATTGTGGGTATCTAAGCATACCAGTGTAGTGCCCAATTGGATCAAGAAACAAATCTTTCTTATGCTTACTCCCAATTGTTTGTCCCTCCTTGCTTCCTAATAAACTAGATAAATGGAGTGTTCTCTGTCTCCAGTAAGTAAAGGTAGTCTGAGAAGTTTGCATATAAAAGAGTTATTTACAATCACCTTCCTAAACCTTTGCATTTTTTCTCTAAGTAGGTTAGACAAGTCAGAGAATTTCTACTTCATTAATTGTAGGCCACAACTGAGTTCAGACTTTAATTAACCAACCTAGCAAAGGGATAACACCATTCCCAGGTGCTCAGGCCAAATTATTAGAGCTCATATACTGAGAGGAAACACATCAATGAATTCAGCCTGATCCAGTCCCCATGGTTTAACATCTGTCCTAATCTAATACTCCTAAAAAAATCCATGTATGTTCGCCATATACTTTGTGCTATAAATTTTCAATATGGTGACTCCTTTATATAGAAACTCTCTCTTCCAAGAACAAGCCTTGGGCTTTTTGATATGGATCCAGTTTTTATCATGGGTTTTAAGAAAAAGAAAGATGGTAATAATGTTCCCTGAGGAACACCTGCATTCCATTGAGTAGCAGCAATCCCAGGTGAAAATATTTTGATTGTCCTTATGGAAGGTAAGGAATATTGATGAGAGAAAATGCTATTCTATCAAGGAGCTACTGGGAGATTTGAAGATTTGAATTATTCAGTCTCTTTACTTGCTAATCCACTGTTCCTTATTCATTCCCCAAAGTACACATCTTAGCATAAAGATCTTTTGAGGCAGTATGTTCAATCAATGCTCTAATTGTGAAGCTCTTAAAACAGGTGTTGGGTTAGATCTCTGAGGAAATGTTATTTTCTAAAACCACAACTCGGGATTTTTGATTTTATGTCTGTTTATTGTTAGCAAATAAAATCTTTTCACGATTTGTACACTTTTTAAAAGTTATATCCATGGCACTGGAATCAGACAGCCTACCTTACAGTAACTGCCAAATTGTAGAAGTCATGTCTTCAATTTGTGCTCAGATCTATGTCACCCATGGGCAACTGTGATGCCATTGCATGGCACGATAACCAAAGCACTGTTCTCCCTGATTAGGACGTTATGGGTGTGTGGATCTCTATGTGATTAATCTATTACTAGAATATAATTTTGAAGGTATGATTACTGGGACCTTCTTGGGTAACAGTTACTGTATCTTTAAGTATTTCCACATGAAGCAGCACATTTGAAGAGATAGATAGATAGATAGATAGATAGATAGATAGATAGATAGATAGATAGATAGATGATAGATAAGTTTAACACATCCAGAAGTGTGGGCAGAGGTAGGGAAAACAACAAATGATAGTGAAATAGCTAGGGCTTAGCACCTGTGCAGCCATCAAAAACTATTACAAGAATCTGGAAAAAGGAAGAGTTGGGGATGTGGTAAGGCCTCACAATCATTTTAAAATAATCATTGTATTCCACAGGGAATAAAACAGTCCCTGATTTCCAGAAAGTGCTTTCCATTGACCTGACTTTATGAAAAGTTAGATGCAAAGAAGCCTGAATAATGCAACATGCAGAGACGGCAGCCTCCTGGTGCATTGGACAGAGAAGATTAAGCCTGGGAGAGACCTAGAGAGGAAAACAGAGGAATGTCCCTGCTGTCTCCAAAGCTCCCCACCCTTCTCCATCTGTGCTACATCAGACCTCTATACAAACCTATGTCACAGGAGTGATGCTCTGAATCCTTCAGCTCCCCCCTCCATAGTTACTGGGTACAGTCCTAAACAAGAAGAATGATCCAATGTACTGAATTTTCAAGGAGGAACAAAAACTAGTGATCTTGAAGGCATTCTATTCTAAGGAATAAGGGCTCTGAAATTGGCTAGATTGCAGAAAGGTTTTCTTCTTCTTTCACTGTATTAAAATAGTGCTTATGGATCAAGAGATTAATAAAGTGTACTAAGAGTTTATTTTTGCCTGGAAATGAAAGGGTTGATTAGTCAGAAGCAACCCTACCCTGAGTCATGGATATTTTCTAGAGTATATTTGCTTCCTTTGGCATTCTTTAAAAAATAAAGATATTTTGAAAGAAAATGTTTATAGTCAGAAGATAAATCACTGAGGTGTGTAAGGAACAGTGCATATGAAGCAAAGTTGCACAGTAGTGGCAGCAAGTTCAAATCTTCAGTCAAGAAATGCACCTGATGCAGATTCTGAGGTAGTATCAAGTTCAACTGCATTTGCTCTGAAGTATTCATATTTTGTAATTTTAAGAGTTTGAATTTTGGAAAATTGCATTGTTTTATACTATTGTAGAAGGACAAACCAAACCACATGCTTTATAATCTTCAGAGGAAGCCTATTCATGTATTTTTGAAATGTGTCACGGTTTTGACAATTTGGTGACTGTCTCCAACCAGGAATTCATTTGGTACCAAATGTCCCCACCTGTTAAATCCTACAGATCTTTCTGAGCAACACCATGTCAGGATACTGATAATGAAAACAGACTGTGCTAGCACCTATTCATGCTTTCATGGATGCTGATTTATACTGATGTTTGTAAACTGCAATTCAAACTGAGAAGTCAGATTAATTTTTCTTGTAAATATTTGCAATCTGCTACTTCGATAATTGCTACATCCACATTTGGATATATTTTTAGTCTTCTAACAACATACACAGGCTCACTTACCATATTGCAATAAAAATAAAAGTATATTTAAATCCCAAATCCAGTATAACAAAATATGCCTTCATAGTCTCACACTAGCCCACACTTGGCCATTTGTAATTTTTTTTAAAAAAAATTTCTCACCCAATTTTATTGTGTGTGGCGATGCCTGTTCCAAATAAACAAATAATGCAGTCCCTTTTCCTCCAGCAGACACATATCTTTCTTTAGCATTGGGTAAAACTGAACTGTGATTTTAGTTCTATAATAGCTTCAAGATTGTCCTGTTTTTCCTTAGTTTTAAGCACAGGAGTAAAGCTGTGCCTGTTTCCATCTCTCCAAATTAATGGCAAAGAGAGCCTTTATTTCAAAAGTAAAAGCATACATGAAAAGTATCACAGCAAATGGCAAAAACATAAAGAATGAATGGATAGAGACAGCATTAAAGATGTCTCTTTAATAACTTTTTACAATTTTAACCATATGAATAAATTATCTAAAATATAAATGGGATGATTTTAAAATAATGTGATAAAAGTTCAATAATAGGCCATGCATGGTGGAACATGCCTGTTATCACAGTGGCTCAGAAGGCTGAGGTAGGAGAATCACCAGTTCAAAGCCAACCTCAGCAACTTAGGGAGGCCCTCAGAAAGTGTATCTAAATTGAAAAATTATTTTTAATTAAAAATTAAAATTAAAAAATTAAAATTAAAGAACAGGGTTGGGGATGTGGATCAGTGATTAAGTGCCTCTGATACTATATAATATATATATATATATATATATATTTGGTATTTATACTTATTTATATATTATATTTATTTGTATATAGATTTTATATATATTCAAATATATATAAAACTGTTAGGTGTTATATATACTAAGGATGATAATTTCAGGTAATTATTGGCTAGCAAATAAAGGTTTGCTATTCATATGGGTTAACATTCGACATTGAAAATAAGGAATGTAGGCCATAGTTTATAGTCCATGAAGAACTGCTCATATAAGGAGAAGTTTTAACTTTACTATTGTTTTGCCTCTTTTGCTTGCATTATTAGAAATACTTGTAATTCATGAACTATTTTTTTTAGGTAATTTTAAGACATTTAATTTGATGATGGTTAGACAATTATTAGCTAAAACTAGGTAATTTAATAAATATTTAACTATAATGTGTGTATATATACATATAAATTACAGTAAATGTGCAATCTGATAAAGATGAATATATGAAGGTACTGCTTTTATTTTTTATACTATTCTCACGATAACCTACGTAAAATAAGTATCGCATGAATATTTGCTCATTTACAATCCATATATTTAGTATAAAGAGTATGATTTCTTAGAATAAATAAAGATTAAGAAAATACTATATATATATATATTTTATCATTTTAGAACTTAAATTTTAAAAGTTTTAAGAGAAAATGAAAAGAAACCAGGATCACATTATAGTAACATCATGTTTTAAAATTAATTTGAAAACCTAAATCTCTTTTGGAATAAATAATAACTTGGAGATGGTATCTTTGTAAGATATTTTTTTCCAATAGTAATGCTATTTGGAGAAGGTATTAAAACAATTTTATGGTATCTCCCATTCAGCTGGAATATTACTTCTGAGTCTAAATTCTATGATTTTTTATTTCAACTAGATTTAAAACACTTCATCTCAGAAGTTTAAGATTATTTTCATGACTATAAACACACACAAAACATACATATATAAACACACACATACGTTTAGACATATATACTAATTTAGTTACTTAATTTTCTATTTAAAGAGCTACTTAATTTTGTCTAAGAGATATTTTATACTTTCAATAAATATTTATAATTTCAATTGTTATATATGACATAAGATTAAATAGTTAAACTACAAATTATAGAGTACTTTTTTTGCATTGACTATCAGCAAGTATAAGGAATGTATTCTTTCAAAATGTTGAATATGCATAATGGTATAATTTTATCTGAAAATAATTTTGTTTTTATTTGACTCTTTTTAAAATCTGACTTTTGGAGACATTAGAATAAGAACCATCTGTTGAAATTTTCTTTGTTAGAGTACTGATTCCAGACTTTGAGTTCACAAGAACTCCTTTTAAACATTATGTGTATCATCAGTCTGTATCTAAAATAGATCAAGAAGTTTAGTTGATAAGCTCTGATTTTCACAATCATTATGCAATACTGGACTCACATTGACTGTACTGCTATAGATTAATTATGGCATTAAGGGGTTACATGTCAGAAAAAATAACAAATACAGGAAACTACAGAGTAAAATCTATTGATAAAAAATGTTGGTAATATAATTTTCTACAACATACTGTAAGGTTACCACTTAAAATCTGTCAAGTAGAGGTAGAACTCATGGTCTCACCCAGTCGGGATGGGATGAAGGGATCCTGATTCACCCATGAAGGAAGGATGACATGTTACCATGGAATTTAGTCACTTACTCATATAAAACTGATATCTTGCCAGTTATCTTACCAGTTCAGTCTTCAATAAGCACCATTTAAAAACAAGAAAAAAATAATAAAGGTAACTTCCTTCATTATACTTGTGCTTTAATTTTTACAACTTTAAATCATGCTATTACTGAACATTTTATCATCTTGCTGAAGGTTAGTACAAGTACCTGATATCCAAGTGGCGTTAAACAGCTTCAAACCTCTTTGTAAGATATTCTTTTTCCAATAGTGATGCATGTGACTTGAGTTGTTTGGAGATTTTCTATTCTGTTCCTAAGGAAATAGATTGGATTTTTAGCTGACTAAGACTCCAGAGACATTCATGATGCAGAGGGTGTCCTCTGAATAAGTTTTTGAATTGTCTTACTTTTATTGCATTTTGAAAAATCGTTCTTTCAGGAGGCTGTTTGGGGGCTCTATGATCCTGATTCTCTCTGCCATAAATCAATTTTCAGTAATGCTATTTAGAAACCTTTGAGCATGTGATGCTCCCCAACGTGTAGAATGCCTTCGAAGAGCATAAAATTAATTGAGAAATATCCTACACGCTGTCACAGTTGCACTACTTAATAAGATGAGCCCCTTTCTCTGGAGAATCAGCAGCGTTCTTACATGCCCGGGGTTTAGATTACCTGAGTTGAATCTTTGGCTGGAAATGAAGCATAGCAATTGTATCAGGAAAATTACTTCTCAGATAGAGAAATCTATTGCATTACATGTTGTTCCTGCTCTGTGCTACTTGATTTATATATAATTCTACCACAATATATACCACATTTGTTCTTAAGCAGTGTTAGTTAATCTTTATAAGAAATAAATCTACATGGAGTTGAGAAGTTCCAAGCAATATGAGTTTTCCATGGAAAATATTTTACTGTCCATTATAATTGAGAGTTATGTTTTTCTATAAAACCAATTTTCTCATAGAATATGCAAACTGTATCTTGACAATAACAAAATACAAATACAAAAACTGCTTTAAGGAATTGCAGCACTTTCTACTGACACTTTCTTCATAGGGAAATAAAAAGTAGGAAAAGGGATTGCACTTGGGTAAGTGAACACCTGATGGTGGAGAGAGTTGCAGATCACTTTCTCTGTATGATACAAGCCCTTGTATATTTTCAGATATTAGAGCTAGGTGAACCTTGCCTATTGTCTACCTATGCTAATTAGAATTCTGATGTTTAACTGGGCTCCCAACATCCTTCTGGTGAGATATTACCGCATGCCCATTAGGACACTCATTATCAAAAAGACAAAAGGTCAGTTTCAGAAAGGGTGAAGAGAAAAAGGATCTCTTATACACTGTTGTGGGAGTCTACATTGGGGTGCCCATTGGAAAACTGTATGGAGTTCCTCCAAAACATTAAAAATAAAACTAGTATATGATCCAGCAACTTCATGTCTAGATATGTATCCAAAGGAAACACAGTTAAAATGTCAAGGAGATACCTGTGTTTTTATTTTCAAAGCAGGATTATATACAATAGAGAAGACATATTATAGCCTAAGTATATTGATGGACAAACAGTTAAAGAAAATGTGACATACACACTCCATAATATTATTGAGCCTTTAAAAAGAAGGAAATCCTTTCATTTGCAAAAATTAATGATGAACTGGAAGTTCGTTATGCTAGGTGAAATAAAACAAGCACAGAAATACAAACCTGCATAGACTCATATATATATAAAGCAGAGAGCAGAGCAGTGGTTGCCAGGAAATTGCTGAGAGGGAGAAAAGTCAGTGCTTATTGAATGTCTGATATGTCAGAGAGAGAATAGTCAGTGCTTATTGAATGTGCATATTTTATACAAATTTTATTAAGTAATTCAAACAGCTATATGAATAGTTCTTTTGTTATACCCACTTGAAGAAGACAGCAAGACACAGAAGGCTGAAACTGTGTTCCAAGTTTAACCAGCAAGTGAATGGTAGAGGTGTAATTCAGAATTGAGCGGTTGGATCACAAAGACTGTGTTTATTCATAAATATTTTGTCATCTAAGGTAGACATTTAAAAATGTGACTCAAAACATTATGTGAGAGCATTTGTTTATGAAAAGAGAAAATGAGTTCTTAGTGGGAGTACTGAAAGGAAAAACGAGAATATATTTTTTAAGTATCAAGGGTAACTAAACCAGTCATGTAAATTTTTAATTATTTGGCTTTAAATGCTTACTGGTACTATTCAAAAACTAAACATGTCATGAAATCACTATGATATTATTGCAAAAAGCATGACCATTGTCAATATGGAACTGAATTTCAGCTTTATCACCCCCAATATGAGCAACTTTCAGTGTTGGGTCTATTTTTTTAAAGAGTCTGAATTGAGAACATCTTTTGAGAGAGGAGGGAAATAAATGTATGACTACATCTATTAGCCACAGAATACCAGAACAAAATAAGAAAGAACTATTAGAAATTAAAGAGTGAAAACATGTATCAAGACTGTGGGCAAGATAAGCATGTAAACTTCTTGAAGCGGGCTGTGTTGAGAAAAATTTTAAGATATTTTTCTTATTCAATTTATACCATTATCTAAAAACCCCAAGAAAAACGCAAGCATTCAGTTCACTACAATGATCCAATTAAGAATGGATTTACCAGACATCTAATACAATAAAAGAAAACTCAGTGATTTTTGTTCATTTCTTATATCCAAGTCACTTGTACAGAATCAGAAATATTAGCTAATTTTATCTCACTCTTAATAATTTAAAATATAAACAATAAGCATTTGTTTTAATTAATAGTAAACATTATGTTTATTAAATGTCTTCATTCCTGATGCATACATTAAGCTCTCACTTTTGATTTGGAAGGCACATATGCACTTGGTTATATCTTAAAGGGGTCATATTGGATATATGGAGTACTTTGAAGAAACTATGTTTTCTCTCTAGGAAAAGAGAATTTTAAAATATATCAATTTTTTCTTTTGGATTCAGATTGAAGCTGGGGTTTACTTTTGAAACTTGCAAACTTTATGTGGATTTCACTAATTGCAGGATAGTAAGTATGCAGAAAATATAAGAACCCTGGTTACAGAAAAGAAGAGTTCCAAGGTATAGAAAATTATAGGAGGTACAATGAGCAGACTTTGAAATCAGTTCTTGAATGAATAAAATGTCAATCTGCTGTAATGACTACTGACAATGATAAAATATTGTTCTTGTCCCTGCCAAGACAGGCCACTCCTGTTAACTCCAACCTCAACTTCCTTGCTCTGTGAACCTACCAGATTAGTCATTACTACAGGTGCTTTCCTACTTGCCTAGTCTGTCATTCTTTCAATTTAATGTTGACAAATTGCAGCAGATTTCAATGTATAATAAAGTACAAGGAGGTTGGAAGCAAAATTATGATGTACTTATTTGAATTGTGAATAAGTAAAAGCATACTTTCCTTACAAAAAGTTTCTAGACCTAAGAGGAAATTTATGATAATGCCCTATTGAACCAAACCATCTACCAGTGATGATGACTTCTTATATTAATTATACTGTAAAATAGCTAGATATTCATATAACTCAAAATCTGTTATTCATTTGCTGTTCTATTTTTATGTGTTTACAGTGAATACTTCATTTCAAAAATGCAAATATATGCATTGCTAGCATACTGTTCTGCAAATGGCTGTTTATATTTTCTAGCTACTTGGAATATTTTCAAGAAACTTTATTATCTTAGACACTTTCAGAATATTGTGAAAGCTGGAATAAATTGCTAAGAGCCCAGGGCATCTAGGAGTTGTCTGAAGAGGGACTCCAAATGAAGAATTTGCATGGATATTTTAAATTAATTACCATATAGAATGCAATTAAAAGGTACCACTTATCATTTGAAGAGCAGTTGGAAAAAAATATGAATGAATCCTTTATATGACTAGTCCTCACACACACAAAAAAAGAAGAGGCTGATGTTAGAAACTAAAAGAACTTTTGAATTGGGTATTTCTAAACACTGGGAAGACTCTTTGGTGGTTATCTTCTAACAGAAATAAAATTATAACTAATTGTAATCTGTTGGTGGTTTTGAATGACAAATATCCTACTGAATTCTGAGCATGTTTAAAAAATTTTTATACTAAAAATAAAACTTCATCTAAAAAAGATGTTTTGAGGGCATATAGTACTTTCAATATGAACCAGAGAAGATGCTATTTTTAGGTCTCTTAAGTCTTCAGTGGCATTAAGATATGTTAACAGAGAAACAGAGAATTAAATTATTTGTTTTTTATGCTCAACTTAAGAGGCCTAAGCAAAAATTCCAAAATAAAAAAATATGAAAACTTTCTGGTTCCAAACATTTCAGACAATGTATATTTTACTGATATTTTATTTTGAAAGGTCATTCTACTTCACTAACTATAGCTCATTAGTAGGCATGGAGGATTTAGTAGTGGAGAACAAGGTTCTCTCATTCAGGTGAGACAGGCTGATAAGTTGAGGGATGAGGCATGAGAAACAATGGATTTAAAATACTCTTGAACATACTTCAGACCAGAGATGACAAAAAAAAATGCTTTTTGTAAGTCTCCAAAACATATTTCTAATTTCCGTATGTAGGGTGTGTTGTTCATTTGTTTTTGAATCACACAATAGTCAGACTGTGATGTATTCCACTGTTTTAGATAGCTGCTGAACATGTGTGCTTGCGACCTGCTTCTGAAATTTAGAGAGCTTGATGGCAATTTGTGAAAAGAAATGAAATTCTACCCTGAAATTTCAAATTTTTAAATTTATCACACGACTAATTCCTAATTGCATTAGGTAAAATTTTTCTTTCTTCATTAAATACCCTCATTTTTATTCAACTTTTAAAAAACATTTATCTAGTTTGAGTTAATTTTACTTTTTGTGTTTTATTCTTATATTATCTCTTTTTCTGTGAAATAGGTGATAGATATAGGATAAATAATTTTTTAAACAAACTTAGTTTCTTCCTTTTAAAATTTTATAACAAATTGACAATTAATAGTTGTGTATATTTAAAGGATTAAAAAGTGATGGTATGATTTACAAATGCAGTGTGAAATAATTAAATCAAGTCAATTAATGTACCCATCATTCAAACACTTATCATTTTTTGTGTTGAGGATATTTGAAATTTACAATACAGTATTAACTATACATACCACTATATATACCACTCTGTGTAACACCTAAGTTAAATAATTTCTTAAAGAAAAAAAATGTAAATATATTCAAAATCAATTTTACAGTGTATGATTACTCAAAATAACATTACAGATAAGAAAAATACCTCAAAACCAAATAGGCAACATTCCTTTCTTGCAAAAGCATCAGGTTCTTCCTTCTGTTTTTAATAACTTTCCTGTACAGTAGGTGTGAAGACCTGAGATAGTTGTTTTGTTGTCTACAATGTAATTTCTTTATTTGTTTTACTTTCCCAAGAAAATTCAAGGTCTCAACTTAGAAATTCGTGCTTGTAATTATAACGATTTTATTACATCTAATTTAAGAATACTCTTCTGTATATGCTTTTATTTCTATAATTTTGAGAAGGGTGTGATATTGAAGCCATTGTAATATCATCTTGTTATTCACATAGGATGTACAACAAGTCAAAACTTGTTTTAATTTTTCACAGAGGACAGAAAGTAAATAAATTAGCTTATAGATTTAGTTAATTATTCAACTTTGAGTTAATGTTTCTATTTTTGTTCTATTTTTATTTAAAAATTTGAAAATAATATTGCCAAGTAATTATTATGTCTACACTCTTTCTATATGTGTAAATGAGTTATTGTAGGCTTCCTATTTAAAAAAATTGCAAGGCGTGATGAACTGAAACTTATTTTTAATCAATGAAACCCATGATAGAAAATGACCAGTTGACATTCACAGTATCGGGATGCTAAGCTTTCCAATGATATTCTAATATGCAGTACAAGAAAATAAGTAACAGGGTGACTTTAATTGACTCAGCTCTTTCCTCATTTGCTTGCAGTTCTCAATCACAAAGTCAAGTGCAACATCCTGAAAAAAGAAGGAAATTCTGGAACGGAGTCCTCTTTCCTCCTAGAAGCGAGAGTTTCACATCACTTGCATTCATTTAACCAAGTGGCTTCCAGGGTGTGTAACCAAGGATCAGTGTTTTGGGGTCCCTCAGCTGTGAAGCAATGGAAAAACATAAAGGAGATTCCATCCTCCTGGGGCAGCTTTTCTGAGTCTTGGGGGACCAGAGCTCATCATGGATCCCAGGATTCTGCTTATCCTCGCTGCATATTCATGAATAATGAAACTGTTCCACATGACTTACAGTCTGTGTTCTGTCTCACTGGACTCAGGAGACTGGTAGAGAACTTTTGCATATACTACATCAGTAAAGCAACACTGGAAGCATAATGTTATCTCAAGGGATCATAAATCCCTGGCTCATTAAGTCATTCTGACTTGATCTCATGTTCAGCTAAAGTTAGTTTACTATTTAGAATTGTGATAATCAGACATCTGCTAAACCTAAGCTTTGTTTCAAAGTCTTGATAAATATACATCTGTTTCTCTAACCATGGTTAGAGAAGATCATAAGATAATAGAAGTTTATTGGAGGCTTATCATTACAAATCTTTAGCTGGATGTTCTTTCATATTATCTAATTTAAAAACACCTTTTGGCAAAGAACAGATACTCTCATGTGTAAGATTGTTAGAGTTGAATTAAGCATTAAGAAATCTCATTCCCATTTTGCTAAATGATGTTTTAGTACATTGGAAAGTCAAACATATTCTGTCACAAATTTCCATTATCATATTTGATGATTATCTATTTGTTTTGTTGCCTGTTGGGTAATACAAATATTTATATTATTGATCTAACTTTTAAAGATCCATAATGAACAACTATTGTGGTGTTATAAGGGAAGGTGTCTGGTCAAACGTTTAAAGGTCATTAAGTTTTTTGCATGTGGAAGTTTCCTATACAGTTAGATTATCTGGATAAATAGAGTGGATTAATCATCTGATTAGTTTCTTTCTTTTAAAAATGGCAATCAAATAATAGTAAGTCACTGAAAGTTAGAAGCTTATGATGAACAAAACTATTAGAAGGACCTCTTGAACAATTTAAATTTAATATTGCACTTTGGTAACTGAATGGTAAAGCAGTGAATATTGCAGCTGGTGGTGGAAGAAGTAGCCTAGGTTGATCTAAAGCATGCAGCATCTCTGAAGCAAGATGTTTTCCCTGCCAAAAGTCAGAGTCTAAATATTGCAAGATACCAGCTATCACTGAGGTTAACAGGAATAAAACATGGAACTAAATTCATAATGATTAACTGAAATTTTTCATAGGAGTTTCCTCTTTTTCCTCTAAGATTCACACCTCACATATGACATTCCAACATTAACCTTTAGGCAGGATAACTTAGAATTCATCCAAAGGACTATAGAGGTTCCAAGGTGATATGATTGATAGCACTTGGCCTTCCCTCATCCCTTCTTACCATTTGCTTCTTATGCTATACCACCAAAGCAAAGAAGAACAGAAAACAAGCTTACTCATACTCAGAGCTGCCAAACAGCACTGGATTTTCTAATTCTTACACAGTCCATGAATGGAGAGAAAACTTTCTCTTAACATCTGATTTAAGTTGTCACTATGAGAAATTACCCCAACACTCAGATAATACAAGTGATGGAGGAGAATGTAGACCAGAAACAAAAGACATAGAGGCATTCTGATCATATATGCTCAGAGAATTTTAAGAGTTATTGCACCTAAAAACAACAAAGGACGAATTTCTTAGAAAGAAACAAAGATCAAGAAACTTAGAAATAAATTTGCAAAATAAAATAAAAAATTTTCAGGTACTTTGGAAACCAATCGCAGAATATTTTCCAAACATCAAATAAACATCAGAGAAATAGGGAAATGCGAAAGATAAGAGGCAAGCCACATTGAAGTATTATGTAAAATATCTGAATAAAATGAGTTCGAGAGAGAGAGAGAGAGAGAGAGGTTAAGAAAATTAATCACCCCTCCTACCACCAAAGGAAGAAGCCTTTTTGAGAGTTGCAGTACAGGAATCTCCTAAATTGAAAGGGCCCAGTGAGTGCCTGGCATCCATTAACTGCTCCCTTGGCACCGGCACTGTGCTAAGGAGTTTACACATAAAATAAAATCATTAATCTTCACAACAACACTTGAGGTGAACATGATCATCACCCAATTTATTGTTGAAGGTACTTGGGCCCAGGGAATTTATGTGAATTTCCAAAAACTCCACAGTAAATAAAATGGCACAACTGGATTTGAACACAGCTCAGCTGGCTCCGGAGCCTGGGTCCTGTACTATCTGCCTTTTATGTATTTCTAAATGTGGCAGAATTTGCACAGAGCTAGTTTTCACTGCAGTTTGAATAGTTTGTAAGACATAGTCTTTTATTCAGTCAAACGTCAAAGCAGATATTAAGGGCATTGCATTTGGTGGGACAGAAGAGAAAGATCATATTATTTTCTGGTCAGCTCAAAATGAGTGATGCTGTTATTTAGTTGAAGTAGCAATGGATCTCATGGTTTCTTCAAAACTTAGTAAAGATGTCAGAGATTGAAGTAAAGGTAGGAGTGTAAAAGGGTAGAGATAGTGTATGTGAACTACTAGAAGATGGGCATGTCACATGTACACACTCTAGAGTTATTTAGAGGATGCTGAGCTGAGATAGAACAGCTGTTCTAGATAGAACAGCTTGCCCTTTCTTTTCAGCCACATTAATGAAGACACACAGTAAATATTTTGCTGGTTTTATTTTTTCTGTTTTTTTTTTAATTTCAAGTAATAAATGTTACAGGAATCATTTTATGTATAAAAGGTTATGTAACTTCTGTGTACCAAGACCAATTGATGAGTAGGATTTTAGCTAAAGAGATTAAAAAAGACAGTCATGAATTATTGAGAAAGATTCAGAATATGCATGCTTTTTTGGCAAAATATGCATATGTATGTGAATAAATAAGATATAGTTAGAAAGTGCAAATTTACTTTCCACTTAAGGTCAACAATGTGCACTTTTGATTCTTTTGAGGTTTTCATTTTTCCCATTCCACTTAGCAGGTCTCTAAGCTATTGATTTTCAGTCATTCTCTATAATTTTAAAAAGATGTTTCTTAAGCTAGAGAGAAGAGAGGCTCAATTGGTTAGAAAATATTGAGACACATGAAAGATATTTTAGTTTGCTCCCCATAAGTATATCCTGTTTAATTATTTTTATTTCTTGCATTTGCAAATTAGATAATACTGAATCATAGTCTATTCCCAGAGCAAAGAGGAAACAAAAGGAGAAAATGTGTCTTCTTCTTATTTTTTGCCTGCCTAGAATCCTTGACCTCCTTTCCATTTCTAGAGACTCACTTCACTATTATTTTTTTGATTTATTTATTTACCCTAATTTGTTATATACATGGCAACAGAATGCATTTCCATTCATAGTACACATATAGAGCACACTTTTTCATGTTTCTGGTTGTTCACAAAGTAGAGTTACACCATTTGTGTCTTCATACATGTACTTAGGGTATTGATCTCCATCTCATTCCACTACCTTTTCTACCCCATGCCCCCTCCATTTCTCTCCCTCCCCTTTGCCCTATTTAAGTTCCTCCATTCCTCCCATGCTCCCCAACCCCAAGTTCCATTATGGATCAGCATCCACATGCCAGAGAAAACATTCAAAAGGTCTTTAAAAGAAATAATCAGTGAGATAAATAGAGAACCTACAGAATGGAAGCAAATTTTTACCACATGCACATCAGATAGAGCACTAATCTCCAGAATACATAAAGAACTCAAAAAACTTAACACCAAAACAAACAAACAAACAAACAACCCAATCAGTAAATGGGCCAAGGAACTGAACAGACACTTCTCAGAAGATAAAATACAATCAACCAGCAAATATATGAAAAAAATGTTGAAGATCACTTCACTATTATTTTGAGAAAAACACTTAAGCATTGCCCTAGAATATTATGTATGGGTACCTCAGATCACAGTTCAGGCTTAACCAATTGGAATCCATCCCACTATGTTTGACTACATTAAACAAGGAGGCAGATTCTCAGAGAGAGAATCCAGATAGTGATCAATTCTTTAATTTCATACTTTTCTTCTTCATATCCTTACCTTTCCCTTGGACTTTGTTTCTGTAAAATGTTTTGGTATATTTTTAGTACTTTTGTTATCTTCTTGTGCATTCATAAAAAGAGAGATACGTATGCCAAAGGTTTAGATAGTATGGCACTATCTGACTATAACCTGGCCTGAAACTTTAAGTAGCAATTTATAATATATATATATATATATATATATATATATATATATGTTATATATATATGTTATATATATATATGATTCATATATTCATATATATGATTCATATATTCATATATATATGAATTCAGTTCTTCATGAATTGATAAGTTTTCCCCCTAAAATTCAAAAGTAAACGTGGCATTTTGAGTTAATTCACTTTAAAAAAGAAATTAAAAGGCCTATGTAATTACTAACATTATAATTATTTCTTACAGTATCTTTGCATGGTACCTCAGCATTTAACTGGCCATGGTTTGCTTTATTAAATTTAAAGAAACAAGAAAAGTTACACATTTTCTAAAATAATTAAAATAGCTAGTTCTGAAATTCTGGCCTCTGAATGTTGGCTTCAAATGTTCCAAATTACAAAATTGATTCACCAAACCTGAGACGAAATGTCAAAGGTACATGACCAATTATATATGACATTTCATTTTGTAGTTAAGGCTATAAATTGTTCATGATGAAGTCTTGAGAGAGATGCTTAAATGTCAAATACTAGAGTTCTGGGTTCTATATTAATTGCCACTTTTATAATGCACACTTTTTCACATTTGTTATCTTTCTGCCATTTAACTTTATCTAAGTACATTTGACTCTTTAAACTTTTAATTTAAATTTGGATATAGAGCACAGAATAGTTCATGCAGTAGAAATTGATAAAAATTAAGATAAATACATTCTTAATAACACTGACCATAATTTAATTGACTCAATCTCATACTCAAAGAAAATGTAAGGTTTCAAAATACACAATAAGAAGAAGTATAGACTTCCAATTTACATTTGAATTGAAGTCTGAATTTCCAATTGTGCTTCTGGTTTTAACTATTTATCACTAGGATTGAAAGTTTGGCATTTCAAATGATAGATAAAATTTAGTAAAATTAATTGCTATTCAAAAGATAAATACCTTGAATACTTAACATATGATGTACATCTCACACAAATTTGTATGCCTACCTAAGTTTTAGACAAACTTATGCCATTCATTTTTAGAGAATTCTACAGCCAAGAATTCCTAAATAATGGACAGGCTAATAATGTTCTAGAATGAAAAATCTCAATTTTATATTTTCACACTGTGAAAAAGTGACAGTAAATATTTAGTACAAAGTCCATCAGAATCCCATTTTGAAGGGTGTTAAAATTCATGTGATTTATAAATTTATGTGAAAAGATGGATGTGAGAATATTTCAATAAAAATTTTGAATGGACTTCCCATATCAATGATTTGACATTTAAGATAATTAAAGGTAGGAATCTGCTGTATTCAAATTTATTTTGTCAAAGAAATAAACAAAATGAGAAGATTTAAATAATCCCAAAACATGTGAAAAATATGGGAAACCACCTATATTAAAGAGATATTTAAATTTTGTGGTTAAGATTGTTTTTTTGAATTAATAATATTTTCATAATAGGCTTTCCCCTTAGGAAAAAAAAAACAATTTTGCTTTAGCAACTTATATAGCATGATTTCCAAAGAAATTCGTGTTCTAAATATAAAAATAAAAATACAAGAAATATTATCATCACAGAATAGTCGTTTTCAAGAAGGCAGAAGAAGAGTCATTTGAAGCCAACAGAAAACCCAGAAATCATAAGGAAAAGATTGGCAGAAGAGACAGCATAAACATTAGAAATATTAGCATACCAATATCCATTGTAAGCAAGTAAAAAGCCAATGATAGACTGCAACTGAGGGAAGCAAGAGAGATTTTAATTCGACACCTTACATAGAGATCCTTCAAATTAAGAAGAAAATAATCAACAACAACGAAAACAAAAGATGTTAAAGAAAACTGTGGAAAAGTATTACTTCTACGACACTGAATATTTAGCCTTCAATTTTAAGTATGAGCATGTGAAATGTCTAATATTTTAAAATGTAGATAAAATGTTCATATTTCTTAGTTTGCAATTTTCTTATAGGTCTCAAATTTTATACTGACTTCTACTTCTTCATTTTTTCTTCTTCTGTTTCCTGTTTTCCTCACCATCTTTTATTTCTGTTTTAGGACTGGCACTTTCTTTGTTTCAACAGCTGCACAGAATGTTATCAACTGAAGTGTATTGATTCTTGGATAATTGCTCATTTTAATAAAGAATAAATTATATTTTTCTTGCATTAAGCTATCCGATCAATAGCAACTGACATGACATAGATACCCACATAAGTCTCTATTATAATATTTCATACAACAATAAATTATCATTACTTTTAATTGAGTAACAAATTATTAGAACTAAAATATTTGTCAGGGATTTGAATTTATGGAAGGCTTTTTTTTTTCCCCAGGAGGAATTGGCATCAGATAAATGATAGGATGTTCTGACCTTTTCATTATTCCAATTTCCTTAATTTCTTGCCCCTAGTCTAATGAGCTCTCTGAATTATGTGTGGAGGCCCACAAGTTTGTTTCAGCTTTTAAACACACACACACACACACACACACACACACACACACACACACACACTTTCTTCAGAGTTAAATCATGCTTTATTATTAATTTGTCCTGAAATTATATTTATGCATATGTTCTGTTATACATTTGCAAATATTTAAATAATATTGTCATGTTCATCTTTTACATATTCATCTTTTACTTGTAGTATCTTTGGGAGATTACATTTAATATAGAAATTTAGAAATAAAACATAGCAAGTTTCTCTAAAGTAAAAATTTATGTAGCTTGTAAATTCCTTGGAAATTGGAAATTAAGCACTTAAAAATCTTTTCCATAACTTCTTACTTTAGGAAATGTGTGGAAGATGGGTTGGTGATTTTTTTTTTTATCATCCTCGATTTTCTTTAGAAATGGTAAAATTGTGGGCTGGGGATGTGGCTCAAGTAGTAGCACGCTCACCTGGCATGCATGAGGCACTGGGTTCAATCCTCAGTACCACATAAAAAAATAAAATAAAGATATTGTGTCCAACTAAAACTAAAAAAAATAAATATTGACAAAAAGAAATGGTAAAATTGTAACCAAATGTTTGGACCTTGTCCCAGATGATGCCAATCCAATAACAAGGACATAGTTTTGAGAAAAAGGAAATAGAAGAGTTTTTTTTTTTTTTCTTTGCTAGCCAAGAACAGGGGACTCCTTTCCCACAGGATGTGATTCTGTCCCTAAGGGGGAATGGGGGTGGTGGTGGGGAATATGGTTAGAGAGGTGATTCAAAGGCTTCATTCCACTTGTTTGCTGTCTGAAGTTGTAATTTACTTGTTAATTTGGAAGGTGAACATTTATTAGATCTTCTGGTGACATCCCCAAGTCTGAATTATTTCCTTCCTATGGTGAGTGTGTGCTCAAGGACAGATAACTCTTTCTAGGATGGGAAGAAAGGTAATTCTGTTTCCTCAAAGAGTTGGGAGGGGGAAAGAATAGGGAAGGGGAGAGAGAGAGGGAGAGAAAGACAGTAGTCACTTTAAAAAATAAGTTAAGGTAACCAAGCAGCCAGGGTTATATTGAAAGCATAGAGTGGACTGCTGTTACATAATCAGGTCCTCTTTGGGTAGGTGAATTTTTGTAATAGTTTTTCAAAAGTGCTACCAATTATTAACCCCAAATATATATATCACAATTTAGTAGTTACTCTTTTATTACTTCACTTGCTTGTTCACCATTTACCTGTAGCTTTCTATTATTATTATTATTATTATTATTTACATTTTGGTACCAGGGATTGAACTCAGGGACACTGGACCACCGAGCTATACAACAGCCCTATTTTTTATTTTATTTAGAGACAGGGTCTCACTGAGTTCCTTAGCACCTTGCCCTTACTGGGGCTGGCTTTGAACTCAGGATCCTCCTGTTTTAGCCTCCAGAGCCACTAAATTACAGGTGTGTGCCAGCCTTCTTTTTACTTTTATAATAAATAAAAATTTGTTGTTCTTCAAGTTCAACTCTAATGCAGATGGATTCAAACTAATTTTAACTTCTTTAAATTCATTAAACTCTAAGGAATTTGAAAATGTTATATGAGATTCTTATGACTAATGCTGTTGTTACTAAAGATGAAAAATGAAAAAATAGGGAAATATATGTGGGTTGGAAAGACCCACATTAAATTATTTTAAGAGTACTCTGATGATTTTTTTTTTCATCTGATTCGCATAGGTATATATTTTTGGATAGTAAGACCATGATTTTCATTCTCCACACACACATTCATTCCTTCTCCTCCCCTTCCTCCCCCTCCCCCTCCTCCTGTTCCTCCTCCCCCTCCTCTTCCCCTCCTCCTCCTCCCCCCTCCCCCTCCTCTTCTCCTCCTCCCCCTCCCCTCCTCCCCCTCCTCCCCTTCCTCCTTTCTTCTTCTATTCTGTAAGATGGTTTTTCATCATTGACTTAAAGTTATGTGTGAATTTTTTCTATTTCTGTATTTCATGACTTGTTTCTGGAAAGCTAAAATGCCATCATTTATATATATTTGTTTCTTTCATTTCACTTTCTTACGCAGGCAATTATTTATTATTTCTTATCAGTGAGAAGAAAAAAAAGAGAATGGGCTCCAGATAGGTATCATTGAAACACTCACCCCCAAACAAAGCTAAATAGAGGCAGTCGTGAAACCAGAAGGTCAGGCTAAACATGAAGGTTTCCAATAAGCCTTGTGGGCTTGAAAGAGTTGGGACATATTTGCCATCATTCTACTGTCTGATGTTAATTCCTGAAGGAGTAGTGTGGGCTCATTCTGTAAAAATTCCTTATGAATACCTCATCAACTATTAACATCTTAACATATTCACGCGGATTCAGAGCTAAATTCCTGAAGAATTTTAGAGAAAGGCAGAATCTTTGTATCACCTAGATGCATCAATGGGGAACAATTCCATTTTAGACAAATTTCTAATATTCTTTGAGCCTGACAGCCGTGGATCAATTTTTCTCACTCACTTTCCTTTACATAAAAGAGGTAAAATTAAGCAGTTATAACTTTCTGGTCCAGAAAAAGACAAATGGACCTTTTTATTTTAAACTGCTTCCCAGCACATCCTTTCTAATGTAGATAGATCAAACTAACAAGGAATGAAATTTTAAATGCTTTCATGTACATTGACTGCCACTGTGGTCACTAGGGTCCCCTTTGCCATTAGTTGGAATGCATTAATCTGTTTTAGTTCTGGCCTGGTGCTGTTGAAATCCCACTCTGACTTCATGGGACACTCTGGTGTTCTTACACTTGATTAGCAGGGCACTGTGCGTGCAAAGCAATGTGACTATACTACCCAATTCTGGTAAAAATGAATCTTATCCGTTTAAATATTTGGAGGTTTTGAGATAATACTTCCTAAAACACAAGATTATTCATAAACACATTAAATACAGGCCAAAAGAAGGGATTATTTTATTTTCCTGTATCTAAATTTCTAGCTCAGAAAAGAATTTATAATGTAGAAAAGAGGAAGTTTAATCTAAATGTAGATCAGAAGTAAATTCAAGTGCACTCAGATATAGTTCCTAAGAAAATATGTGAGTAGTGTTCTAAATAAGAGTTTTAAAGATTAATGCAGATGGATTCAAACTAATTTTAATTTCTTTAAATTCATTAAATCTTTATTATAAGCACTAAATAGGTATACAAATTTGAACTAATAAAATTAATTGTGGCTGACTTTACATCTTTTTGGTTTGAAATCTTATGTGTTAGCTATATTAAGCATTATGTCTGACCAAAGTTTTTAAAATACTGTCAGTCATATTTAATAAGTCATCAAAGTGATCTGAGAATGTAAAGAAAATAGATTGTATTGTTGAATCAGTAGATTTCAACTAATTATTAACTTGAGCAATTATTCCCACCAATGTGAAGTACAAAGTACTTTGTAAAGGTATTATTCAAAAATTTACTTGTATACTTTTGACAGTTGATTTCAGGACTCCAAATCTACGCTGTATGACGTTCATTTTTAAGTTCATGCTAACTATATCAATAAACGTTGACAGGTGTAACAAGTGGTGTTATATTGGAGATTCCTTGCTTTGCTGTGGAAAAAAATACATTTAAAAAATAGACTGATCATCAGATCATCAATCCCAGATCATCAATATGCACTAGTAACTATAAAACATGAGAAATCATATTCATATTGCACTACTAAATATTGTTATGGTTCCACTTAACTTTTTCTAAATAGGATTAATTTTCTGGGATAGGAGGAGGAAATGAGTGCTTTGGTGAGCTTGTCTATGTATCAATATTTTTAACTATTGAGCCTAGAAGAAGGAAATTTGAAGATAAGTTTTCTCCCAGTTTGAGTTTTAGAAATACAAGACATGCAAACATAGACCTTAGCTGATTAACTGAAGCATATTTTCTTCAAATTACAATTGTAGGAAAATAGCCTCAAATTTACAAGCCTTTTACATACATTATATTTCTTCCAGTAAGCAACCTAGTAATTCTGTCACATAACTAAATGTCTTACATGCAGTAAAGTAATGGAGAGAAAATGACTTATTAACTGTAACCGTTTAAGTCTCTTTCTATAAGTTCACAATGTTTCTGTACAGAGTTCGAAGTCTTAAAACCAAAGGGGAAATACTATGTTCTAGTCCTCTATACTTCCCTAGACCTTCAAATGCCAGGACAACGGAACTTTCCTTATCAGGAGATTTAGGCACTTGAAAGGACAGATGCTGTTAAACTAGCCTTGTTCCTTATTCATAGTTTGCATCATAAATGTGGTTCAGGATATAGTGTTTAGGTGACTTAGTTCCATTCCATATTTTGTCAATCCTTCAATGTGTTTTATTACAGTCATAGTCTAAATTTAATGTGCCAATACACGTGATTTCTGTTCTCATGTTTATGGTATTTTGATGTGTAATGGAGTCTCTATCATTGTATCAGATGCCCCCAATAGCTTTGTGATACTCAACAAGAATACTTTTCTACAAAGGTAGCTAAAACTCCTATGCAGGCGTGGATTGAAAAACAAACAAAAACCTAGATTACTATATGACAAGGATATTAAAGTAGAGATTAATAAATGACTTAAGGGGGTCGAAGTGTTTGAAATGTTTTTTTTCTTAAGAATCTAACAGCACCTTGTTCATAAACTGCTTACAGATATTTTATACTCAATATGCACAACATGTGCATTCATTATTCAGGCAAATAATAAAAGAAAGTTAAGATTTGTGATGGCTATTGAGCTTCCAGTGGGATCTGATGTAAATTTATTTTAGCAAGTAAATTGGCTTTACAAAGCACTGACTGACAAAAAGTGGAATCCTAATGCTAAGCATACTTGAAATGCTACTAATAGACATTTGCATTTTTAAAATTGAAACGCTTTTTTTTTTTTTTTTTTGTACAAGGAGTTGAAGCCATTGGAAGTTAACCACTGAGCAATATCCCTAGTCATCTTTGGTTTGTTTGTTTATTTTGAAATTTTTAATTTTGAGACAGGATCTCACTAAGTTGTTTAGGGCCTCACTAAATATCTGAGTCTGGCATGATCCTCCTGCCTCAACCTCCTAAACTGCTGGGATTACAGATGAATTTTATTTTCTACTAAATATATTTAAAATATTAATTTTTTTAGGTGTAGATGGACACAACACAATGCCTTCATTTTTACGTGGTGCAGAGGATCGAATCTGGGTCCTTCCCTTGCTAGGCAAGTGCTCTACCACTGAGCCACAATTCCAGCCCCTACTGAATATATTTTGAATCTATAATTGGAGACACAATACTCATCAAAAAAGTAGATATCCCATAAATATAGGTTTACCTTCAAAATAGACCTTCAAAAATAATGACATGTGAATGGGATAGTAATGCTAAATAAGTATTGCTTTTAGTTCTAAAATAATAAAGCCATGATTTTTAAGTTTAGCTATATCCCATTTTAATTATACCATTGTACATTAATTCATTTTCTCAATTACAATTTTGCTCAAAGGACATTCTCTTTATATATTGTTTTTACTTTTTAAAGCACTTTAAAAATGTAACCAAACCTGGCATAATTGATGCTGTTTTCTTTTAATTCCCTTTTACTTGCTGTTTTTCACTTTTGAGTGCATGTAGTAAAATGAAGAAACCATAGAAAATAATTAAGACCAATTTCACCATAAACCTTAAGTTTGTTCAGTGGGATTATTTTGTTCTGTAAATAATAAGAAACAATATATTAGCGACTATGTTCTCCTTTATTATAAAGACATAGATGGGAATCTGAAGAATGAAATATATATATAAAATATTAATTTACAGATTCCTTAGAGTCAGAAACATTATTATTTCTACACATCCACATGACTTTTCAAAAGAAAAAAGACTCTTTAATAATGGTAAAACATTTCTTAAAATTAAATGTGACTTCCTAAGATAAATCAACTTTATCTTTTTTCCTTTGTTAATAAGTTAACATAACCTTTCAAAGGTAACCCTAGAAAATGTTTTGATTTAGAATATTTTTTCCAAGTCATTAGTAAGATGTCAACAAATTAATTCAGAAAGAGAGGCCTATTTCTAATATGGTAATTTTGTGAACAAACTGGGTAAAAAATAAGAGCAGTAGGAGATGGCCCCTAGGAATGTGGAAAGAAGAAAAAAAAAAAATATATATATATATATATATATATATATATATATATATATGAGACAGTTTTCAATATCCCAAATGTTTTCTTATTCATTTTTTCTCTTTCAAAGATGAATAAAATATATTAAATCCAGATATTTTAAGACTCTCTGTTTTGAGAAATTCCCACTTATTAGTAATATTGCAATAGATTGAAAGGTGACCCGCCCTCTCACTAATAGAAGATGCTACTATCTAGGCCTCAGTGCTTCCCTTCAATCTCCTTCCAAACCACAAACCTGGATGACTTGCTTCTCAGCTATGTTCTCTATTTTTCTGATGCTTACTCATAATGCTATCTATTTCCATAGGCATTTTAACAGCCATACCCTCCTCTCAACTTCTAAATCTTTTACCTCTCATATGTCATTCCTATATCCCTCAAAATTCTCCTCTTTGCTCCTGCTAAATCTGTCCATAATGATGACATTGGTGATGGTTATCATCATAATTATTTGAATCTCATCAGGACCTTAGTCATTGTACTGTGTACCCTTGTTTATCAACTGCATCATGACTTTACTTCTGTAGAGGACCTGCTCTCTTTTGCTCTTTCTCTCAGATTCCTAGAGTTCTTCATAGGCCCATCCTCTGCCTTTCATCATGGAAATTACAAAAGAAGCTTGGTGGGGGGGGGGGGGGGCTATTGTGGCTTTGCCTTAAGAGCTGGCTGTGTGTGCCAGACTCTAGGAAAGCCCATTGCCAACAAATGGCCAGTGTAGGGGCCTGAAATCCCTGTTCCCCATCTGAAGGAATTAAAAAAAACATGATGGGATTTATGCACCAATGTTTCTTTTAGAGGTAAGAGCAGAGTTTTGCCTAAAGTCACATTTTTGTTGGCTTCTGTGTTTCTCAGTCTACTTCCTTACCAATTTCTCTTGAGTACAATTAATTAATAAACCACTTGCTCAGATTCCTTGTCTCAGAGTCTCCTTCTAGAGAAATCTTATGCCAAAAAATGATGACTTATCTACTGCTTTTTGACTATTAGTTTTTCTTCATAGCACTTGTCATTATTTGGTATACACACACATCACACTCACACATGGGATTTATTGATGTTTGAACATTATTTCCCTGAAACCCAGTATCAGGATTTTACATGCATACTTTAAACTACTCTGGCAATGTGGCAACCCTTCTTCATGGAATAGTATTTTCCCATTCAAATCTAGCCTTATATATTTTCAAGATGCATGGATTCTTGAAATTTATTGTATTTTATTATTATTATTATTATTTTGTTACCAGTGATTGAACTCAGGGACACTTTAACACTGAGCCACATCCCCAGCTGTTTTTTGTTTTATTTTGAGACAAGTTTTGCTAAGTTGCTCAGAGGCTAGCTAAATTGATGTGGCTGACTTTGAACTTGCAATCCTCCAGCCTCAGCCTCCCAAATTATTGGGATTACAGGTGTGCACCACGGTAGCTCACTTGAAATTTCAGAATCTTTTGTGAAATCACCCATTTCCAGTTCCATAGTGTATGTGAGTTGCTTTCCTGGGTCTCTGTCAAGGACTGACTAGTCTAGTTGTGATTAATCTCCTTCTGCAAAGAAAGTAACCACAAAATTATATCTGTTTGTAAAGGAGGTAGTATATGGGTAGAGGTTAAACCTGAACAGGAGACTCATCTTAATTAGATGCATCAGGGAGTTGGATGAGAAAAGATGGAGAGAATGGAGGATTCCACATTAAATCTTATCCAATTCCAAATTAAATCTTGTCCAGGATATGCAAGCATAATGATGAAAAAAAAAGACAAAACTCTGAAGATGAAGTACAAAAGAATTATAGATATTTATTAAAGTCAGAACACTCTATTCTTCTGTCCCTTAGTGCATGTTCCGTTGAGCACTAAACATAACATTTCATTTCCAATATTTATTCCTATTGGTCCATAATTCAAATGCAGATTATTCTCTCTCAATCATTGGACTTTTCCCATCTTTAGTGTGGAGTGTGGGGGTGGGGGATTTATGGGGCAGATTCCAAGCTCTACTGGGCATTCTTTGCTGAGGCTGGGACTAGATTTACGTCTAACGACCCTGTTTACCAGCCTCCTCTTTCCACTGTAAATGGCCAGTCAAGTTTCAAGGAGAAAGCAACTTCAGCTGCCTCTGGTTTCTAATTTTTCTCTTAACCTGAAACATAAACTCTCCCCTAAAACTTCAAACATTTGCATAAATCAACTTACAATCATTTATCCTTCTGCTATAATACGGGATTAAATTTCATGAGATTCCAATAAACCAGCTCTTTAGGAGCCCTGCAGTGTGAATGGTGAGTACCCTTCTCTTGGGCATCCATCCTTCAGAAACTATCCCCTGTTTTTAAATATCCTGACACTGATCCTAATCTACCTCAGTCTACCAACATGGGATGGATAAAGAGACAAACAAACCAAAATCCAAACCTATGAAGAAAGACAAACTATTAATATATCAACCTCACTTCCTGTGTCTAGCAGGGGAAAAAAAAAGGAGAATTTAAATTGGATCTCCCTGACTGTATCTATGTCCTCTCTGTTGTGGTGCAGTAGCAGGATGGGTGTGAAAAGAAAAGAGAGTATTAAGAGGCAACTTGTAAAGAAGAAAAAAGAACATGGTTACAAAAAGGTTAACACTTAATTTTATTTTTAACAGCATACTTTAAAAAATTTAATTTTTGTAATTAATGAATAGATATACTATTAATATGACAATAGGTGGAATAGTTTGGTACTGCCCCTTAAAAACAGTGATCAGAAGCTCTGCCAATGGTATCATATCTAAAAGGAGAGTAAGTTCATCATGAAACACAACCCTATGACTTGTGAAGGGTTATATTCAATTAAATATTTTAGAAATAACAATCCAGAATTTTCTCTAACAGATCAATTTGTTAATGGATCATAATGGATCACATTTTGTCTCATACTTCTACTAGCTTTCTCCTGAAAATTGCTTAATATAAAAAGTGCCACCACTGCTTTTGCAGAAATATGTGCTTAAATAAGGAAAGAAAAAAGCATGCTGTTCAAAGTGCATAAAACAAACTATCTCCAGAAAAGAAATTTGAGATATTTCTTAATAAAATAAAATATATCTTATTGAAAACATAAAGACTTTCATTGTTACAGCTTATATTCAATTAATTCTCAAACATTTTAAGAATAGCAAATAATGTTAAATAATGTTATAGTGGCTAGCTCTAGAAATAGTTTATAATATTCTATAACAGTACATACAGAATTTAAAATAGTGTTAGGCTTGATATCATTCAAATAAAGAGCGAATCATAATTATAAGTTTTTTTATCACAGTAATTAAAATTTGCAAAATATCACTGCTGTGCAATTATGATAATGGTAATAAAGCATGATTTTCTTCAAGAAGGTCAATCTTTGAAATTTAGCTACAATAATATAGTCATTATTCTCAGGAATCTGTTTCTAAATATTTTATCGACCATGCAAATACTTAGACTTATTTCTTTGTTGGTAGATGTTTGAAAGAAATATATACTCACCTAGAAGGAACAAAGGCCTGGTCTCTAGTTTTAAAACTGGTGTAATATTTATTCTCATAGCGTGAACATGTATATGTGCATTTAACTATATGAATTTGATTTTTTCATGTAAAAAAATTAACCAACTATGAAAGATTAGAAAGACGTGTCTTCCTATTTTACCGTGTTTTACCAAATTGCACAAATTTTTATCTGGACTTTAAATTGCTGATAAGTCAATTTATTCATGTAACAATAATCTGCAGACACTCATAAGATTGTCTTGAGAAGTAAAAATGCTGACTTCTTCCTTTCACCCTCACCTTCTTCTCTGCCTGTCTTGTCCACAGCCCAGTTGTGCTAGGGCAGTGGGGTAGCCAAAAGAGAATCAGCAAAGAAAGTGCCTAGGGAGAGCTTGGGAGACATAGGATTTATTGGGGAAATATTGAAAAGACCAGAGACTGCTCCAAGAAGAGCTAGTGGCAATAAGGCTGACAGTGCCTCTAAGGGAAAGAGCACCCCTGGGGAGGGGGCTTTGCCAAGTTGTACCACCATCCCTCAAGACACTTTGCCCTGTGGCCGTTGGCTGGATGAATGACAAGTGTCCTTTCCACAGTGCCTTTAATTCGGTACCCAACCTTAGGGTTTTTTTTTTTTTTTTTTTGGTAGGTTGCAGAAGCAGTGACATCATCAGCATTAGCTTACTCTGTTTGCTCACAGGACAGTTTGCCAAGGAAAAGCTATCCTGTTGTAGGTACAAGAAAGTAGCTTTTTACAGCTAGCTCTAACTGCCTCACCTCCCAGTGTGCTTAAGAGAAATCTAGTGTCCTTTAAGATAGTATGTATCTAGAATTTCTTGCCCAGGCTTGCTCTCATTATTCTTTCAATGGCAAGGCCACTGTGAACAGAAAAATGGCTTCAGGGACATGTTGTTTTACTGACCCCCTTTTTTTAAGGGATAAGTCTCAGAATTCATACGTGTAGCTTCCCCACTACTGAACTCATTTCTTGAGGCCTTTTCTGATCAACGTCGCCTGACCTAAACCTTCCAGCTATAGTGACTTCGTCTTTTGCTGCATTCAGATGTTTAGTTGCAGAGATCCATAACTTCTTTTCAATCATTTTCACCCTGGGTATTAATCATACCTATCTAAGTTCAGGCCTCAGTGAGCCCACCGAGATAGCAGTCTGCTGAACCAGTGGGTCTACTGGGATTGACTGATCCACCTGAAAAAGGGAAATGCAGGAGCTCAGTTTTTCTCTCTCAAAACTTGATGTCTCAGAGGAAATCACTGTATCAATTAAAAGTAATTCAGTGCCTAGGGGCAGATTGATTGATGATAACAGTTCTCAGTAATCATAATGTTATACCTGGAAATACTGCATTGTTTTAGATGAACTACAATATCAATCACATGCTAATTATATTGATACACTTAAAATAAGGCAGGTAAGAAATACTGTTATACTAAATCAAACCTCTGGTAGAGCCAATTGAAAATTATAGTGAAAAACAAGAGTCATTTCCCAGAAAAACTGAGTAATAGATATTCAAACACAAATAATTTCCTTTAAAATTACTTATCAATATTTTCACCTTTTAAATTATATTCCAGTATGTTCATTCTTCAGCCTGTAATATTTGTAAATGTGTAATTCACAAATCTGGTCACATAGTAAAATATGATTTAGAAATTAATTCATATGTCCTAATAAGGGGAGTGTTCTCTGAATAGTCTTCAATTCTAATTTTATGTTATAGGTAGTAATTATAAAAGGAAACTATCAGATCTTCAACAGTCATATTTTACATCTGTAAGTGTTCTTAATGACCTTGAAAATCCTGTAAGTCTTTGCAGAGATACATTGTATCACAGAGCAATCTAGTCCACATATAAAACCTGAAGGGTAATTTTATGTTTTCCTGAATGTGGTCATTATCTCAACTAATTTATTTTTGACTATTTTTGATCATTGTGGTTTTTCTACTTGATGGCTTCACATAGTTAAATATTCTCATGAATATCTTTCCTCATCCATGATAGTATGTAGTAATATCATCCTTGTTATATGGTGGCTATTTCGTCAATTGGAAGTATCTTGAAATTTCATAATTTTATACTTCAATTAGTTAAATCATGCATTTGTAATTAAATCAGTTTCAATAAGTTTTTGGATAAAATCAACTCCTTCCACTTGACAATTGTAGAACTGGGTTTAACCCCCATCTTTACAAGTAAAGGAGTGTGCATTTAACCACACAGAGGCAGTGTGGTAAAGTAATTGATACATTAAGTTTTGAGGCCAAACTGCCCAGGCCCAGACTAACTATCTGACTTAGTATGTGCAAATCCTAATTCTTTTTATATCTCAGTTACTTACTAGTACAAGATAGTGATACACAGGCAGATTTGGTAAGTATAAAGTGAAGGGACATACTTTTTCTTTAGAATGATGCCTGGATATAATTATTATCTTCTTTTTTTTGTTTCTGTTTAAATGAACCCTGAAAGAGAAAAAAATATTGCATCAATCACATAAGTACTCCAAAAGCTTGTTTTATTCAACCTTTCCACTTCCTCTAAGGTTATATTTTAGTTCAATGAATCCAATTTTTTCAAATATCCATACAGATTAGTTGAATTGGCAATTCCCCAGCCATCTGGCTCTGTTGTCTTTATTCATTTTGACAAAGACACTATCTATTTTAGTTTCCATTTGATTTTCACTTGCAGAAGTGACTCTCAGAAGAAGGAAGGGAATCTCATCCTTCTGGAGATGGAGAGCAGAGTCTTCTTGCTTTTCATTCTTGTTTTTTTTGCTTTCATTTTTGTTGTATATTTGTTTGTTTTATTTTCACATTATACCATATGTCCAATCGACTCTCATGTGCTGATATTTGGATGCAGAAAATTTCCACTATTATAAGTCACCCTGGTATAGAGTGCGATTAAAATGTGGCTCTCTTTTTGTTATTGAAATTGATCATGTCAAAAATTTTTTGGATGTCCTTATCTTGAACAGCCCATATCTGACCTCTGTTCCACCTAATATCAGTTGTCTGTCCTTTTAAAATTACCGTATTGATTTCTGGGCAATTTTGATGTAATATTCAAAATTATGATTAAAATATGATTCAGTTCTCAACAATATGGAAGGCATTTCATTATATTTCTCCTGCTAATTCCAACAAAAATTCTAGGATAAAATACATAAATTATCCACAAGAGACATTTAAAAATGAAGAAAATAAGATAGACTAGTTAGGGACCTTGGGACTTCAGGGTTTTTGTTTTGTTTTGTTTTGTTTTGTTTTTTGCCTCACCTGTATCCTGTCCTAGGTGAGAGAAAAGCCCATATACATAAATGCTAATGGATGAAGACAGTAACAGAAATATAACACTCTAGCCATAGGACTACCTTCTCTAGCCTTAGGATTATGAAATTGATAGCCATTGGGGCAGAGAATTTTTTAACCACACCTGATCCAGGCAACACTTGAAAAGCAAAAACAAGGAAAGAATGCCTGTTCTAGCTACTTGCATTCACCTTGGGAATGATCATCCTAGATAGTCCTATCAGGCAGGAAGAGGAAATCCAGACATCTAGACCATAAAGAAAAAAAATAAGTATTCTTTGTAGATGATATGATTTCCTGTGTAGAAAATCCAACTCAATTTACATGAGAAAAAAGATACTACTTGGAGCTAATACAGGTCCTTAACAAGATTGTTAATACAAGGCGAA
The DNA here is from genome assembly GCF_045843805.1 of Urocitellus parryii. NCBI lineage: Eukaryota > Metazoa > Chordata > Mammalia > Rodentia > Sciuridae > Urocitellus > Urocitellus parryii. The sequence continues at coordinate 39,993,041 of NC_135544.1, forward strand.
TATGCAAAAATCAATCAAAATTCTCTATGATAGCAAAGAACACCTAAAAAATTAAAATTAAGCATACAATTCCAGTTGTAATTGCTCCCATACATTCAAAATTCTAAATATGAATCTGTAAAGTATATACAAGATCAATATACTGAAAATTCATGATGCATATAATAAACACATTTAAAATGGAGATTTTAGAGGATCATGGACTATAAAGTCAATATTGCAATGATATTAATGTTCCCCAAATTTATCTAGAGGTTTAACAAAATTGTTTTTTTATCAGTCTAATCATGATTATTTTAAGCTATATATATATATATATATATATATATATATATATATATATAAGCAATTTCTAAAATTTTTGTGGAGATGATAAAAATTAAAGCAGTTAAAATAATTTTGAAAATTTCCAAATAATTTCTGAAAAGTTACATTAACTAACTTCCATACTCAAAATTGTGTGATTAACATTAGTGGATAATGACACAATATCAATGAAGAGAAAGAAATAGAAATCCCTATTTCCTATTCTGAATCAGATTCACAGATATGGTCAAATTATTTTTTTAAGATTTTTAAAAAATTGTTCTAATTAGTTATACATGACAGTAGAATGTATTTTGATACATCATACACATATAGAGTATAACTTCTCATTCTTCTGGTTGTACATTCTGTAGACTCACACCAGTCATGTAATCCTATATGTACATAGGATAATAATGTTCAATTCATTCTGTTATCCTTCATATCCCCATACCTCCTCACTTCCCTTTACTTAATCCAAAGTACCTCTATTCTCCATAACCCTCCACTTATTGTGAATTAGCATCCACATATCAGAGAAAACATTTGGCTTTTGTATTTGGGGCGTTGGCTTATTTCACTCAACATGATATTCTCCAGCTTCATTCATTTACCTGTAAAGGCTATAATTTCATTCTTCTTTAAGGATGAATAATATTCCATTTGTGTATATATACTACATTTTATCCATTCATCTCTTGAAGGGCATCTAGGTTGGTTGCATAGTTTGGATATTGTGAGTTGAGCTGCTATAAACATTGACGTGGCTGCATCACTGTAGTATGCTGATTTTAAATCCTTTGGATATAAACCAAGGAGTGGGATAGCTGGGACAAATGGTGATTCCATTTCAAGTTTTCTGAGGAATGTCCATACTCCTTTCAATAATAGTTGCACCAATTTGCAGTACACTAGCAATATATGAGTGTACCTTTTCCCCCACATCTTCACCAACATTTATTGTTGCTTCTATTTTTGATAATTTCCATTCTGACAAAATGATAACAAAATTAATTCAGTGAAGGATTTATAGCCTTCTTAACAAATTATGTTGGAACCACTGTACACTAAAAGAATATCATAAAACTAAAAATCAAAACTAATAAATAACCTCATAGAAACCTCATAGAAAAGTTAAATACACACACACACACACACACACACACACACACACACAAACGAAAGGGGTGAGGGTACATGCGTGTAATTCCAATGGCTTCAGAGGCTGAAGCAGGATGATTGTGGATTTGAACCTGGTCACAGCAACTTAGAGAGGCTGTAAGTAACCTAGTGAGACCCTGTCTCAAAATAAAAAATAAATAAATAAAATGACTAGGAATGTAGCTAGTGGTGAAGAGCCCTTTGGTACAGGAAAAATATATGTGTGTGTGTGTGTGTGTGTGTGTATTAATATGTTCATATATAATGTAAAAGTATAAAATTGTATAACAAAATATATAAAAAGTACAAAATATAATGTAAAAGTACAAAATCATAAAGAAGTATAAGAAAAGCTTTGTGATTTATCAGTTTTTACAGTGTATATTGCTACCTATGTCATTGGAACACATTGCTCCTATTTCACAATATGTTAGAGCCTTATTTTCTCTCTGAAATTTTTCTAGCATTGAAATATATCACAAGATGGCCAGTACTGTCAAAAGTACTGGCAGTTCTGTACAAAGAACTTTTGGGTTTTATTTCTATGGAAATGCCACATTTATTACCTGAGCATGTGTTTTAAATCTGTCTGTTCTTGCTGTTAATGGGTGGCACTATTGATCTGCATGTGAATGTGTGTGTGTGTGAGTGTGTATGCTGCTTGGTGATGCTGGACAGAGGGGATAGAAATCAAAAGACAAGGGCCGAATATCCAAGTGGGTTTTCCTTTCATTTTGCAAAAATTCATTTTTGTGGAAAAATGTGTATATGCACATTTGTATCATTACTGCCTTTTTAAAATTTTTAAAAAGCTGTATTGTACTCATTCTTAAGTCATAACTTCCCTGATGAGAGAGAAAAAGTCTTTTCCAAACTTGGCAATTTCTAGAGTGTAATGCTTTGCAAAGACTATTACAAAGGCACTGCAAGGGTATCGGCCTATTGGAGTGACTCGCTATCTTGAGCAACTCCATAATTGTGGAACTAATCTCATAGATTTAAAAGTGTTTTTTTTTTTTTATTTCTTAATACATGACAATAGTGGAATGCATTATATTCATAATTATCCATTCACTGCACAATATTTTGTAACTCTCTATATAAAGTATGATCATGCCAAATTATGCCATTATACATGATCTGTCTTTTGTTTTGCATTACAATTCTTAATACACCTTTATACCACAATTTATCATATCTCTGTTTGTATATAAGGTATGTTTATTCTCAAAGGGATTTAAATGTACACTCAAAGGACAAGGAATCTTTGCTAACACAACCAAAGAGCATTTTGAGGTTTGTTGAGGAGATTACTTCCTATTGTGTTGAAAAAAGGTAGATATTTTCCTTTCAGGTGACTCACACAGTAACTAGTCTGATGATTAGTTGTAGCTTGCTGTTGTTTTGGAATTCTTTGCCAGAGAAGAAAAACACACACAGTAGGAAGGGGCTTGGGGGGAGAAACTTTTACTGCTGCTGCTAAGCTTTTCACTGAATGTAGCTGCATAAGCACAATGGCAGATAGGGGACTACTCCCAGTGATTCTTAGATAGTTATTATACAGAATGACCCCCATGTCAGGTCAGTGCAAATAAGGAAAAGCTTGGCTAATCTAAACCTAGAAAGACATAAAATATGTCGGATGGATGCCTCTCAAGTGTGCGATAAAAATGCATCTTCACTGCTGCTGGCAATATTGTCCCTGACCTCAAAGCATTATTGAAGAGAGACCCATTGAATGTTTTAATTTCCACATAAACTGCTGATCATGATGGTTCAGACATGCCAGATGGCGGCCGGAGTGATAAATGATGTTGATGCCTCAGGAGAAACGAGCTACTAAAATTATATTCAGCTGCAATTTTAAAACATACAATATAATTAAAAGTGTTATTTCATAGCGAAATTTTACACCTCTTCACTTAAAGAGGGTTAGATGAGGAGACCAATGTAGGCATTTGTTTTGTGGAAGGTCTTCTTTTTTATTCCTTCAATATTACTTTAGTGAGTTCACAGGGACCGAAAGATCTTACCTGGAAACTCCCAAGAGAACCTGTCACAGTGCTTGGAGTTTAAAACAGAAGAGAGATCAATCAAACATCATGTATTCTCAGTCTCACTCAAATGTAATGGAACGGTCAATTATAATAAAATCATTTAATATATCAAGAAACATTTTATGCAAAATGCTGAGATTGTTTCTCCCTGAATTAATATTATGACACTATGATGTTAGTGTTATAATTAGTATCATGACTCTACATTATTGAGGTACCTAGGTGCTCTGAAGAAAGAGCACATGTAACAGGTACATTCTCATCTTTAGATGACTGAAACAAGGCATTTGGTGTATTTACATTTGCTTAAATGGAAGCATTTATTTCAAAGTAAGAGGTGGCTAGATTTGCCATTACATTTTTAGTTCTCCATTCAATATATATATATATATATATATATATATATATATATATATCTGAGTAGATTCAACTTCTTTCCCCAATTCTTCTCTCAGATCACTTTCCTATTCTCATCATTAATATAAGCAGTCCCTCCATCTGGGAACGTCGAGTGATGACACTGGTCACTCGTCCATGAAGCCAGCCCTGTGGGTGTTCTTCTGAGATAATTAGAGCAATGTAATAGCTTATGTGAATTGACTGGATTCTACACATACCAGGTAATGTAATTTTATAAGTTTCAAGTTTTCTATTTAGTAAGAAGATTTACAGACTTTAAACTTTATATTTACATATTTAATTTATTTTTTATTCAACAAATTCAAATTTTCAGGCAATTTGCAAAAAAAAGTAAATTTTATTTATGTTACAGGTATTAATAAACCAGACTCTACAATACATATATTTTTTTGGCAATAATATTAATCAACATTTAATCTGTATTACATTTTAAAGCTCACAATCAGACATGACCCTTTGGTTTGAGTCAGGTAATTAATAAGATACCCCTGAAGGATGGGAGTTCTAAAAGAAAGCATGACACTAAGCACACATAGATAACGGGTAATGTTGAGAATGACAAGGGCTTTGGTTTATTCAGTCTCAGTGTTGTGCTCTTGGCTCTTCAGGCTGTGACTGAGTCTTAATGTACATGCTAAGGATAAGTCTGACTTCAAATGGAGCTTTCTCTGCCTGGTGATCTTCCCTGAACCACTACCTCCTTGATATGAATCAAGTGAATGAACCATTCAGTGGAACGCAAATGAAATTTCAAGCTCAAATGATTCAGCCCAAAGAATTGTTTGTTAGTCCTTGGAAATATCAATTAAAACGGTAGAGGAAACAGCTATGGAATCTCCTCCGAAGACCAGTTTACCTGAAGATTTTAATGAACCTCAGCTGAATACTGTAGTGTGCTTTAGGTGTAAATGTATATAGTGCCAAACTCTTGGGGATGGCTATGTTGTACATTTAAGTGAAGAGACAAATTAAAAAAAAAAAAACATTGGGGGAGGAGTAGAATTAAGTTCTGTAGTAAAATACTATTCCTAGAAGTTTAAAAAAGATTTTGTTTGTAGCAACTTCTATCTAGAAAACATAAAATTGATCCTAAACTAACAAATTACCTAGATATTTGCCAACTTATCCTGTTATCTGTTAATGGATGTATAGATAGATTTCTTCACTTGGCCATTGTAAATCATTTTTCAATGAGCATGAGTGTGCAAATTTCAATATATTGATCTCATATATATTGGGCAAATATATAAGTAGAATTGCTGGATTGTTTGAAAATTCTAATTTTAGTTTTTTGGAGGAAGTTCCATGAAGTTCTCCATATGGTTGTTCAAATATACTTTCTCACCAATGGTGTACAGAGGAAAAGTTGTCTACTTTGACAATTCAGAGTCTGAATTTTAGATAACTAACAAATAGAAAACATATTTTATTGGCTCATCTTCCTTAGATGCTTTCTATTCTGATTGAAAACCTCTATTGGATATTTTAGAAAAGCTAAGAGAATTTGTTCTAAGCAATGAAATATCTTATATCAATATAACCTATTAAAATATTGTACCATGTTATGATTTTATGAGGTTCAAATTTTCATATTTTGCAACCTGTTTCTCTAAGAGGGACTGGTAAGTGATTGGGATACTGAAATTTCACATTGTAGTGATCCTGCTGCTAAACTAAAGCCACATGTAAGCCTAGTAATAGAAAACGTCACTCTATACACAAACTATACCCATTGGAACTCAAACAATACTTCAACAAATAGAATAGGGGAGACAAAACCCCAGCTCAAAGATCAGGCTTAACCTCTGGATATTTACTTATAGACATAAACATGAGGAAGTGGTCAAGCAAGCCTCCCCTTCAAAATTTATAATCCACCAACAAAGATGAAATGTGGATGAAATTCAACTGAAAGACAATTTAAGAAATGATTATTAAAATGTTCAGTGAGCTAAAAGAAGATTTAAGGGATGAATTAAGGGAGCAAAACAGGAGGTGAACGACAATTTCTATAAATAACTAGAATTACTTAAAAAAATCAAAACTCCTAGAAATGAAAGACACAATCAAATTAAAAATACACTATAAGGTATCACTAATATATTGTATTATGTAGAAAATAGAGCTTTAGTCCTTGAACAGAGGGCATATGAACTTGAATACACAATATGTAATAAAGAAAACAAGTCATTGGGATATAAGAGAGTGTGGAGATAGAGGTTAAAGGTATTAGGAAACTTTTCAGTTAAATAATAGAAAATTTCCCTAAAATTAGAAATGAAATAGACATCTATATATGAGAGACAATTGGAACCCCAAGTAGAAAAGATCAAAAGAGAATCTCTCTGAGACACATCGTAATCAAAATGTCTATCATAAAAAATAAAGAAATACTATTAGAACAGCAAGAAAAAAATAACAGATCTCATATACAGGTAAATCAAAAAGCCTGATTTCTAACTTTGTAAATCAGACCTCAAAATCAACTCAGACCTTAAACAATTGCCATCCAACACAGCTATATCCACAAAAGCTATCTTTCAGAATTTAAGAATACAAACTTTCTAAGTATGAACTGAAAGAATTCATCATCGTTAAGTCGGGACTACAAAAATACATAAAGATATACAAAACACAGAAAAATTTAAAAATAACTCCCAAATCTCACAAAGAGATGAAACTCTCTAGTAGAGCAACTAGCTAAATGAAAATTAACACCAAATTAAATATAATAAGCAAACCAAAATGTCAGGAAATGGCAAATCTCTGTTCATAATAGCTTGGTTACCCAATTAAAGTACATAGATTAGCAAAATGAATTAGGAAACAATGTCCTACTGAGTTCTATGTTCAAGAGACTCCTCTCATCTGATAATACTCCCACAGGCTGAAAGCAAAAAGGTGGAAAAAATATTCCTTAAAAAGTGAAAAAGTTTCCTGTCAACAGGAGTGGATAAAGAAAATGTGGTGTATGTACCCAATGGAGTTTTACTCAGCCATAAATAACAATGAAATCATATCCTTTTCTGGGAAGCAGATGGAACTGTTGAACATCATGATAAGTGAAAAAAGCCAGACCCAGAAAGTCAAATGTGGAATAGTTTCCTTTATACATGGAAGTTATGTGAGCGAGTGAGAGAGAGAAATAGAAGAAATTTTTTAAAACCCCACAATACATCACCTAACATCTGTTAGAATGGTTATTCTTAAAAAGATATAAAGAAACCAATGTTGAGGTTGTGGAGAAAAGGGAACCCTTATACACTGATGGTGGGAATGTCAATTAGTACAGCTACTATGGAAAACAATAAGGAGATTCCTGAAAAAATTACAAATAGAACTATCATATCCTCTAGCAATCCCACTTTGGGATACATATGCAAAGGAATTAAAGTCAATATGGTGAAGAGGTCATCATACTTCCAAGTTCTTTATGACATTATTCATAATAACAAAGATATTAAAAAATCTAAGAATCTGTTAATGGTTGAATGGATAAATAAAAAAAGTATATACACACAATGGAAAACTACTCAGCCTTTTAACAGGACATTCTGTCATTTACAACATAGATGAATTTGTATAATATTATGCTAAGTAAAATAAACCAGGTTGAGCCTGGGATGGGGGCACATGCCTGTGATCCCAGTGATGTGGGAGGCTGAGGCAGGAGGATGGCAAGTTCAAGGCCAATCTCCACAAATTAGCAAGACTCTACACAACTTAGTGAAACCCTGCCACAAAATTGGGGGGAAAAAAGCTGAGAATATAGTTCAGTGGTAAAAGTGCCTCTGGGTTCAATCCCCAATACCAATAAATAATAATAATAATAATAATAATAATAATTATAATAATAATAAGAAGAAGAAGAAGAAAAGAAAAATTTTAAAAGAATAAAAAATTCAAGAAGGCAAATATACTGCATGATCTCACTCATGTGTGAAATTTTTTAAAAACGTTTAGCTGAGGGTGAGGTGGAAGAAGGTAATGGGGACAAGAGAAATAAAGGTAAAATGGTACAGACTTTCAGTTGAGAAGAGGAATAAGTTTTAGTGGTGTCTTGCATGCCATGCTGATGGTTGTTAATAATAATGAATCATATATTTCAAGATAATATGAGATTTTAAATGTTCTCATCACAAAGAAATTATAAGTATGCAACAGGATAGGATATGACAGTTAACATTATTTAATCATTACCCAATTTATACCTATCTCATAGCATCATATTTTACCCCATAAGTATTTACAATCATTTGTCAATAAAAAGATAAATTAGATTAAAATTTTAAAAATTATGCAGTGCAGTGTTTTTGTGGGAAATTGTCCTACTGTACAAACACACACACACACACATCCTTATCTGTGGATTGACACTGAAAATACTATACTTGGTAGTGCTTTTGTCATTTTTCATATTTTCTGCAGTAAACATGTTATTTTACTTATACAGAAAATCTTATATATTTAAGATTACCATATGGTCAGTTACTGAAAAAGAAGTTCTAGGTATAAGATAGTATTTCAGATTAATCTTGAAGAATACGTAAGATTTTCATCTAAGAGAATGAGGGACATTGCAAAATAGATAGAAAAGCGGATGAAAAGACATTGCAAATCACAGAATCCATGTTAGTAAATATAGATATTTCACTGGGATCAGATATTGCAGTTGATTCATAACAGAAATGAATGGAAAGAATTACAACCACGATGCCAATACATTTCACCAAAATTGTATCACTTTTAAAACAATTGATTAGCTTGTGGTAAATTTATTGTTAACGATTTACAAATCAGAAATCTAGAAAACTACCTGAGGTCAAATTATTGATTTCTGTGTGTGTGTGTGTGTGTGTGTGTGTGTGTGTGTGTGTGTGTATGTGTGTGTGTATTTCCAAAACAACATCTAAGCAATGATAGATTCTTCCTCTTTATTCTAGTATCAGCGCACATAAAAAGTTAGATTTATCAGGAACCAATGTAATATGCCATCATTATACTCTGCAGTTTTTCTTCATGTCACTTATAACAAAGTTAATGAGATAATATTTATCTGATTGCTTAATTCTTTTTCCTCCACTCATCTGTAAGCTCCCTGTAGATGACTAAGCTGTCATTGATCTTGACATTGTTATCTATTCTGAGGGATGTATTGTGCCCTGTTTATCATGAGTGTGCAATAATTACTAATTTAATGGATGAAGAATCTAAGTCTTGAATTCCATGTGTATCTAGAGGTTTGTAGTACTAAAGAACTTGCTTATATCTTATACGTCTCCATTCTTGGCACCTAGGTGAGCCTCAGCTGTTTTTAAATAGCTCATTGCTTGTCTGATTTAGTTATGAGATTATTCTTGCCAACTCCACTCGCTGAGACAACAGCATTTCTTTGCTGGGAGCAGTTTAATAAGAAACTTGTTTGTTTTCTTTTCATGGTACTAAACATCCCTTAATCTTTAAACTTTGGACATTCTCTTGGGAAAATATTTCATCTATATCCACTGAGTTGTGTTTAAACCATTCAAGTTTCCTTCCCAGGGTTTTCTCAGAAAAATGGAACTAATTCTTCTACATTAATACACACACCAGGAACGGACCTATTATTAAGTCTACTATTAATGAGGAGGGATAAACTGATACGCTGCTTAATAATGTATATACAATAAGGCAGTCACAGAAAACAGAAGAGGCTAAAAACTAAACTGTTCTCCCGTTTGTGGTTGTTTCTCATTACAGTTATCCAGTTTCTTATAAAGATGCCTGTTTTCAAAATTACAGTATGGTTGCTATGGTGATATGCACTTTATAAATCATGTACAAAGGCTGTCTTCATTTCCACTGTGCCCTGAAATAATAAAGATTATTAAAGTGTAGTCACAAGAGTCTGAAAAGGAGTCTGGTGAGAATGGAACAACGAAGGCGTTCAACATTAAAAGCAAAATTTCAAAAGATCTCATGAAGATCTCATTAAGTATTTGTGGTAGCCTTGGGGTCATTCAATGATATTTTGGACAGCTTTCAGAGTGTTTCCTGAGAGATAAAATGTTGGTGATTGATGATGAATTGTTCATTGATATTTGACAGCACTGACAGTTTACCTGTGTGATTTGGGATTATTTTCTCTCACAAGAGATGAGTGGGTTAGAATCTCTATGTTAGAATTTCAAACACAGTGTATCCCTCGAGGGATCCAGTACTTTTCACATTTTCTTCCGATTTTTAACATTTTAGAACCTTATACAATCCATTTTTATTTCTTTAAACATAAAAAAAAACGATTTCTACTCTGCTTTGCAGGCAAAATTATTCTGATTGACGCAAGTTGAAGACAAGCCACTCAGAGGAATTATACCACTTGTCACCATTTTGAAAGTAATTTTCTTTTCCATGCACATTTGCCTCAAGATTATGTTTGTGTTTTTTCATTGTGTTCAATGGAAAACTAAGTTTCAGATGGCAGCTGTTAGATGCACTCTCCTGGGACAGACTGGTGAGCACTACAGAGGAGACTCTGGAAAATTAATAGCAGGGATGTCCTCTATTAAGAGTTTCCATCCGAGGGGCCTCTGTGCAATTAAAGTTACCTCAACTAGGACAGAGGCTCTCTTTGAATATTTTAATTGGATAGTTCTCTATGGATGTATTTTCTATCATCTGTTCATGTACTGAATGGAGTAAGAGCTACCAGTATATTTGCAGAAACCAGCAGTTTTGAACAAAATGTAATTTCCTCTACTACAGGAAGCCCACAATGATGGGATTAAAGAAAACCTAGGACTATGGTTTAAACCAACACTATTAAGCAAGTGACAATTACTACCACCTCCAGGACAAGAGTTCCCCTATGTGGAGGAGAACAAATAGTACAACATTGTCTATCAGCAGGAGCAGCAGTTCCAGATTGCCAACCCATGTCATGGATCACAGGTATTGGGGTCACCAAGAAACGTAACTTATTGGAACGTAACTTATCCTTCATCACAAAGGGAATGACAGAGCATTGTCAGCTTAAACAGTGTTAATTTCCCATGGAAAGTGGATCTCATCTCTCAGCTGACTCAGGGAGATGTTCTGCACCCATCTCCCAACTTGTGTAGGTAAAACATCCTATTCACCCCAGGCTGGAAGTGGATTCAGTATTGCAGCTGGCAAAGTACTATAGGATATAAACCTATGAGGCAGACAAAGGGGCACACGTTGAATCCGGAATAAAAAAAAAAGATATTCCGCTTGCTATGATTTGGATCTAGAAATGTATTTCCAAAAGCTCTTGCTTTGATAAATAGTCCTGATTACAATAAGGTCCAGAGGAGCTTTTAAGCCATAATGAAAGTTATAACTATATCACTGAATTAACCCATTTGATAGATTAGAAATTTGAGTGGATTTCTTGGTAAATATAGATGGGTAGGGTGTGGTTGGAGGAAGTTGGTCACTGGGAATTTGCTCTTGGCTATTGTCATCTCTGTCTCCTGGCGCATGTATGTGTTTCTCTCTCTCTCTCTCTCTCTCTCTCTCTCTCTCTCTCTCTTCTGGTTTCCATGAGCTGAACAGTTTTCCTTCACCACACTCTTCTTCCTTGATGTTCTGCCCCATCTCAGTCTTAGAGCAATGGAGTCTGCTGCTCAAGGACTATACCTATGAAACTGTGAGACCAAGATAAACTTCTCCCCCTCTAAGTTGTTCTTGTCCGGTATTTTGATCACAGTGATGAAAAGCCACCTGATGCACCTGGACAATTGCCCAGAACAGACTGCGAGGGCCCTTTATTTCTTAGTAAGAAAGTGTTTGAACATGAAGATTATTATTAAATAGCTTAGCAAGGGTCACAAGGGTGCACCTATGGCTGATTTCCCCAACATTCCACCCCATGCCCAATGCTTGGCCACCAAAAAACAGGTTAAATCTGATATGACCATTGCCTACCTCAAAATTTGAGGTGGAGCTGGGTTCAATAACCTTATAAATGTGGTTTGTTCTCTGAGCTTCCCTGTATTTTGAGATAGCACTTTTTAAGAGTCATCAAGAGAAACAGATCCAGAAGGATGATTAGGTCTCCCTGAAATGTGGTCCTCAACCAGGAACCAAAGTATCTGGATTGGGCCACCCCCAAAAAAATTAGTCTATAGAGTACTATAGGTGTACAGATGATAAACACACTGCCTGAGCATGAATCTTTTCCAGCTCAGTTTTTACCTTCCTCAAATTGTAAATATATACATAGAAAGAGGGGTTGCCACATGACAAACACTACTCGATTCCATCAGCTAATTATCAAGGGCTATTAGGTCATCCCTCATCATTTTTCAGGTGAGTTTTTCAAATACTATTTGCCTTAAATGACTTGAGGAAGACATAAGTGTTTTTGTATCATTTAGGCCATTAAAATGGGATTGTGGAACCAGACAGACTGTAATCTGGGATAATAAATGAAGAATTATTTAAGTTTGTCTCCTTCCAGCACAGCTACCTTGACTCATCTCATGGTGTTTTGACCCAGCAAAGGCTTCAGTAGGAGTGAGGAAAAGATGAACTTTCCTTTTACTTCATAAGCCTTCTGAGACTGAAGATGTTCTTATCCAACAGCCTGTCAGATTTTTAAGGCTCCATTTTCCATGGAAACTGACTGCATTTGTTGCTTACCCCAAATCTTTTCTCCTCAGTTGTCTAACCCAGGACTGGATTTTTCATAGTGAAGAGATTGATACGGTCTGTATTATCATGTCATCTATCTGAACTGAAATCCTGGAGTCCAGGTCAGGAGTCTTGGGTACAATAAAAAAAACCAAATTGGTATCTTCATGTTCTGTTCTATCATCCCCATTCCTGTGGGGTCCTACAGAGAGAAGGTATATAGGTTTTAGTTGGGAGGTCCTTATTTTGATGTCACTGAGGACTAGATCACAAACTGCCAATGGAGAATACATTTCAGAGGGGAAAAAATGAACAATGGCGTATACTGGGAAAAGGGTTTTACAGGCATAGCCTAATCAGCCAAGTGGGAGTGGGAAGACTATGTACTTGACTTCTTTTTACAACAAAGGCATTTGTCTTTTCCATTTCAGTGATGATGAATTCTGCACATGGACACACTTATTGGGGACTGATTACAGATTCTTATTTAAGACATGCATTCAAAAATTAATAGTCTTTAGAATATTTGTAATTGTAGATAGTCGTTCTGGTTTATACATATGGAGGTACTGCCTAAAAACTCATGAGAAAGACAATGCAGGAAAGTTTGGAGGTGAAATGTTTGGGTTATGAGAGCCTTAACTTAATGGATGTATTATTCCACTTGAATGAATTAACTGGGTGATAACTATAGGCAGGTAGGTTGTGGCTGGAGGAGGTAGGTCATTGGGTGTATGCCTTTGGAGTGTATATTTTGTCCCTGAGAAGCTAATTTTAGTTGCTTTCCATTTCCTGGTGGCCTTGTTCAGAGCTGCTTTTATTCATCCCTCACACTCTTCTCTAATGGTGTTCTGCCTCACCTTGGGATGAGAGCATTGGAGATAACCTTCTGTGGACAATTACTTCTGAAACAGTGAGTGACAAATAAACTTTTCCCCCTGTAAATGTGTTCTTGTCAGATCTCTGGTCACAGTGGCAGAGAAGCTGACTAAAACAATACCATTTAGATAGTTTTAGATTTGTGTATGTGTGTTACAAAAAAATACAAATAAGTAAACTAATGTGGTTAATTCTTCCATATTATAGGTGGAAATCTGAGCTGTAATTAGACAGAAAGATATATATATATATATATATATATATATATATATATATATATATATAAAACGAGAGAGAGAGAGAGAGAGAGATTTCTCCATGTGAATTATGTCAGTGTAGTAGGTTTATTTTAAATTATGATATATAATTATGATATGAATTTTATATATAATACATAATTATTTGCATATAATATTAACATATTGAGATAAAAATATGTGGCAAGGAATAACAAGTCTTTTTATAAATATAGTCTCACATAGATCAAATGTGCATATGCACCTGGGGGTGGGTTAAAATTGAATCAAAACTTTTCAAGAGAGGTTTCCAAACAATAAATACTCATAATATGTTACTTGAACAGAGTATCACATCTAGGAAAATTATATCTCATTACAAATACTGGCTTATGGTGATCAAATCCTAACCCTTACATTCATCAGAATTATATAGTATTAGCATCCTGATTTTGTTGAAAAATATATTTGAAGTTATCCTTAAGTCATTAAAACAATTACAAATATAAGTTTATCACATCTTCCATTTTATAAATGAGATATGCAATCCCAGTTTGGTAACTGTAATTACATTGTTGCTGTTTATATTATTTAATGAGAATTGTTAGATACCAGATAAAGTTTAATATATAAAATCAGACTTATTTCAGTCTTGTTACACTAAAGGAGAAATTTTGGGTGGTTTAAAAAATTATTCTGATGCTATTATCTATGTTCCAGACCATATCTAATATATTTATTTGCACTCTAGTATATGGAGGGTAATTTTTAACCTGATAGCTTGAGGGGGATCATTATTCTCTCATGTAAACTAAACATATTCTATGTAACAGAGAAAACATTTGCTGGAAATTCAACTATTTCTCACTTGAAAAATATTTCCTGTACTTGCCTTCTATGACATGTAGTGTCAGATTTATCTCCAGTTCATAATGCTGAAATGTTAAACTGCATTGGAGTAAACAATTGATAACATAGCTCCAAACTTTATACTATTCAGAACTAATTTTCTTATTCAATTTTTCTCTCTTCATCTAGCCTAATATTTTCCCTTGAAATTAATTAATATATTTGCTTGTGATCCTAGCATTAATCAATTTGATTATTAGAAAAAATAATCTTGTTTATTTGTACCCTTCATGGAGAGTTACATATAGGTCTCAGGTCTTCAGTCTCTAACTCAATGAATGCTTTTAAAAAGCTTATGTTACCTCTGTGAGCTTCACATTTTCTTACATTAAAACCATAATGACAGCATATTTTAATCCCAGAACTCTTAAAAATCAATTATTTATGTAGCAATTTGAGGTAATCTTGGAGAAAAAAAAATTTTAGTTGTTGCACTGTTGAAAACACTATATACTGTATTATTTATCACATATGGAGCTGTCTGCTTTTTAATGTATTATATAAAGCACATCAAAGTATGCATTAACTTGAGCATATTGTAATGGTTTTAGAGATTGCTAAATTAGAGGACAAGAGAATATTATTGATTCACTAAGTTTGCTTCCTTTTGGAAATAATATAATCACTCATGATTTTTTCTTTGTGAAGCTTATATAAAAAGAAACATTTTAAGGATAATTAATAATGGATACCTAATTGAAAACTTGTAACTACTATGAAGTAAGACTAAAAATGAAAAGAAGTAAATTGATCATTTCATCAAGTAATAGTTACACATTTTGTTCTACTAGATATCCAATTTCTCATAATCATATTAAATTTTATATCTGTAGGCTATAATCTCTGGGCTCAATTTTCAACTTTATTTTCTGTTTAATCTATGGATAAGCATAGCTTCTATTAAAACTTCAAAAGACTTCAGTCGTCATGTTGTCAAAAAGTGTGAAGATAATCAAATTCTTTAGAGTCACATGCACCTTTTACCTAGGTGCTCCCAAAATATTCTCTCTTTTCTTTTTTAAAGGTTTGACGACATTGTGAGAATGATCTCTTGATGTTTTTCCCTTTAGTTCACCCTTACCAAGCACACAGTGATCTTTCTGAGTAGTTTGGTGGGGTTTCTATTTTTTCTTTAAATTTATTTATAAGTTTTAGAGTATATTTTATTTTCTTGGTTTGGTTTTCTTTTTCAGGAAATTTTTATCATCTGTGTTTAATTTCTTGTCTATTTTTAATATCTTGCTTATTTTCTCTTAAATTTTAATATTCATTCAAAATTCTCCCCCTCTTTTTATTGTACTTTCTGTATTTAAGGCATTATTTTGTTTTTAATATAACTTTTATGTTTTATTCACTTATTGAATTCTGAAGTACTTTTTTATTATTTCTAATTATTTCCTGAGTTCTATAGCCTTGACTTTGAATTTTCTATTTATGTATTCTGTTGTTCTTCTATTATTTTGTTAATGTCTTATAGTTCATTTTGACATAGCTTATAATTATGATGGTCTTGAGGGCCTGTCTTTCTAGCATGTTTTCCTTGTATCAAAGGATATTGTCATATTATTTGTTCTCTTTATTCTTATAATAATTTTAACAGAAATTTGGTTTTCTCTCTCATTTTGGCATGTAGTTTTGTTGAACTTTATAATGGAGCAGAATTTAGAAAAACTCTTCTGTCTTCCCAGAGCTGCTCTTTGGATGCTCATGAATAGTGCTCAGCAATTGTAGCTTGCTTTCTGTGAAATCCTGGTTTTTCTTTCTCTCCCCATCTTTGATCTGGGCCTTCTTCTTGGTTCATCTGTTTTTATTATCTGACTCATTTTTTATTTGATTTACAGCCATTACTCCCCAAGGTTGGGACTTGTCCTAGGAGGGAGTCTTCTCTGTTCTGTTTTTAGAGTGGCCTGGTATCCTGCATCTCTTTCAGGCCTCTTTACTGCAAGTACCTTCTTTTTATTCTTTATCCAAACCCTTCAATGACAGCTACTTTTCTCAAATCAGCAGCCTGTGGTTTTAGTGAAGCCATGTTGGGTCCGTGGTGGCTCCTGATCTTTCAATAGACACTGTATTCCTGGCTTCCTCCTTATTCTCCATCAGCTGGTTTAACAACCATTGCTTCTCTGACCAAAAGGCCTGACCAGAACAATTCTAGAGGAAGAAATTTTTATTTGGGGGTTCATGGTTTCATAGGTATCAATTCCTAGGCAGCAGGCTCCATTCCTTGGGGCTGTAGGTGAGGCAGAACATTATGGTAGAAGAGTGTGATGGAGGGAAACAGCTCACATGATGATCAGAAAGCAGAGAGAGGCACTCCACTTACCACATACAAAATATATACCCCAAAGCCATACGGGCAAGGATCCACCCACTCTGGGCATGCCCTACCTGCCTTCAGTTATCACTTAGTTAATCCCCAGCAAGAGATTAATTCACTGATTGGGTTAAGGCTGTCATAACCCAATCATGAGACTTTGAGGACACCTCACATTCGAACCATAGCAATCCTTGACTTTCTGAGACTTTATTTATTTTTTAAAAATTTATTTAATTGTTCTAATCAGTTTTACATGACAGCAGAATGCTCTTCAATTCACTGTACGAAAATGAAGCACAATTTTTCACTTCTTTGGTTACATAAAGTAGGGTCACACCATTCATGCAATCATACATGTAACTGGGGTGATGATGTCTGTCTCATTCCACCATCTTTCCTATCCCCTTTCCTCCTCCCCTTCCTGCCCTCCCCTCTGGCCCATCCAAACTTCCTCAACTTATCCCATGTATAAATAATTTCTAGTGAAATGGTGATGGATGGCAAACAGAAGATGGTAATCCTTTTGTCTGTGAACTGGAAATCTTCAAACCTGCTATGATGCCTGCTTGAAACTACTTTACTGTTACTCAATAATTAAGACTAGCCTGAAAAATACACATTAAATTCACCACTGCACTCAACACAACTATTTTTCTTAAGGCAGACTATGTTCAATGTTTTGTTATCTATGTTCATTGTGTAACTAAACTTATAACATTAAATTTTAAAGAAAACCAAAAAATTAAGAATGGAATAACTTAATAAAATGAGAGTTAAAGTAAAAACATCAATATGCATTGTTGTCTCTGAAAGTCTTCCTTTATTATAATCATTGAGTTAATCTTCTAAACTACCATGGGTATCCCTCTTGTTGACTCTTGCATCGGGCAAATTAAAAGTGCCACTCAAGCCAGGAGTAGTGGAGCACACCTGTAATCCCAGCAGCTCAGGAGGCTGAGTCAGGAGAATCACAAGTTCAAAACCAGCCTCAACAAGATTGAGGCAATAAGCAACTCAGTGAGACCCTTTCTCTAAATCTAAATACAATACAAAATAGGGCTGGGGATGTTGCTCAGTGGTCGACTGCCCCTGAGTTCAATCCCTGATACAAAAAAAAAAATGCTACTCATGTTTTGGTGTATTAACAGAAGCAAGAACAGAGAGAGGTCATTTCTAACATTTATGGAAAAAACACATTTCAGGTTAGTTTCATCTAATTTTTGCTAGGGATCTTGTTTCAAAAGTTTCAGGTTTGATATATACATAGCCTTTCTACCTGTAAAGCTGATGAATTCAAGATGAAAATAAAACATTCAAAGACAAAGTGCTAATTATGTGTAGATACCTCCAATCCATCATGGTAACAAAGAGAGAAAAGTAACACAACATGTGCCAAAAAACAGGTGATATACACTCATGGAACTTAACGTTACTTGTAAACTTTAGGAATTTATGCATAAAAATAAATTTCAAATTGCAAATATTTTTAGTCAATATCTAACAAACAAATCAAAATACTTTCATCCTGAATCCAAACACAATGTTTGAGTATAGAATAAACCTGTGGAGGAAGGGATAACACAACATTGATGAGCTTTGTGTGGAGTAGGTTTTCCACCGTTAGCAACTTTCCTTTTAAAAGAACTTCTTGGCCCACCTCAAGTTGTTTCATGGATTTTTGCCAAAGTGAGAAAATGTTCAGAAATTGTCACCCAAGGGAGAAGGTGCCTAACAAGAGACACATTCCTTTAACTTGGTATCCTCAAAGAGATCACTGCTAACACCAAACCCAACTTTGGCTAATAAAATCAGCACTCAGTTGTATGCCTGAGGATTGCATCTATTAATTCTATGAATTTGAGCTTAGTAAATGCCTGTCATATGAAAGAGTTTAAATCAGAATACACCCATGCCAAAAGAAGTCAGAGATTATGAAATGTAGGGCTATGAAGCTCTATCCACCTGCAGCATCCTGACACACTATACCTTCCCTTTCCACTGAGACGAGAACTCAGCCTACAAACAGAAACTGACCGCCCCCCTTGTTGATACCAGTCACTCCATTTTCTTAGCCTATCATTTTAGAAGCTGCATCAGGAGATTTAATATATTGTGTTTGGAAGTTCCAGTTTTCTCTGAAAAAAAAGAACATGCTTTCTTGAAATATGACCTATAGTAAAGCATTGCTGCTAAATTATGCTATTCTCCCTCTAATCTATTTACATGAATAGTTTTGCATGTTATATAAGAATTGGTACACTATTTTAAAATGAAGGAAGAAAATTAAGAAAAGTGCTAATATTTAACATAACATGATGTGAGAAATAAAAACCATAGGCTTAACACATTGTAATATTGAGTATATTTACTACCTTTTTTGAATGACCTAATCACAGATACATCAACGAATATCATTTGTGTATGCGCTGAGTTCTAAATTTGTTATTAATATCTGGAAACTTTTCTTGGTTAATTTTTCTATATAAATTTTTAATGTAAAATCAAACAGGGATTTTACATTGGAAACATCCCTTCAATTTTATTAATATTTTCAACTTATTTAAAAGATATAAAATGTAGTTAATAAGCCAACCAACCAACACATATACACACACATGCATATATTTATAGATAAAATAAACTGTGTTTAATTCTTATAGTGTTGCTTTGATTTTTGTGATTTGTTTCTTCAACTGTAAAGTGAGTATTATAATAGAGTATAGGTCATATGAATGTTTTATAAATAAGATTGAATAATACACATAAAACATATGAGGCAGTATGCAACATATAGATGATGGTCAAATAGTGTTGCCTCAATGTCCATCAGAAGATTAATAGATAAAGAAATTGTGGTATACATACCCAATGAAATATTATTCAGCTATAAAGAGAATGGCTTTATGACATTTGCTATCAACTGGTAGATCTGGAGACTATCAAGCAACATAAAATAAACCAATCCCCAAACCAAAGGTTGAATGTTTTCTCTGATATGTAGAAGGTAACCAACAGTAAGGAGGTAGAGGGAAGAAAAGAAGTTCACAGCATTGGAGCAATGGGAATGAAAGGGAAGGGAGTGGGTTAGGAATAGGAAAGACAGTGGAAAGAATCTGACGTAACTTTCCAATGTACATATATGCATACGCCACAGTGAACTCTACCAGTGTGTACATCTAGAAGACTGGGGTCCTAATTCAAGTAAGATATATTCCATTATTGTATAATTATATCAAAATGGACTCTACTGTCATGTATAACTAAAAAGAATCAATGGAAAAAAGAAAAGGAATGTTAACTATTTTAATTTTTATCTTACTTTAAAAAAATCACCCATCCGACCAACTTTTAATGTGTCCAGTAGCTTTCTCACAGAGCAAATAAAACCCTTGTCACTAGAGTATCAAGAATGCATCTGTAGAAGAAGAAGCAGTCTAAATCCTAAGACATATTTTCTTTATTTATATGTATTACATATAACTTATCAGTACATGCAGTACATTTAAGCAGAGAAATAATATTTTTTTCAATGGGTTGTGGCTCAGAGGTAGAGCAATTGCCAAGCATGTGTGAGGCACTGGGTTCAATCCTCAACACCACATAAAAATAAGTAAATGAAACAAAGGTATTGTGTTTGTCTATAACTAATATATATATATATATATATATATATATATATATATATATATATATTTAAGATTTTTTAAATACGACTTTCATTGCTTAATACGTTTTCATGATGTGTTGATGTGTTGTTTCAACACAAAAGGGATACTACTTATCAAAAAGCAGCCAATCATCTGGGCCTGGTGGTGCACCCCTGTAATTCCAGTGTCTTGGAAGGTTAAAGCAGGAGGTTTGCAGGTTTGAAGCCAGTCTCAGCAACTTAGTAAAACTGTTAGTAAAAGTTAAAA
Source organism: Urocitellus parryii (assembly GCF_045843805.1). Taxonomy (NCBI): domain Eukaryota; kingdom Metazoa; phylum Chordata; class Mammalia; order Rodentia; family Sciuridae; genus Urocitellus; species Urocitellus parryii. The sequence continues at coordinate 40,013,877 of NC_135544.1, forward strand.
GGGTTTGGGATGTTAATCACCCTTAGGTTCAGTACCTGGTACCAGAAAAAAAAAAGGCAATAAATTCTGGCCCAGGAGCAAAGACTATTCCAATAACTCTAACTCTTTGCCCAAAGGTAGGCATGGAAAGAGAAGAGACACTCTTGTGATGCTTTGTTTATAATTCCACTAAAAAGCCAATAGGCACATTCACAAAATGTTGTTTTAACTAATTTGATATCTTTCTTCTTCATATTTCTCACATGACAAATGAAAGTGTTTTATTTTATCATTTATCAAGTACATGCAGTTTAAAAATACATCTTGGGGTTGGGATTTTAGTTCAGTAGTATAGTGCTTGCCTAGCATGCAGAAGGAGGCCCTGGGTGGAATTTGTGCAACTGCAAAAGCATAAAAGATAAAAACAGTAAATATCTTGATAATCAAAAACTACAAATACTTTAAGATTTGTGTTAATTTCACATTGATTTGTAACAAATTACCAAAACTCTGGATCTCTTATACAATGCAGATTCATTGTTTCATAGCTCTACAGATCAGAAATCTTTAAGTCAAGTTATTGGCAGGAATCCTGCTTCTTCTGGGGCACTAGGGCACAGACCATTTCCTTGTCTTCTCCAGGATGGCTGGATTCTTGGCTGGTGACCTCTTCATGAGTTTCTCTCACATGGAATTATTCTCATACTTTATTCTGTCCCCCTCTTCCACATTTAAGAACTCATTTAATTACACTAGCCTTACCAGAATAATTTCCAACATTTTTTTTATTTTATAGTAAACTGATTAGCAAGCTCAATTCCATCAGTTCAACACAATACCCTTTGGTCATACAATAGAAAAGATTCACAGGTTTTGAAGATCACCACTTCTTTTGGGGTGATATGCCTAACACAAGCTTTGACAAAAAAAAGACAATATTCTTAAAACATGATTTTTTACTTTATTCATTTCAAAATCGGATACATTAATCAAGCTCATATTAGTTTCTTATTTCTGACACAGTAATAACACTTTATCATAGTATTAGCACCCTGAAAAATAAGTGGAGGTATATTTGTAAATTAAGAAACTAGGTACTCAATGTACAAACTCAGATAAGTACTCAAGGAATTGAAGAGCTGTAATAATTAATACTAGTAGTATCATCTTTATTTGAATAATTATTCAGTAACTTTTTTCTTCAGAGGACAAAAAATGGATAATATGAGATTCTTTGGACTCATTGAATTACCTACTCACAATATATTGTGTCTTAGGGTTGGATATAATATCTAAACAGTAAACAAATATTATGAATATTTGGGTCAATTAAAATCACATTTCCACTTGAATACCTCCCTATTGTGTGGATTTTAAGATCAATTGCAGTTCTAAAAACCAAAGAGACCCAAAAATTTGGGGGAAGGGATGTTAATTCCAGTATTCTAGTTTTAACAGAAAGGGAGGGTAAAAAAAAAATGATTTGAAAGAACACACTTAGTAGATTCTGATTAAGATGTCATTTTCAGCGTTGGAAGTGTAAGGAGTGGGAGAGGAAGACAAAGGTTCCTGTCAGGATGGATACCTCATGGCATTCAAGACCCTGTGTGGGATGAACATGGGCTAAGAATGCAGGTAGTTCAAAGCCAGGAGACTAATGCAAGTTTAGAACCTTGGGTTGTAATTTTCGTGAGATATTTTCAGACAAAGAGGGAGATTTTAAAATGAGTTGACATGATTAAGGTCCTGGAACTGTAATAAGATTTAAGCAGTAGAGATTTCCAAGTGCTGAAAGAAGGACCAGAGACATTTTTGCTGAGCCAAACAATGACATTTTGAAAGAGAATAAAATGAAGTCATAATTCATTTTTGGAATATCGCTGCAAAAAAGTGCTAGCAAAAAAAACTTGAGAAAGACTGTGTAGGAAAAGATAGCTAAATCATTTCCCTGACTGGAAAAACATTTTAATATAAAAGAAAAGAAAAATTATGGTAAAAATGTAGAAATGTAAATGGAAAGTTTCTAGAAATCAGTTTAAAGAGAAACTATCCTTAAAGAACCTAGAGGTATTTGTTAAAGTAGGAAAAAAAATAAACCCCAATTATAATAAATGTCAACTTTCATGGAGTGTTCCCTATAAATGTACTAGTCCCTATACTACCTGCTCTAAATCATATTAACTCATTCTGTTATTATTATAACTCACAGAAGATTGTTACGCACATTTTAAAAGTGAAGGAATTGAGGCAGAAAGGCAATGTAATTTTCTTACAAATGCACTGCAAAAATTAGCAAAGTTGAACTCTGACTGCTGGCAGACTGGCCTGAACCCATGTTTTAATGATATTGAAATAATTGACTCTGTTCTTAAAATAATGAATGTCTTAGCATAAATCTGTTTCTCATTGTATTTACAATGTATAAAAGCTCATCATGTGTCCGTTTCATTATAGACTAAAATATATAATTTCAAGTGTTATTCTCTTGATTACTAAGCTCAGAAAGTGAGCCTTATACATGTACCAAACTTTAGAAAATAACAACAACAACAACAGAAAATGGTCACCCACACCCTATGGCTTGGGTAGCCTATTGTCTAAGTTGGGGGATTAGCACTATATAAATAAATCCAAAATGCATGAATTAACACAAAATATGATCTAAATTATGATGGAAAGCCTAAATATTAAAGCCTGTAATAACAGAAAGAACTAATTAGATTACAGATTCAGGAAAATTTTCTTTGAGATTACATTTGTAAGTGTGTGTGTGTGTGTGTGTGTGTGTGTGTGTAACTTGAGATGACCATGAGACAAGGAGATCAGAAAACAGCTTTTTGAATTGATGGGAATGAAAGAAGAATAAGTAGAGTATAATTAATACGTGGAGAAAATGAATAGTGGGTGAGTAAAACATAATTAGGACTTAAAAAAATAAAAGTTCTGAGTTTTTTAAAAAAAAATTCTAGTAAAGGGGAATGTTGAAGATCATCTTTGTAATTTCCTCAATTTAATTTCATTAGAAAAAGATACTGCCAGTAATCCTTGAAAATTAAAGAATAGTTTGGTAGGTTAGGGGGAGTTGGGTTAGAGATAAATAAATGGATTTGGAAATAGAATAGACATGTATTTGATTGCATATAAGCTGTCATAGGGAATTAGCAAGAATGAGTTTTACAGTTCTGGTCCAAACAATTATGCTGAGTTTCAATCTTGGGCATATAAGACATAAAGCTGGTGAAATAAAGCTGAAATTTCACAGACAAGGTAATTGTCAAGTCAAGTTGGGAATTATTGGCATGGTATTTAAAGCCCTGGGAAAGAATAAAGTCATTTATAGAGAGAAGATAGAATGAAAAGTGAAAAGACCCAGACTGAACTTTGACATTCTCTAACTGGTAGACCTGAGTTGACAAGAAAAAAAGGTGTAAAAAAGGTAAAAAAGGAAAACTCAAAAGTCTAAGGAGAATATAAGGAGAATGCAGTTTCACAGTCACAGTCCTCTTATGCTAGTGGCAAAATTTAAGATCTCTAATGATTCAGGTTGTTCCTGCAAAGTGGGGAGAAAGGAGGGTCCTACAAAAGTCATTTTTTCGGGGGGCTGAAGAATAACCTGGAATGCAATTTTGTGACAACACATGTAACATGACAGCACATGTCACATGACAATTTCTGAAAAGCCTAACTATAAAAGCAGTAAAGAAGTAGGTTAATAAAAGATGTGAAACAAGAGAATGTTTTAAATCTGTTGGTTGTTTTTTTATTACACTGGGGAAGAAAGGGTCAAATGCAGCCTTGTGACTTCTCCTTCCCTAGACCAGATGGGGAAAAGAATGATAAGAGAAAAAGAGACCCTTAGAAATCAGTGCTTGACTCAAAATAGATCAAGGAGCTAGGAATCAAACCAGAGACTCTGCATTGAACAGAAGAAAAAGTTGGCCCTAATCTCCATCTCGTGGGGTTGGGCTCCAAATTCCTTAATAGGACACCTATAGCACAAGAGTTAAAATCAAGAATCAACAAATGGGATGTATTCAAACTAAAAAGTTTTTCTCAGCAAGAGAAATAATAAGTGAGGTAAATAGGGAGCCTACATCCTGGGAAGAAATTTTTATCCCTCACTTTTCAGATAGAGCTCTAATCTCCAGATTATACAAAGAACTCAAAAAATTAAACAACAAGAAAACAAATAACCCGATCAACAAATGGGCCAAGGATTTGAACAGACACTTCTTAGAGGAGGGTATACAATCAATCAACAAATACACACACAAAAAAAATGCTCACCATCTCTAGCAATCAGAGAAATGCAAATTAAAACCACTCTAAGATACCATCTCACCCCAGTAAGAATGGCAGCCATTATGAAGTCAAACAATGAAAAGTGCTGGCGAGGACGTGGGGAAAAGGGTACACTTGTACATTGCTGGTGGGACTGCAAATTGGTGCAGCCAATTTAGAAAGCAGTATGGAGATTCCTTGGAAAGCTGGGAATGGAACCACCATTTGACCCAGCTATTTCCCTTCTCGAACTATACCCAAAAGACCTAAAAAGAGCATACTACACAGTTACATCAGTGTTCATAGCAGCACAATTCACAATAGCTAGACTGTGGAACCAACCTAGATGCCCTTCAATAGATGAATGGATGAAAAAAAATGTGGCATTTATACACAACGGAGTATTACACAGCACTAAAAAAATAACAAAATCATGGCATTTGCAGGGAAATGGTTGGCATTAGAGCAGATTATGCTAAGTGAAGTTAGCCAATCCCTAAAAAACAAATGCAGAATGTCTTCTCTGATATAAGGGGGGTGGCTTAAAACAGAATAGGGAGGAAGAGCATGAGAAAAAGATTACCACTAAACAGGGACAAGAGGTAGGAGGGAATGGGAGGGAGAAGGGGAATTGCACAGAAGATGGAAGGAGACCCTCATTGTTATACAAAATTACATATAAGATGGTGTGAGGGGGAAGAAAAAAAAGAGAAATGTGTTACAGTAGATTGGGTAGAAAGAGGTGATGGGAGGGGAGGGGAGGGGGGGGAAGGAAGGACAGCAGAATATAAAAGACACTAGTATGGCTGTATGTATAAACGTGGCTGTAAAACCAATGTGAATCTGCAATCTGTACAAGTGCAAAAGTAAGAATTCATACCCCATTTGAATCAAATATATGATATGTCAAGATCATTGTATTGTCTTGAGCAACTAATAAAAAAAAAAAGAAATCAGTGGTTGAGAGATGCAGGCTTCTCAATAAAGCCCAAATCTCCCTGTGCCCTCTGAATCCTCATGCTTAGGCAAACCCTGTGATTTTTGAGTCAGCTTTGACCTGTCTGTTAACACATAGAGGCAAATTAGGGTGCACAGAAGTTCATAACAGCATTTATGATAAAGCAGGCCATGGTATGTCTGTAATAGAATTTAAATATGAAGTCTCCTAATGCCAAAGTGCTACAATATCAACAAATTTTTCCAGTCTTTTCTAATATCCCAAAATAAATAAGAAAAAAAATAAATAGCAAAGAATAATAACCACATACACTTTGAATATATAGACAACTTATTTACAACAGGATTTGTGAGGTGGTATATTTTTAATATTCTCAAAATATAAAACACAAAGCCTGTGACCTAAATTACAAGTGAGCTCAGAATAATTAAAAAATAATATTAACTTTAATCAGTTGAAATATGTTTGTATCTATGGACAGTGAACTCATGGTATTTAGCCCTGGTTAAGAAACAAAACTAAGAACTGTATGTCACAAAGACATGATTTAATGGCATGTTACTAATGTAGTTTAACTTCAAATTTTAAAAAATCCTAACTTGAGAAAAACCCCATAGTCTGAACAAGAGAAGAAGATCTAGGCAACACTAAAATCATGGTTGGTTGCATTTCTCATTATTCCACTTAAGGTCCTGTGCTTTATATACTATAACTGATGCTTGTCAAATGGAAGACTTTCAGAAAAAAAAAGGGAGGAGACAAATTGGAGTTATGTGATAGGCTTATCTTATAAATCACCTAAATTAGCTAAAAACATTAAAACAGTTATTGAACAAACATAATTAGAGTCTGTTGTTGGACTTGTCTTAAATCTGCATGATTAATATGAATTCATTAGTGAGAAAGAATATGGCAACATAATTGAGGAAAAATTACTAAGTTGCAGAGAAGTAATGTTGAGTTGTATGTAAAAACACAGTTAATTATTATATTATAATTAACATGTGTTTGGTGGCGATTACTTTTACAAAACAGAACAAATGTAAATTAACTGTAACTGAAGTAAGTTATGTTTTGTATAGTATCATCATTTAACCTGTATGGTCATAAATATCTACTCTGATTAAAAAAAAACAGAACCATTCTCAGATTAATTGGAAGTCAATTTTGTCATCATAAATTTTGCGTGGAATCCCAGATGAGATAAATACATGTGTGGTGATAAAAGTAAATGATAATGCTAATTAGCTAATATTTAAAGCTTAACTTGGTGTTGAATCCTCTTCTTGAATAGATGTGGATTAAAATAGTAGCAAAATGAAACACAGTTATCTAAAAATGTAGAAAATACAAACTAATAATAATAATATGCTTCATTAAAATGAAGACATGTTTATCAGTAAAGGATGATGGGGTTCCAGGGGAAAGACTCAGGAATTAAAATAAAAAGGGAAATTGATATCTGATATCAAATTCCTGACTCAAGGACGGACTATTTTATGACATTATCATCTTCCTCAGGTGCAGCAAACACTGATTGACAGAACTGTGACATTGATATCCATGTGGGGAAGAAGAGTTCCTCTGGAACGAGAGGAGAGGAAAAGGAAGCTATCAGATCACTCCATGTTTTCTTTCTTGGGAGTTTATGATTCTTTTTTTTTTTTTTTTTGCTTTTTCCTGGCCCCTCCAATGAGTTTTGTGTATTAGCTAATTTGTGAAATCTTCCTAAACACAGGTTTAGAATTATTATGTATTTTAAAAATGGCAACTTCACTTTGAATTTTAGTAAATAGAATTCGTGGCAGGATTATGATCATTTGTAGTACTTTATCAATGATCTTGGACTTTTTTTAGTCTAATTCTTTGTTCTAAACATTAGAAACACTGCTATCTTTTATTTTTAGTTTTCATTGTTTTATTCACAGGTGCCTTTTCATTCTCCTTTGCTCACATGTAAATATTTGACAGTTAATAAAAACGAGTGCTTTGATTTGAATATAATTGTTTCATAAATGAGCATATATATATATATATATATATATATATATATGAGCAAGTATTCCTTTAACCACTTACTATACAAGGTCTTCTCATAAAAAAATCAATTACAATTAAAATGAACTTTTGACACATTTCATTTTAATTGGTAATCTATAAATAAGTGCACACTGTCACCCTTTTCCTTCATATTTGTTTTTCTATTACATAAAACTCATTAATAGAAACACATACTTGCAATTCAGTTCTTATTTGAGACTTACGTTCTATTTTAAGATAATGCATTCAAACCCAAAACTTCAAAAATGGTCACTGCAAATTAACTTTGCAGAGAAAGCCACATGAGGAGAGTCAGCAGAACCAAACACCAGGATATTGAGGTAAATGCTTCCCAAAAAGTGAATGAGGGAGAGCAGAACAGAAGGTGGGTTGGAGAAACCTTTCAAGAGCCCAGAAGCCCCCCTTTGGGGGCAATGAAATGTCGTCATAGGCAGAAGAAACCTACAAAGCACTGTGGTGAGCAAACAATTAGAAATGGATTCTGTCCAAGAGAAACAAGGCGTTATCCATAAGCCATAGAACTGCAGATAATAATGGAATCCACCCCAGGAATGGCTGAGACAACTCGGTGCAGGTTCATGTAATAGCACTTTCAAATACACACACATGCTTTTAGAAAATAACACTATTAGCCTTAGTGTCTGCAGCTAGCAGGATCAAATATCACACACAAAAATAAAAGTTTTGAAGCAAAGACTAAAGTCTTGTCTGTTTTCCAGTGATTTATCTTCATCTACTGAGGAACACAGGCTACATGTTTCCCCGTTATCTCTCTGCCTGTGTTCTGTGCTCTGCAACGCAGAGTTCATAGTTTTGATTTATGCTTTTAATTCACTAAAAATAAATATAATTCATAGAATTTTAAAATATCTGAATACACTCCATTTGGAATACCTACCTTTGCAAGTCATAGGTTTATTTTAAAAATATGTGCATTCTGCTTTGCTACAGGAATGATTACAAGCGATGTGTAATCAGACATAGGTATCATTCTGTAATGAAAACCTGGAAAAGTTAAACTTTGAAAAATAAATTGACTGGAACATGCAATATCTCATCATTAGTAAAGTATAATGTAAGCTATGGGTTAATATAGACCAAATAAGAGATGCAAGACACAAACTCTAGACAGAGAAACTGTCACAAAGAGCCTAATATTCCCCCAGAATATTATTGGAATAGCTAGTAATAAACTGCTGTGTTTTTTTTGAATTCTGTTTACCCTTCAAGTTAATATCAGTAATATTTGTGAAGCTCACCCTTATATAAAAACTATGACTGTAATAGTTCTTAAAAATTCAGTCTTCCAGACACATTTTCTTATTATCTGATGTTTTAGTCAGCTTTCTATTGCTGTTATGAAACCACTGAGATAATAAACATAGAAGGAGGAAATAATTATTTTGACTCATGATTTCTGGGGGTTCAGTCCATGATTTATTGGCTCCATTGCTTCTGAGGCCTGTGGTGAGACAGAACATGATCATGTAGAGGAGTAGAGGACACAGTCGTACAAAGAAATGCATCTCAGGCATCCAGGAAGCACAGAGAGAGGAAGGACAGGAGTCTCATTACCCCTTCAAGACTGTGCCCCCCATGACCTAACTTCATTCCCCTAAGGCCTACCTCCTGAAAGCTCCACCACCTCCCAGCACTGTAGCACTCTACAGGTTGGCAACAAAGGCCTTTGGCATGTGGGCCTTTGGGGATCATTTAGGATCCAAACGGTAACACTGGCTAAATCTTTGTGTCACCACATACACATATATTCATAATAGGAACTGATAATTCCCCCAAGTAACAATCTTTATTAAGAATTACAAGAGTACAAAAACCCTATTAAGCTTTTGTCTTTACATGTAGAAGAGAAAGAATCCTGTCTTAGCTTATTCAGGCTCTTATAACAGAATCCAGCACATGGTTGGCTTCAACAACCACTTATTTCTCACAGACCTCAGGCCTATCAATCCAAGATCAGGTTGCCAGTATTGCCCTCTTCCAGCTTGCAGACTTCTTCTTGATGTTTCCTTTCATGGAAGGAAAGCAGAAAGATCACTCTAAGGTCTCACTTAATAAAGCCACAAGTATCATTCATAGGAGCGCCACTTCATGATGTAATCAATTCCCAAGGACTTTACCTCCTGATACCATAACAGTGAGGGTTAGAATATCAGCATATGAATTTAGGGTGACACAGATGTTCACTCCACCAGGAACATCTAGGAAACTCATGCAACATTTTTCCATAAAAACAAATCTTTATATAGAGCATAAATTTCAGTCTCCTATTGACCCAGACCAGGACTTAAAAAAAAAAAATAATTGCTCTTCTAATGATGCAATGGTGATTCTTCTCCCTTCTCCAAAATGTACCTACAATAGCTGGGAAACAGGAGACCATAAGTTCAGATTAAGAAATTGTGGTTCTCAAGTCCATGAATCATAAGTGTTTTAGGAATATATATTGTGACTAAGAAATAGAGAATTTTTCCCCCCTTGGAAAGCAGACCCAGCATTAGAAAGGAGGAGGAGTTGTTATTAATCAAAATTTTAACAATGGTGAGAAGATTTGGCCATGTATTTACTGTCCACAATGGATTCTAAAATATCTTGATAAATTTTTAAAAAGCAGAAATCATGAAAAATAATATCAGTGGAAGCTTACCCTATTCTCAGTGTTTGACATGAACTCTCCCCGCTCCCAGTAACTTAATTCTTAAATCACCTCTAAGAAGTAGGTACTACCATGATCTACATTTATAGATGAGGAAACTAAGTTAGTAAAATATTAAAGAACTTTTGGAATATTTACCAGAAGTAAATTCGTCATAGGTGGTTAGTGGCTTAAGCCAGGCTTTTAACTCAGGCTGACTGACTTTTATTAGTAATATAAAGACATTTTAAGCACTGTTTAAAGAGAATATGCATCTTTAGCTAATTCAATTCCTGGTGACTTGCAATTTTATTCAGCTTAAAGGAAATACATTTTAATTTTAAATGATTGTGTTTTCCTGTTGTTTAAATCATAAAAAATTATAGCAGCTTGCAAATCACTGGGCAGCAGTTCTTCTCCCTTTGGAGAGCTTTAAAGCTGAGGCAAAGAGCATTAATAATAGAATAGTCATGTGCCATGTAAGCTCCTGCCTGTGTGTCTCACAAAGAAGAGAGACACAGGCACACAATATATGTCTGAGTAATATAAGAACCTAACTCCATGCACCTCTTAGGATCATAAAGCAAACTTCTTTAGACTCAAAACTGCTATCAGCTACTGTCTCAGCTCAGGATGTCAAAACAAAATCTAAACCTTGAGTGGCTTAAACAACAGCAATCTGTTTCTCAGAGTTCTGGAGGCTGGGAAGTTATGCTCAAGGTGCTGGAACCCCTTCTCTGGTCATCTGTGCTCACTTGACTTCAAGTTCTTTTGTTCTTAAGGGAGAAGAAGCTATCTGGTCTCTTCTCATAAGAACACAGATTCCACCACATGGACCCAAGATCATGACCTTAGCTAAGCCTAGTTACTTCCCAAAGGCCTCATTTCCATATACATCGCATTGGGAGGTAGAGTTTTAACATAAGTATTAGGGATGAGACACGATTTATTCTATATCTATGATGGTAGGGGATAGATATTGAAGTTATTGTAATTTCATGCTGGTTGAAAGATCAATTGAGAAAAAAGTAAATAAGAAATTTAAATACCATAAAATCAGTGAATGAAATCGCCAGCAAAGATAGAAAGCAGGATCAAGAGTTGAAAATTAAGTTATGATACTGCTGACATCCCTGGCTTGGAGTAATGGCTCCTGATGTATGAATAAATGTGGGAAGAAAATGACTAAGAGCATCAAAACAATTTTAAGGGTTTAGTCTATAGTAAGCACAATATAAGAAGAATTTTATACAATTGCTAAAAAGTTAGTATGATAGCAGAATTTATCTAGAAATAACTATATTCAAAACTAAACATTTTTCCCCATAAAGGGTATTTTTATGTACTTGCTACCTTGACGAATGAAAATATTATTTCTCCTCTTTGATAACAAAGAAACTCAAAGCCATATTCTTTTTTTAAAAAAATTATTTTTTTTCCACATTCTTTATTGGTATATTATAGTTGTACATATTGCTGGGATTTGTTGCTACATATTTGTTGCTACATATTTGTTGCACACAATATGACAATAAAATTTGGTCAATATTATTCCCCAGCACTTTCCTAGTCCCTGGTCCCTTTCCTGTAGTGATCTTTCTCTGGTTTTCATTGGATCCCAGACACCCCCACCACCTTTTTTTTTAACCTCCCTAGCTTCCACATATGAGAGTAACCTATGACCTGTGACCTTATGAGTTTGGTTTATTTCACTTAACATAATGGTCTCTAGTTCCAACTATTTTCCTGAAAATGACATAATCTCGGAATTTTTATGATTGAATAAAATTTCATGTGTATATACACCACAATTCTTTTATCCATTCATCCACTATGAACACCAACACAGTTCCATAGTTTGCCTATTGTGAGTTCTGCTGGTATAATGCATGTATCGCTGTCATATAAGATGACTTTATTTCTTCAGGATGAATACCAAGGAGTGGTATAGGTAGTTCTAATGGTGGTTCCATGCCTAAGACTTTTGAGGAAACTCCATAGTGATTTCCATAGTGGTTGTACTCATTTACAATCCCACCAACAATGTAGAAGTGTTCTTTGTCTTCCAAATCCTCTCCAGCATTTATTATTATTGTATTCTTGATGACTACCATTCAGACAGGTGTGAAATGAAATACCAGCCTAGTTTTGGTTTGCATTTTCCTTATTGTTAAAGATGTTGAACATTTTTTCCTAAATCTGTTGGCCATTTGTATTTCTTCTATTAAAAAAGTATTTCTTCATTTGGGCATTGTTTAATGAGAAATGATCTGAAATTAGTATAGCTTTAAATTAGTCTTATTAACATTTCAATGTCAGAATAAATGTTGATTTTATACAGAAATCTACAATGTAAATTCAGTTTGAAGATACTTTAACAATACTTATGCTACAAGATTATCAAGTATAATCCTGAAAGGTGAGTCTTTCATGTGCATATTATGTCAATGAAAATATAATGATCTTTTTTGCAATTTTACAACTCTACTTATTACTATAATATTTCCACAGAATGGCTTCTGGCCTCATACATTTCAAATATTGTATATCCTTTACTTATATTCTTCAAATGCCAGAAGGTAGTATGTTCTTTTAATAAGTGGCATTAATTATGAATTCTTACTTAAACTAAATAAGATTAACAATGTGGGGCTGAATTGTATAGCATGTGTAAAGCACAGGGTTTGATTCTCAGCACCACATATAAATAAATATTGATAACTAAAAAATATTTTTAAAAGATTAATAATGTACTTACTCAGAATGAATTTATGTCAACCAAATAACAATCATAATAAAAAAACTAACAGTCACAATCATTGGGAGGGTACTTATCAGGCATGGTTGTAAGTAAGCCTTCTTCATATATTAACTAATGCATACATCACAGCAACCAATCTGCTATTATTATTCTCATGATAAATGTGAGGCACATCAAGACAAAACTCTTGCCTGAGGTAATACAGTCAGTGAATAGCAGAGCCACAATTTGGTCACAGACATTCTCATACCCAAGTCCTTTCTGTCTCTGTATCTCAAAGTCCATTCTAAAACTACACACAAGATAGATCCTGTGTTTTTATCTGGTGAAGATTCTGGCTAAGTACTTTCATGCCTATGGGCATGATCTCTCTGGTAAAAGGAAACTCATATTTAATAGGATGCTTTTGTGTCATCAAAATGTGCATCTAGGGCTGGGGTTTGTGGCTCAGTGATAGAGCACTTGCCTAGCACGTGTGAGGTACTGGATTCGACCCTCAGCACCACTTAAAAACAAATAAAAATAAAGATATTGTGTCCATCTACAACTAAAACAATATTTAGAAACCAAACGTGTGTCTAGGTATTTTTGGTTTTAATTCTCATGACAGCCTTGCTTTAATCATAGGAATACATCTTCCTGGTTAACTAATTTTCTACAGGATTTTAATTCTCTTCAAGGCATGAATGTTACTATCTAGTTGTAGAATTATGATTTTTCAGCCTTATTTATCTTTAAGTGAAATGTCAGGACAGCGAGTTATTCAAATATATGTTTGCATCCAAGTATGTAAGTACACTGCTGTTGAATGTCTTCCTAAGACTTGGTCCCCAGGGTGGCATAATGGGAGGTGGTGGAATCTTTGAAAAGCTGGCCTCCTGTCAGGTCCTGAGGTCAATGGAGGCATACTTGAAAAGGGAATATGGAACCCTGATGGCTTCCTCTTCTCTTTTGCTCCCTGGCTGGTGATACAAGCTGTTTTTTTTTTTTCTTTTCCTCTATGCCTTACCATTACAAGGTGCTGCCTCATCAGAGGACCAAAGTAACAGGACTATCCAATCATGGGCTTCAACTTCCAAAACCGTGAGGGAAAAGCACTGTTCTCTTTATAATTAAGTGCCCAGGTATTTCATTATAGTGACACAAAGTTTTCTAACAAGTATACACAGGACATACATGTGTCTATGTGTGGGTACATGTATGTATATGTATATATATATATACATATACATATATACAGACATATAAACAATGTGTGCTAACTTGTTTAACTTCCTATTGTATTGTAGAATACATTATTCTCTTGGAAGAAGATATCAAAACATATATATGGCCTAAAAAATATCATGAATCTAGTGGGCATTCAAAAATGAGAAATAATGAAATTGAAGACTTACAAGAAATGATCTATAATCAACTCAAGTAATTGCACCAAGTTGTGGAAACATGCATTTCTTAGGTGATAATTTTAGTCCTTTCTAACATCCTTCATTAAGTTAGATCTCAACAAAAACTGTAATTATAAAATAACCTTGAATTACTAAGGAAGAGCTTGACATAAAGCAATTTCAGATAACTGTGCCCAATTTAAATTTATGTAAGGCACTACCTAAAAAGTTTCTATTCCTTCTTTTTCATATAAGTGAACCTTTAAGGGTTATTTCAAATAGTGGTGCTAGATATTTCCACAGATAAATTTGACCTATTTCACTTATACATAATTTAGATAAGTACAGCAATTTAAATTGTGTTTCCAATTAAAGGCAAAGATGCACTCAATGAAGTCTATGAACAATTACATATACACATTTGTATCTACAAAATATTTTATTGCTTAAAGTAGCCTTTTAAGTACTTTAAAATATCAACATAATTGCTTTGCATATTAATCCTTCAAAAGACTCAGAACCTATCACAAACTAGAAGAGACTAAGGAGGAGGGACAACTTAATGCAATATGGTTCCCTGGATTTGACCCAAGAACAGAAAAAGGACTTTAATGGAAAAACTGGTGAGATTCAAATAAAGCCTGCAACTGAGTTAACAGCCATGTCCTAATGTTATATTCCAAAGTTAGTAAGATGGTATCAGTAGGAGAAACTGGAACTTGCTGAGGCATATTTGGAAACACTCACTATGATCTTTACAACTTTTCTGTAAATTAAAAGAAAATAATCTAAAACACAATGTTTATTTAAAAGAAGGCATGATAACTGCAATGTTATTTAAATTCTTCCCCAATTTAACTTTATTTATATATTTAAAATCTGTTTCTCCAAACTCAAAGATTACACATTTGAAACTCTGTTCTTCTGGAGCTGAACTGGCTAACTGGCTGTGTTCTTTCACAGGAGAAGAGCTTGACAGACAGCTGGATCTGTAGGTGGTATCCAATATGCAGGTTTGGCCTTGGGTGTTAGGAGCTTATGGAATGCTTGCTACTGTAAAATCAACTGGACCATCTACTAAAGTCTGACAGTAAAAGGCCCCCAAGAGAATTGAAATAATGTGAAAACATTAGAAAATCAAAGAATACTAAAAGAAAGAAGTCTCATCTTTGCCATACCATCCTGTTCTGTGCAAATGATATTTTATACTATACATGAGTAAGTTATCTAATCTTTTTTAGAATCCTGTGTTGTTTCTCTTGCTGTCTGTACTACAAACAGATGATTTTAAATGTTTTTAAACAGGAATGATTTTTAAATATTTAGAAGAAAGTTCAGGTCATGAAACATAAAGGCCATTAAAACAAAAATCTAAGGAAACACTCCATTTGATTTTGAAGTAACTGCTGTTGCTCTTCTCTCCCTTGTAATGGGAACATGGTGACCTCTTTGCTTCAAGAAGATTGTGTGCTCGATGATAGCATCTTCTGCTCTCCATGGTCTAACCATGAATGGAATGCCATTTCCTTTTTAAAGTTTGGTCTTCCTATTTAAACAACATAATCCTAAAATAAAAGTATAATTAGGAAAAGGACACATAGATTCACAAATCTTTAACTGAAACATTTGGAATCCTATTTCTTAGAGAAATCTTAATTTTTCAAAATTTACAAAGGCAATTCATTGTTTATATTGTGTATAACATTTGTGCCTAATATTTTGGAAACAATGTCCATGTACATTAATGTTCTGTGGAAAAAATTTTGAACATTCACGATAAATAGAAATTCTAAAGACTTCATTCAATTCACCTGACTAAATTCCATGCTCAATTATAAGTATAAATTAGCATCAAATTTCATCTGAGTTTTAAAAGTTTGGCCACATATCAGGTTTTTCATAGCAAAGTCCCAGATTTTTACCTATTGTCTTAAAGTACTATTTTGGACTGTAGAGCTCCCAGGTTAAATCACAAACAACATGCTCATCATAGGAAAAAACTCTCTTGGGTAGGAGTTCTCTAGTGTTTAACAACACTCAGATTAAATATCTAAATCAAAAAGCCAAGAAACTTAGGCTAAGTGAGAGATACATGTTGTATCAATTGTAAGCAATAGGTCGTCCTTAGGTGATTTAGTTTTCAAAATCAGAATAATTCATATAATTTTAACATCACATGATTCTCCAGAAATATATATGTGCATACACACACACACACACACACACACACACACACACACAGGTCAGTACTTTGCGTTTCTATTTCTGTTTATAGTTTCTGCTCCCCATAAACAACCAATTATAACATTGTAGTTTAATTTTTTTTTCTTTTTTAATTTTTGCTGCTAGGGATTAAACCCAGGAATTCACATATGCTAGGCAAGTACTCTACCACTGAGCTCCATCTCCAGCCCTTTTATTTTTCAGTTTACGATAAAGTCTCTCTAAGATGCTCAGGCTTGTTATCCTCTTGCCTCAGAATCCCAAGTAGCTGGAATTATAGGTGTGCACGATTGCACCTAGCATTTTCATTATTTTAATAGTTACTTCTTAAGCATTTACCACACAACTTTCCTTGTTAACTGCATAGTCTGGGAAGTAGTAAATAACATAAATAGTTAATAGGCAAATTATATAATATGTTAGAATATAAAAGTAGTATGCAAAAAGTAGTGCAGGGATGTTATTGGAAGTTTCATGACATAGGCTATAACCAGAATATCAGAAAAAGACCAACTTAGAGGAAGAAAAGTTTATTTTGAGCTCAGAGTTTTAAGGCTTCAGTTCATGGTCTGCTGACTCCATTGCTCTGGATCCAAGAAAAAACAAAACATCATGGCGGAATGGCAAGTTGGAAAAGTGATGCTCATATTCTGGCTGTCAGGAAGCAGAGAAAAATGGAGGAAGGGGTTGCAGAAAAGATGAATCCTTTTAGGCCATGTCCCCAGAAACCCACGTCCTCTAACCATATCCCACCTGCCTACAGTTACTACCCAGCCAGTTCACTCAAACTAGGATAGACTGATTAAATTCTCATAATTCATGTTAATTTCTATAATATAATCATTTCACCTCTGAATATTTTATATTAATACAAGAATTTGAGCGGAGCAATTTATACACAAACCATAGCCATATACAATTAAAAATAAGGTATTCTGGGTAATCTTCCCTAGAAAATATGTAACTGAGAAACATTTTGAAGATGAAAAGCCATAAAGATATAAGTGGGAAAGTATATTACCAAGCCTATTGTCTTTAAAATACCAACAGACTTAGAGAACAAGGCATTCCTTTATGAACTGTGCTTTTGGTATTGAATATATAATATCTTTGCCCAAGCCTACTTGTACAGATTTTTCTCTTATGTATTATTATTGAAGTTTTATAACTTTAGGTGTATTATTGATTTTCAAGTAATTTTAGTACATATGTCTAAGCATAGAATTTTTTTTGCATTATCAATACCCAACTTCATTAGCACAACTCGTTGAAAAGGCTAAAATTTCTTCTTTATGTTGCCTATATACCTTTGTAAAAATCAGTTTCCATATAAGTGATTTTATTTCTACATTTTTATTCTGTTCCGCTTATCTATTTATCCATCTTCACACCAATGACATTCTGTTTTAATCACTGTAATTCCCACATTTTTTTTGCCTTTATATATTAAAAACACAGAAAGTATTACAGTCATTTTGAAAAACAACTAATTATCTTCAAAGATTTACATAATAAGGAAAAGCAATCTTTGCATTTACCTATATTGTAACTGTTTCTAGTGCTCTTCGTTTTTATTATAGTTCAGATATTTATCTAGTATCACATTCCTTCTGTGGGAAAGACTCCCTTTGGTATTTCTTGAAGTGTGAAACTTCTTGTGTGCAATTCTTTCAACTTTCATAAATCTAAAAATGTCTTTATTTCACCTTCCGTTTTTGAAAATATTTTTGCCAGCTACAGAATTCAAGGTTGGGAGTTTATTTTCTTTTTATTTTTTTTTTAAGGTGTTGCTCTGCCAGTTCCTTGTTTAACACAGTTTACAACAGGAAATCTGTCATCTTCATCTGTTCCTCTGTAAGGAACATGTCTACTTTCTATGGCTGCTCTTAAGAATTCATTTGTATCTTTTGTATTAAGTAATTCAAATGTGATCGGCCTTGGCATCATTTTATTCTACAGAGAATTTTTTTTTACTTGTTCTCTTATTTGACTTTATTGTTCCTGGTATATATCACAGAGTTTCAAGTATAATGTTTTTAAAGTCAATTCTTATATCTACTAGGATAATTTTCCTATTCTATCTTCTTTGTCTATGAATATCAGAAAAAAAATGGTCAAGTTTTACCAAAATGTCATTTGAATTTCAGTTGGAATTATACTGCATCTAAATATCAATTATGAAAGAAATGATATTCCCCAAGACATTGTCTAATCATTAGTTATTGAGATGTTACTTACTGCAATAAAAATAATACCTTATATGTTTCTTTTTTTGTGTGTTTTAAATGCACCTGATCCTGGCATGTCTGTAAATACTTTGGCACCTCAGTGGATTCTCAATCACATTTTTCACAATACCCACACATTAGTTTTTTCTTTTCATTTTTATAATACTTATTTACAATTACAGCTGAGACTAGAAAGAAAAGGGTACATTTTTTAAAAAAAGATTGGAGTGAATCTATATAATTTTATTTCTGAGATTAAAGATGGTTGAAATCTTTAAGAAGATGTACATTATCAGGTTAAGTATTTTAATGAGCAGATTTTTTAAATGGTATTTTTCATTGCTTTTCTTGCATTTATTGAGATGATCATATATTTTTTTTTACTTTAATCTGTGGCTACAGTAAAATGCTAAATTTTATTAAACTGTCTAGGTATTCCTAGGTTGATATCAACATCCCATAATTCATTGATATTTGCCACATGATTGTATTATGTTTGTTTTAACCCTTTAAAAATTTTGTTGTTGTTTTTTAATCTATGTCTATGAATGCAACCATGAAATCAATCATCCTTTTCGAATTTGTCCTTTTTTTTTTTCCTATCAGGAATTGAACCAAAGGGCATTAAACACTGAGCTGCATCCTCAGCTCTTTTTATTTTTTTATTTTTATTTGTCTTGCTAAGTTGCTTAGGGCCTTTTTAAGTGGCTGAGGCTGGCTTTGAACTTGCAATCCTCCTGCTTCAGTCTCCCAAGCCACTAGGTTACAGGCAAGCACTACCACCGTCAGTCATATTTGTCCAATTTTGTTAGAAAAGTTTTCTAAGTTGGGTGCATTAGCTTTTGTTGGTATTCAATCAGAAATAATTTTTTATAAAGAATGATCTGCTTCCTAATACTTTGACACAACTTACATTTATACCATGTCAATTATATGTCCTTTTCAGAAATGTACTAAAACATTGATTTAACTTATTAAATGGTTATACTCAATCATTTCAAAAATGCATTTTCTTTATTTTTCCAAGAAAATTTTCTATTTAATATGTTTCAAAAATATTAACATATATTAATTCATAGTATAATTTTTTATCTTAAAATATTTTCTATAACTCTAATAATGTCCCATCTTTAAAATTCTTTATATTATTTACCACTTCTCATTTTTGTTTATTGATTATCTTCAACAAAATATGTTTTATTTAATTAGTCACATAAAGAAATCAACTTTTGTCTATTCTATTCTATTGTATCTTTGTTTAGTAAAGTATTAATTTCATTTGCAATAATTTCTTCGTGTACTAATATTTTAAATCACATTAATGGGCTCATTATTATTAATGCTATCATTTTATTTTAAACATTTGGTAATAATTTCCTCTAAGTATTTTTGGCACTACATTATTAGTATTTTATATTATCAAGTTTATTAGTAAGAATTTGCTATGGTTTCAATGTGTCTCCCCAAAATGGCATTTGTTGTAAACTTAATGCTTAATGCAACAGTTTGGGGAGATGGGGCCAGAAGAGGAGCTCTTTAGATCATGAGGGCTCCATGCTCATGAGTGGATTAATGCCAATTATAAAAAACTTGAGTCTATGAATTCAATCCTTTGCCCTTTCTCACCCTCTCTTTTGTCTTTCTGCTATGCAGCCATTTAATCTAGGACTTCCTAAGTTCCAGAATCATGAGCCAAATAAATTTCAGTTCAGTATAACTCACCTAGTCTTGGGAATTCTGTTGGAATAGTGTGTGCATGCATGCACACGTGCATGTGTACACACACACAAACACACACAAACACACACACACACAGACACACACACACACACACACACACAGAAAACCTAAGCTAGAAAATCCATTCTGAGAAGTATGGTAGTTGGTGTAATGATTACCTAAAAATATGGAATTACCTATGAAACTGGACAGGGAATAGAAGGTGAAAGAATTTGGAGGGGAATTCTTGAAAAAGTCTAGGTTATCATCAATGGAACCATAAGAGTAACTCTGGTAAGGGGTCAGAACAAAAGAGATATAGGGAAAGACTGATCAAATAATATTAGAAATATTGAAGGTTAAGGGATTTTTATGATTTTTATGAGATCTTAAGACAAAATTGTAGGAATTGGGTATTGGGAACTGAAGTATAGGCCACCTTCATTATGAAGTATCTAAGAACTTTGTGGAATTGTATACATGCATGAGCAGTTTATGAAAGACAGAATTTAGAAGCGGCCAATAGGATATCTGAAAGAAGAAATTTCTAAGCAAAATATTGAAGGAAGTGTGCATCGTGTAAGATTTGAGAGGAGAGAAATTATTTAAAGACAGAACTTTTAATTTAAAGGGATAGAGCATGAAAAATTTGTAAAATTCACAGACAGGCCATGTGAAGAGTGAAGAGGTATGTAGGAGATCCAATCAAGGTCAAGGCTGTCTTTGCTAAAGAGATTACTATGGATAGAAGGGAGCCAAGTGCCATTCATCAGGTCAGTGGGAAAAGGACCTGAAGACATTTCACAGATCCTTGAAGCTTCCCTTCCTATAAGGGGCCCACAGTAAGACCTTGAGTGTGAGGTTTCCTCAGAGGCAGGTTTCCATACAGGACTTCAGCATTTCTTGCACAGTTCCACCTTGGTACAATGACCATTAGCCATCCCAGCTGTTTATTTATCATTTATCTATTTATTGTTTATTTATTTATTATTTGTGTGGTGCAAGGATTTTAACCCAAGGCTCATGAATGCCGAGCAAGCATTTCACCATCAAGCTACATCCTCAGCCCCTAGCCATCCGAACTATGACTGAAGTAGACCTGGCTACAGATTGACCCCACTACACCAGGAAGTATAAGCCATAAAATTTGGCAATCCTACATAGTGTTAATGTTACAAATGTGCAGAATGTAAGAGCCTTGGAGTCATAGAAGTCACCTAGATTTCCATGTATGTCATAGACAGCCTCGGAGCCCAAGCAACGACTTTTCACAACTGTAGAGCCATCACGGAGAGTCCCTACTAGGGCAATGCCTTATGTAGCTCTGAGAAGGTTACAGACTCCAAACCCTTAGAATTGCAAGGCTATCAACATTGTTAGGTTTAGATGTGAGGGGTTCCCCAAAAGCTCATGGGTGAGACAATGCAAGAAAGTTTACAGGTGAACTGTTTGGGTCATGAGAACCTTGACCTAATCAGTGCAATAATTCACTTGAATGGATTAAATCGGTGATGACTGAAAGCAGGTGAGCAGAGTTCTCTCTTTCTGCTTCATGATTGTTATGCCCTGAGCTGTGTTCTTCCTCCACATCTTTCCACTATAATGTTTCTACCTCACCTCTGGCCCAGAACAACAGAGTTGGCCATTTGTTAACTGACTCTGAAGCTGTGAGCCCCAAATGAACTTTTCCTCCTCTAAAATTGTTCTTGTTAGGTCTTTTGGTCATAATAGTGAAAAAAAACTCAATAAAACAAGCATGTACCTCCAGGTTGGGAAAATGACAGGTGGGTGAATTCAATCCATGAGAGATGTAAATGTACCAAGTCCAGAAAAGCAGGAATAGAAAAATAGGAACGGGACTACCTGAGGCCCTGGAGTCCAAACCCTGTCCCAGGATATCTAGGACGTGGAACATTGTTAGTGCTTACCACCAGTCAGCGCTTGGGAAGGCTTGTTGTTCCTGGCAGTGAAATAAGAAGAATTGCACCGAATGAGTTATGATGTGTAAGAAGGAGAGAAACTGCCCGCTTTTCTTATCCCCAGTCTCTAAGAGAGAATCAAGGTAGAATGTCCTTGTTGTGAGGTAAAGGAATGTACTCATAAAACATCTGAAGAAGTCCATATGTTCAGTTAGCACAAACCATATGTATATAATTACAAGCCAGGGAAATACGTAGGCATAACATGACTCCTCTATTTTTTCTGGGCTGCCATTGCTAAGGAGTATGTGAGTAATAAAATGTTCAAACCCTCTATATTGAATTCTTTGAGTTCTTCAAATTGTAAGTAATATGCCTGGATTTTTGCAGCCCTGAGGTTGAAGAGGCATGCAGTCACAGCTCTAGCTTTTACATTTAATATTTTCACTGTTGGGTTTTGGACTTACCTGGGATAATTTACCCTCTTTCCTTGCCTGTGTCTTTCTTTTGTAATGGAACTGTTTGTCATATGCCTTTCCCATGATTGTACTTTTAAAACAATAAATCATTAATTTCACTGTCTTATAAGTGGAGAAGAATTTGCCTTGGGATGAAATAGTTCCTTAAACTTGACTCATATATTATGTCAATGAAATTCTGTGTTTAGAACATGTCTTTTTATGCTGAAGCAAGTTGGACTTTGAGGACTATTAAGTTGAATGAATGTATTTTATATTTGAATAGGACTTGGATTTGTGGGATTGGAGAAGAACACATTGGTTTGAATGTGTCCCCCCCCAAAACATGTATTGGAATTAATTTTCAATGCATCAGTGTTGAAAAGTGGGGCCTGATGGGAGGTGTCACGAGGACTCTCCCCAAAATATATTAACATAGATTATAAGAAATGTTGAGGCTACAAATTTAATCTCTTGCTCACTCACATCCTCTCTGTGCCTTTCTGCCAAGTGATGATACAACTCAATGTTTGAATTCCCAGTCTCCAGGACTGAGAGTCAAATAAATATTATTCATTATATACTCATAAAACATCTGAAGAAGTCCATATGTTCAGTTAGCACAAACCTATTCTCATGTACTATTATAAAAGAATTAAATGGACTAATAAAGTATATGTATTGAGTTACTTTACAAATTATTATTTTTAATATTTGTTTGAACTTATTTATTTTAGTAGTGTGCTTTAAAATGTTCAGAGGATAGAATTTTTTTCAATTTTTATTAATTTTTAATTTGCTTGTATTAATCATCAGTGGATGTATTTTACACCAATTATAATATCTATAATTATGAAAAATTACTTTTTTATAATATGGTCAATAGTTTGCAAATGTTCTATGTATACTCAAGCAATTCTCAAATCATTGTGTTTGCACTGCTCTATGTTTTCAATAAAGGTAAGTCATTAATTGGGTGAATGAGCAATAAAGGTAAGTCATCAATTGGGAGAAGTATGATAACTGTAACGATAATTTGTGGTTTCTTTTTTCCCAACTATTTTATCTATGTAGTTTCATTTATTTTAGACTATTTTATTATGTTATTTATTAGTCAATTAAATATTTTATATACAAGTAATAGCTCAAACGTTTTGGTTTTGCTTTTGTTTTATTTTTAACTTCTCTTTTCTTTTCTGTGAAATTATTTCCAAACTGTCTATGATCTTATAAATTTTGTGTGTTAAGCCCAAACTCTAGAGATCACTTCTGTGACATAAAAGTTTTTCTAGTCATTAAAGATACTAGCCAGAGCCAGCAGAAGGGCCAGGTGGCAGTGGGAACACATGCACTGAACCAGAGCTAAGAATAGTTTCTATAACTTTGGAAAAGGAATTCACCTTCACCTAGACTGTGTATAGATAAGTGGGGATGGTAAACAGGAGATGGGAGAGCTTTGGGCTAAGAAAGCAGCTCATAGGGATAAGCAATGTTGCTCTGGATTGGTGGGTGTTAAAAGTTTGAAAAGTTAGCCTGGTGGTGTGCAGTGATGGGATGTAAGTCAAGGTTTCCACATCGAAGTTCTTTTTGTTGGTTTATTCCTCAGGTGTTAATGGATTAACTTCTCTCTTCCCTCCTCTACACTCTCCCTCTGACTTTGATCATTAAATTTAGGATGGCTCAGAATGTTTTCTGTTGTCAGATATACCTTATAAGTAACATATATCAAAATTTTAATATATACTCTGGTAATACTCTTTCATTTACCTGGAATGCCTTGTCCATTTGAATACACTCTGATAATGGAAATGTTAAAATTCGTTGAAGTTTTCGTTTTTTAGTTTTGTTTTCTTTGAATTTTTCACTTGCATGCTTCTTTAAAATTATAATAGTAAAGATATGTTATCCTTTCCTATTAGTGGTTGTTGTACAAATTATTAAGAATATTTATTTTATCAGCATCAATTGTCAATGTATTAGTCAACCTTCTGAATAATGTGTTGAAAATAAAAGCATAAAATTTTCATCACCCTATGTTAGTTTGTCATGTAATTAAGTTCTTTTTTACTTCAAAAATTAAGACATTGACAAAAATATTTATAATTTTACAAAAATGATTGGTTTGATGCACCTTTGTGTGAGATTCTTGCTCACCAATCCTTTCTCACATATTTAAAAATATTTTAGGTAGCTTTATGGGACTTTTATTACTAAAAAAAATACACCATTTAAGCATATGATCCAAAAGCTTTTGACATGTGCATTTGGATTACCATCACCCTGGAGCCAAGATCACTAAATCCATATACTCACTCACCTGGAAACACTAATCTGTTTTTCTGTCATTATAGTTTTGATTTTCTGGAGTCCCAAATAAAAATAATCACAAAATGTATATTTGTCATCAACTTATTTTCTTCATAATACAAGATGCTTTTGAATTCATTGATGGTTTGTGAATCAGTAATTCTTTTTATTTTTTTGATGAGCAGCATTGAAAATTATGAATTCTTATAGTTTTATCCATTTATGTATTGATGGACACTGAGTTGTTTTCATTTTGCATTGATTATAAATGGAATGATTTAAAGTTGATTATTAATATTTTTGTAGACAAATCAAAACCACCCTAAGAGTTGGTTCCACAGTCTAGCTATTGTGAATTATGCTGCTATGAACATCGATGTGGCAGTATCCCTGTAGTATGCTCTTTTAAGGTCTTCAGGGAATAGTTCAAGAAGGGCAATAGTGAGGGGAAAGTGAGGGGAAAGGGAAAATAGTGAGGGGAAAGGGAAAATAGTGAGGGGAAAGGGAAAAAAAAAACAAGTAAAAATAGTGAGGGGAAAGGGAAAAAAACAAGGGGGAGAAATGAATTACAGTAGAGGGGGTAGAGAGAGAAGAGGGGAGGGGAGGGGAGAGGAGGGGGGATAGTAGAGGATAGGAAAGGCAGCAGAATACAACAGGCACTAGTATGGCAATAGGTAAATCAATGGAAGTGTAACAGATGTGATTCTGCAATCTGTATACAGGGTAAAAATGGGAGTTTGTAACCCACTTGAATCAAAGTGTGAAATATGATATGTCAAGAACTATGTAATGTTTTGAACAACCAACAATAAAAATTTAAAAAAAAAGAAAATAAAGGAGGAAGGGATTGGTAAGGGGGAGGAGAGAGAAAGGAGGACTCCTCTGGAGAGGAGGAGGTTCAAAACTGGTATTCCGTGGAGTAGGGAGTATCATCCCCCTTTTATAGACTTCAGATTTCCTTTCTTCTCATGCCTCCTCCTCATCTTATCTTGCCTACATGTCCAAATCTTGGAGTGACCAAGGGCAGGAAGAAAGCTACCCAGGGAATACACTTTAATGACTTCTTCTTGTGAGGAACAATTCCCTGGAGGCAAGTGACCTCAGCAACAGGTGAGGAAGGGAAAATCTTGTGGAGATATTAATATTTTATTTTCTTTTGAATCAGCCCCTATCTTCCTGACTCAATCATTCATTATCTACACTGGCTGTCCTTTTGCCCTGGTGTTAATTCCCCCTACAATTAAGGAATACACACTGCTGTAATGGGAAATGGATGATGACCACTCTTGTTGCTTTGGGATGAGAGGGGGTGACATGGGGCAAGGAATTGGGGCTTCCCTTTCAGGAATGTTCTTGTGGGTCATTCAAGGGGTTTGTGGTAAAAGTCTGGTTCAGAAAGAACAGGTGGTAAAGTCATTTCAGTGGTGGGTGCTTCTATGAAAGAAACAAAAATACATGAGTATTGGAACAAGATTAATATAAAATAAATATGCAGAATCTGGAACATGTCAACAAATATCATGAAGATGCTAGAAACCAGTAATTTTCACCAGGAGGAATAAGAGTTAAAATGTTGTTCCCATAACAAGACTAGTGGGCACATGACCCCTATTTGGGAATATTTAAGGATATTAGTTACATTGCTGGAGTTATTAGGAATGTAAACATGAAAGTTTTTATAATGTCATAGATGCCTCCATAAAATCTGATGTCATCTGATTTTTGAAAATTACCTTTCTTTTGGCACAACCTCAATATTTAGTAGACCTTCTTTTATTTTTATTACTTAGGGCTGGTTAATTATACTAGCAAACACTGATTTATTCTACCTAAATAGGAGATTAGGAAGATTTGTAGACCTTAAGTTGACAAAACATTTCTGATTCTCTTCATCTGTTTTAATGTACTCTTGGTGAGGCTAACACAAGTGTACATCATAAGTCAAAAGAACTGTTGTATTTCCTTTTAAATGCCCAGGTATGGCTGTACTTTGGTTATAAATTGTTTTGCTAGGGATTTAAGATCAACTGGTCAGGGCTGGGGATGTGGCTCAAGCGGTAGCGCGCTCTCCTGGCATGCGTGCGGCCAGGGTTCTATCCTCAGCACCACATACAAACAAAGATGTTGTGTCCGCCAACTAAAAAATAAATATTAAAAATTCTCTCTCTCTCCTCTCTCACTCTCTCTTTAAAAAAAAAAAAAGATCAACTGGTCAAATTGACCTTGTTCCTATCTATTGTTAAATGGCAGCTGAGTTCCTGCAGGGGGTCATCCTTGGGAACTTGTGAACACCCTTTTAGCTCCTCTAGTGTCATCTGCCTGGATGAGTCAGGGTCTTGTTGACCATGTGTTTTACCTTCAAAGCATCAGGAATATTGTCCTCTGAAATTACCCTCCTCTTTGCAGCATGTGCACTAGTCAGCTTTCTGTTTTCTAGGGACTCATTGATCTCCAATCAGGAGGTTTTGTGGCCCAGAGTTGTGAAGCCTTTAGTGAAGTCTCCTTGTTCCCTGGGTTTGAGCTGATCTCAGAGGGCAGAAGACAAATATCATCTGCCCCCACCCCCGCGGGTGGAGGCTTTTGCTTCCTTAATTTTAATCTCTAATTTTTGTCTTAAATATTAAGCAAGTCAGATTCACCATTCTTTAAGTAAGAGTAATGGGTTTTACCTTTAATGTCTATAACTTTATAGTTATTTATGTTTTTATTCCTTTATATCTTGACTGACCTATAGGTGATGACCTGTTGTCTCAAATTTAACTTGGGTTGTTATATTAGAAATTGTACTTTTGCAAGACATTAACGGACAATATTTATAAGGTTTATAAGGAAAATACAAAATGAAATTAACAAGAGTAAAAACATATAGAATTTGTATAATAGCTATGAACCAAGAAACATAATTTTATAATACCAAACCTTTATTTTAAACTTTTGTTTGAAGAACACCAACTTGCTAAAATGTTCTTCTAAATCTTATATTTAAAATATTTATGTACTTGGAAGATATGAATATGTTTAGTATGCAAAGAAGCCAGTAACAGTGCCACAATTATAATGAGGTTTTTATTTTAACCAAGTTTAGCTTTTAAAGAAAAACTCAGAATCTGTAGTATAATGTAATACTCTAGAATAACAGTTATTGTTTAACCAGAGTAGTATAAACCCTAATTTCTTTAAGACAAGTTTATCTAAATAATAAAAATTAAGAGACACAAAAATTATCTTGATAGATAAGAGCAGATTAATGTTTTTAAAAATCTTTGTTATTTCAACCCATAGAGAATTAAACTATGGTTTATATCACTGCATTAATATTTGACCTTAGGAAAAACTTTGAATAGCTTTAACTGATTGTGCTGTTTATAGTTAACTTTGTTACACACAAAAATTTTAAGATTTTCTCTCCACAATCCTTCTGTAACCGACTTAAACATTCTACATTTTTTAACCACAGAAAAGACTTTCTCATCCAGAAACATTTATTTTTACTTCTACTTTCTATAGTAAAATATATTTCCATACTTAGACCTTTTTATATCTCTTTCCTAGATATTGACCCCTTTTAAATTTTTCTTCTGAAACTATCCTTATGAATTTCTAAATTTAGAAAATCTATTTCCCTTCAATAAGATGAAACACTTTGTTTTCATTGTACTTTAATTATAGTACTTTACTTATATTACTTTAATTGAAATCCAACTGAAACAATTACACTTGATAGAATGTAAGACTCAAACTTTTTTTACTTACCCATCTATGAAAACACATTTAATATTTCCTTATGGAAACTAAGAAGTCAAGAGTCCTTGATTTCATATTTAGCCGTTGATATTTTAGTACTTTAACTTTGCAAATTAATCAGATGTCTCCTCTAACTAACACATTTATGAAGATTATTCCAATTAATGTTAAATATAATTTACTCATTTTTAATTGTAAAAAGCCAGATATCAGACAAGTGTAGTTAACCATATTAGTCGTCTCTTCCCTGTTGAAGAAAAATTCTAGAAATAATGGGTGGTGCATTTGAGATATTTTATTAAAACCAACACTATATTAATTGTCTGACCAATTAGAAAATCTTGTGAGTTTGTAGTTTTAGAGACATCTTACTCTCATCTCTTTACCTAATTTAAAATGAATATCTTTTAATTCAGGTGAAGTAAAATGTACATGGATTCATTTCTCATTTAAATTTTGATTTATGAGTGCTTATTCATCTAGACGGATCTTGATACCATGTACATGATATATGAACAGAAGCACGTATGTAGACATAATACAATACACAGATGTGCACACATCCATAAAACAGATAGAAAACAAAAATCTCATAGCTTTTTGTAGTTACATCTCCACAAGAGGGAATACTATAGATGTTTATTACATCTATTAAATTTAAATTTTTAGAGTCTGTCATACTCTTACTTTATGATTTAAAAGTAGGACAGGACAATTCAGTTTATAATGTTAGGTGTAAAGTTTGGCAGCCATGATGTTACATGTAAAGTTTGGCAGCCATGATGGATGCCAAAATTAAAGTTTCAGGTGGCCATTTGCCTCTATGGCTATCATATTTATTCCTAACATCACCATGTTGATGTTCTTCTTAGGATTGTGTAAAAGAAAATTTTACAATGCGTTTGAGTGTAACCCTTGAAAATTGGCCTCTGGAAAAAGACAGAGTGTAAAAACCTCTATAGTTAGATAAAATAAGACTGATCAGAAAAAATATATTAATTTAGGCATGCATAATCAAATGTGAATTCACCATAAAACCATAAGCTCAAACATATGGAATTTAAAAACAAAAAACAAACAAACAAAAAAACCAAGAGTTCTAAAAAATGACATGTCCATAATTAATCTAGGAAAGGAGTATGTAGAACATCTTTTTCAGATCAGAGTTTACAATTTCCCATCAATACTTTTGAGGATAAGCCTCCTTCTGAACAACAACATGAAATGAATGAAAGAAACAGAACTCATAGGTGCCTTCACCAACAGTATCTTTAGCTAGGGGATGTTTTCCTGATTCTGGAGCTTCTATTTCTTGGAGCCTCTATCTACCAGCAGTTTCCATTCCTCCTTTCCTGCCTGATCTCTGGATTTAACTGCTACATCTCACCAGTGTGGTCAATAACCTATGTACTTTTTCATGGGTGACAGTGAAAAAAATGTAAGCAACCTGGTTATCTAACCTTACCATGTGAGGTTTAATCCCTGGGAAAACATGGAACCTCTTTTTTTTGTAATGAATATTCAGCTTTCTGTGTTAGGTCTGCCCTTAGTTAATGAACTTTGGTGGATGGAACTGGATCTCAGAATAGATGATCAGAGTTGAATATAAGTTATATTTTTGGCCCAAATTGGGTTTTTTAAACAAGGTCTGAGAATTCCTTAGGCCTGCATATGTACCTTGGACTACTTCCTTTCTTTCACAGGACAGGCTAAGCTGTAGGATGGTATTAAAATTTATATTTCCCTCTCATGGCTGTGATTCTCTATCATAGAATTTGTATTAAGACCATATTTGGTAGCAGAACACTAGGAGTAAAATCTGAAATAAAGTGTTTTTGTTCCCTGTGCGTCAAAGAGACCTTCAGAGAGCTGTGGGTATATATCTCCCACTTTGCTGTCAAAGAAGTTAGAAGAGCACACAAGAGCACAGAAACAACAATGAATAGAATCCTCACAGGCTTGTGAAGCTTTAATACGCAAAAAAAAAAGGAACCTAGAAATTTCCTTATGAACCACTCCATTTCCCTCTTTCAACACTGGAGTCTGACCTGCCAGAGTCTTATCACAAAGGGAGAGGAGTGCTTTGGGAAGAGTGAGCACAGGAGAGTGTAATTTGGCTCATAAGAGGTATAAATCACTGGGGCTTTCACTCAGCACCTTTTTATCAATCAGTTACCACAGGATACCCAATAAAGGTGGTTGAGATAGGAGCTGGGGAAGAAACCTTTGAGATTCACCTGGAAGTGGCTCTAGCCAGAATCTTGCAATTGTTGCAACCTCTTGTCTGTCTTCCTGCATCCACAAGCAGACTGAGATTAAAGACACTGTGCACTCATGCCAGATGTACTCGGAGATGGGAAAGGACCATGAGAAATGGCTTTGGCAGAACCTAACATGCCTGATCCACAGGACAGGTGATTAGGAGCCACCTAGACCATGAATCCTGTCACCCGAGTCTTGTATAAAGGTGGCTTGCACTAACTTCATTAAATTAGCAGATGGGTTCCCATTATTGTCCTCCAGAAGGAAAAATTCAAAAAGATGCACTTGGGTTGGGGTGCATGCAAGAGAGCTTAACTCAATGATGGTCCTGAGAAATGCTGAGGCAAGAGCAAAACGTTTTATTTAAAGGATGGAGCAGTGAGAGAGGAAGGGAGGGAGAGAGACTCCCCCAGAGAGGGGGTGGTCTAAAACTGGTGCTCCAGACAGTGAGAGTGTCACCCCCCTTTTATAGATAACAAATTTTCTTTCATCTCATGTCCTTTCCTCCCTTTACTTGCCTAGGTGACCAAAAGGTGGAGTGGCCAAGGGCAGGATGATAGCCACTTTAGTAACTCCTTGTTGGGAAGAGCAATTCTATGGAGGCAGGTGACCTTGGCAACAGGTGAGGAAGGGGAGATTCTTTGGATATTAGCATTTTATTTTCTTTTGGATCATCCCTCATCTTCCTGACTCAATCATTCATTACCTACACTGACCATTCTTTTGCTCCAGTATCATTTCCATAGCTGCACTAAAGCCAGACAAGAAAAACTGAAGGATTCTTTTCAATTAATATTTTTTTTCAGTTAATATTATGTTAGAAATTAACAGTGTCCCACTCAGTTGACATGGATTTTTTTCTTTTGTTTTTCCTTTCAGACCCTATAAGACTCTTTGAAGATATTTATTATTTTCAAAAAATATTGGCACTATTTGGTATTATTCCCAGTGACAAAATATTTATAGACACTGGGAATAGGTTTATTAAATAAAACATGCTTCCCTCTTTTCAGAATGATTTTGGTGAGAGAGTGGGAAATAAAAATATTTATCATACCTTGGGATATAGTCAATTTTAAAGGCATGTTCCAAGATACTTTGAGAAAGCAGAATAAAAATATTTATCATACCATGGGATATGGTCAATTTTAGAGGTTTGCTCCAAGATGCTTTGAGAAAGTGGCAGAAGGTTAGTGGGACCTCTTGTAGAGTAGGCAATGAATTATCAGTCTCACCAAGAACATTGCCAGTGATAAGAGAAATGAGGCAATGGATGGAATCAATAATCTGAAAAACAATCAAACATTGATAATAGAGTATGTTTTTAAGGGGAGGATTATTCTTAAATTTTTATTTGACCAAATATGTAGAAGATCATAACATCAATGTGAATGGGTATTAAAGTAGAAGCACATATAACTACATGTGAATTTGTGTGATGAATCCATCATAGTAAAATAAACAAAAACATTTTCTTTTAAAGTTCCAGGGGCTCAACAAATTTTTAGGGTCCCATTAAGATTAATTTTAAATTATTTTGTATTATTCCTATTTAACTAGTGAAATTTTATATCTTTGCAATATTTTTAATTTAATATTAATTTGATTTGAATTTTGTATGCCCACTCTATCTATTAAAAATAATCACAAGGAAAATACAGAGAGATGTTTGAATTGGAACATCTTTGCACATTTTATTGCACTGTTAGATATTATTTTTATTATGAGGTATCATTTATTAGGTCATCTTATTTTGCTTGGGACCCCAAAAATGTATATTAGATAATTATTACCTATGGTTAAAAGAAAGGCCAAGATAGCTATATAATGATGCCATTCTAATTCTGGGTAAATACTACCAAGTCATATTCATGTGGAAAAAAATACTTTATTATTATTTTCTACAGAAGAAAGCAAGGGGGTAAGGGAGAAATGAAAACTACACCCATGAATAGAACATAGCCCTAAAGATATCTATTACCTAAGGGGGTTCAAAACAAATTCCTATTAATAGGAAAATTATATACATAATATTAGTACAATGCAAATTTTATCAAAGCTTTGATAATAGGAATGGGGCAGCAGTAGCGTAGACTGCATATAGGCAACTGAAATGTAATAGTTGCAAAGCAGAGACATTTTAAATGTTCATAATAGACACAACCACTCATAAATTATTCCAAGCGAGTTTCTCTACTAGGTGCCAAAGAGTTTAACAGTGATCAATAGTGAATTAAAAATGTTTGAAAGTAATCTGTTCCTCATGTAGAACATTGACCTATGAATCCAAGCTTTGCAATTAATCAAGAAAGGCATTTGCATATGTTTTAAATTGAAGGCCTAGTAATAGAATATAGGCATAGAGTTAACTTTTTAATAGGACAGACTACACAATAAATACACTGAATAGAACTATATCTGTAGAGTTAGGTTAAACACTTCCAACTATCGCTTTACTTAAAAACTCGATATTAACATATTGCATATTATAATTCCTGTCAAAACTTTTGTGTTTGCCTCTATGGGAAAATTACACCAGTGTAGGCATCAGAATCTTAATTTCCCTAAGTAATATGAAAAATTCATCACTAAGAATTTAATTACTATGTTACCAGCTTTTTCATCACTGTGACCAAAATACCTGACATAAACAACTTAAAAGAGAAAAGGTTTATTTGGGCTCATGGTTTCAGAAGATTCAGTGCATAGTAGGCCAGTTTTCTTACTTTGGACTGGGGGTGAAGCAGAACATCATGGCAGAGGAGGGTGTAAGTACATAAAAAGGAAAAGTACTCAACTTATTGTAGACAGGAAGTACAGAGATCTAAAGGGGCCAACCTTTCCATGGCATGCCCCTACTTCCTCCATCTATTTCCCATATCCAGCTCTTATTGCCTCAAAGTTCCATCTCAGAACCTTACTTCACTGGGGACCATATTTTCAACGTATTAGCTTTGGGATACATTCCAGATCTAAACTTTATCAATTACCAAATTCAAAAATGATGATCTTGAATCCTTTTAAGGCCCCAAATTTAGAAAATATAAGGCAGATAAAACTTGAAGTAGATTTGCTAGACTTGTTTTTTTTCCCCTCATGCCATTGCTTCTTATATACTAAAGTGTATCCTTTAGGGTAATGTAACTCTATTTTAATATACCTTGAAAGAGAAAATGTGCTTTTCATAATATTGCTGCCACAAATTTTAGCATAGTTCACTAATTCTAAATATTTGCTAAATTTTAACACCTTTCTTTGCCCAAGAAATGCAAAGATAATAAACCAAGGCTTCGCAATACAGTGTAGCTGCAAATTTGGGGGAAATTTCAAAAGTTCAGCGGAGTGTGCGCATACTCAGGGAAAAGGTTTTCTCTTTCAGTTCACTTGGTCACAGACAGTTTCCAGGGCTCCACTCCTATTCTGGGTCTGTGGTTAGTGGTTTCATGTAAGGGTTGTTGGGGATTCGAACTTGCAATCATGATGTATCCATTTCTCAGAAGCTCCCCTTCCTCTTCTTCCCCTTGATTGTGCCCTATTCTCTCCAGCCAAGGATTTAAGACATTCTTTCTCTGTAATATTGTTCCTCCCTTTGTTTCCTATTTGCAAATTCTACTTCCAGTCCAACGTTCGGAATGTAAGCATTCATTTTTATTTGAGCATGTGAATGAAGTTTTCATCTTATAGTTGTGCTACCAATAGCTTTTGTCACTCTGTTACTACTTAAGTGGGAGAAATGTGAAAGAACCATGGAATGAGAGATGCACACATACATTGAAAACAGAATAAAATTAACCGTAAAATTCTAAGTACTAAACTGGAGATGTCCTTGGGGAAGAGTATAAATAAATCTCTATAGTATCTCAGGGTCAAAGTCTTGCTCTGTGTCCTCTTCATTGGAATCTCTAGTTCTGTTTACACCCTTGGTATGTTCTGAGAAATTGCAAAAATGCTCATTCACAGAGACTCATTCTTCTTTCTCTTAGATCTTCTCATATCCCTACATACCCTTAGCTAAGGCCAAAGCTGCTCTAGCTCTCACACTGATCTTGATTCTTATCAAAGTCAAATTCCCTTTTGTGTTAAGGAAGGAAATTGCCACAATAAGAACAGTTTTAATTTTGAGTCTCAAAGTAGAAACATAGTATATAAGAAATCTAAAGCCATTGCTGATCTACACATGAAGGTTTGGAGAACTATCTTTCTTTCTTTCCTTTTCTTTCTTTCTTTCCTTTTCTTTCTTTCTTTCTTTCTTTCTTTCTTTCTTTCTTTCTTTCTTTCTTTCTTTCTTTCTTTCTCTCTCTCTCTCTCTCTCTCTCTCTTTCTCTCTCTCTCTCTCTCTTCTTTCTTTCTTTCTTTCTTTCTTTCTTTCTTTCTTTCTTTCTTTCTTTCTTTCTTTCTTTCTTTCTTGTGGGGATTTGAACTCAAGGAACTTAATCACTGACCCACATCCACAGACCTTTTTATGTTTTATTTATTTTGAGTCAGGGTCTCACTAAGTTGCTGAGGCAGGCTTTGAACTTACAATCCTCCTGCCTCAGCCTCCTGAGTTACTGGGATTACAGGTACGTACCATTGTGCCAGGCAGGGTTGAAGAACCTGTATTGACAAATACTTATTCATTCAAGCCCTCCATACTCCACATGTCTAAAAACAGGTGTCTAGAGTCCAGTGAGAGGAACAGTTGTAGTCAGATGGAACTACCAGCAAATTTTTTTGTATCAGCACATACTATCACCCACACTGGGCATGCTCACTCTGGGCTGCCATTGACATTGACAAACATTGATGTTGGTCTACCACAGAGCTACAAAAAGTGATTGCACAGTAATATATTTTTTTGAACTGTCTTCGTCTGTTTTTACTAATTAAACCTTTACTGTAAAAGGAATTCAACATTATTATTCTTATTTTATGAACTGTGGGAGAAAACTCATTCAGAAAACTTTCATATAAAAGTAAGTAAATTACTCACACTTGTTTCACATTAAGGAGTATAAATTGTTCCAATATGTAATAAAGACGAATGTAAAAATATTTCACTTACCTTAAAGGTCAAAATCTGAGCATCTTACCCAACTCCTACATTCTTACCTCCTACTTCCACCATGGCCCATCAGGTAACTTCCTCCAGCACAAATTAAATGTACCATATAGGACAACAATATTTCTCATATACACATGAACATATAACTCCCAATGAGTAAAATTGTCAGATTCCCTAAGAAATCTGAAACTGAAACCCAATGTTGGATTCTTATTCAGTTTCTTTCTACTAAACTATGCAATTATTTGCACTTTAAGTTACTGAGTCAATAAAACAAATTTAAATTGGAAATTATTTTAAAGGTAAAAGAATAGCTTGAGTAGCAGAAATGATTGTTCCTACTTTTTATTCCTTTATTCGGATGAGTCGCTACTTCATATTCAAATACTACAAAGTTAAAGATTATTAATTATTTGGTTCATAGAGTATATGTTTGTCTGAGGCTAATTTCCCATTGAGAAGAATATGTATTGTTATTTTGCTTCTTCAATAGAATTGTCTGACAGGAAGTTGATCCTGGGAATATTGTTAAAATTGACTATAGTTGGGAAATGAGATGCTCAGCATTTTCCTAATGGCATTCAAAGACTGATGTTTGTAATGGGATTTTACTCAATGATTTCCACCCAATTGGCATGAGAATTTTACTAATAAATATCACATTTATTTGCCAAGCTTTGAATCCGTGTCTCTACAAGCTTTAGAATTACTCATAAATAATTCTCAATGCATCCTGTAGTTCCACTAGTATCTATGTGATGTGATTCAGTAACTATTAGAATGCACATACTCACCTCCAAATAAATTCAGAAGTCAAAGAAAAATGCTATGTCTCCAAAGGTCAAACTTAGTGAGGAAGGGGAGTTAGCATACAACTTCCAAAAATGCTTTGTAAGTATTTGAGAGCAATTCAGACTTCATCATGTCAAACTCAATAGCAAAAATGTAAATAAATTTCTTATAATGAGAAAAGAAAACTATAAAAATGAATGAGAAAATATTTTTTTAGCATTTAAAAAAATCTCAATAAAATCATTCAAAATCTAGTTTCCCCTTTTGTCATGACTACAGTATTATATAAACTGTCAATGTACTTGGTACACCATGGCAAAAAGGAGTTAAGAAATGTGAACTCTACATGAATGTTTTTGTAAATTTGATTTTCTCATAGTTTCATTGTTATGACTTTAGACAAAAGTAATCTCAGGAGAATTCTGAATTTTTTTAAAAAAGTCTCTGGAGCCATTTGAGATTGTTTTAGAAGCTTTAAATATAGATTCTTTGATCATCAGCTTAAATAAATGCAAAATAAAGAATATTAAATTCCCTTATTGTTCCCTAAGGCCTTGTATATGGAGCTTACTTACTTGAAAGAGTAAACATGTATCAGATTAAAATAATTCTGTAAACTAGACACACATTTTTTAACAGAATGTGAGAGATGCTGTTAAGTTAAAAAAAAAAAAAACCAAACAAACAGAAAAAAAAAACAAAACTTGTTCTCACAACACAATATCACTTGTATTCTAGGCTTCAGATACCCTAAATGTAGACACTTAGAGAATGTAAAAGAGCTATCATATTTACACGTAACTCTGGCCTTCTGGCCTCTGGGTTTATGTGAACAAATTCACACTTATCTCTTTCTAGTCCTCATCTGTCCTACAAATATGTTCTTGATTCCTATGTGATATAAAGTAATCTATAATATTGTGCCAGCCCTTCCATTTTCACTTTAGACAAAGCAGTAGTCTCACTAGATGAACTTCTTACATTGGAGCACTTTGTGAATTCTTGTTTTCACAAGGAGAATGGGTGTGGAGTAGCACGGTGTCAAGTAAGTGAGGCCCAGTGGGAAGTCAGATGCCCTCTGTCCGCCAATGTGTGAGGTGGTCATAACTGTAATGTATCCTGTACAACTAGTGACTGTGCTGCTAGGAGGAAAGTGTTCTTTATAACCAGTTACCTGAAATTGACATCCAACACTGTTTTACACATAAAGAAAAATATCTAAGAGCAAAGATAGAGTGCTGCTTAGGAACAGGGATTCCAGAACTGAATTACTAAGGTTTAAATTCTGGGTTTTATTTCACTAGGTATGTCATCTTGGGCAAGTTTCCTACCCGCTCCTTGCTTTGATCTCCCTATTTGCAAAATTGTGATGTTAAATAATACCATTAGATTGTTGGAATAAGAAAATGTAAAGAACTTATCATGGTGCTTGACTAACCATAAGCTCACTGCCAGGCTTACTGTTTTTTTTAGTATTCTGCAATAGGAAAAGTCTTAGCACTTTAAAAAAACAATATTTTGTAATAGATAAATTCTTCAAATTATATTAAACCTTATTTACCACTTCAAAAAATCCATACCCACGGTAACAAAGCAATAGTAAAATAGCAGCTTTCAGTATTTTAATCACAAACAATATAAATTGCATTTTTCCGTTTGTTTGTTTAATTTGGGGACTTCATATTCCCAGAGGCGGGGAGGTGCAGAGAGTACTTTCCTCACTAACTCAGAGGCTTATGAAGATCAGGTTTAATGACACCAGCAACAGTGAATTTGAAATAAAGTTTATTAGTAATATAGTAAACAGGGATGGATTCCCCCAGTGAGAACTCAGATCACTGGCTGCGAGTCCTTATTAGAAGTGGGGGAAGATGCCCTGGTGAGGGCCATCTGTCGCGGTTTGAAGTTCCTAAAGTGATTTGGGACATAGACTGTGTGTGTGTGTGTGTGTGTGTGTGTGTGTGTGTGTGTGTGTGTGTTTAAATCAGATTACTCAGATTCAGAGGAAGGGAAGAGGTGATAAATTTAAAGCTCTGAGTTATCCTACATCAAAAATGTTTTTTTTCCTTTTATTACAGTGTATTTCCATATATCTTCATTCATGATTCTATGTCAAATAGTACATATCTCACTACTTCAGTGTGACTCCTGATATAATTATGTCCTATGTTCACACAAAATGCTGTTATTTTTGTTTCTGTATGTACTTTATACTACACTGATGGCATCATCTTGATTAATATTTCTTATATAGATAAGCTTTAAAATCTACAAATTTTACTTTAAGATAGCACAATGTAATAAAATGTTTGTTCTTAAAACGTGTCACTGGTCTTACTGGTTTGAGGAGTTAAACCATAGTCTTTCCTGAGACAGAAAAATGAGCAAGAATAGGTAGGGGGAAATTAAAGATATTTCCCAAAGATATATTTTTGTAGCATAACATGTAATATTATTCCACAAGTAAGATTTATTCTCCCAAATTTTTATACATATCTATACTCACCTACTTTCAGATAGATTTTTGGGCAAAATGCTATGTACTGAATCATTCAAAGAAAGACGTTGATTGAACAATCTATCTTGGAAATTTAAAAAAGAAAAGAGAAAAATCAGTCTGTGCCAGATGGCTTCCATAAACCCAGCTGGTGATCCATGAGTTTGGAAGCCTTAGGCTGGATTAACTGCCTTAAATTTTTTAATTAATTGCTTTAAGGAATTGATTTATAACCACTGAGAACTGCTGTGTAGCAACCAAGAAGTTATTTTGAAAATAACTGCAGAAAGCATACAC
This sequence comes from Urocitellus parryii, assembly GCF_045843805.1. Taxonomy (NCBI): domain Eukaryota; kingdom Metazoa; phylum Chordata; class Mammalia; order Rodentia; family Sciuridae; genus Urocitellus; species Urocitellus parryii. The sequence continues at coordinate 40,053,448 of NC_135544.1, forward strand.
TTAGAATCAACAAACTGCAAAATGCAGGTGGGGGAAAAGCATTGATAAAGACATGCTATTTACTCAAGAATATAGAGAGATAGAATTAAGTGGTCTCCATGGGGAAAGAGAAAGTTTATATAATGAAGTTTTAACCTTCAGGTAAACCAGTTTGGGTAAGTGGTGGGCAAATATGGTAATGTTTTTGCAGCTTGCAGTTTTATTCTTATTGGGGATGGGTTGTAAGGAAATTCAATATGCTATTCAGGCATATTTTAGTGTGTCACTGTAAAGAGGCATCATCTTTTCAGTTTGACTGCTAAATAAATGTAGGGTAATATTTCATACACATACTTCTGTTCAATTTTCTCTCCAGGAATGGAAGATTACTTAGCAATGAAGCTGAGTGAGCCCCAGGGTACCCTCACCTACTGGTGAAAGTAAAGCTTAGAATTTCTATAGGTAGATATTCAGTTATTTGTCATTTAAAAAGTTCCCATGTATCTTCTAACCAAGTTCCTAATTATTCCCTGGTTTATTTATATCCAAATAGCTCTTAACCATCAGTATCTTTTGAAAGTTTCTTGGGAAAAATAGAGTGTAGAATTTAGCTTTAAAATAGCATCTTATTTGATGCTATTTCGATGCTAATGAATCTTTCCTAAAATTACCACTAAATTATCATGAAAAAAAGACAAAATGGAAAAAAAATGGAAAGAAAAATATTGCAAACAGCAGAAAATTCTATATCAAACTTCCTAACTTTAGCCACAATTTATGCAGTATTTTTTAAAAATAGTGGAACTATACTATGAAATAGAAAATGAAAAGGAAAGTAGGATCATGATTTGGTTATTTTTAATAATAATTATCATTAGTTATCATAGTAGTTTTGCTAACAAAATTTTTGAAAAATAGAATTGGAAGTCTAGAAAAGTCCAAGTAGAGGATCTATTTTAGAATACCTATTTCTTTGCTTAAGAGATACCTACGGTTATTAAAAATTAGGTAGTCATCTTTATATTGTTCAGCAATATTTCTTACAAAAATCATTTATGCTGGAGAAAGCAAGAGTTTCCCAAATAACAAGGACCTGCTCTGGCATTCATTACCAGCTGTGATGTTGTAGGATCCTGCCCTATCCCACATAGGCCATGAGTTCCTCTATGGAATAGCATAAGGATAGATAAGGATAATAGATAAGGATGCTATGTTACTGTGGTGGATTGAGACAGAAATAAGACAATCCTATATTCATACCAAAGCCCATGTTGCAAACAAACATAACCCAACATGCCCCTTTCTTGAATAATATGACTGCTGCTACTTAACCAGCTACAATTAGCCTTGTTTCAACCTTGCTTCTTTTAAGATATAATGATGTACCTACTGTTAGAATGATGCTTGCTTTATACAAACCATGAGCCCCCACCTTCTTGAACCCTTTCATAATCTCTTTCCTTAAACTCAATCTTAACAGTAATGTTTTCTTGCTTACAGTTCGTAAGGAAACTAACAAGGGTTAACAAAAGGAGAACAACTAGGAATCAGCCATCATCGTTGTCCTTTGACAGAGACCCAAAGATGGCCAAAGGTGACAGAGAGCTTTACAGTGGAAACAGGGAAGGCTCTATGTGTGCCCTGATTGGAACTTGTTGGCACATGGAAGCCACAGACAGGCCACCTGGAAGCAAGGACTCGTTGATGACAAGCTGTTGTTTGAGTGTATTACCCTGATCATATATTGGAACTTTAATTTCTTAATGCAGCAGTATTGGAAGGTAGGGCCTAATGGGAAGTGTTTGGGTCAGGAGGGCAACATTGTCACCAATGGATTAATGCCTTTTTTATGTGGCTGATTTCTCACTTTGATGAGATGAGACTAGTTATCTCCAGAGAAACTCCTTTTAAGCAAGGCTGGCCCTTGCTGCTTCTACTTGCCCTTCTACTCTCTGCAGTGAGTTGAAATACCTCAGAGCTGTCATCGGATGTGAATGCCCAATCTTCTCAGTCTCCAGGAACATAAACCAAAATTAATCTCACTTCTTTGTAAATGACTCTGCCTCATGTTTTCTGTTAACCCACAGAAAATGATAAAGATAGGGTATATATTTGTTTTGTCTTTTTAGTCCTAAATTGGAAGTGTACACAAAAATTAGGAGAATTTACTTCCAGAATAAGTAACTAATAGTAATTAATAAGTCCTGAGCATTTGAAACTGATTGTTACAGAAGCTGATGTTTGAATTTCTGGATTATTTCTACGACAATTGTCCTGGTTTCTGGCCAGTCTGATTTATGTGGGTTGATTTATTTTTGGCTACTTATTATAGAAAATAGTTTGGTTCCCAAGTCTTGATTCTGAAGACTGTGGGTCACTGTTCTATTTTTGTATGGTCTGGCCATTGTTTGATATGGTTTACCATTGTTTGTATATTCAGTCTTTCATTCATTTCTAAAATATTTTAATGTGATACTCCATTGTTTCACATGATATCTAAGCTATTTTAACTCACATTATATCTAAACATTTATGAATAAATAATAAATTTCACTTAACCACATTAATAAATGAATTAATGTGGTTAAGTGAAAAGAGTACCTAGTAACCTGTCGGCCAGGCCCTCAATGCCCTGGAGTACAAACACTTCAAAAGAAAAAAAGGTTGAGATTACTATCACCTGTATATACCAGTGCTAGCTATTATATCTTCAGATTTATGTTGCAGACTTAAGTTCATACTTACGTGTTTTTGATTATCTGCTCTACCAATGGGATATCTAATGAAAATGGGCAATTTATACATTATCCCATATTTTTATTTTTACATAAAACACAAAACAAAAACATCAAAAGAAATCTACTCCCTTTTGGGGGGCATTTTGAGAATCCTTAGTGGTGTTTCTGTACAGTAAGTAGGAATGTGGTAGTTTATGAGGCTACAATTCCCACTATATATTGTCCTTTCCTATCATAAGTGGATAACTACAAATTTATTTGTCTATATGTATGTTCTAGGTAACCTTTGGCTGGAGATTATGACAGAAGTGAAGATTACTGATATTCAACTAGGACTCTTGTTACACTGACCTGAGACCATCAGGTCTACACAAGTGAGCACATGAATCTCTGGGTCTCAGCAGCAGGAATAGATAGGGACTTAGGGCACCACCCTGGCCTATGGCTGGGAGATAAGTTCATGTGTTCTGCTATTTCATGGAGGCCTGCTTGTCAGCATTTTGTCATTGTGACCACACTACCTGACAAGAACAACTCAGAGAAGGAAAAGTTTATTTTGGGGTTACAATTTTGGAGGTTCGGTCCATGGTTGACTGACTCCATCGCTCTAGGCCTGAGATGAGGCAGAGCATCATGGCAGAAGGATGTGGCAGAACAAAACTACTCAGATTCTTGGTGTTCAAAAGCAGAGAGTGAGAGGGAAGAGTCAGGAGGGATATGTGCTCAGACACCTTCTTCCTCCAGTTACACCCTACCTGCCTGCAGTTACTACATAGAGTAGTCCTTTTAAATCATTAATTCCTCAAATGGTCTCATCTACTGATAAGTTTATAACTCTCAAAATCTAACCACTTCACCTCTGAACATTACTGCATTGTCTTGTGAAGTTTAGAGGACACCACGTGTTCAAACCATAACAAACCATAACATTTAGTTTGGGATTAATTTTGTTTGATTTCCTAAGTGACAACTGAAATTTGACCACTTGCAGAGAGAGGACATAGTGTAGTTCCTGAGAAAGTTTTGGTTCTTACAAATTATCTCAAATTCAACTGTACCTGATCCCCTTCGACGTCTCACTAGTACATTAACTTTTATACATATTTCTCTGTCAAAATTTTAACAGAAGTAATTTAGAACTACAATGGCCATTTGAGAAGATTTTGATATGAAAAATAATTTTATTTTGGGAGATGCCTTCAAACAAAAAGGTGAAGCCAGTAAAGAAGCCAATCTTTTGTTTCCGTACATTAGAAATTAAGTGATGAGTTGATAAAATTTTTAAGAAAGTGAGCTATTACAAAAAAACATATGTAATGACTCTTACTGAAGAATGTAAGTGTCCCGAATGATTTTCTTAAATTTGAAGTTTCTCCCCTCAACTTACAAAAGAGAAATAATTTATTTAATACAGTGATAAATTTATATTTTAAAGACCTCTCACTTATGTTTCTCTTTTATTCATATATTTATCATTTTTCCTTCTGTTAGTAAACTGTAATGATTTATTAATCAGAAAAAAAATGTGATTATTATATGAGCATTCTGCCGCAGTCTGGCTGGGCACAATTCAGGAGCCACTTGTCAAAAGAAACTATTTTTAGAACTACAAACGGCAAACAAAACAGCTCCTCAGGAAAAAACCCTCAGAGCCCAACTGCCACCACAGGCTTCCACAAGCCTCTCACACCCACACCAACCTCTCCACCTCCCACAATCCTCCTGCTCTTGAGGCTGATTGGCTGGGTTGTGTGGGCGGAGCCAAAGAAGTCCCCCAATGAGCAGCTCCGTGGAGGAGCCAATCAGCTAAATGTTGCTGGGGCCGCTGTGAGCCAATCATCAGCTGGCAGTCTGAAGGGCAGGGAAACAGCCCAATGAACATCACCGCAGAGGAGCCAATCAGCTAGATGTTGCTGGGGCCGCTGTGAGCCAATCATCAGCTGGCAGCTGGAAGTTTGCTGGGGCACCTTTGGCTGTGGCTCTCAACACATTCTAGGTATATCTAGTCCAGATAAAGATTCAGAATGTCTGAATAAAAGAAAGAACATGTGTTCAAGGGTTTGCATTTCTTTAGTGGGTAGGAAAAACAATATTTTCATAATAGTCATTGTTACTATAGTTACAACTAAAGAGGAAAAGCCATGGTAACAAGATATTTTTAAAGAAAAAACATGAGTTCTTAAATTTTGGCATGAATTACATTCTTCAAATTTTAGTTTACTATCTAAAAATAATGTTATCACAATATTTTGATTTGTACAAGACTGGGGTTAAATTCTTACAATGTTACAAATAATAGCAATACAATAAAAGAGGTTAGCCAAAATTATGATTTTCATATCTTAAAGTACCTAGAGAAAAGATTTAATTGTTAAATAAATTTTACATGCTTAGTTAACTTCTATGAAAGAAATTGATTAAAAAAACAATGACTATTAAACATAATTTTAATTTACTCATTTCTTATATTGAAAGATGTAAATGCTTTTACATATCAAATATATGCATGTAAATGTACAATTATATGTGGTTATCTTGTCATGTCAAATCTCTTAAAATGATATGAAATTAATACTTATGATGAAGAAATAGCTGAGTTATACTGTGATTTTTCTCTTCTATCTGGGGAGAATATAAGGTTATTTAAAGGTGATAATTAATATGAAGATTCATTATACTAGTTACAATAAAGACATATCCATATATACTACTTGCCTTTACATCTATATATGTGTGTGTATATATATATATATCTATATATATTTGTATATATATACATATACACACATACTTCACTCTATATAAACACATTATGGGCACATGTATTTGGTTTGATCTTATAAGATAATTATTTGAGATCATTTTTTCTGGAGAATGGTAACAGTAGAGAAAGAGAAGAATTACTAGAAATTTGCCTATGAATTTTACTTATTTATCCATCCAGCAGCAGATTCGGGAATCTCAGTGCCTAAAATGAAACCAGCCAATAAGTGGAATCAATTCCATTTTTCCTTTGAGTGGTAAATGGCTTAATCTTCACCAATTTCAATACGTATGAATAGAAAATAAATAGCTGTTATCTCTACTGAAAAAATAACACTGTTCAGTTTGGCATGAATTACACAGTAAATCTTTACCTTCACAGTAAAGAATCAGATGCAAGACATATGGAGAAAATTATTCATCATAGTCACATTTGGAAACCTCTTGTGACACTATGAGACGAGAAAGATTCTGTACACAGGTAAGTGAGAAATTGATCACATAAAGGGAAATATTTTGTCATATAAAATAATAATGTGAAATTAAATATATTCAGTATGGAAAAAGTGAAAGGAAATTGTAAAAACAGGAACTAAAGTTAATTTGAGACCAGAACTTATTATTATTTTGTTTTGTTTCTTTGATTGTTTCTAAGCTGAGAATAATTTGATGAATCCACTAATTTGCAAACACCTCTGATAGATGACTATATTGACACTGCCTTCCTGGAAAGGAATTTGACAATATTACCCAACAGAAAATGTTGCATTCAAACTGGGAATTAATTACAGAAGTAAGCATAATAAAAATAGAAATATTATTCTTTAGTATCCTGGAGGTACATGATGTGTTTCTGAATTTTTTTCTCAGATGCTAAGATAAAACATTATAAAATGAAAAATAGATGGTGGAAAGTATTACATATTTAACAATAAAATATTAATGTGCTTAAGTCTGAAATTTGGAGAAGTTTGCATTAGTAAGGTGAAGTCTTTAAATATACTGGGTAGCATAGTAAAATTCCTAAATTATTATTTCTATGTGTACTTTTAAAAATTTAATACTCTATAAAATATGCTGTTTTTTACAGTAAAAATCATTTAACAAAATGCACTAAGAGATGTCATTGGAGCTTGTTCTTATGAACTTGTTAATGTTACTTTTAATATCTTTCAAATATTTGCATGTTTAGATTCTTCACCATTTAAATTTTTTTTCAATAAGACAATGTCCATTATATCTTTCATAAAATGTCCTGTTTTAGTGCAAATATTTAAATTTTTTTATTTTTTGAGAAATAATTAGAAAGCATACTACGTATGCCTTTTAAGGCTTTATATCAGACAAACAGGTAAATAGAAACCAGAGAAACTGGACAAGAATAAAACTGGATTTTATCAAATGGGTATTAAGTGGAAAGGGTTTAGAAAAAAGCCAATTGTGTGCATGGAACCAAATTTTGGAATATATTGTAATATTAACAAAAAGCCCAGTTATGACTCAGCAGATCTGGGTTCTTTCTAGGACTACTAGATTTGTATTTGACCTTCATCTTTATTCTAGAAAACATAATAGTCATTTTAATTGTTATTTAAAATTTTATTGATCTTTAAATTTAAGATGATTTTTTAAAAGTTTGTAAGGCTCAATGCTAAAAATTTAAGACAATGAAGACAGAATAATCACTCTTGTAGAAAGACTCATTATGTTGCCTGCATGGTTTCTTTAATTTTATTTCCCTCTGTGTCAACAAGGTATTTTATTAAAATACTCTCAGTATCTGAAGTTTTGGTTTCAGGATTCACTGCAGATACCAAAATTGGAGATTGCTCAAATTGCTTTAATAATATTGTGTAGTGTTTGTGCATAAACTACAGACATCCTCTCTTAAAAATCTTTAGATTATTTATAGTACCTAAAGTAATGTAAATTCTATAGAAAAACAATTATTGTATTGTACTCTTTAAGGGATAATGATAAGAAAAAAAATCAATATATGTTAAATACAGATGTAGTCTTTTTCCTGAATATTTTTGATTCAGGATTGGTTGAATCTGAGAATAGTGAATTCTCCAGCCAGAAGGGCTCACTATAAATGTTCCATTACAAATGCTTCATTTACAACCTTACATGATCAATATTTAACAATAACATTCATAATTAAGGCTTTGAAATAAAGAGTCATTTATAAATGGGTCTGATTTTAAAAGAGTAAAAAGAGCATGAGCAATTTTGTCCATCACATAAATTTTCTAAGAAAATAATACTCAAATATGTTTTCATGTGTATTATTTAAAACTATTAAATATTAAACTCAGTTTAATGAGTACATATTAAAACCATACAAACTTTTACCATGTTTGTGGTTTTTTTCCCAAAGAAATATGTTTTTTAGTACTTTATATTTACAATATTTATATTACCTAAAGAAAGATTGCATATTAATTTAATCTAATTAAGACCTTTCTAGTAGGGAATTGTAGTGATATGTTCAAGGTGTTGCATCATATTCTACCTTTACATATTGATATTGCTAATTCAAAATTATGAGCTATGAAGTATTTTGAAAATTTACTCAATGGAGGAAAATGTTACTCAAATAACTTTAAAATAACTTTTCACTAAAGTAACAATGCAAATGAGTAGTGTCACTGTACTTACTGAATTTTTGTTATTGATCAATAAAATAACAAAGGCAAGATATTTTCCCTAGAAAAAAACTAACAAAATGAAATGGGTATATTGAATTGATTTTCTCTAAATTTATAAAACCATTTGCATTTCAAAACAATTGGTAGATATATTACTTATTAATGGCAATTTAATTATTTTGCATTACCTTAACATTATTTATTTTGATTGTAAATTGCCTCACATTCAATTGATTTCTATGTCTCAGTTTAAATACTTAATTTTTTAATAATTAAGACATTTTTCATAACACTATTCAGTTTTCAGTATTGAGTTTTCTGTCATTTTATATTAACAACCTATCAATATTTTTAATCCATGTATTTTGCAGGAAATCCATTTTTCTTTTTTATATCCTGACATATTCGGTCTTGCTTTAAATTCAATGTAAGTTAGAATTTGTTTCATTCAAATCATTTGTCTGAGTTATAATAATAAACTGTCCCCTTACTTTTACCCTAAATTGCATAATTGCACACAACAGCTTATCATATTTTTCTTTATATTCATTATCACTGAATATTTGTTAGCCTATAATTTTAAATTTATACTTGAGGTTAAAACTAGTGAACAACAGCGTCTACTGAGATCAACATTGTTATTTGTAAAATTAGTTACTATTAAGAATTCACATCATTTATTTATGAGAATTCAAGAAATAACAATTTTAAGAGCTCCCTTATGTTTTTCCTATTCATATCCTAGGAGATAGAATAATATATATCATTTTTTTAACAAACAAATGAAAGCACATTTTTCTTGTTTCAATATTTTTAAAATTTAAATTATTATACTCCACTATATTTCTGTTAATAATAGAAAACTCAAAATTTTATAATCAATTGGGTAACTCTAATAAGTAAGTTTCCCTGCATCTTTTGGTTTATTTCTATTCTCCAATAAATATGTCTTTTTCAAATCATTATTCAAAGCTTCTGCCTCCACTTGGCCAAATTTTATGCATTTAGTCAACAGAAAGCAAGAATCATAAGTGAAGGTCTCACATATTATTTAAAAAGCAAGGAAACAGATTGTCTTCAAGAGACCAAAATAGTCCTTAGTGGCAGACTCCAGAGAAGGAAATATATGAAATATCTGAAATTAAATTTCTCTGGGGTCAAAGTGAAGCTCTGGGGTCAATGGTAGAGTGGGATGATGAAGAAAAAAATGTTTAGCTGATGGCAGTCAGCTAAAAAAGAGAAAGAGAGAGAAAAGCTAAAAGCAAGAAGAGAGAACCAAGGGACAAGATATAATCTTAAAGGCCATGCTCACAGAGACATACTTCCTCTAGCCATGCTCAATATGGTAGTCCATACAAATGATTAATTCATCAAATGAGTTATTCCACTTATTTGACTGAGGTCATGACTCTCATAATCCAATCTTTTTACCTCTCAACATTGCTACACTGAGTATCATGTTTCAAGCACATGAACTTTTCCAGGGACATATTATATCCAAACTATAATAACTAGAAACTGAATAATTCAATGAATTAAAAAAAATGAGAGTCTCAACAAAGGACTAGATCAAGTAGAAGAAAAAGCTTTTGAATTGAAGAGATATTTTGAAATAAAATGGGGAAAAATAAATAAATAAATAAAATATTGAAAATGAAAAAGAAAACAAAAGGAAATTTAAAAGTCTATAAGACTTATAGGATACTACTAGGCAAGTAAATCTTAACTTGTGGGTGTCTTATAAGAAGAGATGGGGCAAGTCATAGAAAGCCTATTTAGAGAAGGAAGGGAGAAAAACATTGAAAATTTCTCAGTCTTTAGTCAGATACAGACATTCAAGTAGAGAAATTTCAAGTCACCTAAAAGTCTCAACTTAAAATAAAATCTTCTCTGAAGCATATCAGTAAAATTATCAAAAGTCAAAGACAAAAAGAATTCTACAGGTCAAAAAAATGGGATAATATATTCAAATTGCTGAAATAAAAGCATTTATCAATCAAGAATACTATACTTATCAAATTTACTCGTGTTAGTCAGCTTCCCATTGCTATGACCAAAATTCCTAATAAGAACAACTTAAGAGAAGGACGGACTTATTTTGGCTCAGTTTGGAAAGTTTGAGTCCATGGGTAGCCTGCTCCATTTCTTTGGGCCTGAAGACACACACAACATTGTAGCAGAAGGGCATGGTACAGGAAAACAGCTCACAGCACACAGGAAGCAGAGGGAGAAAGAAGGGGTAGGGACAAGATTAACCTTTCCAGAACATACCAACTTCCTCCAACTAGTTCCCACCTCTCAGTCGTACATTCAGATATCAATGGATGAATCCAAGAATTAATCCATGTATTAAATTGATAAATCCACTCATGAGATCAGAGTTCTTATTATCAGATCATTGACTAAAAGCCCCGCCTCTAAACCTTGCTGTATTATGGATCATGCTTTTAACACAAGAACTTTTGGGGAAACTTCCAAATGCAAACCATAAAACTCCTTCAGAAATGAAGCATAAGGTGTTTTTGAGATAATAAAAAACAGAGATGATTAATTTCCACAAGATTGACCTTACAAAAAAATACTTGTAGAAGTACAAATCCAGAAACAGAAAGATAATAATTGCCATCATGAAAACACGTACATTTGCAAAATTTACTAGTAGAGCAGAAACACAAATGAAAAGTCAATGTAATCAGCATTTATCACTACAAAAAGCCCAATGGAACTATAAAGACAAAAAATAAGAGAGTAAGAAAGAAACAAAGAATCACAGAACAACCAAAAACAAGTAACGAAATAAGTATAAGCTGGTATCTATCAATATTAGCCCTGAATGTAAATGAACTATATTCTCCAACTGAAAATTAACTGACTTAATAGATTTTTTACAAAAAGGTGCAACTACTTACTGCATATAGGAAATCATTTCACTGAAGAGCAAAGGAATGGAGAATTTATTCCACACAAATAGAAACCAAAAGTGAGCAGAAATAGCTATATCAGATAATACAAATATTAGGTAATATGAATTTAAGTCAAAAACTATAAAAGAGAGACAAAGGAGACAGAAAAACTAAAAAATATCTCAAAAATTATAGTACTTGTAAATATGTCCAGTAAGTTTCACAGTAAAAATTCAACACTCAAAAATCAGTGAAACTTCAATACACCAATAACAACATAGCAGAGGAATAATAAAGAAAGCAACTGCATTTTTAATAGCTACAAAAATAATTAGGAATAAATTTGACTAAAAAGATGAAGATATCTCATATCTCTTTTATCTTCATCTCTTCATTCTCCTTATAAACAAACAGTGAGTATAAACAGGACAATTATTTAACCATGGTATGACTGTGTCAAAGACTGAGTTTTATAGTTTATTTCAACAAAATTGAAAGGAAGGCAGAACGAAGCAAAACTTTTCAAGACTTAGCAATGTGACCAAAATTGACCAAATTTCAATTTCACTTAAAATTGTGTATTTATTCATGGTATTCCAAAGAGCCAATAATGTGTGTAAGGTTTTTGGTTCATATGTGGAAAAACTAAGAACTCTATATCCATCATTTAGATCATCTGCTGAGATTCCCAAAAAGACATATCATAGAAAGTATTTTGAACAATGCCCTTATTTTTATAGCTGAAGATAGCATCACTGAATTATAGCAGTGAGCATAAACCTGAAAAAAACACTCCTGATACTATAGTGCTGAATGTTTAAATGCTGATAGCCAATTTCCTGGATTCCTAAAATATATGATAAGTATAAAGTGCAACGAATCACAACTCTGAAACGTGAAATCCTAAAAACTTCAATTCCATGGGGTTGGGAGATATACATATATGAGGATAGAAAGTTGAATTCTGAAGAAGGATTGGTCACTCCAATGATGAAAACCTTAATTAAAAAACATCATTTATCTTCATTTTCATTAAATCTATGCTATAAAACTCCAGAAGTTTTAATGAATTAAAAGTTCTTTTTCCTGGGGCTGGAGCTGTAGCTCAGTGGCAGAGCTCTTGCCTAGCATGTGTGAAGCACTGGGTTTGATTCTCAGCACCACAAAAAAAATAAATAAATAAATAAATAAATAAACAAACAAAATAAAGGCATGCATCTACAACTAAAAAAACAAAAAAGTGACTAAAAAAAAGTCTTTTTTTTCCTCGAAAAAGACAGTTCACTGACTGACTCATTTCAAAATAATGTGCATTGTAAGATGTGCATGGTAGGATGGGAAGACCTTCACACAGTAGTGTTGCTGTATAATCACCAGTAATATTTCTGCCAAATGTGTGGTCTGTACATGAGTGCATCCAGAAAGGATTTCCAAATACCTAAAACAAGATAAAGGTATAGCACAGAAGATCTGTCATGGTTTTATATTTTTCAAGTAAATCTCACTTTAAAACTATAAATAAATATGTTTTAAACAATTTGGAAACATTTTATCAGAATGATTGTTTTAGGATTTTGTAATTTTAGGATTTTAGACTTTAGGGATTTGATCTTTTGGGATTTCATCATTTGGAATTATGGCATTTGTGATTGTAGTCTTTCAGGATTATGACCCAAACTCACAAATTCCACAAATATTTTATATTCTAACAATGTTAATATGATTTTGTATTCAAGATGAATTTATCTCTGTCACCCTAAAACATCATTGTGCATTTATGTATATCGTATGTGGACACATAAAGCAAATCAAACTGGATGAAATCTCTATCCCAAATATTCCCAATTTTCAGCTGTCTTTTATCTCCCAGATCTGAAAACGTTCATGAAACTAAGTCTATTATCTTATTCTTCTATGAGGGAAGAAGGTATGAATGTTAATTTAACTTTCATTCATTAACTCCATGACAACTACACTGTATGTAGTGGCTGTATATAAAATTCAAAGACACTGTATGGAATCATGAATTCTTCTACGTGCAAGAAGGAGTTACTCTCTACAAAAAAAAAAAAAAAAAAAAAAAAAATTCTGTATCAACCTCAACCTTGGCTGCCAAACAATACACTTCATATTATGCAGGGGCAGCTCCCAAACTAAGAGTGTAAAAAATCCCTGAGAATAATTTATGAGCAAACATTCTTTTATGACTGCTTCAAATATCAGGTCCTCAGATTGTAGGAAATGGATATAAACAAATAATTTATTTGTCCCATGCTAGTGCACAGAAATATCATAAAGTTGCAAACCCTGGTGCTAGAAGATATTTGTAAAGGTCAGCTCATCATTGATATAGTTTTTAAAGTGAACATGGAGATAATCCAGTAAATCTTTCACCCTTTTGGAAAAGACAGTGATTTTTAAAGAGTTTAACTGACTTTAGGAGTAGGTTCAAGGGTAAATCTAGGACCAGATTTCCTTATTCTGGTTGTGATCTTTTTAGAAAGGTGGGTGTATTACCATGATTTTAGGGAGGTCTACCCTCAGGTTAAGAAGACAATTATATTCATTCTTAGGCAATCATGGAAAAACATCTATAGCTTATGCTCTAAAATTGTAATATTTTTAAAAATTTGGCCTTTTTATCTAGGTGAATTTTCCAGAACAGATTTTGTAAACCACAGATAATTAGCTAATTGTTTATTGCTAGATAGTCAGCATGTACAGCTTCCTTTTTGGAACTTTAAATATTTCTGGAAATGTGCCCACTTTGTGCCCTCTAGTCCCCAAGAACCTAAGTACCCAGATATTTCTCTAAATTCAAACTGTGTCATAGAGTTCAGCTGCTTTTACTATTCAATGATTTTGTTTCCTCTCCTAAGTCTTCAAACTACAATTTTCTACTAGCTACTTACCTTTTTATATCTATTGAAAATACTCATTTCAATAAGTCTTTCTGTCTGTACCTTTTTATTTCCACTAGCATTATTTACTTTTATCTTTTTCTTTCTGCGTCTTCTTTTACCTTGTTTCCATTCACTATTAAAAAAAAAATCCCAGAAGGAAATTTTGACTCTCCAGTCCAGTATTTTAGTAAGCCATATGTCCATAAATACAGAAAATGCGAAGTTCATTCTCTTATGTACAGAGTTTACAATCTTTAAAAAAAAAAGTAGATGTTGGTGCTAGTAAGTACAATAAAATGTAGTATGTGAAATTAAAATATTTATAACCAACCTCTTTCAGTATATATCTTAAACAAATGCATTCACATCCAAACTACAGCTATCCCATTTAAAAAAAAAAAAAGGTGCGGAGATCCTATATTATACCTTGAACCTTCTACAGTCATTGAAATCCTTTATAGTTCACACTTGGCATTCTTCATTGTTTTCCTCAATTCTCTTGAATTCAGGTTCTTTTTATTTTTTCCCTGGCACTGGAAATTGAACCCGAGCACACTTAAAAACTAAGCCACATCTCCAGCCCTTTTCATTTTTGAGACAGGACCTGGCTAAATTGCTGAGGGTGGCTTTCAACTTGAGATCCTCCTCAATCACCCTTGAAGCTGCTGGGATTACTGGTGTGTACAACTGGACGAAGCTGACCTCAAGGTTTTTATTTGATTTATAATTAGCTTTTGATTCACCACTTGGAATAAGATGGAAAATTCTCATTTTAGTCATAATCTACACTCATCCTAATGATATTTCTCCTGAACTTGTAGACTAAATCATATAATTTCTCAAATGATTTTTCAAATATTTGAATGCCATTATAGTCTCTTGAGGTTAATGAAGAACCCAAGTCAGGTTTGTCTGTCTTTTCTCTCTCTCTCTCTCTCTCTCTCTCTCTCTCTCTCTCTCTCTCTCTCTCTCACACACACACACACACACACACACACAACTTTAATTCATACATGAAACTGAAGGTAACCCTTTATAATTTGTTATTTTAATTCAAGAATAAAAAATTCTTTCACTAGTGTCTAGAGAACTCATTCTTTTTATTAACTACATAATATTATATTAATTAAGTAAATTTATGGTTCTTTCTCTTTTCTTCCCTCTCCCAGTTTTTCTCTCTCTTACATGTGCTAATGTTTTAAAGTATAAGAAGAAGAAAACCCTTGCCATACTCAATTATAAATTCCTAAAGGGTGGTATTGCTGGATCAAATATATATATACCCACACACTCACACATACATATGAATACAAGCATATATATACCCACATGTACATACATACACACATATATGTCACAAGCTGTTTGTGGGTTGTGTGTGGACTTTTGTGCAGTGTAGTCTCCTGAGGGGTTAAGTCTGGCATTAGAAACTCCTTTTGGCACCCCAATTGGGACTGACCACCCCCACAGGGATTGACCACTGATGCAGGTAAACTGCCCCCTCAGGCTCTGCCAAAGATCCTACAGAGCACCTGAGATGGGTGTGACCTGCCATGATGTCAATCAACCTACTGACAGCAAGACATGGAAGGAAGACTCCGCCCTTGAAACCTTTCCCCTGCCTTTGATGTACCTCCTTAAATAAATCATTTTGTCTTTAGTCTAATTCCAGAACCCATGTGGACTAGGTCTATCAGGGGCTTTGCTTTCTGTAAATATATTTCTGAGAATTTGTGCTTTGTTACTTACCAATTATCTGAGTTTTAGTGTGGCTTGGATTATCCTGGGCAGCAAGAGGATCCCCTTAATGAGTCACTGGCCATCGTCCCCTGGACATATATATGTATATGTGTGTGCATATGTTTCTTTATGTATGTGTGTGTGTGTGTATTTATCAATATAAATGTGTGTGAGCATTTAAACATTTTTCTCAATAGAGATTTATACTTCACTACCATTATTAGGAAAATTTATTCTTACCCAGTGTTCTTGCAGTTTATCAAAATGATTTAAATCTAACAATTCAACGTAGTCTTGATTTTCAGGTCTTTTAGCAATACTGAACTGAGCATTCAAAAGCATATAAAAACTAGGAATGATGGCACTTGATTGTAATCACAGTGAGTCTAGAAGCTGAGGCAGGAGGATAGCATGTTTGAAGCCAGTTTCAGCAATTGAGTGACCCCCTGTGCCAAAATAAAAAATAAAAATAACTGGGGTCATAGCTCAGTGATAAAGCATTTTATTTATTAAAATGTGTGACTGTATACTTGTCCATTATCTTGTTTTGATTGCATCAATAATTTCTTCACTTTGATTTTATACAGATAAATTTAGCTTTTTATTTTCTCTAAAAGATCAAATATCTCTTTTCTTGATCTCTTTGTTATTTGTCAATATTTTTTCTCCTGAGATTGACTTTTGTTAGAACTAGCGCAAACAAATATTTCAGATGATAGTTTGAAATTTAAATCAGTTGTATGCTTTATTTATACACATATATGTCATAACAGAAATCTTGGTTTTTAAAATTTATATATAAATTATATAATTTATATATATATAAATTTATTTTATTTTATTTATTTATATATATATAAATTATATAATTTATATATAAATTTTAAAAACCAAGATTTCTGTTATGACCTGGACAAAGAATGTCCTACTCACTTACACAGACCCTATGCATTCATATGGGACACGCATAGCAAACTTTGTCAATAATGAGCCTGACAATCTTTCCCCCAAACTTATTTTCCTAGCTTGAATTTTTCATATTTTCTATAAAACACACTTCTATTATCTTTAATTTAATTTTCTCCTGTGAAGAGAATTGAGGAAGGGTAAAGAAATTGTATCTATGGATCGTCTATTTGGTTAAGGTAATTCTGAAGGCACTTGCCGGGTTTCTGTTCTGGAGACTAAAAGGCTCAGGGGTTGCTCCAGTTAAACTGGGCTGACTGCGCTGGACGAAATAACCACACAAGAGACACAAATACCTTTTTCTTTGGGGTTGCTGTGAAGGCTTCTCTGACCTTAAGGGTCCGAAGGAAGAGAGAGAGAGCGAGAGCATGTGCTGACCCCTTTTATTGAGGAGAAGCTATTCAAATGAGGCAAGGGGTCAGGTTTCAGGGGGCTGAGTCTATCTTCATGATGTCCACTGTCAGCAGGTTGACTGACATCTGGGTAGGCCACACCCAAGGGCACAGTAAGAGAAGGGGACACACACAAGGCACTTCCATGGAAGGGGTTATATTACAAAGGAACAGGTGAGCATAGCTCCACCCATGGGGCTGTAGCAAGACACACCCATGCAGGAGACAGCAACCACATTTCTGTGACTGAGCGCCTCAGCACCTAGCCGGGGAGTGTGACCCAGTCACGTCACGTGTATGGTTGGTCTCCCACAGGCACTCTCCATTATTTCTTCACATTATAATTATCCTTTGATACACTAACTCCTATTCCAGTTTTAAACATAAATGCAGGTGGTTCCTTTCATTTTAGAGTTAGTCATAGGTGTCTACTTCCTTGTGGTCAAACAGGAGTTCTGAGGGATTTGTGAAGCACATATCTGGGAAAGGCTGACCATCTCACTCATCCCTTCTGGGCCAGGAGCTACACCTGACAAACTCCAGATTACTATGCTCCCTCAGTCTCTGCACAAAAGGGATGTTCTAAGAATAAGCATACTATGTAACTTGTTTATAATTTAAATTTCTTTAGCAGTCATAATGTTGCTCTATAAAGGGGAAAAAAAGTTTAAATAAAACTACCTTAAATTTAGAGGGAAGGGTTTTTTTCTGATATTTTAGTCATAACTTCTAGAAAGCATGGTCTATTATTAGTGGGTTTCATAAGTTAATGAACTATTAGATTGTTGTGACTTATATATGAGGTGTCCCCTAAAAACTCATGTGTGAGACAGTGCAAGAAAATTTAGAGTTAGAATTATTGGGTTATGTTCATCTTAATCTAATCCTTGTGTTAATCCATTTGAATGGGTTAATTGGGTGGTAACTGTAGGAAGGAAGGCTCTGACAAAAGGAGATAGGTTATGGGGCCTACTGTTGGGTCATATATATATATATATATATATATATATATATATATATATTATTGATTGTTCAAAACATTACAGAGCTCATGATATATCATCTTTCATACATTTGACTCAATTGGGTTTTGAACTCCCTTTTTTACCCCAAATACAGATTGCAGAATCACATCTGTTACATACTCACATTTTGTCCCTGATGAAACAAGCTTAGTCTCTCTCTGCTTCTTGATTGTCATGTCCTGAGCTGCATCAGGTCTTTTGATCATAGCAGTGAAAAGCTGACTAAAACAGAAGACTTGTGTCATCAGAGGCAGTAATACTTCATATGTGAACAGAAGCCTTCTCGTGTTACATAGATAGAAAAGTGTCTATTACTTCCTTATTTGAATCCCTAGATTGCCAAAAACCAACCTTCTCCCAAAAGTGTGAGTTAGGTTAGACAATGAACCCTTCCCTTTAAATTTAAGGTAGTTTTGTTTAGATTTTTCCCCCTAATATTGCAGCATTGTAACTGCTACAGAAATTTAAATTATAAACAAGTTAGAAATTGATGATTAGGGGCATGTAGTAGCAAAAGAGTTTATAACTATATGCACTATATTATACCTTGCCTTATCTGACCATATTTCAACTGAAGTTTAACCATTTGTAAAATAAAAACAGTCAAAATGTCAGGCTGATGAATTTTATTGTTACTTCTTGCGGTTTTCTGAAGCATTCTAAAACTCACAAAAATAAATGACAAAAATTATAATGAGCAGCATCACAAACAAGAATATTGATATTAGGCCAGGTATGGTGATGCTTGCCTATAATCCCACTGGCTCAGGAAATTGAGGCAGGAGAATTGTAACTTCAAAGCCAGCCTCAGCAACTTAGTGAGGTTCTAAGCAACATAGGGAGACCCTGTTTCAAAATAAAAAGTAAAAAGGGATGGGGGGGGATGTTGCTCAGTGGTTAAGTACCTTTGAGATTAATCCCAGGTACCAAAAAAAAAAAAAATTAGTACTAGTACAAATTAGCCAATGGAAATCACATGGGCAAAAGGTTACAACCCACAGAAGAGATGCCTTTTTATATTTTTTCCTGCCCAATCCATGGCATGCATTTAAATAATTGTCTTCTTTGTCTTGGTAGTCTTAATTATAATTGCCCCAAGTTGAACATAATACACATATCAATTAGCAGCCAGATGGATAAACTTATCTGGATACTGCCTGAATGTAAAGAATGGAACCCTAGGGCACACAGTGACACAGATGAATCTGAAAAGCAAAGACTCAGTGATAAAAATAAAGCAAAGCAAAGCAACCAGTTATAGAGAAGTGTGTACGGTTTGCTTCCGTTTGTATTAGATTCTAGAAACAAAAATGAATGTCAGGTGAGTGAAAGCAGAGAAGAGATTGGCTCCAAGTTGGGAGAAAATTAACTCCTAAGAGTCTTGAAGGAAGATTTTTGGATCCTGAAAAGATTAAGATCTTTATTGAGTTGGCAATTATACTATCTGTTAAATTTTGTCAAAATGTACACAACTATTGTGTACATTTAATTTTAGGGAACATGATTTCAATTTAGCCTTTATAGGTTCTGAATTTTGGTCTGGTTGAAATGAAATAGTTTCAGAAATGTGTTTGGTCAGGAGATAGGTATATTTTAAATAACTTTGTTTGGCTTTAATTGTATCAAGATATACACTATGTGTTGCCAAAATGTTCATGTATACAATCAGGTTCATTAGTCTTGCCTTTATTGTCTGTTTAATCTCAGCTGTTTTTTATTCAAAGAATCAATAAAGCAATTTGATAAAGCAATGAATTATCCTAAAATAAGTTAGGAAAACCACATTTAGTTTGTGGTTTTTTTTCATATTTGGTTTATTTGAATGGCTTAAACTATTAATCTGATTCCATTTTTTGTCTAATGACAAAAGACTTCAAGGTACACTGCTATGTTTTACCCTTTCCAATAAATAGGCTTATATTATTTCAATAATCATATTGATAGAGGGCAGAAAGATATGAGTGGTGAGAACAGAATACAGGTTAAGGGACTAATTCTATAAAATAGGCCCAGTGTGCTGACCTCCATCCACATGCTGTCTTTTCCAAGAAGCAATTTACCTGCAGCTCTGTCTGGCTTAATTGGAAAGGATATATCACATTCCTCAGCCAACTATTTGTTATCTGCAAGAGAAATGCAGGCCCCAAACAACACTGGTCAGTGGAAGTTATCTAAAGAGGGAGAGCTTTATGACCCTTTTCACAGACCAAATCTTGGAACTCAGGGAGATAAGGATAATTCCTCCTAACCATAAAATCTATAAGAATGTATGGTTTAGAATCCAATTAGGACTGGTCAGCATGGGACAAAGGAACCTAGAGTTGTCATGGCAGTAAGTTGTCATGGCAGAAGGCCTGTTATAGTCTTGCTGTCAGTCAAAAGTAAAGAGTTGGAAAGTGGCAGGATTCTCTCGAAACCTCTCTGGGATCCTCCATAAAACTGAAGTGGAGACAAGGGAGACTGTCCCTCTCTTCTCTGAGAGGACTCACTCTCTCCCTTGAAAATGACCCCTGTCCCTTTCCCAATCCCTTCAATAAACTCATTACTGCTAAACTATGAGCTACACATTTGAAATCTCTCCAACTTGATCACAAGAATTGGGGGCTGATGGGGAAGAATTTTCACACGGCCTCAGTTTCTCAGAGAGCCTGGTCCCCTCGTGCATCAGTGTGAGTTCTATCTCCTCTCACTAAATAAATCTTACTCAATTTCCTCTTTCCTTTTGTTATTGTGGGTGAATTTTATTCTTCAAATTTTAAAAACAAGAACACAAAAGGTAATTGGTGAGTCCAGCCATCTGAACAAACAGCATCTGTCAGCAGGAATGGCGAATCCAGTTTCATCTCAAAAGTCTGTTTTCAATAGAAGAGAGGAAATCAAAAGCATTATTACTCTTATTAATAATAATTTTAAAAACTCATCAAGTTGAAACCTATTTCAAGTTTATTTTTCAGTCAATATAGAATAATCTGCTTCTGGTGATAAGACAGAGACACACTTTGCTGTTTGGATTCAAGGCAGCAGAAGTCACAGGTTGAAGTGTCATCAAAATTATCTTCTACTTATTTTTTTTTCTCTCTCTCTCACTTTTTTTTTCTTTTTTGACTTGAGGGCAATTTCAATCAATAGCCTTGAAGTTCAAGATTATCTATCAAACTGAGAAAATCTGACTTAGGTAGCTAGATCCTCTAATCAAATATTGACAGATGGGATCTTCTGGGTGATAAAAACTGACTTAAAACCCAGAATGACATTATTGGATGAGAATGGTAGACTACGTATTCAATTCAAGATGAAACATGTATCATACAGTAGATATTTAGCTCTCAAGTTAGTACTATTCCTAAATAATAGAGGTATAAGTTTGTACTACTGCTTTCATTGTTATATATTTAAATGCTAATGTCAAATCTTTTCCTGTTTGTGTTGCTAACATACTTAATCTACATTTTTATCCTGATCTATGTCTGAAGTATATAAGTGGAAAAGTTTAGTTTAAACATACCATTTTGAACAAGTACCTTTAAATCTGAAAATAGTTATCAGTCAAATTTTTAGAAATTTGATGTATGTTAAGGTCTTATAAAATCACTCCCAGAAGTCTTAAATTAATTTAAAAATTAAAAAGTTTTATATATAACAATTACATATATTTTTATATATAACTATTATATATATTCAAACATAACCATTATATATGTACACACAGAACTGTTTAATTTAAAAATTTTACACACACACAAACACACCACACCTACATACTACCTAATGATAGATAATTTAGGGACTAAAATACATTTGTTTATTTTAGAAATATTTAATGTGTAAACACACTATCTAAACTGTTACATGATATTTTGTTACATATTTAGTGTTTTTTTTGTCTTATGAATTAACAAATAAATATTAAAGAATGGAGTATAGTCACTGTGGGTAGGGAATAAATAGGAAAATAATTTTTAATGGATGATGTAAATCCATGTAGAGTTTGAATGCAGTTATTTTTCTCTAAAATATTTCCTGGCCTGCCATGGAAAGAGCAGAAAGGCACTGTATTCATTGTTTAACAATAAAAATTAATAAATTATTTAAATGCATAATGGGAGGCAATAAAGAAACAGTCTATGAATCAGGTTTGGCAATAAGTCTGAATCCATGGAATTTGAAAACTTGGAGTCAGGCCTACATGTAAATCAAAGTTTTATAATATGTAAGAGGCCCAAAGCACATCTTGACCTTACATTTTAATGTTGGAATTATCAGCCAATATTAGTACCATTCACTATCATCAAACTCTTAGCACATCAATGATTCCAAAATTTTTCTCATTTTTCCATGACCTGGTTTTCCAAAAATGAGAACAGTTTGAGGAAAATTTTATCCCAGGACTGCAGCAATTATAGAAGCAAGACTTTACCTATGGTTCTTCCAGGAAACAAGACCCTCCCATTAGAGCTACCCCAAGCATTATATGCTACAGAAATGCAAGGGAATAAAAACACTGAAAATGAACTATAGGACTTTCTTGCAAAACTATGGATGCTGTCTAGTATTTTTAAATTAATTATATAGTACTATTGTTACTATTATTGTTATTATTTGGTACTGGGAATTGAACCTGGTACACTTATCCACATCCCCAGCTTTTTGAAAAAAATTTATTTTGAGACAGGGCTTTGCTAAGTTGCTTATGTTGGCTTTCAACTTGTGATCTTCTTATTTCAGCCTCCTGAACCTCCGGGATTCTGTCTAGTATTCTTTATTTTATTTTATTTTTTGGAGGGGGTAAAGGATTTGAACTCAGGGAGGCTCAACCACTGAGCCACATTTCCAGCCCTATTTTGTATTTTATTTCGAGATGGGGTCTCACTGGATTGCTTAGTGCCTAGCTTCTGCTAAGCCTGGTGATCTTTCTGCCTCAGCCTCCTGAGCCACTGTGATTACAGTCATGTACCACCCATCTGGTATTCTTAATGAGAAAGAAAAGTGGGTGAGTCTGTTAAACACACACACACATACACACACACACACACACACACACACACATATTGAATAAAAGACAAAATACAAGGTGATATTTTTCAGAAATTGTGGAAACCAGAAAACAACAACAACAACAAAACAACTTTCCCCCTGGCTGTATTCTGGTTTTGATGATTACTCAAGAGAGGGAGATGAGTATTCTAACAGACATTTCTAAGTTTTGTAATATGTTTTCAAAATTTCTGATTAGCATGAAAGATAAGCTTATGTATGACACAATTGCTATCATAATTACAATTGGTGCATTACTCTTACATCTCTATATTCTTTGTGACATAAAGCCTTAAATATTAAAGAAACCCTAAAGTAAAGGCACCAACCTGAATCTTGAATTAAATGTAGAAATATAAATGAGCAGAAACTAGTTTCAGTTAGAAGAAAACCTTGAGTTATATATTAGTTTGTTAGAAAAATCATAACACAAATGAGGCTGGAATTACTGTCTGCAAGTTCATACAAAAGGTACTCTCTTATAACCTTATTCTTAAAGATCAATGTGATATAATGAATGAAGAATAGCTTGACAAAGCTTTTCTATCAATCCTCTTGTAAATCGTTTTCCTATTCAGTATCAACTTCTTCATTTTAAGATTTGCTGGATTCTAAAAAAAAAAAAAATTTCAAAAACTTCTACAATAACCCTGAATAAAATGACTAATAAGCAATTGAACACATAATATGCAATAGGAATTCCGTGAGAGTCTTTGTGTGTAATCATTGCAGAATGAGTGTCAGAGGCAGTATTAAACCCAGTCAAAAAGCTTCCTTATTCAGAAGTCTCAACTTGCAGTTGGCTAAGACTTATATCATGTATAAGACCAGACTTTCCTAAATACAATACAGGCAGATGGAGATGCTTTACCAGGTAAAGCATCATGTGATAGTTTGTATTTGGTATAGAAGTTATCATTGTGAATTTTTTTGCCAGGATCATATCATCTTTTACTCGGGAAATTAGTAAATTTGTTATAAAAATAAGATAACAAAATTTATTAACATGGATCAATGAACATAATATGCTACCATCTCTTACTGATAAGATTCATATATTGAAAAGCAGACTTCAAATATAGACACTTTCATATTTTTCTGAAACACAAATAAAGGAATTAAACAATGTTGATATATAACCAAAAGGATTAAAAAGAATGCATGCATGTGTTGAAGTTGTTATGATTTGATTTCTACCTTCTAGTATAAGAGTGAGATTTTTCCTAAAAATGGAACTATTTTGAGGGCAACAGAGATTACACACATAAATATATTTTAGTCTTTTAGAAATTGTATTAAATAAAAAGAATATCTCAGTCTAGTTGCACCATAGGCCAATAAGAAATATGAGCTATTGAATCAGGTAATTTAATTATGCTAAGTAGTAAAGTCAAACTTGCCATGCACATGTTATGTAATACTCTAGAAATGAACAATATGTAGTAAATTTTAATCTGGGGCACTCTGTTTTCATTACTTCTTCAGGAAATTGTTTCTTGCAATAATGAATTTAATAACATGTTTTCTTTTGTCAACAACTCAGGTTATATGTTTTCTCAGAACGGTAATAAGTTGTTTAAATTCCTTGCTAATGTGCTTATCACAAATTGACTTGACCAAAAAAAGGGGAACAAAAATTAAAGCAAAACAAAAATTCAATAAAATATAAAACAAACCACAAACCCTCAGGTAAATAGACAACATATGGAAGATGAAGTTCCCCATGTCTAGTTTTTTGATACATCATGGAAAAAACATGTCAAAAAGATTTTTATCATGACTTAGACAAGCTGTAAACACCAGTGTTTCAATTGCCTTTAACCTAGCTCAAATCACTAATGACTTCAAAGTGAGCAGCTTTGCTAGATGTGAAATAAGCGCCATACTGCTCTTGTGCAACTTAATTGGAATAATATGAATGGAATTTAGTCTCTTCAGTGGTGTCCACCGAAGGGGATCACTCTTTTATCTAAGACAGCTAAATCAGAAAACTATGCTACAATCATCTTTTATATTTTTCATATTAATCAAAATGAACATGAACCTTAAATGGAGCAAAAATAGATATATAGGGTCCCCAACTTGGGGCGGCTTGACTTAGGAGTTCTCAACTTCACAGTGATGTGACAGTGACATGTATTCAGTAGAAGCAGTACCTCAGAGTCTTAATTTGGCACGCCCCTAATTCCCCCACTTCCCTGAATGTTTGTTGCCACCACAGTTTCCTGAGGGGAGCAGCTGGAGGACTGTTCCCCATGAGGGCTTGTCACATACAACAGGGCAGCAATGTCCACAAGTCAGGCATCCCCTGGTGTCAGGGGCTGGGACTCACACTCATCCCTCTGGATCCCTGGAAGTAGGTAGTGGACAGTGCCTGCACCAGAAGCAGAGGTGGAGACTCCATCACCTTCTCTGCCCCTCAGTCTGTTCCCCTCAGCATGAGCCAGGAGAGGCCAGGAAGTCTCCGTGGCTGGAAGACATTAGCTCTCAGAGAGAGGGAATTCTCTTCATCTGTCTGTGTGTGAGACTGCTCAGTCACCAGGAGCACAATGCTGTCATTACTGCAGTCGATAACGCAGAGAAAACTAGCATCCTTTAAGAGTTTTCTGTGAGTGAAGTTGTACATACGTCCTCTACCATGGTTGTACTACAATGATAGTAGTTCATTATTTTATAGTGAAGCAGATGAAAGTTGCAAGGTTTGAACTGTTACTTAAATTTGTATGTTTCTAGATTAATGTTTATTTTTCAATATTCAAAATGATAATAAAGATAAACAGTTCAGGGTGTTTTAGGGAACTCACTCTGACAGAAATATATATAGTGTTGGAAAACATTAAGGCTGGTCGTGAGGAATTATTTAGGAAACTTCACCAGGTGACTTCACTAACACATAAATTAGGATAGTGATAATAAAAACTAAAAGGAAGTGGTAATAATACAAGGTAAAACTTTGAATTCTCTAGAAGGCTGCAAAACAGGTCAATCCTTATGTTTGTTTAGTTGTGGTTTAATTAAATAAAGAACAGAATACACATGAATACCCTGTATTCATTTTGAAAAGTTTACTTCATTTGAATACTGTGAACATGAAAGAGAGTTATGTATCTAGAGCTCCACTTAGTGTACCTGATAAATGACCCATTCATTTATGCATTAATTCTCCTCCCAAAAAATAAGGTATACCACACTAACACTATGCAAAAGAACGCAGGAGGAGCTACATTAATTTCAGACAGCAGACTTCAGAGCACAAAAAAGTATAAAGGATAAAGAGGAGCATTGCAAACCCTTAAAGGGGCATTTTTATAAGAAAAAAATATGTGTGTGCCTAAAAAGAGTGTCAAAATTCATGAAGCAAAAATTAATAGAAATGTGGGGAGAAATAGATGACTTTACTATTATAGTGGGAGACTTGCAACACCCCTTGATTAGAAATGGGCAGGTCCAGCAGACAGCACATCAGTAAGGGCAGAATCTAACTCCATACCATCATCAATCAACTTGACGTAATGAACCATGTGTAGATTATCTTATACAAAAGTAGCAGAATATGCATTCTTCTAAAATCCACATGGAATATTCACTGAGAGAACCCATTCTGGGCTATCGGCACAACATACTTAAAAGAATAGAAATCACATAGAATCTGTTTTTGTGCCACAAAAAATGGAATTAAAGTTGCAGTCAATAAAAGAAGTACATCAGGAAAATCTAAAGTTTTCTAGAGGTTAGACAACACATTTTTAAATAATACATGAGTTTAAAAAGACCCTTTTAAATAAATGTTTTAAAAAATTTGTTTTTGAACTAAATGGGAATGGAAATGTAGCCTATCCAAATTCATTAACTGCAGCAAGTAGTTCTTAAGGAAAAATTAGAGTACTGAATTCATATAATAGAAAATATGAAAGAAAGTAATTTCAGCTTTCATTTTTTGAAACCAGAAAAACAAGAACAAATCAAATCCACAGAAAGTAGCAGGAAAAAAAGTGTTGGATCAGAAATCAATAAAATTAAAACAGAAAATCAGTAGAGAAAATTCACTGACCCAAAAGTTAGTTCTTTGAAAAAAATAATAAATGAATTAAACAGTAGACGCATTAACTTAGAAAAAGAGAGAAAAACATCTTGCTAATATTAGAAATAAAATATATCCTTGGACACTGGTCAAACAAAATAAAATATATACTCATTTGAAAGGAAGAAACAAATTATTCTTGTTTTAAGACAACATGAATGTCTATATAGAAGGTCCCCCAAATAATAAAAAAAAAAAAATTCCTGGAACTATTAAGTAGTTATGCCAAAGTTATAGAATAGTAGCCTGCAAAGTCAACCATTTTTCTGTATACCGGCTGTGATCAAACAGAATTTGACATCAAAAACCCATTACTACTTACATCAGTCCCTCCAAATTGAAATACTTAGGCCTAAATCTAATAGAAATGTATAAGACCTGTATGTGGGAAAAAAACACAATTCTAATTAAAGAAATCAGAGAAGAACAAAATGAAGGAATATTTCACTTGTATGGATTTTGGCAGAAAGGAGAAATGAATAGGTAAAGGACAGAGCTTTGGATCTATTCCGCAGCATTCTCTAATTGTGGTTAAGAATCTTTTTACATGTGTTCATAGAATTTACATCAAGAGTAAGACCTAATTAACCTTAGATTTTGTGTGATAGTGATTTTTCCACATTCTATCATCAATAGTAATACATGTGCAACTGGGGAGAATGTAGTTTTGGGGTGAGGCTATAAGTATGTAGAAGGAACAAGGGGTGATGGAAGTACATCAAATATCTCTCTGCACTTTCCATTCTATTTTTTCCCACAACTTAGAAATGCTCTAAAACTAAAGTTAGGTAAAGAAATAAACATTTTAAATAATAATATAGTAATAATGATTGTAACAATAATAATAGTACCCAAGTCACATGTTATTTTAATGATTAAATGAAACAAGGCATATTAAGTGCACAATACAGTACCTGGAACATAATAATCTCTAAAAACAGGAGCTATTTTCAAAATGAACATTACTTTTTTCCATTATATGCAATATTTTGGGGAAGTTTAGGAATTGGTTTCAATATTTAAAGTTTAATCTTAGGACAACACAGAAAAACTCATTAGACTATCAGAACTTTATGCAGATACTCAAATGTTACTAATGTATATTTATGGAAAGAAATTTCAGCTAAAGAATAGACCCAAACTTATCAATTCATAATTACAAGTCACTATTACTTGGCTTGATACCTTTGTGCTACCTTTCTTTTCTCTTTGCTTTAAGCAACTAAACTTTAAAAATTCAAATTTCTAAACACCTTTTACTTTTCTTTTTGGATCATTTTAAATATATGCAGTGCATTAATTAAATTAGTTTTGAAGAGAAGGACATGGTACAATGAGACCATGCAGTGGCTGGAATTAATAGATTATTTCATTGAAGGTTAATGAAAAACAGAACAATTTATGTTCAATTCTCTTTGCCATCTGCTGAAAAGGGCTATAGCTTTATAATAGGGTTACAACTAGCTAAATGACTTGAATATATAAATCTCCAGAAATCAAATAACTCAATGTGTAGAATTTTACCTGTTGTACCATGTTTCACTTCAGCAGAAATTCTTTAGACAGAGACGAAATACAAACTTCAATTGTTGAGAAAAAATATAATGTACAATCTATATATATTTTGTACACCACAGTCAATAGGTAGATATATAAAGACATATGTTTGAATAGAAGAATGGAAACATTGCATTTAATGTCAGAAATCTTCATCTGAAAATAATTGAGTAAGCTGTCAGACAAAACTTCTTCACACTAGAAATATAACAGCCCATGTCAATTTAATTGACAGTTGAAAATTATACCCAAATTGTAGAGTGTGTCAAATTTGAAAACTGAATATTGAAGTTGGAAGATTCATTCTAATGATGAATTGTTTTTATGTCCAAGTAAAGTGTAATATTCAATAAAATTGTTAAGGTAAATGGATAGTTATCTCATTTTGTGAACAGATGTAGGTTACACTGAACATTGCATTTCTGGCAAACAGAATTTTGTAAGATAATTTTGAAATTGAAATAATAATAGTTACCATTTATTTTTGTTGTTGTTGTTGCTTTAATTTTGTTTTTGTTGTTGTTGTTGTTGGGGCTTGAACTCAGGGCCTCACACTTGCTAGGGAAACCCTCCACCACAAAACCACATCTCCAGACCAATAGCTTTGTCCCCAAGTCTGTCACTGCAGGTTTTGTTGTTCTTGTGGAAAGCTTTATGCCTGAGATTTAAAAAAAAAAAATGCAGGAACTTTTACAAAAGTATAATTTCTTAGTCTTTTATTTGTGTTATGGATGCTAGATAAGGAATTAACATGCATAAATTTTATTTTAATCTTGAGGATAAACCTAAATGAAAGTTATTGTTACCATTTCCAAGTGCGAAAGTAATCTTAGAAAGGTAAGTTTTTTTTAAGATCAATAAAGTACAAGGGTGGTGTGAGAGTTTCAAATTCTGATCTTATTACTTTGGAGCTTCTACTCAGCCACTAAGTTGTACATTGTAAGTTGATTGACATTTTAAGCCTTGGTCACAGAATTTTACCTGAAGTTCACATTGCACTTTTACTGCTTTGTCCAGAAAAAAACAATTATATATGTATGTACAATATTATTAGCTTCCAAATTTTAAGTATGCTCAATGAATGAATGAATGAATGGGTCATTGATTTGGGGGTGTTTATTTAAAAGGAATAACCCACATACCATAAGAAAAATTTTGTGACCTAGTGAGTAAATCAAATCCAAATGATGGAGACTTCCCATCTGTCTGCCCTTTGCTGTCTTGAATGAATCATACTTACATTTGCCATTTAAAAAACAGGCAGTAAGGGAAGCAGGAGGTGCAGATTAGAAGTGCTACTTTAAAATTTAAAATGGCTATTCGATAAAGTATATCACATAAATTATGGAAACCATAGTAGTACATTTTCTTATACCTCATGGGAATTCCAACAAAAATTTTCAAATTATATTTGGCTTCACATTCAAGTGACAATAAGAATCCTCTGATATTCATAGCACAATGCTGGGCACTAGAGGTTACACAACCTTTTGATTTCACTAGACCCTATACAGCACCGTGTTTATATTACTCAGGGAATATTTGCCCTGCTAAAAAATATTTTTCTTTGAGATAGAGGAGAAACCATCAAATTCAAATTATATTCAGAGTTTCAGTAAATATGAAGTGGTAGTAAATCTGCTTAAATAAATTTCAAGGCTTTCATAAATTTTCAAAATAAATATTGGAGAAATTAGAATAAATAAAAGTGATTTTGCTCTGCTGACAGGATAGCATAAAAGCAGCATTTTGAATGTCATTTTAAAGTAAGTTGCATATGGCAGTTCACATCTGACAAAAACTGAAGATATGATCCAAAACTGTTTGGTTGAAAATAAATTCAGACTTTATTTGCCAATACTTCATACAAAACTTGGAGCAGTTTGTGTTGCTTTTAGCTTATATGTGTTCTGAAAAAATTAAGCACTACTTGAATAACAAGGAAAGTTAGAATTGAAGAAAACAGTAAAGGTAACTAAATCTTAAATCTTTCATATTTTTGTGATATTATTTTTTCACTCTTTGAAAATATGATGGTATAATATAACTAAAAATATGGATTTTTTTTTACTATCTTGAACATTTACTTCTTCTTCTTCTTTTTTTTTTTTTTTTTTTTTGGTATTCCTGGGGATGAAGCTAGGGCTTCATACATGCCAGACAAGTGCACTACCACTACAAAAATATCAGTATTGAATGAATTCTCATTGATACTTATATTAATATTAGTAATATATTTTCTCTTTTGAAAACTCCCTATTCAAGTGAAGTATTTACTACTTTTATCAAATACAAGTGATGTTTGGAAATGTAGTTTGAATAAAGAAAGAAAAGCTGACCTGGAAATTTTATACTTAATTGGTCATAAAGTAAAATGTTAGTGATAACTTGAATTATCACAGAGCTTGAAAGTTTTCCATGCCTTATGAAGAAAGTATATTCTATTATGAACTAAAATTGAAAGTCTTTCAGTTTATACTCATTTGCATCAACATAATCATTACCTATAGGCCATGTTTTATGCTCTTTCATAAAGTTTAATAGTGCAAATTTGAAGAAATATCTAAAAACATTTAACAACCTCTGTTATATATTCTGTGAAATACTCCCTAATTGCAAATTAGGTGGTCAGTGGTTTGAAAGAGTTAATGTGCCTCCAGAACCTCTTATTATGTGGGAATAATTGCAGGCTTCAGGCTCATTAAGCAACACACTTGACCCTCCTATACTAACAGAAACTTCACATTTATGCTCTTTTCTTCCTTTCTTAAATGTGCATTTTCTTTCCTTTTGATTCTTTTTAAATTATCTGGATTTAGTTCGACAACATCAACTGAACTCTCTTTTAGATAGCATTGGAACTCTCTTTTTACATTCAATCTTCATGCATGAATGCAGTTTTGACCAGCATCATTTTGAAAATCTTTGTTGAATGACACAATTGTTCCCTATCACCAATGATGACATCAAATTATGAATTCAAGCAAATGATTGTTACAGAAATTTGTCAAAGCTCAATTATGAGCCTATATCTATATTACTATTAATGTATCCAGTAATTTTATTCTAACTATAATTATTCCCTCTAGAATTTTGTTAAGATGGAATTGATGGAGTTTTCATCTATCATCAGAGGATATTTTTTAATTCCTTGTCCTTTGGTATTTAATACTTGTATCACCTAGCTTAATTAATACTATGTTTTCCTCCTGTTGAAACCAGATGGCCTGTGGGTATGTTATTTCTCAGCAGGAAAGATTCTTCCAATTTTTATAAGGTATTTCTGCTAGCGTAATTACATAGATCTTTCTATCATAGTAGAATTCATATTCAGGACTGGATTTGGAGATGATCAATAGTGTATCATTTTGAGTTTACGGTTTATATTATTTCCAGTATGTCGTCTCTAATACTCAGCTTGATGCATTTTTCCCCCATGTAAAGATCTTGGTTCCACATGACAGATCTGTAGATATCTGAACGATAACTGTGAACTGGGTTTTTCTTGTCATTAGAAATGCTGTGCTTCAGAATAACTAAAAAAAAAAAACCAAAAAACATATTTTTCAATTTTTTAGAGGTTTTTAATATGTCATGACCTTGAAAATCCTGGGAATTACTCATAGACTTCAAGGTACCCAAGTAAAGGGTCAGTCTTCTATCCCAGACTAAAATCACCTATTTTAAATCACAGAAAGTTTTAAAGCATTTATAGTTCTCTTCAGGTAATCAGAGCCTACCTGTTGGCTATTGTTATGCTTTGAATTTGAAGTGACCTCCAAAAGCTCATGTGTGAAAGGATGCAAAGAAGTTTAGAGGTGAAATGGTTGGGATATAAGAGTCTTAATCTATTCAGTGCCCTACTCTACTGATATTGATTAAATGAGCAATAACTGTAGGAAGGTAGGTATGGCTGGAGAAGTAGGTCAATGAAGGTGTGCCTTTGAGGTATAATCAAGAATCAAATGGCATATTATTCTGTTTAGAATTAATTAATTAAAAAGTTCAGTATCTTCTTAAACTATTTTACTGCCCAACAAACTTCCTGGGTCCAAAGGAAAAAAAAAATGGATTGATAAATGCTTTAAGCAACCAAGTAAGACATATTTTCATGTGACTACTTTCCCTGTGATTAAAGGAAATTTTTAGAGATTACGTAAACACACACAAAAATAATGACTTGGGGATTCTCTGAAAAGGAATGAAAATGAAGCCTAATCAAATCCCATTACCCATTTTCAGGACAGAAAACCTTCAAACTTCCACAATTTGAGGCTTCAGAATTGTTGCAGTCCAGTAATTTCCGTGGGTTTCTCTTTCAAATGCCTATAAATAGAAATGTTCATTTTGTTTTTCCTTTCTCTGCCTTGTGATAACATTTCTAGTGTATTTTGTGAAAGCAAACATGCTTTCTTTTATCTCATTATTTTTCACATCAATAGGAATGGTGTCCACCACAAATTATCTTTTATTTAAAAAATTACTGTGTTTCATGCAGAAATCTTGTCATTCAGATCACATTGCACCTGGATTTGATTTTCCTCTCTTTCAGGGTAGGTGGTTATATACTGTTTAAGGGAGGAAAAGAGGGCAAAATAATTGATGCCCACCAGGACAGATTGGGATAGTTCATTAATGGTGTGCATCGACTATTTCTGCCTCTCTGAATCACCTGTATTGTGCAAGGAAGTTACTTTAGGCTTTTTTTTGTGTGTGTGATGGGATAGATAAACTACATATAGAACACTATTCTCAATAAGCATGAGTTATGCAGGATTTTTAAGCTTAACCACTATAATTTATAAAATTTGACACATAAGAACTCTATATTTTTCAGGAATTATCAGTAAATTTAAAATCTTTGACATCGTATAAAATGTGTTCTCTGGCCAAATGCACTTATGTTAGATATTAGCAAAATAGTAATACCTAATTATAATATCTTTAGAAGTTTCAAACACATTCACAAGTCATGGAGAAATGATGAATTATTCAAAGAAAAAAGTAGAAAACAAAAACTAGAAAATGTGTTGAATTGAACATTAATGAAAATACTACATAGAGAAATTTCTGGTATACTAATAAATGGTATGCCCTAGGAAAGGTACAGCATTAAGTTTTCCTATGATTTTGTAGAAGAGAGAGATAAGCGAATTTGAGTGATACAAGTATTTATCTCAAGAAGTTTGAAAATGAACAACAAAATGAAACTTTAACAGAAGAAAGGCAGTGATAGAAATAAAATTAATTTAAAAAAAAGAGTAAACAAATTGGAGAATAAAATTAAACAAAATTTACTTTTTAGAACAAATAACAAGAGACTAGAAAGATTGAAAATGACAAAAGAGATTATAAATAAATTGCTAATAAAATTTTAGGTAGACAAAACAGACACAGACATAAATAAGAAAAATACAAGCAAGTGATTATCACAAAGTTTGAAGAGGTTACGTCTCTGAGAGGGAAAATATTTTCTCATAAGAAGAGACACACCAGAACTGGATAGTGTTTAAAAGCCTTGATAACTATTCTATATTGTGTACATTTATTTTTAATGCGATTTTAATTTGTTCTACTCTATTTTTGATAAAAATATTATTTAAATACACTTATAATAGAGTTTTGGGAAAAATCCATACACATAGCCATCACCACTATTTTTTTTTTAATTTTAAAATTTGTATATTGCTTGGGTTATTTGTTGTTTTGGTGTTAAGTTTTTTAAGTTCTTTATATATCTTGGAGATTAATGCTCTATCTGAGTTGCATCACAATAGTCCAAAATGTTTCAAAAAGATTCATGTTACTACTTATTCAATTTATTTATTTGAAATGAAAACAACTGGGCTTGGCTGTAGCTCAGTGGTCAAGTGCTTGCCTAGCATGTGTGATGCACTGGGTTCGATCCTCAGCACCACATAAAAATAAATAAAGATACTGTGTGTTCATCTACAACTAAATAAATATTTTAAAAAATAAATGAGAACAACTTACATTCAATATTAAGTAGCAAATGGACTTTGGAAATCTACTTTCTTTTAAAGTCAGAATACTTATATTCCATGAACAAAAAAATTTTAAATAAATTAAGATGTTGCACTTCCAAATAAATTTTCAAACTGTGATGACCTTATTAATAAAAATTAAAAATATAATGCCCTGAAAATTATATTTTATTGTCCTCCTTAGAGTTAGTAAAATTAATTTCTCAAGTCAAATAAGCCACAATTGAAAGAAATATAGGAAAGTCCTTTATTTCCACATCATTTTCCTGATTCCAAAAAATACTTCCTCAATATTTTTTGAAAATAGTGATCATGAAATTTAGAATAAAGATAAATGCCAATGAATATGAGAATAAACATAAATGTAAATATTTAGAGTGATTTATAAATGGTAAAATACTCCCTACATTACACATGGTCTAAATATACTGCTGCAAAAAGTAGGCATAATACACATTATATTTTGATCAGAAAGATTGGATAAAATATGTCTGATTTCCTTTTTTTATACTTATATGCTGTCTGTGTTGTTTGTATATGTTAAGTGCTGGTGAAGAAAATTAGATTTGAGACAGACTGAGAAATGCAAGTGCACCTAAACATAGTTAGCATATGTAAGTTTTCAGGAAATATATGAGGGACAATGTTCTATGCAATCAAATTTGTCATCTATTTTCTTAGTGAGTCCCACAGTACAAACCCATGCTCCCTCATTTGTAGAATCACAATTGTTTTGATTATAGACAATTATTTTTCAAATACAAATCAATTTTTTCCTTAAAAATAAATTATAAAAAGTCCTATGCTATGTGTTGTGATACTCCAAAAATGTCCATCATTATATGATGAAGGTAATATTTATGTTTTCTTTCCTGTATGTTGCAAACATTTTGCCCATAATAATAACAATTGAAACAATCTAGGGATTTCGGATATGCATATTCAAACTCCCTCCAAGAAATTGAAGAAGCATTTTTTTCTTGATTTAAAATCTCAAGGAAAACATTTTCATGACTCAAATTATGTTTCCTTTTTTTATAACACAGAAAATATTTTTTCTACTACTTCATCAAGAAAGAAGAGAAAGGAAAATGAGAGCAAAGGAATAAAATTCAGCAAGACTTGTTCTGGCATCCTGAAGGACTCTGAGTACTTTAGCTAAGAAGGGTGAAGATATGTTTTAAAAGGAAGACAGATGAATGAAATTGATGGAAATCCCTTCTTATTGTTTTTATTGTCGAAGGCTAAGAGAGTCAAATCAATTAGATTCATGAAATGATAAGGTTAATGTTGAAACCTATGTACTTAATACCACCAACTTGTGTGAGCAACATCCATTTTATGTTGCTGATTGACCTTCCCTAATGAATGCCAGAGAATGGACCACTGATATGCCAAGGTTTTGCCCTATATTTCAGAGACTAAAATTTTGCTTTAATTCAAGAACCAAGCAATTCCATTAAAATTCTCTACTTGCCAAAAGGTTTTGATTAACATTTGACATCAATTTTGAGCTCTGAAGCATTTTAGTAGAGGTTACACAGGATTTAATATCTTGGAACACACACGTAAGAGTATTTCCTAAGAAGGCATGGGAACCTCACAGTAAGAAAAGTCGTAGTCTGAAATATTAATTTGATTTAGTGTGTTGGAGGAAGTGCTAGAAAGCTTTGCTAATAAGAAAATATGGGAGGGGCCAAAAGGATCCATTTTCTCTCTTTCTATAATATTTAATTACTCTCATTTTGTTTCCCAATTCACTGGATAACAATCATATTCGTCCATTTAATTCTAAGTATTTTATATGATTTGTAGTTTTGCAGTAGAATTCAAAATTAGCCAATAAATTCTTATCTGTCTATATCTCCATAAAAATGTATCATCTGTTAAAGATTCTGGATGCATTTTCTACTTTTAACCACATTTCCAAATAAAATGAAATCAGTTTTGGTAGCAATCCACTTTGAATATGTGTCATTTTTATTTGTAAGAATTATTGAATAACCTTATAAAATTATTTTGGTCAAAATAACTGATGTTTAATAAAATACATGTGTATTGCTTCAGGTAATGAAACATATGAGTTCTACACATTCAATATGCATCAAAATTAATGTGATTTACCCCTTGTTGTCAAAAGTTTTAAATTCTCTGAAGCATAAGGGATATTGAAAATTAGGGTGGAGATAAGATAAATGCTATAGCAAAAAATAAACAATGATAGAAAAAAATGAAATAATGTGATTGATAGAAATTTTTTATTAGTTTACTATTTAAAAATGTTATTTGTGGGCTGGGGTGATGGCTCAGTGGTAGAGCACTTGCCTAACATGTGTGAGCCACTGGATTAGATTCTCAGCACTGCATGTGAATAAATAAATAAAGGTCCCATAGAAAACTAAAAATAAAATTTATTATAAAAAAAGAAAACTCCAGTCTCAAAAAAAATGTTACTTGATAAAACATTAAAATTTTGTTAAATATAAGATTTTCCTACATGTCTGTGTGTTCCTGTCAACTGGTTCTCTCTCTGAAGGCAAATATTCCTAGATATTTTTATATTTATTGTTTTAGAGGTATTGTATAAGTTGAGAGAAAAGTGTCTATATTTTGAAATCCAAATGTTAGCAGTATGTTATTATCTGCGTTGCTTTCATTTATTTGCAAATCTTACACTATTCAGATATATTGTTTATCTCTTCAACAAATGGTGTTGGGAAAACTGGGGACTCACATTCAAAAGAAAAACCAGATCCTTATATTACGCCATGGACAAAAATTAACCCAAAGTGGATTAAATGTCCAAACATAAGACCCAAAAAGATAGGGTGAAGATTCACGAGATTAGATTTAGTAGTGAAAAGCAAAAAATAGATACATGGAACTGCACCAAACATATTTCCTCAAACTGAAGAGAAACAGAGAATCACAACCTAACCCAAAGCAGAAACCCCTGAGTCTAAATCTGGGAACTAGTGCTGGAGTAAGAAAACCTGAACTGCTAATGACAAATTGCTATTGGTTTAGGGTAAATAAGCCTGAGAGATAAAATCTCCAACTGGACTTGATCAGAGTAGTATCTTATTTTCAGAAGATCTGATTTGAAGGCCTTCAACTACAAGGTGTAAACTAGGTAGTATTTAGTAAATAGCAATAAGTAAAATTTGTGATATATAATGACTCTGTCATTATCTCTTATTCTAGAATTCTTAGTCCCCATATGTATTTCCAGTTATATCTGTGTAAAAATAGTGGTTCATGAGCCATATGAATCAGATAAGTGCTCTTTAAAATTATGATATTTCAGTAACTAACTATGGATCTGTTCATGGGCATTCATTCTTGATGCTATAACATTAAGTCTCCCAGTGAACTTTGTTTCCAAGACTGAAAGCTCTCAAAAAAGGAGGCAGAGCAGATATATTTAAAGCAAATGCAGATCAAATTCATTAGTATTATTTTAACTTACATCTGGAGGCAAGTAATAGGCACTTTCTAAGCAAGTGTTCTACCTCTGAGTTAAATCCCTAGTCCTACATACATATATTTCAAGCTGCTTTTTATAATAAAATAATATACACAAAATGTGCATTGTAATATTTTTCTTCATTTTTCAGCAAAGCTAATTTTAGATACGATTTTAATGTTATCATTGTTTCTTCCACACAATGAATGCTTAAACAATATTGCTATATTTCTTATCCATTCATTCTTCAATGGTTAATCAGAAAATTTAGAAGTTTAAATTTTGGAGAAAAAAATCAAAAAAGATAGACCTGAGTTTTTGAAACTGACAAGATATTTTTTACCAATGTCAGAATGTTTCTGACTACATTTTATAATTCACTAAATTCCAGTGTTTGTAAATATTCTATTTTTATAATATTCTGGATAACATAAGAAAATTAATGTTTATATTTTGCTATATCAAATTGATGTGATTCAGATTCACATAAAGTAAATCTAAAAATTTTGTAAAGAAAACTTAATATGTATGTGTATTCATATACATACCTATATGTATGTGTACATATGTGTGTGAAAAGCTAGGCTTCCATTTAAGCAAGGAAATGATATCAGTAAATAAAGGTGTTTAAAGATAGAGACATGCCAATGACAAAGCATGAAACTCACAGCACAGTGGACAGTGAAAACCAGAGTAGCATGTAGATTGGGTTATGCTAGGATGGCAGACTGTTGTGTGATATAAGTTCACAGTTTATACAATAAGAAATAAAAAGTACAAAGTTTTCCTAACTCTGGTGAGTAGGGTGCTTATCAACAATTTTATTGTATCCTCAATTCATAGAACATAAACTTTTTGTGTCTAACAATATTGGAATTAAGTACCAACTCTGTCTCTTACATGTCATGCTAAAGTAAATAAAATAAATAAATCAAGTCATAAATACTTCATCATTAATATAGAGATAATAATATTACTTTTCATAGGTCTCTAGAAACATTAAATGAAATATTTCTTATAAAATGCTTGGTTCAATAAATAATATGTGTCTAGGTATCAATGTGATTTTAGAAGCTCAGTATGTACTTATCGTATGTAATTGATCACTATTTAATATTATAAACCTAAACTTTTAAAATATAAGCACTTTACCCAGGGTGCATCAAATGCCACACAAATATGAATGTATTATATTTTAAATTCTACACTCTTTGTTACCCAAATCCTATGCATATTACAAACTTTATATTTTGAGGTTTAATTTCTAAAACTTTCCATATTTATTCCTGTACTTTTCATGAAAAAAGGTGAAGTTCTTTGTATTCCTTTGAAGGTGTCACAGCCATCTCTCCATAATGCCAGAACATATACCTTTAACAAGGTACATAAGAGAGGTACTGTGTAGAAAACTTCATGTCTAATTCATAACTTTCTGAATCCAGACATGAGAAAGATAAAAAATTTCTCCTTTATGATTATGGGATTTCTGTCTATGTGGTACAAGCAGAAGTTTAGCTTAGTAAGCGTTATGTAATAATTATTATTTTATATCATATGTGTCAGAAACTTGCTTCACTTAAAAATAAGCAAATAGTTATTTCCCTTTCTGCCAAATAACATTCCCCAGTAAATCAGTTCAGGTTTTCTTAGTGAGTATCCTTTACGGATGCTTATTATATCTTGGTCTGATAGCTCCTGATTATCTTGCTGCTGACTGGTTGAAGAAAGTCATGCTGCAGTTAATAATGTTTGCATTTCTAGATGTTGTCAAGTGGTCCTGCACTGGAGGCTCATTTTCTAGTACAGAACATAGAAAGTAATAGAGTAGAAGCACTGGGCAGTGCTGTTAAGTGGTGCTTTGTGGCAAATGCACTGAGCAATTCTTCCTGATGCTTTTGGAAAGAGCAGGAATATTTTGCTTCTTGATTTTTTTTTAACTCAAATACTGTTCATTTCTTTATTATTTGTCAAACTATTATGTGAAACAAAAAAATCTATGAGATTTGGTCATGATCAAATATTTTCTTTGCTATATCCATGCCCCCTCCCCCAAAAGAAAAAGTTTTCATACTAGTATCTTGTTAGGGTGGTAAAGTGAGATGCCTAGGAAGCAAATAGGAGAAAAATGGAATGAAGGAGTGAATAAAGAGAAATACAGAAGATTTCCTGACAAGATTGTTTCAGGTACAAAGCAACATTAATGACACTTTAATAGAATCTATTTATTTTTCCCTCTTTTACGTCTGTCTCCCACAGGAGTAAATTTACCCAACAGTGTACTGACTCTTCTATAACTTGTAGGTGTGTCATCTAGCATCTTAACTTAGGACCTGGGGAAGACAAAGCTGCTGTGTGTAGAGTTTTGCCAAGATTCTTGCCTTCCAGCCTCTCTCTCTAAGGATGTGCACACATATGGTGGCTTTAGTGGTAATATATAGTATGGATTTTGTAACTATGGGGAGAATGCAAACTGTCTGTAGGATCAGCAAGAAAAGTTATCATTTCCTGGCAGGAACCTGGGAAAGATTGTGACAATCTAGTGTGGCACTTGAATTGAATCTAGGTCAGTCTTGGTGTCCTTTAGATTCATTTGAGCATTAGTAATCTCATTTTTTTTCATAAAGAGGAGAAAGGTGAAGACTAGCAGTGTCTTAAAAGAACTGATACAACAGCAGTTCCAAGGGCAAAAACTGGTTTTCATCATCTACTCCTGAAACACCATCTTTTTCATTGTTATTCACCCTCATGAAGCACATGAGCTAATCTCACTGATTGCCTAGAAGAGTCATCTGAACCATAAAACCTGAGCTAAGGTGATCCAGTGAAGAACCTAGGGTGCAAAGCTTATTCTTAGGGTCCTACAAGAGCTGACCCTGGAGAGTGAGCCCCTCCTTACATTTTTATACACTATGTATCTTGCTTATCCAATATTAGTCTTGACTCTGTGAAATCCATGAAAAGTTTCAGCTACAAAGCAACACTAATGACAGTTGAGTAGAATAGAATCTATTTATTTTTATCTCTCTTTTCCTTCTGTGTCACAAGGAGTAAATTTCCCCAACAGTGTACTGACTCTTTTGTACTTTTAGGTGTGTCTCCTTTAGGAACATATATCTATTCTCCCTTTTGTGATAGAGAACTGCTTTTGCCACCATAATTATAATTATATATTACTTGCATAGCATTAAGATTTCAAGATCCAATAACTCATTGAAATGTATCCATCCCAGACCTGGCTCCATTTCAAAAATATCAGAGTCCTTGTTTTAGCATAGATTTTTCATATTTCGTTTGTTTGGAAGAAATTATAGTTTAAAACTATCATATTTTTACAGTCTTTAGTTTCTTTCTACTTGTAGTCTGTTTGCTGCAATTGCTTTTTCATGGCTATCACTGGCCATTGAACGATGTGAAATAAATTCATTCTCAAGGTTCCAGGCAGCTTCTTCCCGACAGCCTGAATGCTCATGGTAAACATATCAAATTACTATCCAGCATAGTATCTGATGGTTTGCAACTTGACCATGTAGAAATTCAAGTTTCCAATTCAAAGGAATACCCAAAGGAGTACCCACTATCTGCTTTAAAAATAACCACTCTCTGAGAATCAGGATCTGTTTAACCAGCAGAATTTAAGACTGTGAACATAGGAAGACAAAAACCCCATTGGTTGTCACAGAAAGTTATGATGAGCCTATAAATTCTACTTTGAACTTTGGTTCCTTAACCCAACCAAGTACGAAAGACACAGCACCATATACCAACAATTGAAAGAGAATGTCAATTCCACCTAAAATTGTAACTAACATTTCAAAGACAATTTCACATTTCATCACCTTGAATACCCCCAGGTAGTAGGTTTCCTGAAACAATCGGAATGCCTGTTAGTCATAAGCCAATTCTTACTCCTCCTTTACTTTAAAGTATATCCCTTTTACCAAGAATGTTAAATATTAAATAGTATTGAATAATTTATGGCAGTTATCATTAATAGACATCATTTGCAAACTTTCTGCACATTTCCATTAATATATACACTCATGTCTTCAGATTTCCTTGACCCTGGGATTTTTAATCTTCTCTGTCCTAGGTCATGGACAGACTGGTCAAATCATGTGCTCATGAGTCAGTAGAGATTCATATTTTTAGCTACTTATATCTCATATGTTAGAAATGACTCAAAAGGATTTTGTGGCTTTTCCCTCACTCAATAATTATTTTTTAAAGTGCCTACCTATTATGAAAGCATCCCTTCACTGTTGACTTTCATGGTGCAACTATAATTTGGCAAAAGTTATTCCTGACCAACGTTTTCCCCTGTCCTGTTCATGAGTGAGTCCAATTCTCTTCTCCCTTTTGTGATAGAGAACTGCTTTTGCCACCATAATTATAATCATTTTTTACTTGCTGAGCATTAAGATTGCGAGATCCAATAACTCATTGAAATGTATCCATCCCAGACCTGGCTCCATTCCTAAAATATCAGACTCCTGGTTTTAGCACAAGATTTCTTATTTAGTTTCTTTGGAAGAAATTATAGTTTAATGATATCATATTTTTACACGTTATTTTCAGCATCAGCTACTCAATGTTCTCTTTTAAAGATTTAAGCTTCAAAACAAAGCAAAACAATTGAATGTCCCTGTTTCACGATGTGCCTTAGGTTGACTATGAGTATCACCGAGCCTATTACTTTACTTCTGCAAAGGCTTCAAATGTCATTAGCAAAAGTCAAAATGCTGTTTTATTATCACTGTTATCA
The DNA here is from genome assembly GCF_045843805.1 of Urocitellus parryii. Classification (NCBI taxonomy): domain Eukaryota; kingdom Metazoa; phylum Chordata; class Mammalia; order Rodentia; family Sciuridae; genus Urocitellus; species Urocitellus parryii. The sequence continues at coordinate 40,096,413 of NC_135544.1, forward strand.
AGAACAGCGAGGACTTGATATCCCAGTATGGTTGCCTTCTTTTCCCATCCTATATTTATTAAACACAAATGGAAGTCTTACCAAATGGGATATCATTGCCTACTAGAGCTTTTCGCCACTCTCCTTATCAGGATACCTGTTGATCTCATATTGTCATAGAATTCCAGCCCCAAATTCCATTCTGAGGTCTGCTAATAATCCCGAGTATACACACTCTTTAAGTCCATGACCCCTAGAAAACAGTGTCTAAGGCAAAGGCTTTTGCATTATTGCTTTATTGGTTGCAGTTCCAGATAAAAAGCAGTGAGGGAAGAACATAAGAGAGGGAAGGAGGAAAATCCAATTTTAAAAACATGTTTAATGAAGCTGATCCCAGATTCAGTCTTTTTCTCTTTCTCTCATACACACACACATACCTTTTCCTGTAACAGATTAAATTATCAGTTGCAGTTTTTCACTGTATATTATATCCATTCACTTTGCCACATATTTTTTCTCACCACAGATGAAGTATGTTTCCCTACTTCATTGAATTTACACCTGGACACATGATTTCCTTTGAGCATGGAAATATCAGCAGATGTGACACAAGCATCAACTTTTAAGTGTCCTTATGGAATCAGGCTATTCCCTTGCACATCAAGTTGCCCTATGATTCCAGGAGAATAAGATAGACACAGAGAGGTTCTGATCCCATCCTATGTCCCTCAGCCACCATCAGCTAAGATCAGCTAGAGTGGTCAGATAGATCTGTGAATAAAAATTAATTAGAGGTTGTTGTGAAAAGCTGCGTTTTGAGATCTGATACACAGCTTTATTGCAGCACTTTCCAACTAATATATAAGACCTTGTGGAACATTTTCAGTAGAGCAATATGCCACTAGTAAATCCTAGGCTGCATATTGGTGGGAAAACAATAAAGTGTTTATCTGTTGACTCTATTCTCCCCCAAATCCCTGCTGCTTCATGGAACATCAGCTCCCCTGAACTGCAAACTGGTGTTACCAAGGCACTTGTGCAAATCCTGGCAAAGCCCAGTTCTCTCTCTGTCTGCTCCACCAGTGTTCAGGGGCTGGGTTAAACAACCACAAGAACCCTGAGCTTTCACTTCAGCCTTTCTGTCCAGGAAGGAAGAGTGAGGGAAAGTAGTCTACTCTGAAATAATCTAGGATAATATACAAACTGTGTGTGGAAGATATAAGTTGAGTTCAGTAAAGAATGAATTATATCAAGCTTTTTAATTTCAAATTTTCTTTTATAACAACTTCTGTATTCATGGTAATTTAGATAGGGAAATTTAAGAAAACCGAAATTGTTGGAACACAAAATTGATATTTACGACATCTAAACATAACAACTGATTTATTAGTATGTTAAAAGTGAAATGAAAGTTAATGAGAAAAAAAAATTACTTACCAACATATAGGTATAAATGTGATGGTTCATTTCCATAGGATTGGAGTATAAAATTAAAAAGAAATCCTCAAGATACAAAGTACTAAATAGGCATCCCTACCTCCTATATATACATACACAGACACGAACACACAATGGGAATCAGAAGGCCCATAATGTAATAAGATATGAATAAAATTTAAATTCATTCAAATAGAAAAAGTCTGATTTTCTAATTCCTATTTATGGGACAGTGGACAATGGGCTTCTCTTGTCTGGATCTCATTATCATAATTGTACAAGGGGAATGATCCTGATTTCCTATAATAATTTTATAAAAAATGTCTTTTCATGATTACCTTTCATGTAGTAGAGAAAAGCTTTGAGGATTTCATAATATAGTGAGAGGGTTAGAAAATAAATACATGTTTGCAATACATACCCACAAAGATGTTTTAGCATTGACTCTTCAGGATATTATGAGATAAAATGAAAGAAACACCTAATAATCTTATAGTTAGAAGAAAATAAAAGTTTTTCAGTAAATTAATATATAGTATCAGGTAATAAAAGTGCTAGCATAGGAACATTGAAGAAATTTTAGTTCTTTCTTTCTAGAAATGTGTTATTTAGGGTATTGCTGTAGTAGGTGACAATTTTATTGGTGCTTCCACATAGATTTGGAACAATAATAAATCAATATCTGCAGACCCTGACACACATAATTCTGAAGGCTTTTGTAAGCATCATTTTTTAAGAGAGAGAGAGAAAAGAAAAAGAGAATTTTTTAATATTTATTTTTAAATGGACACAACATCTTTATTTTTATGTGGTGCTGAGGATCGAACCCAGCTGGCTGCGCATGCCAGGTGAGTGCGTTACCCCTTGAGCCACATCCCCAGCCCAAGCATCATTTTGAGTAATACTAAGAAAGAAGTTATTCTTTCTTACAGAGTAGTGGTACAAGCCTGCGATAACAGTCGATTGGGAGGACAGGAAGATGTCAGATTTCAAAGCTAGCCTCAGCAACTTAGTGAGTCCCTAAGCAACTCAGGGAAACCCTGTTTCTAAATAAAATGAAAAAAAAAAAAAAGAGCTGGGGATGGGTTCAGTGTTTAAATGGCCCTCAGTTCAGATGAGAATGGGCTTGTTCAGGGTGGTTTAATCCCCAGAAATGAATTAATATGTAATTCATGGCATTCCAAGCCCAGATAAATAACTTATGATAATATAAACAAGTTCCTTTTCTTTCCCTTCTCCATAATGCTACAATTTTACTGTTAAAATACATATTTAATGTACTCCAGTCATTATATGAGACTAGTAGAGAAGAAATTAAGCTAATTGTTTTCATCCTTGTTATAATGATTATCAGTTGAGGGTAAATTATGTTTTATACAGCAATATTCTATGTATCAATCAATTACATGCTATAGAATTAATGTTTTCTTTGGACAAAATGCTTTGTTGATTTATTTTGGATGTCAGCTTTTCACTCAGTGGTTTATTACTTAGATTTTGCATTTAAAGACCATTTTTTTAAGTGAGAAAAAAATCATTTTGAAAAGACACAAATGGGTACCATCAAAGTTAAATACATTTTCAATATATGGCTTATCTATTTAAAATAAAAATAAATAAATAATTTTCAATTTTCAAGGGCTTTTTAAATTTCAGTTTTACATTAGTTTAATATATTTAGAAGATTGGAGACTCACTGCTCATAGGTATTAGTTTTTATTTTGATACTCAGTTGATCATATTTTGTGGAAGAATGTGTTTGTCCATTTGTATGGATGCGTGAATACAGATATGGAGGCATATTTCCCTTTGGATTATGAACATTAATGACTTCCTTTTTTTAGAAAGTGGTTTCTTTAGCACAACTCCCTAGTTAGTTGGCTAGCATTCAAAGTGGGTAATATTGGGTAAATTAGTTTCTCAATGCCTCAGTTTTTTTTATAAACTATTGAAATAATATTGTTCTTCACGGGATGATTTTTAGGTTAGTGGAGATGATGAAAATATCACCATAAAGTTAATTATTTTATTTCTTATATTTTTTCCTAGGACAATCCATTAAAATTGTCATTTTTTACATTGCTGAGTTCATGACTTTTCATAAGAATGTAACCACAAAGAGACCAACAAGAGAGTGTTGTGATGTTTATCATCTATAAACACTGTGAACTTTTTCTATGACCACTAACAGTTACGCTGAGAACAAAACATCTTCAGAAACTATATCAAAAACCATATCATCAATATATCTTTCTCCTTTGAAGTAGTGACAATGATAGGTATCGAAAGAACATAATTTTTACAAAGCATTTTTGACATGATTTGCAATGTTGGAAAACCAATGGACAAGTAAGTGTCCTCTAGCTGTCAATTTCTGGCCAAGTCCTAAAGAACCTTGAGGCAGCCAAGTTACAGAATACAAATTACATGATCATGTGGTTAACAATCTTTCCTTGTAATGACCCAATAGATCAGATGTAGGAAAGTCATTTCAAAGCTGACCACAGAATCAATATTGAGTTATTTCTGAAAAGTTTTCAAAGTCAAGATTTCAGACTTAATCTAATGATTTTATGTTTCTTCTGGGATCCCATTTTTAGCTATTTGATAATGAACTATATTGTCATTATTTCAAAATAATTGCAGATTGGGGCTCAGAAAAATTTTAAATATATTCATTATAATTAATTACGGAGAAAAAATGTTTATATTTTTATTCAAATGATATAGATAGTTATTTTATGGAGTATTTTAAGATAAATAGAGCATTTGTAAGATATATTCTCTTGGTATAGAAATTTTTATTTTGATTTTCCTTTTTGTTTTCTTTTGGTACAGATTTCATGGGTTGGTGTTTAAGGATTAATTAAACCTGTCATTAGATGCTCTTGACGAATAGAGATGTTGCGCTAAAACTTTAAGCTAATGTATTCGGGATAAATTAGAAGTCTTTATTTTTTATTTTTAGTTTTCTTTTGAGACAGGTTCTTTCTAAGGGGCCAGGGCAGCCACGAGCTTGCCACCTTCCTGTTTTAGCTTCATGTGTGACTGGGATTACAGGAGTGCACCACCATGCCCAGTTAGAAGCTTAAAAAAAATCAACCATGGAACATGACTGCATTTTCACAAATCATAACTTCAATGATATTGAAACATATTGACTTTGGATAACCAAACCAAGAACTATTGAAGTTTTTTGTTGGAAGTAAGATTAAAGTCAATAAAGCCAATTATACAGAATAAAATATTTCTCACTTATTATTTCAGAAAAATATTAAGAAATTTTACTAGCATACACTCACTCATACACACACATGCATTCCCAACACACACACACACACACACACACACACACACACACTCACACACACATATATTCTATATTATAGACTTACTCATAAAAGGGTAGAGGACTGATTTGACATCACTTAAGATTTTTAAATTTATTTAAAACAAATATTGATGATGAAAAATAGGTAGATTAAGAATCTACTTTTCTAAACTAGTTAATTATTATTACCTATGGTTACCATGTTTTGCAAATACATCACTGCTTGTTATTTTTATTTCATTTTCCAATAAGCAATATAATCTTATTAAATAAGTAACAATTTTATATTCCTAGAGGATATGCTGCATTTATATTAAACTATAAATTAATTATAATTATCAATTAAATTTATCATTGTCTATAAAAATCTGCCAACTAGTAAGAACATATAAAGTTGTAAAAGTTAAATTAGCATTAAAAATTTTAAGAAATGTTTTAATATGATTTATTTTTATGAACACATTCAATGGCTATAAATGGGAAGTAGAGAAAAGTTTCTCAAACTACCATAAATTTCTGATATTCTATCTTTTTGATTAGATATTCAATCGCAGTACTAGAGACTATGTCCTTCAGGCAACTGTAGGTTACCTTGGGGCAGAGATGTGCCCTATGTACTTTGTCAGTAAAGCCCCACCTCAGGACCTGCTGCAGCCTACATCTAGAAAGGACACGGTCATTAGGCACCTTAGGAAGTGACAGCAACAACAATTTAGCTTCCAACACATGACAACTTTATCTCTGCATGCAATATGCATTTATCCATGCACCTTTACAATTGTGCTTGACAAAGCAAGGCATGGGTGACCATGTGGAAGGGACGTTTTCATTGTTGTCTGAATACTCCATCAACTTTCAAAAATCACTCTAATGATATTAGTTCTACGTTTTATAATAATAATGATGTTAACATTAAACATTTACGTTTACAAAGAGCATTACTATGAAACATTGTTTATTTTTGAAGATTATCAAAATAATTAATTTAATATAAATTAAAACCACCATGATGCTCTGCAAGTGCAGCTGGACTCTAGAAACAGCCTTTTACATAGAATTCTGACACCCACTTTACACCAACCTACAGATAGAGTTTCATAGCCCACCTCATAGAATTCTGGAGATGTGACTTCAGAACCTAGGCTGAAATTTTTATCAAGGACATAAACATATTAATATAAAACAAAAAATTCTACAAGTTAGTTTCATTAATAGATTATGTGCTATGACACTTTGTGACACTCATTGTATAGCTGTTTAGAAATCATTTTAGTGTCATATGTAATTATGTTATTTTAAAATTTTTAAATTTTATTTATTCTAATTAGTTATATACGACAGCTGAATGCAGTTTGATTCATATTACACAAATAAAGCACACTTTTTCATGTCTGTGGTTGAAGACAAAATAGAGTCACACCACTAATGTTTACATAATGCTCTTAGGGTAATATGTCCATCTCATTCCACCATCTTTTCTACCCAACGTCCCTCCTCTGTTCCTCTCCTTCCTCTTGTCCCTGTCAAAGATTGTTTATTCCTGTCATGCTCCCCTACCCATCCCCATTATGAATCAGCATCCTTATATCAAAGAAGAGGCATTTGGTTTTTTGGGTTTGGCTTACTTCACATAACATTCATTACATTTTCCAATTTCATTCATTTACCTGCAAATGCCATGGTTTTATTCTCTTTTATTGCTGAATAATACTTCACTGTGTATATACCACATTTTCTTTATCCATTCATCTACTAAAGGGCATCTAGATTGGATCCACAATTTAGCTATTGTGAATTGTGCTGCTATAAATATTGATGTGGCTGTGTCCCTGTCGTATGCTGTTTGTAATTCCTTTGGGTATAGACTGAGGAGTGGGGTAGCTGGGTCAAAGGGTGGTTCCATTCCCAGTTTTCCAAGGAATCTCCATCCTGCTTTCCAGATTGGTTGAACCAATTTGCAGTCCCACCAGCCATGTAAGAGTGTGCCCTTTTCCCCACTTCCTTGCCAATTTTTATTGTTGTCTGTATTCATAATAGCTACCATTCTGACTGGAATGAGATGAAATCTTAGAGTAGTTTTGATTTGCATTTCTCTAATTGTTAGAGATGTTGAACATTTTTTTCATATATTTGTTGATTGATTGTATATCATCTTCTAAGAAGTGTCTGTTCAGTTCCTTGGCCCATTTATTGACTGTATTATCATTATTATTATTATTATGGTTTTTTCTTTTTTTATTAGTTGTGCATGACAATACAATGATCTTGACATATCATACATTTGAATCAAATGAGGTATAATTTCTCATTTTCTCTGAGTGTACAGGTTGTAGAATCACATTGGTTATGCAGACACATATATACATATAGCAATACTAGTGTCATCATACATGTATTTTGTATAACGATGAGGGTCTCCTTTCATCTTCCGTGCAATTCCCCCTTTCCCTCCCATTCTTCCCACCTCTCTTCCCTATTTAGTGGTAATCTTCTTCTCATGCTCTTCCTCCCTGCCCCATTTTGAGTCACCCCCCTTATATCAGAGAAGACATTCGGCATTTGTTTTTTATGGATTGGCTAACTTCACTTAGCATAATCTGCTCAATGCCATCCATTTCCCTGCAAATGCCACGATCTTGTTATTTTTTAGTGCTGCATAATATTCCATTGTGTATAAATGCCACATTTTTTAATCCATTTATCTATTGAAGGGCATCTAGGTTGGTTCCACAGTCTAGCTATTGTGAATTGTGCTGCTATGAACATTAATATGGCTGTGCTGGCAAGGATGTGGGGAAAAAGTTACACTCCTACATTGCTGGTGGGACTGCAAATTGGTGCAGCCAATTTGGAATGCATTATTATTTTAATGTTAAGATTATTGAGTTCTTTATATATCCTAGAGATCGGTGCTCTAACTGATGTGTGAGTGGTAACAATTTGCTCCCAAGATGGAGGCTCTTTTTTCACTTCACAGATTGTTTCTTTTTTCTGAGAAGAAGCTTTTTTTTAATCCATTCCATTTATTGATTCTTGATTTTAATTCTTGCGTTATAGGAGTCTTATTAAGGAAGTCAAGGCCTAATTTGACATGATGGAGATTTGGTCCTACGTTATCTTCTATTAGACACAAGGTCTCTGCTTTAATTCCTAGGTCCTTGATCCACTTTGAGTGAGTTTTGTGCACAGTGAGAGATGGGGGCTTAATTTCATTTTGTTGCATATGGATTTCCAGTTTTCTCAGCACCATTTGTTGAAGAGGCTATCTTTTCTCCAATATATGTTTTTGGTGCTTTGTCTAATATAAGATAACTGTATTTATGTGGGTTGTCTCTGTGTCCTTTATTCTGCACCATTGGTCTACATGTCTATTTTGGTGCCAAAATCATGCTGTTTTTGTTACTATTTTGTTACTCTGTAGTATAACTAAGGTCCTCTTCACTCTTCTTGATAAGGATTGCTCTAGCTATTCTGGGTCTCTTATTTTTCAATATGAATTTCAAGACTGCTTTTTCTATTTCTATGAGAAATTGGGATTTTTGATTGGAATTGCATTAAATATGTATAGTATGGCCATTTTGACAATATTAATTCTGCCTATGCAAAAAAGGGAGATCTTTCCAATTTTTTAAGGTCTTCTTTAATTTCTTTCTTTTGCATTCTGTAGCTTTCACTGTGCAGGTCTTTCACCTCTGTAGTTAAGTTGATTCCCAAGTAATTTATTTTTGTGAGGCTATTGTTAATGGGGTGGTTTTCCTCATGTCTTCTTCAGAGGATTTATCACTGATATACATAAATGCCTTTGATTTATGGGTGTTGATTTTATATCCTGCTACCTTGCTGAATTCATTAACTGGTTCTAATATCTTTCTGGTGGAATTTTATGGGTCTTCTATGTATAGAATCATATTATCAACAATTAGTGCTAATTTGAGTTCTTCTTTTCCTATCTATACCTCTTTAATTTCTTTTGTCATCTAATTTCAATAACTATACTAAATAGAAGTGGTGAAAGACAGCATCCCTGTCTTGTTCCAATTTTTAGAAGGAATGCTTTCAATTTTTTTTCCATTTAGAATGATGTTGGCCTGGGGCTTAGCATATATAGATTTTACTATGTTGAGGTAAATACCTGTTATCTCTAATTTTTCTAGTGTTTTGAACATGAAGGGGTGCTGTATTTTGTCAAATGCTTTTTCTGCATGTATTGAGATGATTGTATGATTATTATCTTTAAATCTATTAATGTGATTAGTTACATTTATTGATTTATGTATGTTGAACTAATCTTGCATCCCTGGGATGAACCCTACTTGATCATGGTGCACTATCTTTTTGATATTCTTTTTATTTGATTTGTGAGAATTTTTTGAGAATTTTTGCATCTATGTTCATTTAGAGATATTACTGTGAAGTTATTTTCTTTGATGTGTCTTTGCCTGGTTTTAGAATCAGAGTAATATTGGCCTCATAGAATGAGTTTAGAAGTGTTCCCTATTTTTCTATTTCACAAAATAATTTGATAAGCATTGGTTTTAGTTCTTCATTAAAGGTCTTATAGAACTCAGATGTGTATCCATCTGGTCCTGGACTTTTCTTGGTTAGTAGACTTATGATGGTGTTTTCTATTTCACTGTTTGAAATTGTTCTGTTTAAATCATGTATATCATCCTGCTTCAATTTGGGAAAATGATGTGACTCAAGAAATTTGTTGATGCCTTTGATATTTTCTATTTTGTTGGAGTATAAATTTTCAAAATAATTTCTAATTGTCTTCTATATTTCTGTAGTATCTGTTGTGATATTTCATTTTTCATCACTGATGTTAGTAATTTGAGTTTTCTCTCTCCTTCTCTTCCTTAGCATGGCTAATGGTTTATCAATTTTATTTATTTATTCAAAGAACCAACTCTTTGGTTCTTTTATCATTTTTTAAAATTGTTTCTTTTCCTTCAATTTCATTGATTTCAACTCTAATTTTAATTATTTCCTGTCTTCTACTGCTTTTGGTGTTGATTTGTTCTTCTTTTTCTAGGGCTTTGAGATGTACTGTTAGGTCATTTACTTGTTGACTTTATTTTTTTTAAGGAATGAACTCCATGCAATGAACTTTCCTCTTGGTACTGCCTTCATAGTGTCCCAGAGATTTGATATGTTGTATCAGTGTTTACCGCCTAATCTCCTCCTTGATATCTTTTGCAACCCGTTGTTCCTTCAGTAGCATATTATTTAGTCTCCAGGTGTTGGAGTAGCTATTATTTTTATTTCATCATTGATTTCTAATTTCTTTCCATTATAGTTTGATAAAATGCAGGATAGTTTCTCCACTTTTTTTTGTATTTGCTAAGAGTTGTTTTGTAGCATAATATATGGTTTATTTTAGAGTAGGATCCATGTGCTGCTGAGAAGAAAGTGTATTCACTCATTGAAAGATGAAATATTCTACATTTGTCAGTTAAGTCTAAGTTATTGATTGTTTTATTGAGGTCTATAGTTCCTTTGTTCAGCTTTCTTCTGGAAAATCTATCCAGTGGTGAAAGAGGTGTGTTAAAGTCACTCAGACTTATTGTGTTGTGGTCTGTTTGACTGTTGAATTTGACAAGAGATTGTTTGATGAGCATAGATTCTCCATTATTTGTGGTATATATATTTCTAATTTTTATGACTTGTTGGTGCATGGTTCCCTTGAGCAGTTTGAAATGTGATTCTTTATGTCTTTTGATTAACTTTGGCTTGAAGTTATTTGATATAAGAATGGAAACCCCTGCTTGTTTCCACAATCCATGTGATTGGTATGTTTTCTTCCCAACCTTTCACCTTCATCCTGTGTATGTCTTTTCCTATGAGATGAGTCTCTTGAAGGCAGCATATTATTGAGTCTTTTGTTGTTTTTGTTGTTCTTTTTAATTCAGTCTGCCAGTCTATGTTATTTCTTTGGTGGGTTTAGGCCATTAACATTCAGGGTTATTATTGACACATGATTTGTATTCTCAGCCATTTTTGTTTGTTTATTTATTTTTTAATTTAACTTGACTTAGTTTCTCCTTTGATTTGCTTTTCCTTTAGTATAATTCCCTCATTGTTGCTTTTTATTTCCTCCTTGTGGAAAATTTTGCGAAGGATGTTCCTTAGTGCAAGCTTTTGAGTTGTAAATTCTTTTAATTATTTTTTTTTATCATGGAAGGTTTTTATTTCATCATCAAATCTAAAGGTTCATTTTGCTGAATATAAGATTCTTGGTTGACATCCATTTTCTTTCAGAGCTTGGTATATGTTGTTCCAGGATCTTCTAGCTTTCAGGGTCTGGGTTGAAAAATCTGTAGAAATTCTAATTGGTTTCCCCCTATATGTAATCTGATTTTGTTCTCTGGCTTTTAAGATTTTCTCCTTGGCATTTTTATTATACTGTGCCTTGTTGTGAATCTGTTGTGATTTTGTATGTTTGGCATCTGTAAGCCTCTTGTATTTGGTTTTCCAGTTTATTCTTCATGTTTGAAAATTTTTCTGATATTATTTCATTGAATAGATTGCTCATTCCTTTGGTTTGGAACTCTATACCTTCCTCTATCCCAATAACTCTTTGGTCTTTTTATGATATCCAGTATTTCTTGAATATTCTGCTCATAGTTTCTTACCATCTTAACTGTGTGATCTACATTCTTTTCAAGATTATATATTTTGTCTTCATTGTCTGAGGTCCTGTCTTCCAAGTGGTCTAATCTGTTGGTGATGTTTTCTATTGATCTTTTAATTTAGTTTATTATTTCTTTCATTTCAAGATTTCTGTTTGGTGTTTTTTCTTTTTTTTCCCAGAACCCTCATCTCCTTATTGAAGTAATCTTTTGCTTCCTGTATTTGGTGATGTAGCTCTTTATTGAGATGATATTTTGCTGTCTATATTTGTTCTCTTATAACATCCTTTAATTCACAGAACATTGGAATTATGTATATCCTGAACTTCTTCTCTGTAATTTCTTCTGTTGTGCTACCCATGGATTCTAATAATGTAGCATCTTGATTTGTTTGGGGCACATTTTTTCCTTTGTTTTATATGCTGCTCATGTGTCTTTCCTACTAGCTCTGAGGATCCACAGCATTACTGTTTTTTACCCTTTAGGCTTATAGTGCCCCTGCAGGGTTCCAATACCTCTCCTGCCTGTTGCTGTTAAGAGCTGGGAGTTGCCACAACTAAAGATGGCAACAGTGGTGTCCCAAGATGGAGGCAGCTGCTTTCATTAATGGAGTGTCAGGAAGAGTGGGCCGGGGGAGTGGTGATGGTGGTTTTGGGCAATGTGTTCAAAGATGAAGCTTGAACACAGTGCAGGCTCCTTGGGCATTAGCAGATCTGACTTGGGCCTTATTGCGCTCTGTGGGTGTCCATAATTATATTATTTAAAGGCAGTATTCATAGCTTATGGAACTTCTTTATTCCCTGTGCTATAATTCATTGTATTCGGTAAAAAGAAGATAATAAACAAACATCTGATTGATTGTTAATATATTTTGCTTAAGAAAAAAAATCTATTTTGTAATTACTACCTAATGAACTTGGCAAGGGCTTCTGGATACTGCATTTCTAGAAGGGGAAAAGGAATATTTGCTTAACGAAATGTTAATGTCAATTTCCTACTAAGGTGAACTAGTAATTTATGCTCAATTCAGGTTATGTTTAGAATATTTCATCACTCAGATGGTCTGGAACAAATGAATTGCTAGTCCTTGCTTTGTTTCTGTCCCTTGTATTGTTTCTATCCCAGTGATTTTGTTAAAAATTCTTAATCTTTTTTTTTTTTCCATTTAAATACTCTCAGATGTAATTTACTAGGTTGATCTAATATTTCAAGATTCTTTGATTCTGTATTCTTCGATTTAATTATCTGTGCCACTCAGTACAAATATCTGTATTCAGCAATTACAGAGAAAATAGATAGCAAAGCAAAGATAGGTCCCCTTTAGTCTTGAGGTTAACCTGTAATCAAGGACAAACATTCATAAAGGTGACATAAAATTGTCCTTTAATTTTTCATTAATCTTCCTGTTTGCTGTATTGATTCAACATAATCTGGTGAAAAAGTGGATATTTTAAAAAATATTTCTTGAATCTTCACTCATTTTTCCTCCATTATATAAATAATGATAAACAACTTCTCATGTATTATAATTGGAAATCATATAAACAGATCATTAGTGACATAGTTTTTAATCAATAAACTAAACAAAATTGTAGTAATTGTTAAAAAAAATTCTTCATGAAATTTAATGGCATGTCATGGAATATTCAGCAAGGTATATTTGGAGATAGATTGAACTTTCACAGTTCTATTTACCATTTAATTTGGGATTAAAGGGAGCTGGGGGCATTGAGCTATGGCATAGTGCTTGCCTTGCGTGAATAAGGCCCTGGGTTTCATCCCCAGTACCACCAACACCACCAACAACAACAACAAAAGAAATATTTTGGATCAAAGATTCTGGAAATATTCACATTTCATAAAGATATTTTATATTAGAACTAATATTTGAAAAAAATGCCAATATCAATTCATTTATATAAAAAATTAAACACAATGCTCACTAACTATTCAAACAAAAACAATGTATCAAAGCATAATTGCATTGATATTTTAGTGATGATTTAAGTTCATATTTTTCTTTGACACTATTAGATAAATTACTTGAATCACTTTAATAATTTCCACTATAGAAAACAATACGTAATTTGAATGTGAAAATTATAACAAATTTTAGAGTTATTTTTAAATTTATTCCAGCATAAGAATGGAATAAAAAAATGGAAATTATACACCATTATAATTTTTAATCACAAAATTTTTTCTTGGGGAGAAAAGATTCTAATGAATTCTATCTTTCATTTAAATTCTATAATTTTTCCATTGTGAGGTGTGATATGTGCATTTTTTCAAGCTAGATTAAATAACTCTGAAAGCTGTTCCATGCTCAATTGGAGAACCACTCAGAAAAGGGAATCAATCTTGTTTTCCACTCAACTGAAGGTTTGAGCGTCAAAACTTATATGTGTAAAGTTCCATAAAATTTGTCACTAAATTTGATACTCATTGTTTACCTTTTCTTCACTTAGTTGTGCTGGGCTCAGGAAATCAAATGATGATGTCTTTTATGTCTTCTAAGTCTGTGGTTAAAAGAATTTATTCTCAATATGGAGAGACAAGCTTACAGTTCTCTTTATGAGACATTGTAACAGAAGCAAGCAAGTTAAAATGAATAGTTCAGAAAGGAGGCAAGAATCCAAAGTCTCCTCATCTCAAGACCTGTCTTGTGCACTTCAGAGGTAAATTTGATTTTATTTAGAAAATATTCATGAGCTTTGACTCAACCATTCCTGCTCTGAGTGTCATCTCTTAGTAAGGTAACCTACTGGTACTTAGCTTTCATAAATAAAACTATAAATGTTATTTTAGTTTTTCTGCTAAGGTTCATTCTTAAAATGCAACTTTATTTTTAGACTAATGAGATTAAATGAAGGAAAAAATAAAATTAACACTTGTCAGGAATAAGAACAAGAAAAAATTAAGATATTAAAAACTATGTATCCTTCCTATCAGTTTTGAAGGATTTACATATACTAATATAAATAATAAATATCTCTAAACTCTTTGTAAATAATAAATTTTTTAAAGATTTTATATTGATATGAATTTCTAATATTTAAATCATTTGTGTGATGGCTTGCATTTTCTTAACAGAAAAAGTAGGAATGATGTAGGCTTTAGGAACATCACAGGACAAATCCTGTATAACATATCAGAAAAGGAATCAATCTTGTTTTCCACTCAAGTGAAGGTTTGAGCATCAAAACTATTAAAATAATTAAAATGTATTAATTTAATAATGTATTACTTTAATAATTAAAATAATTAAAAATTACTAAGATAATTTATAAAAACATATAGTTTGGAAGGAAATTGCTTAATATTATTACTTTTAAAAATTCGATTATCATGATTTTAAATGGGCCATTCATATCAATAGGCTGATAACCATTCTAAGTCACCTTGTTTTTTTAAACAAGTGATATTTCCAAGTTCATTTGAGAGAATTAAGATAATATTGGCTATTAGTCTAAATATCAGTGTTATTAGCAAATCTTTAAGTAATTCCTAAAGATATGGATAGAAATGTAAAGCAAAGATGATTAAATAAAATGCTATTTTTATGCATTCCCTGAGGAATACTGATATGTTGATAAGTACTGTCTAAACTACTTTAATATTTATAAAGATTGAGATAAAGTTTATGTTTTCTTATAGGTAATTACATATGAGACATAATAAGAAATGGCAAAATATATTAAATTATTTGATGGGTCAGAAATTTCATTTTATGTGATATTGACTTCATGTACTGTGAGGTGATGTGATGTGAGAAACTAAAATGAAAAAGTTAATCATAAAAAAAACTCTAAAAATTTAAATATTTGATCTACTTTTTAAAAATTTCATCTGGCCCTTTTCACATTGCTCTAATAGTCCAAGTTAGAAAATATTCTATATTAATTTAATTTTAGCTTTATCAATAGTAATTTTATTCAACACAAGCTACTTGATGAGTGATAAATTCTATTCATCAAATAATGAACATAGGCCCCAACAGACATTATAGAACACAAAGTATTTCAGTATCAGTTTTTACCAATCAAACAAGTCAGCCAGGTCAATAATCTCAGAACTTAATGTTTATAAGTTTTTGTTTGAGAATACACTCAAAGAAAGATGCAATATATTTGTTTAAAATCGGAAACAATATTTCTAATACACCTAATGTATTTTACAGAACATCTGACTCACAAAATTTCTGGTAACTGGTTGCCTCAGCAAATACTAGGAAATTGAATCAATTGTAGAAACAATAGCACTTGGTATGGGGAGGTCCCACTGTGTGTGTGCATGAGCATGTGTTCTGTGTGTCAGTGTTGTTGACATTTTTTCATTTTGTTGAATACAGGAAATTCTGTGATTCCTGCCCCATTCTTCATAAGCTCTTTTTCTTGGAAGTACTATTTATCTGCATGGTATCTTTACCTTTAGTCAGTAGCTTTTTGACCAATCTGATTTCAGTAGTAGGCCTTTTCTTCTTCTTTTTTTAAACACCAAATACTTCTACAAAACCAAATTATTTTCAGTATTAAATCTTGCCAAATAAGCAATACTTATTTTTTATTTTTTCTTAATTCAGCTTGAACAAGAAAAACTTATTTAAAAAGAAAAACTTATTTAAAAAGAATAACTTTCAACTTAAAATATTATTCAACCTCAATTAAATATTTCATGTCCGTACAAAAATTCTCACAAGGTAAATAATCTATCTTATCATTTATGCTCTATTTCACTATTTCAAATGTTAATTAAAAATCTATAAGAAGGTACAAAGAATAATAGAATTGAAGTAAACCAAGTTTTTTTTTCCATTTATAATACTCACCCCCAATTTCCTCTCACGGGCTTTAGAAATGTAAAATGTTGGGTGAAAATTTCATATAGTCTCAAAATGAACACTAGCATCTAAGTCCACATATATCATGGTTGACTGTATTACTCGTTGTTCTTTGAATTAATATGTATGTAAAATACATCATTTATCAAAAGTTTTTTTAAATGTGTTGATTTGAAGCTTACATATATGTAATTGTATGTGTATGTGTATAAAATTAAAACTTGGCAGTATTAGCAAATGTTTACTAGTATATAACAAACTTTAATGTGGAGGAGCATTTTGCTACTTTCAGTCTTTACAATTGCCATCCTGTGGTGATAATAAAAAGTAGATCAAATGTTAGTCAAGTTCCTTATTATTTTAAATGCTCTGCAGAAAATGCACACTGTAATTGTGTACACTATGGTGAACTGACTCTGCTGCTTCATACCTTTATGCCATTGCTAATTTAAAAAAAAATACATATATCCAGGTAAATGATAATGCATGGTAAATTATAATTGTGTTTTCAAATTTCTAAGTTGTGTTTTTCTTTTCTTTAGTGATAATCCAAGGTTTATGGGAAGATTAAATTGTCTTGCACAATTTTGAAATCACCTTCAAAGATATTTTCCTTGTAGTTTTTGCTTTCCCATTTTCTGATGAATTGTTAGAGCTTTTGCTTATTTAGTTGAGAGCACATGGTAAGCACAGTTTGAGAGTTGTTTCTTAGAAAATATGGTAGAGACTATTTAGTGCCATGCTTAAATTCCTATACAATACTTTCAATATAATCAAGATTTAAATAAATGGTGAGCTTACTATAATCACCTACTGCCTCTCTCAGTAGCCATTCACACATAATAAATGCTAAAATCATATGCTTAAAGCAGAAACTATCTATTAAAACAATACATTACTACATATAAAATGCACTAGTACTGAGGTACTAATCAAACAAAATATATCTTAAATATTTAATTAAATTTTATTATCAGGTAAAATAGAGTCTTTAATCTTTAGGTTTATGTTTCTAAAAAAGAATTTGTGCATGTTCCTTAATATTAAAAAATAATTTAAGTATTGAAATATGGAATACCAAAAATAGAAGCTTAGGATTTTATGTAAGCTCAAATCATAATGCATCTCTAGATTTTTATTCTCATTATATATTTTCATATTAAAAATTTACAAAGAGGAAACATTAATATTATCATATGGAGCTGGTGATTATTTTAAGGGCATTTTAATTTAAATTTGTTTCCAATTATGCAGAACAAAGAATTTCTCAAGTAATACTTATGGGAAACTATGGAACACAACTTATTGAATATAAATGGATAAATTTGAGCACAGTCACATTCTCATCAGGTATGGCTGAATGTAAAATAACTTGCCATCCTGCATAATAACTTTCTGATTTCATAAAGAAATAGTGTGTTTAAGACCTTGTAATAGTAATCAAAGAAGATATACTGAAAAGAGAGAAATGAAAGTATATAAATTAAGTCACAGATATCATGCCCATAAATCAGTTTTACAATTTAGTGCTTATTCAAAATAGCCACTTTTTTCCCTAAAGAAATAACACTCACATTTCACTTTTAATAATGTTTAATGATATTCTTCAAAGGTGTAGAAAATGAAACACAGCAAAACGTTAAAGGAATTAATTAGAAATTCTCTACAGTATGTATATATCCTTGATATGAGAAAATTAATTTCCTGTGCTTTCAAATTTTTTATATCCTTTTTCTGAACACTTTGGCTTTGTACTTTATGATCTGCCAGTCTAAAGGTTTCAACTAAGTCTTAATGTCTGTGCAAATTTCAGAAGTATATATTTAGATATAGCTCTGGTTATTTCTAATAGCTTATAACTCATCTAAATATAATTGGATGCTGATTGACTTGAAAATTGGAATAGCTCAGTATAGTCCATGGAAAAGACTATACAGAAATAAAATTAAATTCTTTTGGATTAAACATTTTTTGTATTCTATAACTGTTTGGTTTGGGTTGTAAATTTATTGGCAAAGAATTTTCAACATAGCCAACTCTACGTGAATTTCTTCAGTCTTAACAATCATCAAAGGCAATAATTTTTACAAATATATGTTTTAAATATCCCTGGAATTGATCATTTCAACGTTAAGGGGTGGTAAAACAGTTTCTTAAATTTTCTTTCACCCATAGGCCCATGAGAATATAAGAACACTCTAGACTTGCTTGCTTAGTACTAAGTACTTCTCCAAACCTGAAAGACACAGAGTCTATTCATTGAGTACCTAACCAAGAATTATATATATATATAACTCCCCATATATATATATATATATATATATATATATATACACATATATGTATATATATAAAGTGCCAGAGAATGTAAATATCCTAACTGACACAATAACATCTAGGAATGTGGATATAAAATATATAAAATATAACATCCATAGTGTCTTAATATTCTTACATTCATTTTTCATCTAATTATTTTAATTTTCTACATTATTAATCTTTTCTATATTTTAACCATTATAAGTACATATAGATTGTAAATATTCCTAGATTTTAGGAAGCATGAAAAGGTAGTTTCCTTATCACTCAAGGATAAAGACTATTTATGTCCTTCATTTTCATCTAGAAGTTCCTGTAAACATATATGTGTATATGCATAAACATAAATACACATTTTCAGTTAAATGGTAGTATGTTTGTATGTACTGTTGTTTTTTTTCATATAACAATGTACTGTAGACAGTTTTTTTATAATTACAAAATTAAAAAGTCCTCATTCTTTATAATTACTATGTTGAATACCATATTATATGTATAATATTTCCCACTCAGATAATCCAAGTTGCTTATATTTTACAGTAATCAATTCTGCAGCAATTACTCTGCTTCATATATCTTTAAATACAAACATACTGTGTTTTCAGGATAAAATAAAAATAATTGCTGAGTGATGAACACTTATATTTAAAATGAGATGTGTTGTCTCTTTAAAGTCCATTGGTGTACTGAAAAAGTTACTGTGTATACGAGTTCCCATAATATACAAGGCCCTACTATAATCTCTTGGGTCTCCATTTATCTCTCTATCTCTTCTTTCCAACTCCTCGCAGTTCACTTGTCACCAGTCTTCTTCCTATTTTTCGACACACTATTTCCCAACTCAAGGATTTTGCATTTGCTATTTCTTATTTTTGTTCTAAAATTCAGTTAGAATTTCATCTAACTATTCTTATAGGTGTTAAATTCCTTGCTTTTGCAATTTTTTGCCAAGAGCAGCTGACTTTAGAACTTCCATATTTACTTTCTTTTCAACCAGAACTTCAACTAAAAGATTCCTTATTAGGGGGTTAAGCCAAATCTAGTTTTTTGAAGGACAGAGTTCTCCATGAACCTTTGTGTTGTTGCTATAGCGTCCAATTACTGCTATTATTGGCCATGGAAGTATAAAGAATTGCCTTGGGTAACCCTTGACTTCAATTTTTCTAATAATCAATTTCCTCATTAATTTCATGTAGAGTAATATCTTTCTTACCCTATATGTTCTGTGGTATGACGTATTCCAGTTGCTGAGGAGACAGTCCCAATATATAATTCAATGAAACTATTCTTTTTCCCTCATAGAAATATTCTTCTCTAGGAACTCCAGACCTCCAAACCAGAAGAGCTCAAAGTTAGAGTTTTAGGCCTAATAATGAAATATAACATTTTCTTGTCCTCCTTTTTATCCTAAAACATCTGTATTCTGACAGTACAAGATAGAGTATTATAAACTGAACCTTGCAAGATTAAGTAGCACATTCCTAGGATCTGCTCATCATCCAGTGACACAATTGGGTACTCAGTAGCACATCCCATTGGCTGATGAGTCCATCTGCTTCTCAGTGATAGGGCAATGGTAAACAAATTCAACAACTGTGAACCCATTGCTGCATGTTTTCTGCTATGAAATAAATTATGTGATTCATGATTATTACACAGAAGAAGTGAATAACCTATTAACCAGCACTCTTTCCTGATTCCCATCCAAGATTGGCAGACTTACATACAAGTTATTGAATAGATTGAATTAAATATCTCATATTAATACAAAATTCAAAATGTCTCAACAAGCATTGATTCTAGAACTGTTGGGGGTTCAATATTCAATAACTTATTTGGGGGCCTAGGTCATTAGATTGCTAGAAACATTACTGGGTCTTTGTAAGGCCCTGAACATCATGGGGCTAAGCTCCCAGTTTAGGACCCTTATAGTGCTTGTCACTTCTGGCCCATTTGCTTTAGTTGTCATGTATCACCAACGAAATAACACAATGTAATGTGAGGAATTTGAAGATGATCAAGATTCTTCCAGATTCTGGCACAGCATGGAATAAGGGACATCAAGAAACCAGAGGTTATACTGTAAAGGTGTTTGTTGAATCAGTCACATAAACTGTATATGGCAATGCATGTGAAATTACATGAAGAAAAATATTTCCAGGTAAACAGTTAAATATTAGATGCCAGGGATATACAATTGGAATAAAAGCTTAAACCAGAGCCGCTACTTAATTAAGTTTACAATAATCTACAGTCATTCTTCAAAAAACTTCTAAGATTTCTACATAGACTAACAGAGAAGCTATGATTAATGTGATAGGTGTTACCTCTACTTCATGTTTTAAGCCTTTGATACACAATTTTTCACAGGTGGAGAACTGCTTTTAGCTCACTTGGTAGACTGCTTGCCTCACATGTACAAGGCCCTGGGTTCAATCCCCAGCACTACCACACACACAAAAATCATCTAATATGAAAGACAAATTCTGCATCCTCCAGTTTACCAATTTGGCACTTCCCTCCCTAAGTGTTCTTAATTCCTTATGAAGAGAATGATTTCCTAGATTCTCTTGTAAAATAGTGAATATACATGCAGCTGGCACATAATAAATCTATTCCAACATTCCTATCTCCTTATGACTTTCTGCTATAGGTTTCATATTATGCCAGAAAAAGTAGTGATGTATCAACTTTATTAAGCACAGGCCACTATTGAGTGCAAATCCCAGTCAAACAAATAAGAAGCTGCTCTAGCAGTTTGCAGCTGAATGAGCAAAAATATTAAACCCAGAATTTCTGGTAAACACAGCCAAATTGATAAATTCATCTGAATCTGGAATTATATTCCATCCTCCCTAATATAATATATTTAAATCCATTCCCACATACATTCCTAAGGGTTCTACCAATATGGTAAATAATATTTATTCAATTATTTTGCTATATAAAGCATTTTTCATCCAGTAAGACTTTTACTTTCCCTGTTAGAAAGTATTAAGATATAAACCTCATTACAAGTCTAATAAAAATGAAGAGTATTGGGTATAGATGTTAAAGAGAACTGGAATTTCCTTGAAAGAAATATATTTAGGTATAATTATTACTGTTCTTCCAAGAAATAGAAACATAAACATGTCCCTATATGAGAGTGAAAGCTACTTCCGATCAAATGTCTTAATTTGAAATTTTAGGCTAATATTGCTTACTAAAATTATATATGGGAATTGATTGGACATCAGATTAATATGTATGTTTTAATTTTACAGCAAGTAAAAAGTACATAAAAGTATTCAATAGATTTAGGACCAATGGCTACAAGGAATGGAGGAATCTTTTGGAAACAGCACAGATATGCTCCAAGTCTCTGACTGTAATTTGAGGTGATAGTTTAATGACCTCCAGCTTGGCATGTTCTATCTGTCAGTGCTCCAGCACAGTGAAAATATATCCCACATGATAGCCTTTGTAGTCACTGTCACTGTCACAACAGACAAATGTAGCAGCTGCCTAGTTTCCCAAGGCACCTGCTTCGTAGATACTTTATCACAATTAGTCTTAGGTAAAGGTTTGACTAATCATCACTGTTGTCATGGATTACTAGCATCTGACTTCCAATTTGTGAGCAAATCAGTTCTGTGCTCAAGCACAAGAACAGAACCCAATGAAACTCACTGTTTTATATTTTAGATTCTTAGGATGGCTCCTAGCACAAATTTCTATTACTGTCAAGTTTCAGCCACAAGACAGAAATTACAGCAGTTATTTGAACAAAAGTTTTAATGTGGGGAATTGACAGCTAAGATATATATATATATATATATATATATATATATATATATATATATATATATATATATATATATATATTAAACCAGATAACTTAAGAAGCCAAAAATTTAAAAAAATGAATTCTAAAATATCATAGAATAAGTGATAAGTACCACCACCATCTCTGATAGCTTCGTCAAAATTTATATGTTTGGCAAAGGACCTGGCAGAGTGAAGCCTCTGATCTCTGAAGAGCCAGTGCTACTTGGTGTTTTTGTGTATAGTGCTCAGGGAGGATAGGGCAAAAAGGGGCTGAGACTTCATTGAACAAGTTGCTACCTCTGAAGGAGTGCTGTGAGGCTGATGGGGTAAGTGATAGGGGAGAGACGTATTGTAAGAAGCTGATGCTAGGAATAAGAAGCCTGTGATGCTATGGGAAAGAAGGTGCAGGAATCATAGGAAGCACACAGGAAATAAAATCAATGACTAAATCCATTGTTTCTGCATCCTTGGAGTCTCCCTATAGCACACCCTGATGGCTGAGCCCAACAGGGTGCTATCTAGCAGGAAATCTATTTAGAAGATCTCAACACAAAGTGGTGTATAAAAAAGTTGGTTTGAAAATGAAGGAAAACATTATAATTAAAGAGAAAAAAATTATCAGATATCTCCTACGATTCTCCTAAATAATAAAAATCTTCCCTGAAATTTCAACAGATTTGAAAGTGTATTCTCCAATTTTGTTTGTAATTTATTATTTATGATTTAAGAATTGACTCCCCCCAGGCTGGCAGCAGCGCTGCTGAGATGCTGTATTTCCACCCAATTCTGGGTATATCAGTGTGTCTTGCAGAATTTGGGATCATTAAAGATAAACATATTTTTTAAAAAAGTTTACTAAACTATGTTTGGTTGATACTTTCATACTTATTGTATACTCAGAAGCTTCTTAATAAAAATTTTCTCTGGCAAAACAAGAAAAGATATTTTTAAATGTATTAACATTTTCTATTTAATATATCAGAATAAATTAGTTATGTTCCAGTCAGAAGGCAGAAAATGCTCCAATTAATCAAAGAGGGAAATCTTATTATATTTGAAGTGAGAACTAACAAATGGTGGTTAACTACTATGAGTTGTAAAAAAAAAAAAAAAAAAAAAAAAAAAAAAAGAAAGAAGAGGACCAGAAAAAGCAAGAGAAATAGAGCAAATAATACCCTAGGCTGAGTAATGTAACATGGGTAGAAAGTACCTAGAAGAGGTCACCTTCTTCCACTTGGCCAGTCTGATATTTTGACTTCTTCATGAGGCGAAGCACAGCCAAGGAATTTGCCCGAGAATTTCATCAAAGGGAGCTATTTCTTATAATAAGATATTGAGTAGGACCACCTGGTGACTGGTAGACAGCTTCTTAAGACTGTGGTTGGCTTACTATGGAAGCAGCTGTCAGGTAAAAAAGAAACCAGAGAATGCTATTAGAATGGTAGTCTCAGAAAGGCTTTAGCATAACACTTTTAGACTTTCTGAACAACAGTCCATGATTACCTGTCCCCAAGAGGGGGAAATAAAATGAAGACTTTTAAGTCCTGTAGCAAAATCAGCAACAGAGCAAGGAAGGAGAACTTTGAGAGACAATAAGCTGTTCACTATTATATTTGTCTATCTTTTATCTCAAATCAAAGAAAATGTGAACTTTGTCCAAAAACCATTACTGACAACAAATCAGTAATCACAAAGTCATAAATATTTCCATTTTTAGTCAATTTAATTTCCCAGTTCATGAAGAAGTCAAAGCTAAGTGACAATACTGTATCTATTTTTTCTACAGTCAATTTCACATTACTTACTTAGCTTACAGCATTAACATAACTACGGAACTTTTAAAATAAATTTGTTGGACTCAACTCTGATTTTCTTAGTAACTGCTTAATTTGTAACTCTTATAGGCAATTCTGATTTATTCTAAAATTTAGGAACCTTAATTCTATACAGACAATATTGACATCTATGAACCTTGGACTGTCTTTCTATCCTCTGAAATGTCTCATGAATTTGCACAGTTAAAATGAGTTAATAAATATTATACTTGCATCTGGGAAGCTATTTATTAGGGCAAAATTCCACATTATTTTTATTTCTCATGTACCAGACCAGGGAAGGAAGGGAGAAGGAGGGAGAAAAGCAAGATGAGAAACAATGTTAAACCTCATGAAGTCTACTTAAACAAGAGATAGCTTCCATTTTGGGGAAAATAATTAGAAATATGTTTTTAAATTAATTAAATGTTGTTAAGGATTATACTGAATTTTTAGATAACATTGAGTAGAATGAACAGTATGACATTATTTATTTTCCAATCCATGAAACTTGGATAGCTTTTCATGTATTTCTATCTTTTCAAATATCATTTATCAATATTTTACAATTTTTGATGTATAGGTCTTTTAACAGTGATTATATTTATTTATGTTTTTTCTTATCAATGGCTATTTCAAATGGGATCATTTTCTCAATTAATTTTTGGTTCATTCATTGTTCTTATACAGAAATAATACTGATTTTTGTATGTTACCGTATCATGTAACTTTATTTATTAGTTCTGACAGGTTTTAGTGGAGTCTATTAGGTATTCTGTATATTATATATTGTCATCAACAAATAGTGGCAATGGCACTTCTTCTTTTTCAACTTGGATGCTTTCTATTTCTTTCTCCTGCCTAACTGCTCTAGCTAAGATTGCTACTGCATTGTTGAAAAAGGAGTAGGAATGGGCACCTTTGTAATGTTCCAGATCTTAGAGGAAAGTCTTCAATCTTTTTTTTTATAGAGTATAATATTAGTCATAGAGTTTACTATGTTTACCATAGAACACTGTGGGCTTATTCTATATGGCCTTTATTGTATTGAGGTACATTCTTTCTAGACTTACTTGGGTGACAATTTTTATTATGTTAAATTTTGTTAAATTCTTTTTTATATATCTAATGATATAATCATATGATTGATACCTTTACTCTGTTATTTTGATGTATCAAAGTTATTAATTTGTGTATGCTGAACTATCCTTGTGATAAATGGACAAATTACAATTGATCATAGAGGATGATCTTTCTAAAGTGTTGTTGAGTTTGGTTTGTTAATATCATGTTAAGGATTTTTGCTTCTATATTCATTGGGGGTTATTGGCTTATAATTTTCCTTTCTTATAATGCCTTTTTCTGGATTAGTGTTAGGGTAGTTCTAAAATTGTAAAGTTAGTTTGGAAATATTTTATCCTTTTCAAATTTTTGGAAGAGTTTGAGAAGACTTGATATTAGTTACAAGACTTGATATTCTTCAAATGTTTGGTAGAATTCAGTCATGAAGTGAGAATTCCCTGGGCTTTTATTTGATGGGAGACTGAACTATTCATTACTGACTTTGTCTCGATACTTGATGTTGATCTGCTTAGATTTCCTATTTCTTCATGATTTAGCGTTAGATTATATGTGTCTAGAAATTAAGTCATTACTTCAAGCTTATCCGATTTGTTGATCCTTTGTATTTCTGTGGTACAGGTGCAGTGTCTTCTCTTTATTTCTGATTTGATTTGGTTGAGTTTTCTCTCTTTGTTTAGTTAATCTGACTAAAGTTGTGTTGATCTTATCACAAAACTGATTCAATTTACTGTATTTTCTATATTGTTTTTCCAATCTCTATTTCATGTATTTATGCTTTGATCTTATTGTTCTCCCTTCTGCTAACTTTAAAGTTTAGTTTTTTTTCCTTTTTTGAGTTATAACAATATGTTATTTATTTGATATGCTTTGTTTTTCTAGTTATTGTTATAAACTTTACTCTTACCAATGTCATTATTTACACAATTAGAAAAAACAATCCTAAAATTCACATGGAACCACAAAAACTCCAGAATAGACAAGGCAATCATGAGCAAAAAAATAACAAAACAGTAAATATTACCATAATTCCCAATTTTACTTCAAAGATGAAGTAATAAAGTAGCATGGTACTTGAAAAGCAGTAGATATGTTGAACAATAAAATAGTACATAAAGACTGGAAATAAAAACATATTTTTAATACATTTATTTTTCACAAAGTTGCCAAGAATACAAATGGGAAAACAATAGTCTTTTTTGAGAAAAATGTTTTTGAAAAAAACTGGATAACAATGTGGAGAATGAAATTGAACATAGGTCTTATACCATGTGCAAAAATGAGTTCCAAATGGACTAAAGACTTACATAAAAGTGGCAAGTATAAAACTTATTAGAAGTAAGAAAAATGGAAAAACTACATGTCTTTGCTATAGGAAATGATTTATTTTTTCTTTCTTAAGGTTTTTTTTTTTTTTTACTCCAAAATTTCAGGCACAAAAATAGACAAGATTAGATCAAAAAAAAACTTCTGCACAGCAAGGGAAGCAATTAACATTGTGAAGGGACCACCTATGGGCCGGGAAATAATATTTGCATGCTATACATTGGACAAAGAGTTAATATAAAAATAAAGAAGAAATTCAAGGAATTTTAATAACAAAAAATCTTAATTAAAAACAAGCAAGGACACTCAGAAACTCAAAGGTTGAATGTTTTCTTTCATATGTGGGTGTTATATTAAAAAAATAAAGCAGGAGGGAAGGAGAGTATACCATAAAAGACCAATCAAGTATAAAATCATAGATGGATGAAAGGAAATCTAGTAGAGTAGACGAAGCAGAATGGAAAAGGGAAGAGAAGACAGGAGGGAAAATGTATGGGGGAATCATAAACTGAAAATGATTTCCAAACTTGTAGGAGTCTGTCAGAATGAACCCACCTACTATGTGTAAGTATAAAGCTCTAATAAAATAGAGAGAGAAAGAGAGAGAGAGAGAGAGAGAGAGAGAGAGAGAGAGAGAGAGAGAGAGAGTGGGGGGGGAGGAGAGGGTGATGGAGGAGAGAAGATTGCTAATTTTATTTTAAAAAAATAAAATGAAAATGTTGCACTGAGTATGTGAGCATTTACAAAAGCTTACACAGAGAATATGCATTTACACCAGGTATGGTGGCCCACATCTCTAATCACAGTGGCTCAGAAGGCTGAGGACAGGGGATCCCAAGTTCAAAGCTAGCCTCAGCAATTTAGTGAGGCCCTCAGCAACTTAGTAAGACCCTGTCTCAAAATAAAAATAAAAATGGCTGGGGATGTTGGCTCAGAAGTTGAGTGCCCCTAGGTTCAACTCCTGGTATCAACACCTGCTCAGAAATGCATTTATGTAATATTTATAATATTCAAAATAAATATGTAAATCAGTTTTTATAACTAAATATTTTTCTAATGTAAACCTTTTCAATATGAAATCCTTTTAGAATTCCTTTTCAAATCTAAAATTTCTTAAAGTTATCTTTAGTTAATAACTTGGGAAATAAATGTTCACCCTTAAAAATATTAGGCAAGGGACCCAACCATACATTTTTTTTTAAAGAAGATAAACAAATGTCCAAGAGGTATATAGAAAAATATTCAACATCACTAATCGTTAGGAAAATGTAAATTAAAACCAAAGGAGATATCAAGTCATAACTATTGTGACTATTATCAAAAAGATTAAAAAATAACAAGTGCTGGTTAGGAGAGGGAAAAAAGGCAATACTTGCACTTTGCTTTGGGGATGTATATTACTACAGTCACTATGTTTTGCTACATTTATATTTCTCTAAAAAAAAAAAAAACAACCCTAAAAATAGAAGTACCATATGATGCAGCCATCCCATTTTTGGGTCCTAGCCTAAAATACTTGAAACCAGTTAGTCCAGGAGATATCTGTACTGCCATATACATTGCAATATTATTCACAAAATTCAAGTTATAGAATTAACCTAAGTGCCCATCAACAGAAAAAGGGATAAGGAAAATGTCATGTGCTCTGTCTTACACACATACAAGAATAATATTCATTCTTAATAAGGGAGAAAAATCTATCATGTGCAACATTATGGATGGATCTGCAGGATGTCATAGCAATTGAAATTAACCAGGCACAGAAAAACAAATACCACATGTTCTCAGTTATATGTGAAATCTAAGACAATTAAACTCACAGAGTAGAAAGCAGAATGGTGGTTACAGAGGCTAGGGGAGGGAAGAATTGTCAAGTATAAAAATTTCAGTCACCCGGGAGTGTGTTTGTTTTCTTTTGAATTCTATTGCACAGTGTGATGAATAAAGTTATTTAGAGAGTAGTGTGCATTTCAAAATTCATAAGAGTAAATCCAAATGTTCTCACCACAAAAACTGTTAAGTATTTGAGGTGTTAACTACCTTTATTTAATTATTCCACTGCTTGTAAATCATAACACCAGTTTGTATGCCATAAATTTACACAAATTGTTAATTTTCAAGAAAAAATAGTTAATGAAATGTTAATATCAATGAAATGAATAATCAAAAATATTGGCTCTTCAAAACTCTCATTGTTTAATAAGATAAATTAAGGCAGAAAAGGTCAATCAAATATATATCCCCCCATACACCTAATATCAAAATCCTAGTACTTCATTACATTTTTCTTTTATAACAATCTGATTCATTTAGCAGCAGTTTTGGGAAACAACTAAGAAAAACAATATATAAGTGGGTTAGTGATTAAGTTTCCATTTAATTTTATGTGCAAGAAATAAAAAAAGTTTTTAAAAATGTTTATTGAATAACAATTTAAGGGGCTGGGGTTGTGGCTTAGCAATAGAGAGCTTGCATTGCACGTGTGAGACCCTAGATTCAGTCCTCAGCACCACATAAAAATAAATACAATAAAGGTATAAGAAAATTAAAAAATAACAATTTAGTATTTAAGTCCTATGATGTTCAATAATTTGCACATAAGTGATATTAAATTTGACACTTCTGTTATATTATTTAATTACATCTTCGATACAGTAACTTTTCCATTCTTTTTTTTTTCCTAAGACAAATTAAGCAGTCATCCTTTTCCTTAGATGTCCACTAATGCATAGGAAGCTAAGTTTTAGCATTATTTCTGAATGGCTTTTGATCAGTGTAACTTGTATGATCTTGACTTAGTAGGTAAGGGTCACATCAAGTATATTATAACCTCCAGGCAGTCAAAAGTTAACAGCCTCATAAATATGTCACAATGACAATAGGGCTATAAAGTTGATATAAATTTAATATGAATGGTCATTGATCTCAAATTTCCTCTTGTAAAGGTAAAATTACTTTTTTACTATTACTATAATTTTACATAACCTTAGAGAGAACCCAACTTGGATTATCACATTTAATATGATATATTTTTAAATATACACATCTAAAGAAAAGCCTAAATTAGAAGTAATCATAGAATGCTCTTTAAAAATATTCAAATTTTTTAACATCTATGGACACTACATCAAAGATAAGTAAATATATATTTAAAAAAAATACATAAATACATTTCTAGGAAAATTTTCTGGTATGGACTCTCAAGAAATTATAAAATTGTAAATAATAGAATACTAAATTTTGTTCATGTGTATAAAGACTTATCTAGTATCACAATTAAATTCAAGTGAATAAAATTAACTGAAAGTCATATAGCTGAGAATTAATAAAGATAAATTTAAATTAAAATATAGAAATTTGGAAAGGTGGGGTTATTTTTAATTTGCTTTTAATCTAAGTGGATATAATAAAATAAAAATGATTATGCTGATAATCAACTAAAATGCATTTTTGGCATATTTTGAGAGTATGTGCTTTTACATGATTAATATCAATGGTCACAAACTTAATTTTATTCCTGGTGAACAGAAGGCATTTTCTTTCTCTCAAATACTCATGAACTGAAAGACTAAGATTTATCAGGTTACCTAAAGTTAAACTCCTTATTTTACAACTTGTATTCTCAAGTCCTAGTTAAGATCATCCCAGAATCTAAGGGCCAGAGAATTATTAGAGAGCATTGATACTCAGTTTAACATTTCATGATGAATAATTTTACAACATAAATGAGGTAGAAATTAAATAAACTGAAGAAAAAGTAAAGCCCAAAGCCAGATCAGAACCAGACCAGGCTCAAAGCCTTAGAAATGTAATTAGGTCTTTAGCCAAAAACCAACTTCATCAGCATGGTAAGATTTTTTAAAAAAAAACGTTTTCAAACTCTCTTAAATGAATGACTCCTTAGGTCCAATGAAACCAAATATTTTCTTTTCTTCCTAAATACAAACATTCACTGAATTGAAATATTTCCTGAATCCCTTAAGTTTTCCTTGAGCTAACCTGGTTAAGTAATTCATTACCTGTTCCACTTTGTGATGATAATATTGAAGAGAATTTTTTTTTATATATCAAGATAAGTTTAAGCATCTAGTTCTGATTAGGTTGTCCAGCTTTCAGAAATCATTCAAGTTCCCTTTCCTCACTTAGCAATGCTTCCATGTAAATTTATGTCCACCTTTTGCATTTCACTATGTTAAACAAAGTCAGACAACACATTCAATAAATAAAGACAAAAATAAAATTACTGAAGAACAACAACCACTATTAATATGGTCCAGATGGTAGCTACAAAGTATTTTTTTTTCAAACTACTTGTGAAGTATTTTTGAAACTACAGTAAAATTGTTAAAGCAAAAGATCAAATTAGTAAATAAAATATGAATTAATAAAAGGAACTGCTAATCCAAAATTGACAAAAAAAGAGAAGGAAAGTTAATTTAAGCAGGACAATTGCTAATAACAAAGTAAGTCTGTAGACTTACATGACATATCAGTAATCATAACAATTATAATTTTGTAAAAGAACTGTTGGACAAAAGAAGCAACCAAAAAAGTAAATAAAACCAAAAAAATATGTTGCCTACAAAATGCAGGGCTAAAAACACACTAGTATTAAAGAATTTGTAAAACATGAGCAAAAATAAATTACAAAAATACTAGCAAAGATAAAGCTTGTATAGCTATATTAATATTAAACAAGCATTTTAGAATCACTTCATGTTGATAAATGGTTCAATTCACCAATATAAATTTATTATATAATCAGAAAAAAGTTGATAGATTACAATGTGAAAAGACAATTTCATAAGGATGTGATGATGATGATAGAAAGATTAAATATTTTCATAATCTTATCTACAGGGTTAATGAAACTAAAGGATTTCAATGAAATGAAGCAACCTGAGTTCACTGGGTCATGGCTCACTGATAGAGCACATGCCTACCATGCATGAGGCACTGGGTTCAATCCTGGCACGCACCACATAAAAATAAACAAATAAAATAAAGGTATTGTGTCCATCTACAACTAAAAACTATATTTAAAAAAGATTTATATGCCATGTAAAATGTGCATAATTAATGTAGAGACTTCTATGAAAAACAACAAAGGGAATATATATTAGTAGATATTAAAATGTATGAAAATATATAATTAGGTGGTTTAGATTTATAGTGACATACAGATAAATAAATGGCACAAAATGTTGATCTGTAAATTATCACACACAACAAAACTTTAAGGTATTGCTATCTTTACCAGTTAAAAAGTACATATGCTGTTTGTATTAGACACATCAAACTAACTATTATACTAGGTGTGCTGAAAATTGAACCCTCACACCATTAGGCAGAAACAGAGTAAATTAAAAAATCATTTTTTTAGAATAAAACTCATAAACAGAGAAGTAGCTCAGAACCTCCACTCTTGCATGATTATATTATCATCAACATATTTTTTAGGAGTGGATTAGTTTTTAGGGAAAGAGATCTTACCACCATCAATGGGCTTAAAGGGATGGACCATGATCAGGAACCCTAAAGTCTTAAAGGCAAAGAAAGAGCTGGACCTTCAAGCCTAGGTAGGTGCTTTCTGCTTGACCTAGTGGCTTTGTAGAAACTAGAGGCTACTGAATGCAATCTGCAGAAAGAAATACTGGAGCTGGGCTAAAGTTATCATTAGTAAATGTTGTATAATTTATTGTACCACATAGAAGCTTAAAATGATTATATTTGCTATCTCTTATTTTCTCCAGGTAAGAAACCAGGGTATGCATCAGAGAGCTTCTTTGCTTCAGAGTCTTCAGAGTCTCTTGAAACCGTTTCAAGAAGGGAGTGCTGGGCTTTGGTTATCTCAAAGTTCAACTGGGTAAGGAACAATTTCAGGATCACTCAGCTGGTTACTAAAGGATTTGATCCTTCACAGGTTGTTGGACTGAACAAACTTAGTTCTTCCCTGACTGTTGGCCAGAGAGTTCTCTGAGATTCTCAATGCCTGGAAATTTCTGTGTTATAGCCCAAAACTCTGCATCTTCTCCTTTACAGTGAGCCAGGAGGTGTTTCTTCACTCAGCCATTAAGGAGAGAGAGAAAGGAAGGAAGAGGTGATGTCCCAGATCCTGCTTCTCCTTAGATAAGGTCCATGCCACAGTTCAACTTTCTTGAACTCCCAAGAGAATCATTCATATCATTAGGAATCTCTCAGTAATAAATTTGGGGCTTTTCATCCAAATTTGAAAGGATGGGAGGCATACTGGCTTAAGAATTTTATGAGATGAGAAAAAGATGGGGAGAGTCAGAAGTCTGAAAAAAAAAAACCCACAAACTCTGTGTCTTAATATGAAGACTTAAATGTAATATTCTTTTGAATAAAGCATAATCTTCATACTTTTCTGATACATGTTTACTAAGTTAATGGAGAAGAAATTATACACTTCAATTCATAACTCATGAAACATAAAGTCAGAGGAATACATCATGATTTGATGTGATTTGTCATTTGAAGCTCTGATGAAGATAGAGGTTCATTGCCCACAAAACTTACAAAGGAGATATAGTATTGGCCTCAAAGATGGAATCATAATAGCCTCTCAAATTACATTATGGCAATGTAAATAAACATTATGCAAAACAGCTGCTGCCCTTGTACAACAGCTGCTTTATATAATTAAATAAGTCAGTTGCTTCAATGAACAAGTAAAGCGAGATCACGGCAACAACAAAAGCCAGCAGTAAGGACACTGTGATGCATCCACATATCCATTCTTGAAAAATAATCATTAACTTTCTCAACAATTTCTTTAATGTTTTTCTTTAGTTGTAGATGGACACAATGACTTTATTTTATTTCTTAATTTTTATGTGGTGCTAAGGATCGAACCCAGTGCTTCACACAGGTTAGGCAAGCAATCTACCATTGAGCTATAACCCCAGCCCTCCCAACAATTTTAATATCCCCATATTTTGTGATTGTTTACCTAATTCTTATTTTTTATTTTTTTATTTTTTGGTACCAGGGATTGAACCCAGGGGTGCTTAACCACTGAGCCGCATCCCCAAGCCTTTTTATTTTTTATTTTGGTAAAGGGTCTCATTAAGTTGATTTGAGCCTCAATAAGTTGCTGAACCTGGCTTTGAACTTGAGATCATCCTGCCTCAGCCTCCTGAGTTGCTGGGATTCAAGGCATGCAAAAATCCTAACTATATCCTATTAGTACTGTTTCTCTGGAAATCCTTGACTGATAGGATAGGTACTCTGATATCCCAGATTTTATTAAAAAACGGAAATAATTACTGAACCTTATACAGCTATTAAGTGGTGAAAGCTAGATTTCAAATAAGGCAATCTGTGGCCACAGTCATCTCACTTCATCACTAGCTATCATGATTGCTCTGTGTGTGTGTGTGTGTGTGTGTGTGTGAGGAGAGAGAGAGAGAGAGAGAGAGAGAGAGAGAGAGAGAGAGAGAGAGAGAGAGAAATATGAAGGCTTTGCTTTATTTTTTCCCTTAAAGTTTCTCATGAAGTCAATTAAGAGGATTTGGTTCAAATATCCTTAATCACAACTGAAATAACTCAATTCTACGTCCATGTCATCTGCTGCTAAGCTTATAAAGGACAAATATTTCCTACTTTCAAAATCATTTTCTCTTAGTTGTCCATCAATTGTATTATTGTCCTGAAAAGGAATCTGTCATTTAAATCAGGATAACTGGAAGAGAGTTTAACAAAAGGGTTATTGTCAAAGTCACAATAGAATATGAGAAAACCATACAGCACAGGACAGTGTCCTGAGGTTAACAGAAATGGAAAGCAGCTACCTCTGCTATTCCTGAGGAAGGAGATGCAGAGAACATTTCACTAAGCCTGGAGAACAGGAGGGTTCTGTGTGGACAGCACTGTCCCTCAGAACCTATGACCTAATGTCAATGATCGTAATTCTCCAGTGATACCTGCTGATGAATAAATACTTCAAAATAAATACTTCTTGCTGCAGTCTGGTTGCTGCAAAATAATCGGGGGGTGATGAGCAACTTGTGAAGGTTGATACAGCAGGAGCGGGAGCCGCTTTATTATAGTACAGTAGGGGTATATATACATAACTGAATACACAGCTCATTCTTAATTAACATAAACTAGATACAGCAGTCAACCAATAAGGAATCCTCATGATATTAATGATTACACACAGCTTAACTTAATTGACATTATCTAGACACAGCAGTCAGTCATTAAGGAATCTCTATCATCTTAAAGGCTTGCTGGCATTACTTCACAAACCACTCCCTCTGGCAAAATGCCAGGCGCCATCTTGACTTGTCTGTGGCTCTCCACAACTTCTCATTTTATGCTCTCATCACCTGTGGAGTGATTGCCTTTGAATAAGAGGTTCATTTAATGTAGCTCACAGTGTCCCATCAATGATAGAACAATTCAGGAGAGAGAAAAATGGGAGGTAAACTGGGTGAGGTAAAAAGAAACTATACATTACAAAGCATTTTTAATATATGAAACCAAGGACTATGCATTTCCAATAGAAAGGGTTTTATAGCTACTTTAGTACCATAACAAATGAATATAATATATGAATTAATCCAGCATTTCCTTATAATCCTAAACCAATGGAATTTAATTTCCTATTAAAAGAGCATGGGATGCTGCGACATCGATGTTCATAGCAGCACAATTCACAATAGCTAGACTGTGGAACCAACCCAGATGCCCTTCAATAGATGAATGGATAAAAAAAATGTGGCATCTATACACAATGGAGTACTATGCAGCAATAAAAAATGACAAAATCATAGAATTTGCAGGGAAATGGATGGCACTAGAGCAGATTATGCTTAGTGAAGCTAGCCAATCCCTAAAAAACAAATACCAAATGTCTTCTTTGATATAATGAGAGCAACTATGAACAGAGCAGGGAGGAAGAGCAGGAAGAAAAGATTAACATTAAACAGAGACATGAGATGGGAGGGAAAGGGAGAGAAAAGGGAAATTGCATGGAAATGAAGGGAGACCCTCATTGCTATACAATATTACATATAAGAGGTTGTGAGGGGAATGGGAAAATTAACAAGGAGAGAAATGAATTACAATAGATGGGGTAGAGAGAGAAGATGGGAGGGGAGGGGAGGAGGGATAGTACGGGATAGGAAAAGTAGCAGAATACAACAATTACTAATTGGGCATTATGTAAAAATGTGGATGTGTAACCGACATGATTCTGCAGTCTGCATTTGGGGTAAAATTGGGAGTTCATAACCCACTTCAATCTAATGTATGAAATATGATATGTCATGAGCTTTGCAATGTTGTGAACAACCAATAAAAAAAAATTACAAAAAAAATAAAAATTAAAAAAAAAGAGCATGAACCCACATGTGTAGATTTAATCCCTTATTTTAATTGTTATTGAATATATGATAGTAGTAATTAAAAACTATTTAAGTGGAACTTTAAAGTCATTATAGTATCACAGTAAACAATTGATTTGAGGAAAACCCCAATGTTTTGTATTCCTTTATGATTGCAATCAAGTAGAATTGAGCTCTCCACTGTAAGAGACAAAATGTCTTGTTTTTGTTAATTTTAAATATTATTGTGTATACAAAATATAGTAATTAAAAGTGCCATAAGTGAAACTACAATTAAATAATTAGTGTTTATTTAAAAACATAATTGTAACTTATTATTATAAGTAGCTAAGTTCTATTGAATAGGAGAGAATAGGCCTGCTGCATATGCTTTATAAGTATTGTATCATCAAATCCTCATAACAGCCCTAGGAAATAAGTTATTTATTACCCATGAACAAGTTGCCATTACTTGTGAACAAAGAGTCTCACAGACCCCAAATTCCTATTCATTTCTCTATTCTCAATTGGTTGGTGACTCCAGCGGAGAAGAGAAGTATGCATGGGATCATGAATGCACCAGAGTCTATAAACCTTCCACCACAGGGATTGCCTGAGGTACAGAATAAAAAAAGCAAAGTGGCTGCCCTGGGGAAACTGGCATTAAAGCTGAGTTAGAAACCATGCAGAGAGAATATTATGAAGGTAAAACATAATGTCAGGTCAATTAAAATCCTGATCCCTATAGCAAACATGAAATCTATCACTTCAAACAAGTAAAGAATAGTCAAATACAAATGATTTAATATATATCTTTAAAATCCTCCTGCAAAATATGTCTATCCTTCCCAACTTAGTCAGAGGAATCTGTCACTTACAGCTTCATGGTTTTTTATCTAGACTCTTCTAGCATTGTTGCAAGACAGCCCTCTTCAAATTTGATATTTTTCATGAAGGATATATTAACATCCTTGACTGGACATTTAGATCACTGAGTTTCATGCTTTGTGCACTCAGTCAGTGCCTGTAAGGTGTGCGGTGAGCTCTCCTTTTAAATAGTGAAAAGCTGGAAACAACCATTATTAGCATTAGTCTTAATTCCTAAATATTTGTGCTACCTAGCTCGTGACAAGCTAACTCATCTTTCTGAGCTGAGGTTGGGAAATTACAAATTCCTGGGCCAATTGTAGACTATGGACTATATTCATGAGTACATTTTTTTTTTACTTACTGTATGACTAAGCTTTTCATTCTGTGATAAACACCTGACAACTAAGAGGAAGAAAGATTTATTTTAGCTCATGGTTTCAGAGGTTTTAGTCCAAGGTCAGCTAGCTCCATTGCTTTAGGCCTGAGGTGAGGCAGAATTCAAATAGGTTGATATTTAAAACTTACCATGTCTAGATTAGTGACCAAATTAAAATTTAACTAGTGGGAGTGCTGAAGTGTTTAAAATAAATCTTATAAACTGTATATTTCCCATGCATGTTTAGATATATATTTATACCTTTTGCAGAATTCATTCATTTTTTTTATTTTTATGAAAATAACACCAAGCACAATAACACCCACACACATACTTGTTAATATATTTACAGTGACTAAAAATTAAACTAACTGCAATTATATGAACAGTTATCCTTCTGTGAAATTTTACTACTGTATGCATATACATATATATATATATACATGTATATAAAATATGTATTATAATAAAGTTAAGGTATTTATTTTAATGGAAATGTAGGATTCGTTGGAAAACAAATATTCTACTAAATCAAGGTATGTGATAGAAAAGAATGGAAGAAAGAGCAGAGAAGCAATTTGAAATGATAATTTTATTTTCATATATTGTTGGAAGACATCAAGAAAATTGAAAGAGTGCTCATGTAACAGAATATACTGAAACTGTGAACTATTTATTTTTTTATTTTATACTCAATATCTTGACAAATGGTTCTTTAACAACAACAAAAAAAACCCAAAAACTATTACATTGTGGAATCTAAATTTATGTCAATGAGAGTTTTACACTCTGTTGTATTAAAACTAATTGGCCTTCCTTGCTTATGATTGCATTGCTTTACCATGTGTGATTTCCTGACATAATGCATTGGTCATTGGGAACGTATTAGTTTGATGCATTGCTCCTATCTTCTGATAGATTTTATTAGACAGTATCAAAAATCTTATTACTAAATATCACCATTCTTCTGATCAGGAAAGTGTTTAGGGTAAGTAAGCTGTCAAACTCACATTGGCAGATATGTTTTTCTAAATCTGATATTCTTTGAAAGCTCAAAGTCTATCATTGGCAACAAATACTGTCAGTTGTTGAACTTGGCATAAGAGACTCACTTCATTCATTTTTAAGAAAATGTCTGCCACCCATCCAAATCAGAAAGATCACAGTTTGTCATTCTTTTAAGTTAAATTAGCTTTGATAGAAATTGGAACTGGTTTTGCTCACAACTCAAATAACTGCACAAGTATAACTTGAATTGCTTCATTATGGATATTCTTCAATGAAATTATATTATTCTTACTGAGATTGTATAATATAATGGTCAAAATTAGTGTGATGACTAGAACAATTAGTTCCACTCCCTCTATTTGTGTTAAGGAGCTAGTGCTTTTTCACCATCAATACAAATGTGAAAACAATGAGAAAGTCAAATAACATCTTTGTTTAAAAAAAAAAGGGAGAAAATTTTAGAATTCTCATGAAAATAATTTTGACTTCATGGATTTCTTTTCTCCCAGAAACTTCACTGTTTCACAGATGACACTTTAGATATGGCAGGATAACTGTTTGAGTGGATTTAAAACACCAAGTACATTCTCTGAAGACCTAACAGATATTATACTGCATGCATGAGTGTATTATTTTTCTGCCTCAAAAAGTAAAAATGTAGATATAAAACAACTAAATGGGTAGTAGCTATCTACATTCCATTTTTTAAATTTACAATATAAAAAGTAAAAATTTCATTATGTAGATTCTTTTATTTCATTTTAAATGTTAAAATGATTTATCTTATTCAAAAATTTCATATTTAGGGATCTTTCTGTTTGCAATAATACCTTCATCCTGGCTTCTCATAATGGTTCCACAACCCCAAAGCTTTAAATTCTCTTCAAAGAAAATGTTGGGAAAATTGGCAATCAACAGGCAGAAAACTGAAAAATGTGGGTCCAGAAACTTTAAAACTGTTAGAACAAAACAGAAAAAACTGAACAACATTGGTTTAGGAGGTGATTTCTTGGATGTGAGGACTAGAGGCAACAAAGGACAATTAGGCAAATGGGATGGCATCAGACTGAAACACTTCTGCCCCACAAGAAAAACAAGTGTCAGAATGAACAGCAGCCCCTAGATCAAGAGAAAACATTTGCACATCATAGATCAGCCAAAGGGCTCATATTCAAAATATAGAGATGCTCCTTGCCTTACCGTGGGGTTATGTCCTTACAAACCTATCATAAGTTGAAAATATCACATGTTAAACTGTATTTAATACACTTAACCTATGGAATATCATTGTTGAACAATATAGTCCACTGCAGAGTAATGGGTATTTCTTATGATTATGTGGCTGACTGGGAGGTGAAAACCATTGCCATGGACTAACATTGCAAGAGTATCATATAGCAGCACATCACTGGCCCAGGCCAAGATCAAAATTCAAAACTCCAAGTACTATTTCTAACAAATGCATATGGTTTTCACACTCTCATAAAACCCAATGGCATCATTAAGTCACAGACCATTGTAAAAGGAATTTAAATTCCTTTTAAATTCCTCAACAACATGAGAGGAAATAATCTGATTAAAAAATAAGCAAATGACCTGAATAGACATTTCTTTCAGAAAAAAATGCATAAAGACAGTGATGTTGAAGAAACACTCAACCTCACTAATCAGCAGAGAAATACAGATAAAAATCACGGTATCACCTTAGATCTGTTAAAATGATGTTAACAAAATCATGAAAGATAACAAGTTTTGGTGAAGATGTGTTGAAAAGGGAACCCCATGCAATGTTGCTGGGAATGTAAATTAGGACAGTCGTTCTGGAAAATAGTATGAAGGTTCCTCAAAAATTTGAAGCTGGAATTACCATATGATCCAGCAATACCATTTCTGGACATATAACCAAAGGAATTGAAATCTGGATGTCAAAGAGATATCTGCCCTGCCTCATTCCTCACAGCAGTATTCATAAAATCCATAATATAAAAAGGTCTACATCTATGAAGAGATGAATGGATAAGGAAAATTCACATATATGCAGAATTAAATACAATTTGGTTTTAAAAAGAGGACAATATTTTCTGGTAACATGAATGAACTAATGAATCTGAAGGAGAGATCATGCTAAGTGAAATAAGTCATGCCCAGAAAGACAAATACCCCTGATCTTACTTATATGTAGAATGTAAGATAAAGTTGAGCTCACTTCTTTGAGCTCAACTTTATCTTACATTCTACATATAAGTAAGCAAGTGAAAATCGAGCCAAGGGGGAAATGTTGGTCAAGGGGCATAATGTTTGAGATACTCAGGAGGAATAAGTTTTGTTGATCTCTTCACAGCAAGGGACTTATAGTTAACAATAATGAATTGTATATTTCTAAATTGCTAAAATGCTGTAGTTAAATATTTTCACTATGAAGAAATGATAAGTATGTGAGGTATTGTACATGTTAATTAGTTATGCTAATCATTCCACAAGTACACATGTGTCAACATATCATCTTTCACTTGATCTTAGCCAAAAGGCCGAGAAGCGATAACATATCATCTTTCATAACATAAATATGTTTTGTGTGAATTAAAAATAAAATGCATTTTTTTTAGAAAAAAAAGAAATTTGGATGACATTAATCAAGTTATGGGACCAGCTTTGTTAAAAAGATAAAGAAAATATAGTATATACACATAATGAATTTTACTCAGTCAAAAAGAATGAAACTATGTCATTTGCTGTCCAATAGGTGGAACTGAAGATCATCATTCTGAGTGAAGTAAGCTAGGCTTAGACAGTCAAGGATCTAATATACTCTGTAGTTTGCGATAGTTAGACAGAAATAAGGACTTTTATTTTAAGTGGAGGACCTCATGAAAATAGAAGGGAGAACAGTGGAGTATATGAAAAAATCAAAGGGGAGGGAGGAGAGATGGAAAATGGGAAGAACAGTGGAATAAAATTCACCAAATTATGGTATGTGCACATACAAAGATACCACAATCAATTCCATTTTAATGTATATGTATACTATAATGCACCAATTAAAAAATAAATAGAATAAGACCAATACAGTAGATAAAGGGAACTGGGGAAAATGAGGGGGGTATCATCGAGAGTAAAAAGGAACGCATTTATGAATTTATGAATGTGCCAAAATGAATCCCACAATTATGTATAATGCACTAATAAATATATTTTTTATTTTTTTTATTTTTTATTTTTTATTTTTTTTTTAAGAGAGAGAGGGGGACAGAGAGAGAGAGAGAGAATTTTAATATTTATTTATTTATTCTTAGTTCTCGGCGGACACAACATCTTTGTTGGTATGTGGTGCTGAGGATCGAACCCGGGCCGGATGCATGCTAGGCGAGCGCGCTACCGCTTGAGCCACACCCCCAGCCCATAAATATATTTTTTAAAAGGAAATTTAGCATGTCAGTTCTATTTCAGGACTACCAATTAGACTGAATTTTATTCACATGCACCTTCAATAACATACAGAGGTTATTCACATGCACATCAAGTTTTAGAAGCTGTGTCCTAAAGTACTTTGTGATAGAGAAATCTTTTTATATCCTCTGATTCATTTATTAACCTGTTCATTTTTAACCATCTATTCTATGAATAACTATGGTGAACTCTCTGGTGTTAAGCACTGTGATTAGCATTAAGCATACAGCAATGAATCAGATTTTGTACTCATGTTTAAATGGAATCTACAATAAACAATTATTTTCAACAACTAGTAAAAATAAGCTCTTTCCTTTTTGTGCAAAGGGAAGCAGACTATCTCTCAACATCTTCTACAACAAAAGATGTACACCGTTTATTAATAAATGCAGATAATAATCCCAGCCATCTTTTTGCAGGGTAGGACATTTAGTAAGCAGACTGTCATTGTACTTAAAGAAAGTAAAATAAAAATACTCAGCTAAACACCATTACATAACCATTTTAGTAACAATCTTCTCTATTTCTTTAGAAGAATCAAGCAGTGCGTTATTGAAATCGCAGCTCAATTTTTTGAATTTAAAACATAAAGGTTTTCTTTGTGTTGTTTTTTTTTTTTTTTGTAGACAACACTACTCTATCTTTTGTAGCTTTTATTCAAAAATATTCTCAAGTAAGAGACAACCATGGACCAAGGAGAAAATATAGGTTCAGGAAATAAATAGACTATGAACATTTTTCTTGTGACAATAGTTGTCATCTGACAGAAGCAACCTTTGTAGTGCAGCAAAACTGTAAATCTGTTATGTAATCGTTGAGATTTTCAAATTTGATGTGAAATCATCCTGGCTCACTCTTCTGAACCATAGGAAATGCTGGAAAACTTGCTGTTTACAATCAAAGTATCTAACATAGAAGTCTAAATAACATTACTAACTCATATCTACTGGATAGCTCGGCTCACAAATGACCTATATCTCAACACTCCTTTAAAGGATATTTTCCCATAGAATATGTTGCCTGGATAGGAAGCATCAGCTCTAACAAATAAGAAAAAGAAAAAAAAAACTCTTTCTACTCTTTCTTAGGTTAATCTAAAACAATAATATCCTAAGTGCCTAGGCCATCCCTCATTTAACATTCTCTGTTAGGAACTTCTGTGGTGAAGTGGTTGCTATATTGAGGTACCTAAGACTGCCCCTAACCAAAGGAAACATTCACTCATTGGACAGAGAAGGCCTAAGCCCTGGAGTAGTCTAACAGACATATCTTTCTATTATTTCATTACTAAATTGACTGAAAAATAAATTGACCCAATTGTTATCTTAGTTCAAAATGATTAGGACATGAAATAGGAGAATATAAAATGAGGCATAAACATAGAAGCAGAACATGTAACAAATAAAGAAAATCTAGAGAAGGGAATGGAAATGGAATGTCTGAACCTCTAGAATGAGAACCAGTTTTCTATGTTTGTCAGTTGTTTCTTGATCGTGGGGAAATTTAAAGGCAATTGAACTCCTCCAGCTGTCCATGGATTATTACAGTTGCTCGTACAAATGAGAGGTGCCATTGTTTCTAGAAAGAAAAGAAGCAGATTCCAGTTTTATGATGTACAGTTTTGTGGCAAATTAGAGAGCTTCCTGCATTTCTTCTTCCTTGTGTTTGTGTGCTTAATAAGTTTCAACAACCTGTACTTTTCTGTTCCTTTCTACCTGGAAGCCTCAAGCTAAAAAGAAGAGAACCAAGAGAAGCCAATTAAATTTGTTCTGTACAAATTATCTAGGAGATATGCTTCCAAATAGAATTGGATATGGCTTTCCATTTCCCCCTCTGTTCTGCAACCACAACCACAGGAAGAAGAAGGGAAAGGCCTGGCATTCACTTCCTTTTGCCGCAGCCCAGCTGGCTGGGTAAAATAACGGGGGGGGGGGGGGGGGTGATGAGCAACTTGTGTAGATTGATACTGCAGGAGTGGGAGCCGTTTATTGTAGGACAGGAGGGGTATTTATACATTCCACACAGCTTATCTTAATTAACATAAACTAGATATAGCAGTCAACCAATAAGGAATCTCCACACTTAATGGCTCGATGGTGTTACTTCACAAACCACTCCCTCTGGCATTTTGCCAGGCGCCATCCAGACTTGTTTACAGACTCTAACATCCTTTGATAGCAAAACTGCAGTCCCTTTAATGATAAGATGTTAGTAAATATCCTATTATTTAAGAATTCCTCCAAGTTATGTTTAGTAAAAGAAA
Organism: Urocitellus parryii; assembly: GCF_045843805.1. NCBI lineage: Eukaryota > Metazoa > Chordata > Mammalia > Rodentia > Sciuridae > Urocitellus > Urocitellus parryii. Next base: position 40,140,298 of record NC_135544.1, read on the forward strand.
ATTTTCATTATATAAATTTACAAACTCTCCACCAGAACTCAATAACCAATTTTGGTAGTAGAGATATGCTGAGGTTTTGGCTGGGAAATGTTTCAGGTTCACTCAGGCATGGTGTGAGCTACAACACTAAGTATGAGAAATGCCCTTGAGCTGACATTGAAGAACTCAGAGAGGATGAGAAGTAACCATGCAAGGGTCACATGTAGGGCTTCTTAGGATTTATATTCCTTAGGAATCTTAAAAGCTAAAAAGCTAGCATCAGCTTCTTTATGAGAAGAGGTATCAATTGACGTAATATTGAGAATCATCACCAAAAAGAAGCTATATTATTCTTAATCAATTAAGTTAAAGATATTTATTTTCATTAGTGGATGAGTGAAGAAATCACAGTGCTTGTTTATAAACTGTTCCATTTATGAAAAATTGTCGACAACAGCATAGACCATGTTAGAGACCAGCTTTTCTCCAGAACACCTGTTTATTTGTCATTAGGACTAACACATCTACTTCATGGCTTCTCTTCCAAAAATATATGAAAGTCGAGGCTTTTATTTTTTCAGATATATGTTTTTTAGTCTTTCTAGAATAAAAATATAGACCCAGCTACTGGAAAACTTATCTTTAAGTTATTACAATACATTTAGATTAGATTAAGGGTCAAGTCTAATGAATACATTGTTTTATTCATTGAGAGATATTACTGTGGCTCTTTTTATTTTTTTTCTATGTTCTATTACACAAAAATTTTGAAGGAATGTGTTACCTAGAGAGAGAATTAATTTATATCACTTTCATCAAACCTTTATTTTATTTGTAACTGAGGGATATTAATTACTTAGGGAAATAATTTTTAAGAAATGATTTCCCCATATTTTTCTAGAAAATGGTAGCAATGGTACATTAAAAATGAGTTATCAACATGCCATAAAATCAAGGATTTAAATCAAAAAAGAGAAAGATTCTTATAAAAGTAATAGAAGATTATGGTGTGTGTGTGTGTGTGTGTGTGTGTGTGTGTGTTTGTGTGTGAATATAGCTGTGGGTGCTTATATTCCAAATAAATTTCATTTTGTTTTCTGTATGGCTTTAAAGGTCAAAAGTAATTTTCTAAGAAGATATATATATATTAGTTGTCAGTGGACCTTTATTTTATTTATTGATACATGGTGCTGAAAATAGTACCCAGTGCCTCACACATGCTAGGCAACCGCTCTGCCAGCCCACGAGTATATTTTTAAATATCAGATTAAGAAGAAGGTCAGAGGAAGGCTGGTTTACAGTGTGCAGATTGTGTATTTATTATCTGGTGTAGTATCAACAAAATTCATTCTAATCTGTCTCACCATCTTAGATTACTAAGCTAAATTTCAAAGACAGGCTAGAGTCATGAAAATCAGACCTGGATATTCGGGTTCCAATAGTTTAAATTAGGTCTATTATTTAATTAAAGAATTAGGAGTCAATAGAGACCTAATATATGAATATTCATCATTAATTTAGTAGTCATTATTTAATGTGCTATTCAGTTGATTTAACTTTTCCCTATATAATCACTTCCATACATTTGTAACATTGAATCTGAAGAATTCTTCTTCTCTTTGAGAGGAGCCAATTGAATCTCTTAATAATGTTGCTGACATAGCCATATAAAACTTAACTCACAAATTAACTTTATGCAAAATGTTTACATTACATATTCTACTGCTAGAGAAATCCTCTGTGACAGAAAAAATCATTAATATGTATGTTAGTTTTAATCTTCCCAACAAATTAACTTTCCATTATTCTGGTGAACAATAAAAACATCATATTGAATTTAGGGTAACTATAATTAAGATTAATTCTACATGATTACATGTTAAAACATAAGGCATGTAGCTTCCAATCACAGAAATATATACCTCCTTGGGTTTCTTCATTATAAGGTGTATAATTGATGTGCAGTAAATATTAAGATGACATTAATTTATTTAACACATGCAAATTAGCTCAAGATGATAGAAAAGTGTAGTAAAACAAATGCTTAGGTGATACAGGTCTTGAAGGCTTTTGGTATTTGCAAGTTCTAAAATGTCAAAGGAGGTCATTATTAAATGTGGGTGTGAAAATAACAACGGATGAATTATGAATTAGTTCACATGAAACGGAGATTACTTTGGATTTAGTTCATGTATCCAGAACGTTGTGGCAATATGAAACCCAATTTATGCCTTCTCATATTATGCACACTTCCATATGGTGGTCAGGGAGGCATAAAAACTTTAACCACTGAAACTTCCATACTAGATGATTCATAAATTACTCTGGTAGGTAAATTCAGGACAGGCGTTTATGAATTTCAGTTTCATGAGAGTTACCACTACTGATAGCATAAAGGGACTCCATGCTTCCCTTTAGTACTTTTAATTATGATGCCAGGTCCATTGGAGGCAAACATATCCAGTGATATTTTCTTATTATCCTCAAGGCATCTTTTTATTACTCCTATTCCTTAGCCTAGGTGGGTTTTAATAAAGTGAAGTGATAACAGCCACCTGAGTGTACTACAATAAAGTTCAGTGAGGGCTGAGTCTCTGTGGCCATTTACCAATCACAATGCCAGGCCATTTTGTGTCATTAACTTTCTAATAAAAATACTTTTTAGTTGTGAAGTAGGTCAGGGGAAGGCTCATAAAAGTGCACAGGGGAAAAGAGATAAAAACATGATAGTGTCTGTGAATGTATGAAAACCTGTTGACTTGTATACTTTAAGAGGGTAGATTGGGTGTCCTGGGCCTATATCTTCATAAAGCGCTTTTTATAAAAAGTGTCAAAGGGTCAGTGAAAAGTGCAATGGCAGAGAGGTGGAGAATCTTTTAAAACCACCGTAATTTAACTAAATGGTTAGTGTGAATATCTCAGACACAATTTAGTTGTTTCCATTAGGTTCTAACTACATGAATTACAGTAAGAAAAATCAACTTTTAAAATAAATTTTTATGTCATTTCTCTAATTGTTCACTTCTCTAATGTTCATTTCAGAATTCCTTGTATAAACAAGTTGTAATTAAAAACAAGGCTCAAATATTAATTGCTACAAAATATAGATAAGAATTTTTTTTTCTTTTCCTTCTTTTCAGCTGAACACTTTGAATTCCCTATTATGTTAATTCATCAATGAATGTACATTTTTCTGAAAGTATTTTCAAAGATCTATAATTTTATTGATTTGTTTCACTATTTTCAGTTAGGAGAAATGATAAAGAAATATGATGAAATAAAATGTCACAAAATTAGAAAATGAATTAATTAAAATTATTCTAATGGTCCACTCTCAGGAACAAAATGTGATAACAATAATTTGTCAATTTTGAATTTAGGGTAACTATAATTAAGATTAATTCTAGATGATTACATGTTAAAACATAAGGCATGTAGCTTCCAATCACAGAAATAAGAAATAATGTAAAAGAAAGTTTTACATTTCTTTTGCCCGGGATTGTTTTGCTTTTATTTCCTATTCTGCAGCACTACTAACTGCTGAATTTGTTTCATAGCCTGAGAATTATTGCATTTACTTGGAGGTGACTTTAAAAAATAATTTTATTAATAGTTAAGATTTTTGGCAATGACAAACAGAAAAAAAAGATAAATATTGCAACTGCATTGAATATTACATCTTCTAATTACTGATAATTTTGTAAGCTATTAATATGTCTAAGTTTAGGGAATCAATATACATGGTTTCCCTAAGTTCTGTCTTCCATAGAGGATTGAAGCAGAGAAGATGATCTTAATATTTTTAAATAATACTTAGCCCTGCTTTTTTTTTTTTTTCTTGGTTTACAGTTTCATTTTTTAATTTAATTTAATTTTATTTTTTTTTTACTTTTTTTTTAATTTTTTTTTATTGGTCGTTCATAACATTACATAGTTCTTAATACATCATATTACACGGTTTGATTCACGTGGATTATGAACTCCCCCTTTTACCCCGTATACAAATTGCTGTATCACATCAGTTTCCCTTCCATTGATTGACATATTGCCTTTCTAGTGTCTGATGTATTCTGATGTCTGTCCTATTCTCTACCTTGCTTTGATGTGCATGGTTCTTTAAATGCTGAGTTAAGTTGAAAATCTGGGTTTAAAAGTTCATTTAAGATGACTTAGAAATGCTAAGACATTTCATTACTTATAAATCCTACCTAGAGTTCATTCAGTAAGTGCTTCGACATCCATGCGTCTTTTCCTTAAAATAACTGATTTAGCAGACTGTATCTTTTGTATTCCTTTAAAATGTTTCAACATAACTCTTTTACAATACAAAACCAGTGGTTAATTATTTAATGACACACAATCTGCTCTCTTAAAGTGTACAAGTCAACAGGTTTTGGTCATGCACAGACATCATGTTTTTATCTGTTTTTCCCTTGTGCACTAACCCTAACCCTGAGATAGGTATCACAGAGCAGCACAACCATGGAGAGAGAGTAAGAACTTTTTTTTGGAGGGGAGGTCTTATAACTGTATTTCAGGTTTTAGCCCAAGATCAAAGTCTTAGATTACATTATATAAAGGGGCTTCTGTGGATACTCTAATGGGGATATTTGTTAACAAAGAGTTCCATAGATTGCATGGTTCCAAATATCAGTCTTTCTTTTATTACTTCTTGTGTATTATTTAATAGAATGTTATTTTGGAAGTGGTTATAATCTTAAACGTTTCCATATAATTATATACTTGATGAATACATGGCACAATTAACAGTGTAGTGGAAATCCCATGAGTTCAGTCATTGATGCTATTATGCAATTTTGAATACAATCCAATGAATAGTTTATCAGTGAAGTATCATAATGAACTGTTTTAAATATCATAAAAGTATTAAAATGTTAAATTTGCAATTTATTTTAGTATAGAAGTGAAAAAGTGCTATACAATCAAGTATTTGAAAGAAAAATCACATTTCACAAAAATAAAATGAAAACATGTACTTGCTGTTTACCACTGTTACAGTTCTCAATAACCTCTTTTACAGCAAAATGACTGTACTACAAAAAAATAAATTGTTGCAAAATACTTAAAACATTTTTAAATAGCTGGGCATCGCTGTTCTTTCCTTGAAGCTTAGTGGTGTTATAGGAAAGACATGGTGGTTCTTTCCTGTAATCCCAGTTGACTCTGGAGTCTGAGGCAGGAGGACCACATGTTTGAGGTCAGCCTTAGTAATTTAGGCCCTAAGCAACTTAGTGAGACCCTGTCTCAAAATAAAAGGGTTGGGGTATAGCTCAGTGGTA